>NC_139900.1:12525713-13170713 GCF_905171665.1 Trachurus trachurus
CATACTGCAGACTGGGACAATTTATTTAACAGCACTCGGTTACTCATAAATTTCTAAATAATTTCTTGCCAAGTCAGTATTGAGTAGCTAAGTAAAAAAAAAAAACAGAAAGAAAAACTGGGGGCTCTTTCTACACTTTGTCCCAGTAATCAAAAACTAACAGGCTCCCAATGTTGTATATCATTATACATTATGTTCATGCTTAAGTACAGCACGTTTAGTAATAGTGGCTGGGGAAAAAAGCAACTGGGAACTGAATGAGAATTGGCAAATAGAAGATTTTCATCGGTCTGTGGTTCGCTGGTTTTCTACACCCATCAGTAAAGACAGAGGTTCATTATATAACGCTGGATTGGCTGATGAGCAGCACAGAGTGTAAGAAAGTAGCAAACCAAATGGCTGCACAGTCAAATAACTTTTCTTTTCTCTCTTAGTGGACTCTCTCCTAATAAAATAAATATGGGTTTATTTCTCACAGCCATGCTACAGACTCTGAGTCAGGCAATGAGTGTTCAGTATGAAAACACTTCTAGATTTCACCATGTCAGCCAAATATGCACATATTCCAGGGTGCCAGCAATCAAACTTTGAGGTAACAAACTTTATTGACAAGATCCTTCCACAGAAGATCAAAAGAAATACTCCTCTCAATGGTTTTCTGTCATACATTGTTGATTTATTGAGTAACAAAAGTCTGGTGTTGCTCCTCTTACTTGAGTCATATGTTTACATGACATTTCATACACAATGTGCTGCATGACAGTCATTCCCTATGGTCTTTTGGAGCCTATTGAAACACCATTGTATACATCTTCTAAAAGAAATAAATAACTGCTGAACATCTGCACCGCATTTTACGCGGCAGGTGCTCGGAGCAAAGAGTTTAATTTAAGATGCTCATTACATGACTTTATGTGATTTCACTGTGAAATTGAGATAACTTTAAGATGTTTTCAGTTTACCATTAAGACAGACAAAACAAATATATCAGTAATACTTCCATCAAAACAATTATTCGTTTGAACAGGCATAGCATTTTTAACCATGTGGCAAGTTTTTTTTTTTTTTTTTTTTTTTTTACTACTTGATGGATTGCTAAGACATTCTTGTTCCTCTAGGGATACATTTATAGTAACTTTTAAGATCTTTTCATTTCTCATCTAGTGCTACCTTCGGGTTTATGACTAAATACCTTCAAATTCCCGCATATTTCCATCAACACCAGCTGCACTTTGGGTTTTATGCTAAATAGCACATGGCAGTAGGCTACGTTAAAATACCCACTCCCATGAAAATCGTGTTTTTCGTGCTTTTCACATGTTCCTGTGGCATTTTTCTTGTGTTAGAGGACATATCAGCAGAAAAGGAAGTGCAAAATTGCATTTCTGAGTTGTTCTGCCTTCAAATTGCTGTGAACCAATGGCAGACGCAAACTGGCAGTTTCAGGGAGACTGGAGCTGACGTGTCACAGCTCCAGGGGAGGGCACTAGTGCTACAAGCTCCCGCCCCGCTCTGCATCTGGCTCAGAGGTGAAAGGCTTGGCAGCTCGGTATAGCTGTCAATGTATAACAGGTATAGCTCACCTGGTAGAGCAGCTTGCACTGTGAGTAAGGACTATGTTCCAGTCTGGGATCAAATCCCAGTGTGGAGTTTTACGCTAAACACGCTGAATCTGTAATTGTACAATGTCCAGCTGTCAGCGAGCGGGGGGGTGGGGTGCGAGGAGGTGGCTGGGCGGGTGCAGAGCAGCGCAGTCTCCGCCCACCCTCCAGAGGTGCATTGCTAATGAGCTGGTTTTAAAATGACCGAAAAGGGTCGCGGGAGTGGGACTTTAACAAGGATTGTGAAAATGGTAACTAATAGCCTATACCTGTGCAACGTTAGCATTTAGCTTACAGCGACACATGGTCTAAAAGTGCAACCTTATGGAGCTGCTAACACAACTGTAGACTCTTTGTCTTGTTTAAAAGCCGGGGTGGCTTGTTTTATTGTGAGGCCGTGTCAGTGTTCCTGAGTAAAAGCTGCATCAGCAAGGTTTTAAACAAAAACATACCCAATTTCCTCACAAAATATAGCGACATCCCCCATCTCTGAGATCCTGCAATTTCCCAAAAATGTACTCAAATGGGACTCAGATGTCAGAGGAAAAGTGTTTATTGTAAGTTCTCTACTTCCAAGAAGTTGACAGAGGCAATAAAATAAAAATGCTAACTATCTCCTGAACAGCCTGGCTATATCTTCAAGAAGATTCTGCATTCAGCAACATTTCAACTTAAGCCTTTTGTGATTGTGATTTTGGTGTTGTTCTCTGGTGTGTGCAGTGTTATGAAATTTGAATTTCTGTGAAATCGACTCTTTAATGTCCGGAGTGTCTTTGCTTAACTTTTCTGTAGATGCTAGTCGGTGTCATTACCTGGGAAGAGCTGTTTGGTTGGAGCGCTGATCTGAGCCTGTTTTCCAACTCTGTAAGCTATGTCGGGTTTGGATCCTCTCCGGACTGTGCAGAAGCCTGTTGTTTTTCGTACTCCTTCAGGAGAGCTCTTGAAGTCTAGCACCTTCAGTACATCCACTGGTTCCGCTGTGGAGGCAGGACAAAGAAATGATTAACCCAGTCACACATGGGCAAAATTACATTACATTTGTACAGCAAAAAGTTTTGGGGGGAATACATTGTGGACTGTATTTGGGCAAAGGGAGTTTGTTTTATGTTTTTTTTGAGGTTTAAAAAAAAAAAAAAAACTTTATAAGAGTAGATTGTTCTAAAATTCCTCCATTACAGTATGTTGCATTCAAGTGCAGTGAAGTAATTAAAAAAACAACAACCTCCCTAATCAGAAATTAGCTGCAAAGTCCACAGTCAACGGCTAAATGTACAAGTTAATTCTCAGTCTGCTGAAAACCAAGGGTGAGTAAGTCATATATGCCATCATGTATATACCGCTTCTATATAAACTAATTTATTAGACGTTAAACTCAATGAAAGATCATGAATATGTACACAATTCAGATATAAAGGTATCAAAATGAAGATGATGTATGACAAAATGTCTTTTTAAAACAAGTGTACATGTTGTAAAATCCAAATGTAATCTTACAATATGCTGTAAACATATTTCTTTAGTTCACAGAAACCCTAATAGGACCTGGCATTTTGATGATAAGTCAACATTTACACCCATTACTCCCCTTGCCTGTTCAGAGACTGTTGGCCAAGTCTGTCAGTTCAACCAGTTGTTCGTTTATGAGCTGCCTTGGCAGAGGAGCAGTAAAAATGTTAGGAACCATTCAGCAGGCATAATTGGACCCCTCCTCACCTCCACTGCCCCCCCCCCCCACTCAATAGCCCAAAGCTACTGCATCTATGGGATGATAAAACTCATTGCTGCTGATCACTGGGTCTTTGGAATAAGGAGAACACAGAGGGGGGCAACTTTACAAGCTGCTTAACACTACTAGACTCTTTTCTATCAATGGACCTCCAACTCAGGGGTGAAACTACTGTGCAGTACAGTCATAAACACTGCTGCTCACGTTGTCCCCCTCCCATAATTGTCTAAACCTGAGACAACCCCCCCCCCCCCCCCCCATCCCATTTCTGTAGCTGATTTTGCTTTTAAACCCTTATCACTCCCATTCCCTGAGGCACATCATCAGTTACAGTGCGATTATAGGGAATTTAAAATGCCTAACAGGGTATGATTTAAGGCGAGAGTATAAATAGGAGTGTTGATGTACAGTGTAACGTCATTTGTGATTTAATGCATGTCTGCCTCTGGCTGCTTTTGCATTATAATATACAGTAAGAGGGGCCATTAATTCAGGGTCATTATGGGCGCTGTGGTGGATGCAGCAGGGAAAGTACATAGAAACCTACTCATGAGAAAAGAGCAGGTTTGGATAAATTGTTTGTTTCTGGCTTTTGCTCAGTGACTGAAACAAAGTGGCTCTTAAATTATTACATGTCCAAACTTGGCAGTGTCAACTCAAGTAATCCTTTTCATTATGAAATACACACTTGCACATACAGTATTGCGATGATCTCTGTGTCTGAAAAAGTATTCCAGAGAGTTGATGAAAAGTTGATCTGAAGCTGATGCTAGCTCAAGGTGAGGGTTAAAAGCTGAGTGGTCTGTGAGTCTAACAACACAGTTGGTGCAGCTCACTCTCATGTGCACCCCAACTGATAGGTAAAGGTACATACTGAGAAACTATGGATTTGTGATGACCAGTCCAACTATGGCACAAGAGAGAGGTAGAGGGGAGGAGGGACCAAAGAGTGGATTCCTTGCTTTTTATAAGCATGGACACTAACCCAAATTTATAATATTTCTGGACAGCAATTCCTTGTTTTATAACATGTCAACACACACACACATGTCACTTGGTATATATAAGCGTGGCTGATTTATCAGTCTAGGTTTTAGGTATTTGAAACCCTGATCTTTAAAACAAGTAAGTAACATTAGCTGAGCACAAGCTCTGGTGAACAAAAGTTACAGTTAGGAAAATGCGTAATCCTCAAATTTAGTTTAGTATGACAGTAATACCAGCAGAGTAAATATAAACTAGTTAGTTAGACAACAATATACCCTAAACTTAAAGTTTAAATTAGCCTCTAACATACTCATCATACCATACCAAATAAGGAGAAGTCAACAAAACCCTTTGGTGTAGTGAAATGAGTTCATATGATTACTTAGGAATTCAACTTGAAGAATATGTCCTGCTTTGATTAAGCATCTATTATTAAAATCTGGATTAATTGCTTCATATGGAGGACTCTCAAAATACAATATCTGGCTTTTGAATTGATAATAATTCCATGATATTTACTCAACACATGACATATCAAAGTATTCTGGCCACGATTGTTGTAATATATATGGCCGACTGATTTAGTGAGTTTCACCACAATGCAATAACTTCTCTGCTGCTGTACTGTGTGAATATGCTAAGAACAAAGACTTTAAGACCACACATCAGTACAAACAGTATGTATTGGCCTGATGCAGAGTTTGATCCTTAAACTGCCCAGAAACTCTTCTACCCAACTCAAAAGAGAATATCAAAAGCCAGCAGTGGATCAGAGGTCCAGTGCAGACAATAAAAAGACTAACAGTTAATATTTCCACTCCAAACCAAACTCGGTGCAACCCAAAGTAGTAAAAGCTACTTGTTTAACTGTTACAAAAAAACCCACAGCAACCAGCACAGCCTTGTCCAGACATCACATTACTCATTTGCCTCTAAAGTGAGTCAAGAGGCGGGACGAGTCCTCTTCAAAAGGCCCAGCAATGATAAACAATGTCTGAACGGTCAACTTAAAACCCCGCTGGGACGATAAGGCCTCTCAGGAATGGCAGATAACAGGCTTAATGTGAAAATCTCCCTAGAAATAAAAATGCGGATTCATGTGTTTGATACCGGCAGGAAAACACTGTGGGAAAATTATTCAAAGGGATCAGACAGAGGCTTTTCTTGAAGTCCAAATCACAGGAAATCTCTCCATCAGCCTTATAATACTCCATTAAACTGCATGAAGCAGGAGGGAAACTTAAGTCCAGAGACACAGACTAACCAACACAGTTTAGACTGGTGGTGAGAACAGCATTTGAGGGAGTATGATGAAAAGGAGTGTTATAAACTTTTTACCGCGTCAATGAAGGAACCATATGTTCTTTCAATTCACATGAAGAAACCCAAACAGTGTTTGTCTGAACTTTTCTGAAGTCGCTCTGCTCTTCACATTTCAACATCAATCAAGTATCGGCCAAAAGCAGTTTCATCATAAAATACACACAATATACTTTTGCATTTTTCCATTTTTCCAAGTCATGTGGCACGTGAGGCCATGAAATGCTGATTGTGCGGTTCCCATATTCGCTTTTGGTGACCAGGAGGGGGTCTAATGGGTGGAGCTACAAGTCCACATGCTGAACCCATTATGGCACTGGCACCACTCCCCAACGCTCCCCCCTTACTAAAACATACATGAGACTAAACTCAGAAGGCCCCATCCCTGTAGCTACCTCTCCTCTGAGCAGCAAAATAACAGCTTGAGCGGTGGATCAGACACGTTTGATTCAAGCACACGCTCTAGAATCAATCAGTCACATGACGCCACCGTTCATGAATTTAAACAGTTTGAAAGTTGAAGCATCTAAAAAGGAAAGAAAAGAAAAAGAAAGGTATGATCAAGCAGATCTGAACATCTTTTTCTTTTGATTGCTGTTAACTTCAGTTTCTTCTCTTTGACTGACACTGAGGAGGGAGAAGCTCAACAGACCCCGGGGTTCGTTTTGTCCTGGAGACTACCAGGCTGACTCAAAGGCAGAACAAAACACAAATGTGAAGCATCATACGCCAACTTTTAAACCTCACACCAAATGCCTCATAAAAAGGAAAATAGTCTGTGGCTCTTCTGAATATTGTCCCAAGTAAAGAGCTACTGGTTCTTGAAAAAGGGGGGAAAAAAAGAAAGAAAGCTTGGACTAAAGGTCTCTTTGTGAGTTTGAGAATGCCTTTCTGCATTACTGCATACCTCAAGGCCTCATATATTCCAGATGTGCAGAATTGGCCTGGACCGACCCCCCCCTCCTCCCCTCCCTTCCCCCTCCAACCACCACCACCACCACCACCATCACACACACCCGCCCGCCCACCCGCACCCCCGTCTCTGCAGCCCCTCTCCTCCCACAACCATCGCCTCACAGAAGCCCTGAAAAACAGGCAATATCCCAAAACCATTAAAGACCCCAAATGAGTAGGCAGAGCGTTATAAGAGCTTTTCAGTCTCGCAGGAGTTTCAACCGGCATGCTATACCATACCCCCGAACACATCCTGAGAGAGAGACTCCCACATCCCTCCTCCCTTAAAAAGAAATAAAACATATTCTAATGATAAGGATGAAAACCCACAAGAGAGAGGAGACAGCTCTCTCGTGTTAGAGGTACCATCACAGTCCCAGACTCTCCACAGTCTTGTCTGAGGGGGTAATTCGTCAGCCTCTCTGATTTTTAATGACACATCTTCCTGACTGCTGTCGGGGACTTGTGATATACTATCTGCCATGTTAACAAGCTACTAGCATGACAAAGGAGAGTGATTTCCCCTGAGGTGGTGAAGCATGTAGCGACAGGAGAAAACCTCTGTTAAAATCATTAGAGCAATTTCACCAGCAGACCCCTAGCACATTAAAATTCCATTTTCAGCTGAATGGGCTAAATCTACAGCAACACCCCCACCCCCTATAACTCATGCGTGAGCCATACAGTTTAATTTTGAAGTTTAGATTTGTGATTAACTTTTAAATCTGTGACATTCTGACTTAATGCCTTTGTGGCTCTGTGGTCGTGCAGCAGCATCTCGGGACTCGGGATGTCTTGTCGTCTTCTTGGGTCTTTTTCGTGTCACTGCCATCTACTGAGAGTTGGCAGCAAAGGCAGCAATTACAATACGCTGGAAAGCCTGTAAATGTTAGCTAGCACATCATGCAATTATGGTTAGTTTAAATATCAGTCAGAGTGAGGAAAGATGTGCAACGGGCTAGCCATACTACTGTGGTATTCGCTTTGATGAGCTACTCATTTTTTTTTTTTTGGGGGGGGGGGGGGGGGGGGGGGGGTCTGTGCAATTTGCCCTCTGCTGAGTGATATGAATCAAATGACATACAATGGGTGATGATGGTCCAACATGGGGTGGGACTTCAGACAGTTAATGTCTAGACAGGATACAATACATTACACTAATGACCTACTATTATATATCAGCCTCCAATACGGTTTTTCATATTCATTTAAAAATGACTTAATTTCTGCCACTATCATGGCTCCGATACAAAAAAGGCAAATCTTCAAAAGGCTGCCATGATGTCAAAACCCACAAATATTGAAGCAACAGGCATCCAAACCAACACACACAACTTTGACCCACAATACAGTATGGATGCCTCTGTGACTTCACAGACAAAGGGAATATAAAAGAACGTAGTTAATGTGACCCACATATGTGTTTTAAAAAGGAGAGGAAAATACTCCATTTTTTTTTTTTCCATCAACGCCCCTTCTTGGACTCAGTGGGAGCCCAGATAATGTGGAAAGATGGTGATCCTCAGGCCAGAGTATGAATTTCACTATGTTGTGTATTCAGCACAAAACCTATATATTTTTTCTCAATTAAACTGAGCTGGTGGAAACTCTGTTGAGTATAAGTGTGATTTCAACTGGCAGTTTATCAGATTAAAAAAAGAAAAGAAAAGAAACAAAACTTTGTAGCAATTTTATGCCTTTTTTTAAATCTGATTATTAAGCTCCTATTCCCCACTGATGTTTAGGAAAAGTTAATGTAGGCTACTATCTGTGACTGCTGGTTACATCACTGGTGGTGGTGCGTAAAGGTTATGTGTAAAACCTTAATGATTTCCAGGAGGGCTGCCAAATGATGAAGTGGCATGTAAATACACAGAGGATGATTTTCTGTGATCATCTCAGCAAAAAGTGTCGATCACACCAGCTTCTTGCCTACTCATCATCTTTTAACACACTTTTTTTTTTTGAGGTGGTACAAAGAAAACAAACACACACTGTGGGTCCTCTCCCTGCCGAGTCGACCACACCTGGAAGGCAGACTTCACCTACTTAGAGGGATCTTGGAGACACTCACATCCGTGTCCAAAAAAAAGGATATTTATCACAACCAACACAATCTGAACAAAACTTTGAGATCAGGAAACGACTTTCCTTAAAATTCCTCGACGAACTGCGGTGCTATCGAGGCAACTTTAAAAGTTGAAACATCAATCATCTAAATTGGTGTCAATCAACATCAAAATTACCCCGACAATAAAACATCTTCATAAGTTTTGATTACCATATAAAAAAAGTGAACAAACTGAGTCTGGATGCCTGAAGGAGTTAATTGGATTAAAAGTTGACAGCGACCCTCAGGCTGCAGACCTGTGGGCTGAGTGCCAGCCTCCAGGTCGGGATGCCCCGGAGTTGCCACATGTGACTGTGAGTTGTGTGCACCAAGTTTCTTACCTGCTCTGACATTGGCAGCTTGTAGAATTAAAATTAATGTAACCAATGCGGTTAGCGTTGAGTCCCATAGCCACCTTTTCGTTTTCCACCTGGTGCTCCACCTTTGCATCTCCATGGTGAGCGCCCGCAGCGGTTACACAAAACGGGCGACTTTTAACAAAATTCGGTCCCTTCCACAATCCACAAAAAAAAACAGAGAGAGAGAGTGTGTGCTTATATTACAGCGCCATGTGTGAAGATAGAAAGATGCCAATCACAGCCAGACTGGGCCCTTCGGATCCGCTCCCCCTTAAGCCCAGCGCTCAGACTGATGGTGAAGGGGCTCTCATGAAAAAAAAAAGAGAAGCGCACGGCACTCCGTTCCCGGGGAGTTGTTGCGCACCGTCAGGAGGCTGGACAAACGCCGCAAATAGTGAACCTGAACCGCCAGCAAGATACTGACACTGGAAAATCCTCCGCTCATCAAATCACCAGCCGGGAAAGTTGTCTCAGGTCCCGCCCCCATGCATGTGCCGAGGAAGAAGTCAGAGCAGCAGCATCAAGCGGAGCATCACTACATCCCACAGCAGCAGCCTAATTACAGGACAGTACACGGTGCAGTGCAGGCTATCCCAGATGGGTGCAAGTTCTCTGAAACACTCCACTTTATCAAGATGAAAAATAAATAAACAAGTATGACAGTAAATAAAATAAGAAAATAAATAAATAAATAAAAACAAAAAAATAAGTTGCACTGATTTCCCAACTTTGCCAAAAAGAGCTTTTAAGAACAGGCGTGGAGCTGGAGTTACAGGAGGAGAAGGTGCTAAAACTGAACGCAACACGCGAAATGCAAATTAAGTGGTGGGGTGGAGCTGTTATTTTAGAAGTTTCCTGAAAGCCTAAGAATGAGAAAAGAAAGCCTGAATAGCTCCTACATAGACCGATGGCTAATATAAAAGCTTCAGTGGCCAAAAGGAAATGTTTTCCAGACTCTGGGAGTTTCCTCAAGGAGCGTTTTTTTTTTTTTCGTCTTTTGGACAGCAGTGCTCCTGAGGCCTGAAAATAATTAATGGTTAAAGATGACTGGAACAAATGATTGAAAGCACAGGTGGTAGCTATAGAGTCCTCCTCCTTGATTTTTTTGTTTTCCATGTGCACCGATGAAAGGCAGACTTAACATTGTGATGGCAGCCATTGTCACACAAACCCCAAACTACATTTCGGAACATTTGTCAGTGTTTACCGTGTTTTATCATAAGGTAGAAATTAGAGCCGCAGTTCTCAGCTGATGCTCGGTCAGTGTGCTGCAGTGAAGATTTAGCACAGCGCTGTACAGTTGTGGCTGGATTCATAATAACAGATTGGATCTTGTATATTGTAATAAGGATTAAGTATTAAAAAATAAATGCTGATGAGTGGCTATATGCCTGGACTGGACAGCCAAATGCTGTTCCCGTGTGTGCAAGTGTGGGTTTGATTAGTTGTTATAGACTGCAGGGTGTGCAGGCCGAGTCGTCTTGATTTATTAGGGCCACGCAGTTTTTAAACATTTACTCTCTCTGGCACATTTGCTGAGAATCTGTATATTCACATCTGGTAGGAGCTTTAAAATCCACCGCTTTGCATCTCTTGCTCATGAGCACTTTGGCGGCAGCTGCTGTGTTGAGGGAAACTTTTAACCTGACTAGGGATGTGAAATGGAAATGACTTAAATCTCTGTGTAGCCTGTATTTATAGGCACATTATTGATAATTCCACAGCAACAATGCTTATATGCAACTCAAGCTGATGAGAATACCATTAGTTTTGCATGGTCACAAACCAAAGAGCTGGGGGACAGGGGGGGTGACCCGAGGTCATTGGTAGATGGAAATTCAGGGGATCACCAACTTTATTACAGTTAATCCTACAAGGTATGTTATCGTCTGTGCCAAATTTCGTGGCAATCCCATCCAATAGTTGCGGAAACTTTTCACTTAAAAAGGACAAATGTAAACCTCATGGTGGCACTGGGTGGGGGGAAGTCAGGGGATCACCTGAGCCGTCCAGGAGAAGTTGAGATATTTGACCGGATAAGGGAAGGAATCACCAAAGTCGGTAGGCTTCGCTTCACCCTCTGGGAAAATTTCATGGCAATCAGTCTGGACTAAAGCGGTGACCGACGACTGACCGGCCGACACAGCACGGCTAAAACACTGCGATCAAGACAAATATGAGCAGAAGGGGTGACTAAGAGGGATTGAATGAGTTCTGGGGCTAATTTTGTGATATTAGACCGTCTGTATTGTTTTATGATTGCTCTCTGGCCTGATTCGATAGGCTTCAATGCACACTCAGCAGGAGAAAGCAGCCTGGCTGTGCAGATTGGCTCTCTGGTAGTTGTTTTTTTTTTTTGGTCAGTTGTTTGGCAGAACAAGCCAGAACCTCTTGTTCATGTTACTTGTTGGGACCGCGGCCCAATATGTTTGGTTCAATTTGACGAGCCCTCCTGCTCTGGCAGAGAGGAAACCTGAACAACCATGGCTTAAGTCTTGGGTTTTTCTTTCGAGCAGACTCAGACGGTCGACAAAATGTACTGACAGACGTCCAGCAGCTCCTTATAGATTCTTGTTTCAGGGGCAGTCTACAATTTTCAGCTAGGTTGGACTCCAGAGCTGCCCTCTTTGTAGTTGGAAGCATATGATTACAACTGATGCATTTACCGCCAATGTTTACCAAGATGACATTGTATAATTATTCTATAATAAGTCTCTACTCTATGTAGGCTTCTGCCCAGTGCAGCTATAAAAACAAAAATGTCTTGAAAACGTTGCCCTGTGGCTTGATTTTTGTATTGGAAGCAGCTTTTAATCTGAGTGCTTTCAAGTTTCAGAATAAAATTCCTCTTGCTGCTTTCCAGAAACAGTAGACTGCAACACGCCTCTGCAGATTTACAGGCGTCTGAGTTCAGCAATTTCACTTGTACATGATATTGAGCATAACAGGGAAACTACTGTTTCAGGACTTCTGTTTTATGTTCTATTAACCATTTTTGGTATGTCTGAAATGTAATTAATTGCTATCCTGACTAAATGTAGAACAGTATTTTCCTCCTGACACTCAGGATGATATCTCTTGATGACTGTGGAAAAAACTTTTTTCTCTTGCTTCCTCAACATAGCAGACAGCCACCCTGCGGCAGGTAGAAATTCAGACGGTTCTCAAAGTGCATTTGGGTGACAGAGTTCCCTTGAACCCAGGTCCTCTGGTTGAATGACGGCTCCCTTCATCAATGAGCCACACAAGCCGCAATAAGACCAAAGTTACAAGGAAGGAGCTCCTCTGAACTCAAACGTCCTCTGCTAAATCATAAGTAGGACCTAACCTCAAGAGCTCCTCCTCACTATGAATTACACAGCTAGAAGGCAGCGGGTGGCTGCTCGGGGTGGGGGTGGGGGTGGGGTGGGGTGCAGAGGGATGCATGCTAGACACAGCAGACCGCATAACCACCGAGTGGAATGTATGTTTGTCTGAGCATGTTTATTATAGGTGCATGTGGTGCCCAGACAGCCTCACCTAGTGGGAGATTGGATTGGTTTCACTTTTAGTAAGGTCACCTGGTTTTTTATAGTGCAAAGTCATCACTTACTCCTACAACACAAGAACAACAGCTGACACAACACCAACACAGCAGCATCTGCACAAAACACTCGGAGTGCATGCCACATTTTCTATTTCACAATCAATAATCCAAAATTAAGACCTTATTTGACAAATACAAGACATATGATAGCCTATGCCAGAGAGAGGACAGGGATGACCAATGTTATTATGAAATCAGCCCCAACTCTAAGCACTTTTAAATCCAGGTTAAAAACATTTCTCTTTCCATGTGCTTATGGCTGAGCTATTTTTAAGAACTTTAAACGTTATCTATTTTCTTTTCTCTCTCTATTTGTTTATTCTTCTTTGCTCTTGCTTTTAAAGGGATACACCAACATTTTTTTTTTTCGTGTCTTGCCTCACTCCCGAGTCCATGACAAGCAGATAGACACCATCCTTTCAACTGTGCGTGCAGTAACAAGGGAGATTCGGGCAGAGCTGGCGCACCGCTAATTAGCTTAGCTCAAACGCTGGAAGTGAATAGGTAGTGCTAGCCTGCCTCCACCTAAAGTCATCAGAGAAACTCTTCAGCAAGGCATCTTGAGCGGTCAAATGCCGGTAATGGGACGAGATCGGTCAAAATGGAGGGTTCAAGCAAAGACGGTTTATTTTGGTTCAAGCTAGCTACATCGAGGGTAGGTTGGCTTCCTATTTCAAAGTAAAAGCACAAATTCTATCGTCATGGTTTTCTGTATGTAAAGGGCAACGGGTGTTTTATTTTGTGAAAGTAACCGGAAGTGCGTTGGTCACAACGGCTAGCTTGAGTAGCGCCGAATTCGTCCGAACAAAATTGTAAACAGCTGGTATTTAGACAAATTAACGACACACTGCTGATCTAAACGGCTACTTTCTCGCCTAAAAATGTTTGAAATGTTGATAAAGTGATATATTTACAGTTTAGTTTGAGTTTAGAGCTAAAATGAAATCAGCTTCTGACTGCTGATTTCGGCTCGGATAGGAGGCAGGCTAACACTACCTATTCACTTCCAGTGTTTGAGCTAAGCTAATTAGCGGTGCGCCAGCTCTGCCCGTATCTCCCTTGTTACTGCACGCACAGTCGAAAGGATGGTGTCTATCTGCTTGTCATGGACTCTGGAGTGAGGCAAAACACGAAGAAAAAAAATGTTGGCATATCTCTTTAATTCATAAAAAATTGTTTGCTTTTATGCTGTTTTATGCTGTTCTTTTTAAATGTTTTGTCTTTATGTAAAGCACATTGAGTTGACTTGGTATGAAATGCACTATATAAATAAAGATGCCTTGCCTTTGGATTCATCCTCTTTGAACTGTGGATATCTGTGCATGTCTATCTATGCAGTAGGCTAGTCGTTGACATATTCCAGTCAGTAGTGAAGTAGTGAGCTGACATCGTCATCCCTAGAAAGCCACCCTGCAAGCTGAACATAATCAAACATGTCCATAGATTAAGGAGGTGTAGAGAGTTACGAGCAACTCATGAGAGAACCAACACTGTAGACGTGAGCTAAAATTGTAAACTAAGTGTTAACATGTCCAGGATAATTTATATAATCAGAGCAACACTGGATGGTAAAGGTGCACATTTTGGGCAGCAGTGCAGAGGCAGGTCTGTATAGTTAGGAACGCAGAGATCACTTATCAGCAGTGCTCAACCTCAGACTCTACTAGAGGAGTGACAGAGATGAAGAGAAGCCATCCTATTTTCATGTTTCTTGTCAACTCTGTGTGATGAATGCCTTTGCTCTCAGTAGTGAACAGTGTTATGGCCAGTTAAGTGGAGAGGTCTGTTATAATCTAAACATGCCCCAAGCATCTCGTATTTCATAAGCCAAAGTCTCCCTGAGCCCTGTTTCCAGCCGTCAGCAGTAAAAACTGATAGCAGAGAGGGACTGGCTGACACTGAGTGTGGGGGGCTGACAAACAGCCAGGCACAGACAAAACTCACTCAGTCATGTCCTGTTATCATACTCGAGGAAACAAATTAAGAATGTCAAACAAAGGAGTTTACTTAAGAACTACTGACTTTGGGTGCTGAGCTTCAAACTGGAATGACAATTAGAAGAGATAAAGTCAAAAAGCGACTGCACAAGATGAGCGACGATGAGAAATTACTGCTGAAAACCAAAAAAAAACCCAAGAAGAGCACAAAGAGAAAGTGGAGAGCTTGGCAGATGAAGCCACATGGCTTGCACACTGAAGATGCTTGAACTCGTGAACCTTATTGGATTTAGAGCACTTTGGGATTCTCTGTTTTCACAGGCCATGGATGTTCCTCATTATTTTTGTTTGTTGTGGATAAGCATAAATCTCTGTGTCATCTTTGATGTGCCGCATAAAAAACTTTTATTTACAGAACTCAGTTTCAGGCTGACATTTGTACAATGGCAGTTGTATCGAATGAGAACATTTCTCACACAAGTTATGCTCTTGCATGTGCAGAGGAAGATCGATCGTTGGGAGAGGGACGGGATCTGGGGATTTAGTTAAGTTTGGGGGGTGAGCAGTAAATCACTAAATCTGTTCAATGAATGCAGCTCAGTGTTCAATAAAGTTGGATTTATCAATAGGTATTCCTTGCAGCTGAATAAATGACTACATGTGATATAGATTAAAAAACAGCTATGAGGGTTTTTGTATTCTTTCATCCTTTCTTATCCTATAGTTTTGCTTTCTGAGGTCAATCTGAATGTTTCAGCAACAATTATGAATGTGAGTGTGTGAGTTTTGTCACTATAGGTCTGGGATTGACTCCACCGTGACCCTGCATGGATTAGTGGAACAGCCAAAGGATGGACATATTTACAGCAAGCCACTGTACACTGAACGTAACACAGACAGCAACTGTTGGCAACTACACCTGATGACAATGAGCAGCTCTCAGGTCAAGTTAAAGGCTCCCAAAATATATTTCTCTAAGGAATTGACAGCAAAGAAAAAGAAAATACCTGTGACTCACACTTTGTGACTGGCCAGGGACGTGACACCACTTGGATGATGAAGGTGTTTCATGTCAGGTTGATTTGGCAGTTTTCGCTTCCCCTGCTACAAGGGCCCTAAAAATGTAGCTGGCAACCAGCATTGTTGTGTGCATAAATCCAATCCGCAGTTCAGCCAAACCTAATATGAGGATCTGACAGTGTCAGTCTCGGCCAAATCAAGAGAATATTTCCTAAAAGGCACAATGAGAATTCTCTCTTTGTGTTAGAGTCTGTCTCCCAGGAAGCTCATTTAGACTCTTCTGTGTTCATGTAAGGGTATGAATGCGTAACCTTTGACTTAATACGCTTCCTCTCTCATAAAACATTTGCGAGCCAGTTTGACACCTGCTGTGTTTACATCCTTGAAGCTAGAACTCTTGTGTCCAGCTTTTTCTGTCACTTCCCTATGTTTTTTTTTTTTTTTTTTTTTTGGATGCATTAGCACCCGCAAGTGGAATAAAAAGAAAAACAGCAGAACCACTGCCTCTTAACACTGCTGATAGTCATGGTGGTTTTAAGATCAACTTATAAAATATATGAAACTGACTTGTTAGGTTGTTCAAGGTCAGTGGGGATGTTTTAAACACTGTGACTCAGGGTTTTTCTTTCCATGCCCCGACAGAGAGTTTATGCTGGAGTTAAAGGCCACTACGCACAGTTTAGTGACTGAGCAAATGTCTGTTGGCTAACTTTTTATTGCAACAGGTATATTCCTTCTGACATGTTAATGAGTGGGTAGGCAACCAGGGGTTTCCACTCGTAAAAGCAGTCACTCGAGAGACTCCTTTTCCAACCAGCCATCACCCTTTTAAGATAACAGTTCCACCCAAATATATATTGGCATATTTATTGAATCCAGCTGTGTTCTGAGCTGCAATTTGGTATTTGGCTAATTTCACCTAGTGTTAAGCAACTCTTGAAGCTGTTTGGATACATACTCCAATGAGCTCTTAAAGGTGACTCTGACATTACTGGACTCAGTACAGGGAATGAAACCAGTAACAATTTGAGTTCCAGGTGTCTCCTCAAAACAGACTGAAAACCTGCCTTGGCTTGTTATGTTTCTTCTCATGAATGGGTGGCCGTGCTTTTTATTATGTGAATAAATAAGAGGAAAGTATGATGCAAATGGTTCAAATCCAGAGTACGAACTCCAGTCTATCTATCAACATATGAATCATCAGCTAAATTGGCACAATGTGGACTATTTGTCAGACAAATGGGAGGATTTGATACAGCAAATTAGCTCGTGATTTACCTTGCTTCAAACGTAGAGAAAATTAATAGAGCGAAAAGTAAGTCGATGATCGACACTATATGACCAGTAACTGAGAAAAAGATTAACGAGAACCTCTGTGTTCAATCATGTACTTACAGGTCCTACTGGCGCTGAAAACCTGACCATTTAAATCTACTTTCAACCAAAGACTTGTAGCCATGCCAGTGATGTGGGTCCATGGATGACAACTGTGTCCACACTGTTATAACTCAACAACTATTGCCAAACTACCACATTTCAGACAGAAATTCATGGTTTGTAGAGGACAAATCCGACTTGGGTGATTCATTTTGACTTTACGTCAGGGAAATGACTTCCAAGACATTGTTTGGATAGCCATTAAATCTGACGATGACATCGATGGATCCTCATGACTGTTATTCCGTTGATTCTTCATCTAATACCACTAGCAAATTAAAGTTTTCATTTATCCCCATGTAAAATCTCAACATCAACATCTCCAAAATGGATTGGCACATTTCCTATGACAGTCGTAGCTCTCACACGACGATTCAGAATAGCTTTGGTGATCTCCTGGATTTTAAACTAGTTTCACCATGAGGTTGACGGATTACTTTGAGATCTGATTTGGATATTCATGATGTATCATTCCTAAGGTTTTGATTTGTACCATCATCCCTGTAACTACGGCCTACACGCTGAAGCGATGTTGAAGAGGAATAAAATGAATTAGAAAACAATATGAGGCACAGCGCAGGCCAAGGCCTTGGGCTGGCATCTAAGTAAGTCCAAGTATCAGGAATTCAAATCATGACTTTGCCTCCAAATTACACACCCTGGATCACATGGTTTTCTGCTTAGTCACATCTAGAAAGGCCGTCCAACTCCAACTGTGTAAGGAAAATGTTGCAGATCAGGGATCAAATTGCTGAAATAATACTTGCACTTTTTTTTCTTTTTCTTTTTTCACAATCCTGGCTCAAAGCTGTTCCACTCATCTTACTGTGGTTGTAATCAGTTGACTAGTGTTCATTTCATCTTAGCCGCCTCAAATGCTGTGTGTCCGACATGGATATGGCTAATAAAGACTATCAAATGTACTGGTAGAAATGATCAAATCTGGTGCAATCGAGGCCAAAAGTTTCTAATTTGTTGCACTGCAAGACATTTTGGGCTAAGAGAAAATGCTGTCGTACCTCAAAGCAAAAAGTGTCCAAAATGCAAACCACATTGGCCTTAATTCCTTGATTAGGCCTGTGTGTGCTTCCACAGAGGACCAGAGAGACAACTGTGGCTGGAGATATGGAAAAACAGATGAAATAAATTACTGAGCACTGCACTCGTATCACCCACAACACTGAGAATATGAATGGGCCATTTTGTTCCACTTGCAACGAGGCTCTGACTATATCTTCCATTGATGGCACTGCAACAATGCAACGCTTGAATAAAGAACCATAAAATTTGGCCGATGAGTAATTTTGGAAAATATCCCACATGGAACCGTTTCATCTTCGTGGTCCGCTATATTCCCCTCAATCCTTAACTGTTAACGGTATTTAAACTGACAGTTACAGTGGAAAAGGTAAAAGCTGTAGCAGCACAGTAGCTCCCCATTTTCCATGTTCATCACCTCCCACAGTGTATGGATTGGGTGCTTTCCAACATGGTGGTTTTGGGTTACAGTAACCAGGAGCTGGATGGAGCGTTGTTTCCACGTTGCCTGTAAGCTGCGGTGCCTATGCGTCCCCCCACAAGCTTCTGCAATGAGCCAATCAAAAGCCATCATTCTCAAAGACCATACTGGGTTAGAAGAGCAGTGGAATGGAAAACCATATGATTTTTACATTAGTATGCAGCACAACAAGATTAGTTTCTTTCTTTGAACAGGGAGCACTTCCTTTCCTGACAGACCATAGACTGTACAGTAGCTATGCGACAGACACAGCTGCTAATAGTGTTCATGGCATCATACTGGGGAACTCATAACACTATCACCTTTAAAACGGATAAACAATCACCTTCTTACACATTCAGTTACAAAAATAGCATTGCTTTTGAGTGGTGTTTTCACCCACCACCAGCTATTTGGGGTTTAGGGGCCACAGGTGTAATCAGCTGGGCTACAAGCCAATTTTGTTTTAGCCAGGCATTTGTTCACATTTTTACCAAATTAGTGCCATTAAATGTATGCCGAATTCAACATTAATAGTTCATTTTTCCAACGCACCAATAGATATTTCGACATTATGTAGCTGGATTATTGTGACATTGAAGAAAAGTTAAAAACGTGATTATTCTCAGGGAAGTTCTGACGCAGTAAGAGACGCTTTTTTGTTGACTACTTTATAGGCGCAGGTATGGACATGTGTGCGCAGCTAACGATATCCTCGGAAAGTACATATCACACTGAGTTTAAAAATATGAGTTTCATGTCTGTGTCTTCAGATTTGACTGAATTAATGCTGAGAGAAAGAATCGGAAATTGCCACAAATTGCGTTATCACAAACTCGGCTTTAAAAATACCTTAATTGTCCGCGAGAGCTGTCACATCCGCAGGTGACGCTCCAACCACTGGCCGCGTTGATGCGTGGGTCAAACTCTTTATGGTCAAACTACAGTAGCTAATATTCCATTGGTTTTGTTGTTGTTGTTGTTTGTTTTACATCACCTGCATTCACCTGTATCTTTCTGTAGCACACTTCCGGCCTCTGGTGACCTCTTCTTGTCATTTCAGTACCACAGCGCCTCCTTGAGGAGGCTTCCCCCACCTCTACCATGTTTCCCAGCTAGTTGCAATCAACTGCAATGATAGTTATTCTTTTTTTGATTTTAACTGCAATGATAGTTAACCAAAACAATGAGCTTAAATATATTAAAATGCTTTGTAGACCTGAGGCGAAATGCAGAATTGGATGATAAATCTTTATGGCTTTGTCATTATGATCGACCCCTTTCGGGCATGGAGGCCTAAATCACTAGCTATGATATAAAAATAGTGACTTGTTAAAGCAACTTATTCATACCTTTCTTTCAACCAATCTCAGCTGTTGTAGCTCCTAAATTCTGCTCTTAATAAGAAAGGTTGGCACCACCCAGAAGTCTTTTTTCTTTCTTTTTTTCTCTAGCTCCAGCATCTGGCTGTCAACGAATGCCAAATCCTGGCTTGAAGGAAAGGAAGCTGTTGGGTGGACTGCAATAACATAAAAGACCATTATGAACATTTTTGAGTGACGGTGATCCATTGCCTTTTCCAGTGGTGGTACTTAGGCTGCACTTCTTTGAGTAAGACTCAAACACAGAGGTGGTAGAGCAGCTGGGTTTACATCTGCAGTAACAACTGTCTCCTGGTCTTTGATGCCAAATGCCATAACAAGTCAATGACAGGTGATATTGCTGCGAAAACCTCATGGGTGCTGCAGATCACTGGAGCCCTTACTGCTAAAATATCCAAGCTCTGGGTGTGTGATTGTGGTGGATGAAGGGGGTGGGAGTGTGTAGCCTACATATGTAGCTATGTGTGTATTTCTGTGCATATGCTCTCATGCACGTGCGTGCTTGCTGCCCATGCACTCGCGTAAAGCCGATAGGGAGAGCAGCGTGTCTGGAATCATTTAAACAGAGTGAGAACACATTCCCGCATGTGGAATCATTCCTCCCAATAGGAGTGTCATTGTTTCCAAAGACAGCTTTGCTTTCACCATGATTCAGGTAGCATTTTTTCCTATATATTTCATTTTTCCTTTCAGCTATAGAGGTCTTTGAAAAATACCGGGATGAGATCCAGGAGGAAGTCATGACTGTGATCTGAGAATTCTGATTGATGGCCCACTTTGGGGAGACTGAGGAAGATAAACATAATAATGTTATGGATTTGTAGGTTGTGGCTGGATATTTGATGAGACTCGCTGTGAAGAGCATACAAAGCAGGGGACACAAGAAACAGACAAGCAGCACTGCAATGAATCAACAAGGCAGATATAGATAAATTCAGATCCTGTAGGGATTCTTTAAAGAATGAGGATGGTGCTATTTCATGAATTTTTATTGCAAACAAATCCTGTGAAAACACCAAAACCAAAAACCTGTCAGTCAGTTTCTCTCTCAAACCTCCCCACCCAGTCTGTGAGACTCAGCACAAAAAAACCCCTCTGGTCCCTGACGAATATGTAAACCTTTAAAAACAGGTCACAAATATTTAGTTTCATCTTTATTTTCAATTCTCTTATAAAAAAAAAATCTGAATAATTGCCTAAAACAGCTGGTGAGCAGCTGACTGAATTGAAACATTTCCTGGGGACTATTAACAGCAAAGGATTTACAACAGCAGGGTTTTGTATGTGTGTGTGTGTGTGTGTATGTATATGAGCACAGTGTGTAGGTGGTGACGCTAATATATAAAGATGTAAACAATGGTGCTCTCTGATGTTATTAATGGTTTTTAGATGGGAGCATTATATGGCTCAGATCGAGGAGTAAACTACAACTAGTTGCACAGACAATATTTGTTTGTCAGATCAATTCATTTCAATAATGAATTACAACAGCAAACGTGTGCATTTAAAATACCAATATGCAGCAAATTTTAAATACATGTTGCTTTACACTTGTCATAATCATCATTTTGTATGTATTCAACACTCATAAACCTTTAAGTAAACTACACAAAGGAACTGACTTTTTTTTGACACATGAAAACATATAATTCAGCAGCAGTTAATTATATTGTTTGGACCAGTATAACACTGCACACTGAAACTTTTTGTACAATCATCTAAATTACTGCCTAAAATTCAAATATAACTGATGGTACATCAAAACAGTGAATTAGCTTGTCCTCGGTGAATCCAATGATGGCCTGTCATGTGAAATTAACATTATATGAACTGACTTTTCTTTCCCTTCTTTTTTATCTAAACTTAATTTAAAAGCCCCAAAATACTTTCTCTTGAAGCTCAAAGCCACTTTGAAGCCTGACAACTTGATCCATCTCTTTGCGGCCCTGCGTCCAAGAGCTGCTGCAGTCAAGGGCCAGTGACTCATACCAGTCAAATGTATGGCTCCCCTTGTGGTGGCACGGGCGGCCAGCCACATAGTTGCCTGTGGTGAAGGGCTCTGCACAGGCAGCACTGGAATAGAAGTTTATTACTGGCCACCAAGTCAAGCCCTGCTCACCAAATTGATACCCTGGAACAAATATAACATAGAAAATCACATACACGCATAAACTGTGAAGCAAACGCACACCCATGTACGACTACACTCGCTGGATGGAGATGCACACACACATGCACTCCCAAGTTCAAGGCTATACTTTTAAAGTTCCTGTTTAGGTGTAAGTGGGTGAGAAATGTGGGCACATTGTTCAGTCTCTAAGAAAAGTTGCAGTAGTTCAGTGAGAAGAGGAGCCTAAAATAAGACTTAAGATTGAAGGTTTTCCAAAAGATTGGGAGGAATAAGGAAAAGGTCCTTTGTACACGCAACCGGAGAGTTAGAGGTGATATATGTCTGAGGGAATCTTCACATTTTATATTTAATATATGGCATAATTCATCCTGGAGAAACTATTTTCTATTTTTCAGGGAGAATAAAATAAAATAAAAAAACCCAGGGCTTCATAGAAAGCTCTTTGACAAATGTGACAAGTGGCCCCGTCAGTCCGCCATCATCTCAGTGTAATTGAAGACACAATGTCACATCAATGCCTTATAGCTGCTGCAGCTATGCTACAGAAGCCGCTGCTACCCATATGTCCCAGCGCTGGGTGGTTTTGTCAGACAAGCTCCAGGCACACACACACACACACACACACACACACACACACACACACACACACACACACACACACACACACACACACACACACACACACACACACACGTACACTTAATAATGGTCTGGATTCAGGTTTGAGCTCCAGACGTTTGGCTGAAGCTCGATCGCACTCAATAAAGAACAAATACGAGTGACTGACAGACCACTTTTATTACATTGCAATCGAACAGCACAAGCGTTATAGAGTGAAATCTCATTTGTGATGGAGAATCTGAGAGCTTTTGTACATGACATCCCTGCAACGACATGACTCATGATGAAACGTTTCACTAATGTTACTTTGTGTTTCTGGCCTGGACCCACTGTTGCTGAGGTAATAACACTGTCAGCATCATCTGGAGCATGATGGCAGCAGTGTTGTTATCAGCAGCAAGCAATCATCATAGAGACTGACTGTACTTTGTTGACTTGCTAACATATTGTCAGTCCAATAACACATGTGGCTTGATATGTTTCCTGGATTACTGGGGAAGGGGGCAGGATATGTAGCCTACCTCACAACCACTGACATTGACATGGGGGTCTTTTCTACAGTATGTAGGATGTCTCTCGCTCACGTTGTCTGTGCATCATTTGACTAGTAACACATTCATTAAAGGGATAGTTCAACATTTTGGCAAATTGGCCCATTGCCATAATCGCTATAGTCATAGCAGTAGGTTCGTTACCTTTATTTGTCGGTGTAAGCTATTTTTAGAACGGAGGAGCGGAGCGGCAGGCTGTTCAGAGCTACACTATGGAGGCTAATGGAATTTCTTGGTTTCCCTCATCAAACTCATCAAATACAAAATCCCAAAACTCCAAAACGCTTTCGTGGACAAGTTGTGACCTGCACAATCACCACGCTATGAGATAATAATGGAACGTTACGAAACGGAGCCGTTTTCGAGGTAAATACAGAGTCTGCTTGCTGAAAAACTGTCCCTGAACGCAACGCACATCAGCGGTTTTGCATGAATTTACCTCTAAAACAACTCTGTCTCGTAACGTTCTATTATTATCTCATAGCGTGGTGATTGTGCAGCTCACAACTTGTCCACGAAAGCGTTTTGGAGTTTTGGGATTTTGTATTTGATGAGTTTGATGAGGGAAACCAAGAAATTCCATTAGCCTCCATAGTGTAGCTCTGAACAGCCTGCCGCTCCGCTCCTCCGTTCTAAAAATAGCTTACACCAATAAATAAAGGTAACGAACCTACTGCTATGACTATAGGGATTATGGCAATGGGCCAATTTGCCAAAATGTTGAACTATCCCTTTAACACAAAAGCAGCTCATACTCCTTAAAAAAAAAAACTCCTTTAAACACCGTTGGAAAGAGCTGACATTAAGGAAACAGAGGTCACGAGGCTGTGATAAACACCAGCTAATTACACAACTGTTGCGTCTTATACTTTCACTTTTTGGATATGATAAAGGGAAACTGACCAGAGCAATGCCAATTAATAAAATGAATGTTTTCTTTTTGGTGGCTAATCAAACATTTCTTTTGGTCTGTGGTGTCAGGGGGGTTATTAAAATCTTGGCTGCAACACTGCAATTTAATTCATTTGTATTTTTGTTGTTGTTGTTGTTGAACAAAAATACATTATATCTGTAAGTACTGTATATAAAGCAGAAAAGTATGATATTTCAATCTGAAATACTGTGGACTACAAGTGCAGAATAGAAGAAATACTCAAATATTGCTCATTGAAGTTGAGGAAATGTTCTCAGGCACTTTCCACCACTGGGGAATGTGTGTGTGGAAGACAGAAAACTGGCAAAACACATCACTCAAAAGATTTGTTGAACACTACAAACTGGTGATACACAGAGGAAGATGAAAGAGTTGCACTATAATCACTATACTGCTCTTTTTTTTTCTTTCTTTCTCTGTTACATTCCCGGTCCTATATGCTTTGGCAACATATTTCAGATTTCATGCCAGTGAAGAAAACTGAAATTGAACCTCAAATTGAAACCGAGAATGAGAAAAGGGGGAGAGATCTCTGCACAAACCTGCGCCCTTGGTGAGTTTGAAGAGTCAATAAACCAAGTGCCCACTTCAAGGCTGCGCTGATGGAGTCACTGGGCACAAGATTACCTACTCACACTCACCCCCCTGCTTGACTAGATGAGCTTAATTTGGTACCAGTGGTTTCTCTAATTGTCACTTTGTTTCCTCAGCAATCTTGCCCTCCACTCAGTAAATCCTTAGAGAGACCCCTAGTGTTGGGAACACACAACTGCACTCTCAATCCTCAGAGCGCATGCAGCGTGTTTATGATGTGCAATGGTCCTCTGTGATGATGGTGTGGTTTGGGAAAAACAGATAATAGACAGAAAATAGACACCCGGGACAGGTTGTACAGGGTGAACCTCATTCAGCTGCAAACTCTCACAACTGGGGATGTTCTAATTTGATTTGGCTTGAAGAGGATCTTTCCAGAGTGCCTCGTGGACGTCCTCCAAAATTAACTTCCTGGAAATTCTACAGAGCCTCTGTGTCAACATCCATTCTCATACCTAAATGGTACCATGGCCAACATCATGGTGGTGAAATACAGAAATCTCTATAGGAATAGGAAAACAAGCAGGGGGTGTTTGGATGGAGAGGAAACAGCGAGGAGAAGAGCAACAACTGAGCTTTCAGATTTGTGATTTTTCAGATCATCCACAAGGTTTCTGGATGTGTCGTATAACAGGAGAGGAACTGGTGAGCGGGAAATATTCTGAGGGATTAGATGTCACCATATCTGGAGATACATAGTTTTCTTTAGGCGGCGAGGAAACACAGTATGTGTGGGGTCACACTGAGTGACAGGAAATGTGGGATATCAAGTATATTTTGAATTAATTTACTGTGTCTGGAAACTGCTCCACAAGCAAATTCAATCAAGTTAAAGAAGCTACAATTAAATATTTGAGTCAGGTCTTCAAGAGACCCCAACCCCCCCTCTAATGAAACTAAATCTAAATCTAGAAGATCCCTCTTTGAAATACAGACAGACAAATTAAAGGACAAACTCACATAAATCAGCATAAGGAAAAAGCTGCATAAGGTAGTGCAGAACAGTTCTTTGAAACTCGAAACTTGCGGTATGAATTTCTGAAAGATTTTCCCCTCATCTGGTGTTTTGAAGGTGGTGCGGAGCGCTGTCTAACATCTTGCTCCCACAGGTGTTCAGCTGGGTTAAGAGCTGGTGACCATGAAGGCCACAGTCTACTGTATGATTCATGTCTTTTCTCTCTCTCTCATTCTCCCAAACATCTGAAATAATCATAACTCCTTTTTGCAGAATCACTGTCTTACTTTTTCTCTTGAAGAACTGGGTTAAATGTATCAGACCATGGAGCAGTGTTGAGCTTTATTACTCCACCTCCTTGTCTCCCTCCTCCTCCTCCTTCTCCTCCCCCTCCCTCCCTCTTCCTCTCGCTGTCTCTGTCTCACTGAGAAAGAAGGCATTGTTTCTTAATTAATACGACATGTGTTTGGAGCTCACAGGACTAAAGGAGGTGCATTGCTTGAAAGACATGGGACATCAATTAGGAGTTACAAGTACTTATATGTCAAGACCTTCCTGGTGTGCGTAATGGTCACTCTCTAAGTTTTTGTGACAAAGATTATGGGCTGAAACTGATTTAAGAGGTAAAGTAAGGACCTATATGAATCAGTCTGACTTGAAGTGATAGAAAATGAAAGTGAAAATTCAAATAACACATATTATATTTCATAATTTTCAGACTGATAGCTTTCTATCTATATTATGAAAGTTAAGCTCTATTTTATAAAACAAGATTAACTTTATGTATTGACCTTCTCTCCGTCCACCGCATATGTGTGTATGAGTGTGTGTGCCAGTGTCTTGCACAGAGGTAGTGCTTGGCTACTGTTATGGCAGCGAGCGCGGAGAGGCAGCCAAGCTGAAGACAGGAACTTGGACAGATCTGGCAAATCTTGGACAACGCAGTTTACAAGATAAAAAAAAACAAATAAAATCTGCGAGAGAACAAACTCTGGGTGCTCGGTACATTTATACAAAAGCTCATTAAGTGTGAGATCAGGTCCAGGTTTACAGCCAAGCTCTTCCCTCTCCGTGCCAACTTTACAACCTGTGATTATTCCTCTTTAAGTATAAGCCTACAGACCTACAGCGCTGCGTCTTTCCTTTTAAAGACTTGTTGCTATTTTTTCTCGAGGGAGAGGATAAGGAGTGTTTTAAGAGTTGATTTCAGAGCTGTAATACTACCTCCTGTGCCACAGACAGACATCTGTCCTGCACATTGTTGCAGTTTAGTGAGGATGTTCATCATCTGGTGAGCGTTTTGAGGTGCTGCGCGGTTGCCAATTAAAAGCTACGTGTTTCCACAGACCAAAATATTTGATACTATAACAGCAGTGGTGCCTCACACTCACTTTATATCCAGTCTTAGAGATAACCAACTAAAGAGTGAAATCATATTCACAGACGTTATTTGGGGCCGATGTGAGGGAGGACTGACTCCAGGATGTGCTTGATAAAAGCGAGGCTGATTTTGTGTTATTTTGAAAGATGCCTGCCTGCTCTACCCCTTCAGCAAGCCTCCTCTCATCTTCCTCCCTCCTTGCTCTTGAGGAGCAGAGCAGCGCAAAACAAAGGAAAGTCTCGATATCACAAAGCCAGCGGTGATATCATGGAAAAGGCTGACAGTCAGTCAGGTGTGGGAGAGACTCAAAGGGATTACTGCTGCTCTCTAAAAATTCACAGATTTTTTAAACAAGAGCTGATTTAACGTGTGCTTGCATTCATATGGAATTCATTCTGCACATTCCCCTCTTAAATGTTATATAAAGACTTCATAAAATCAATACTGCAGTTTCCTCACAACTTTTATTTTTTGTTTTTGGTGATTGCATTTCTTAGAAATATTGTGAAATACTAGAGGAAGGGGAAAAAAGATCACAGAAAATGAGGCAAAGGTGGATTCAAGTCTCTCCCAAAGACTCCACAACTGAAACCCTCCACCATTCAATTCCCTGTTATTGTAGAATAAAAGGCAACAAATGTCTGAGGAGGAGAAACTACAAACATCTCAGAAGCACTCAGTACAGGGGAGCTCGGGAATTTTTCCTCACAGTAAAACTGTTGCTCAGCTTATGACCATGAAAGCAAAGCTCTCATTTCCCGCTGACTACTGTGAAAGAGGATCATAAAATTGACTCCATCTGTAATTTTATGGTGAACTTTCCAGTCACAAGCAGCTCAACGGCATTCCTCCTATTAAGTCCTATTAAAAAATTACTTGAAGGTATGTAGTGCAAAGCACGTCTTCATACATTTTTGTTTGATTTGGTTGTATTATTATTAATTCTTGTGGATCACATCTCTTTAAAAGACCTGCTTGAGCATTTCTAACTCTGATGTTGATGATGTCATCAGGGGTTCGACTTAGAGACAAACTTATAAGTGAAAAGGCTGTGTTTCAAACTGAAGGTTGTGCATACTTACATACATACATTATGACAGTGCAAGTCCCACATTGCCCAAAGTGAGATATACATGTCTTTTTTGATTATAAAACAGATATAGGTTTTACTGTGAAAGTATCAAAGCTTCAATCCACAGAGAAATGCCTGAATTTAGAAAATGAGCCTTGAAATGTGCTGTCAGGACTTCTGTAACTTTGTGATGTCACAACAAAGCAGTCGCCGCTCTCAGCCAGGCCCCAAGACCCGCCCACCTGGACCCACCATCCAACCTGGCAGCATTTGGTCTCTCAGAGTGTTTCCCTGCTATGTTCTTATTTGATCTCTGAGAAAATAGTTCTGCCAATCAGAGGAGTGTCTCAGAGACTCCTCCTCTGATTGGCTCGCTGCTGTTAAGCTCCACAGAGAGAAGTGAAATTGAAGGAAATTGAGATTTGGAGAGGAGATGGAGATATGGTATTTGGCTCTTCAAACCACAAATACCATAACCTATTAGGAATATCAAAACCTCAAATACAGCACCAGAGAATGATGAAGTATGGGACCTTTAAGTAATTTAACTATATTATTTGAAGTTATCCATGGGTGGTATAGTAACTGGCATCAGTGGTAATCGGTCAGTTCACCACTAAACAACATCAAATCTGCTCAGCATCGTCACTGTGAGCATGTTAACATATGGCAGTGTCTTGTTGCATCACTTGTGCTGCGCCCAAAAGTTGAATCTGGTTCAACTTTTTTTCCTTTTTTCCTGACACAGTGTTGACACCCCCGCTGTGTCGCCGGATTGGCCTCATTCATATGAGTGAGGGGCCTGCTTTTTTTTCCACACAGGGCTCAAGGCAGTCTGAACGTGACCCAAGTCTTTCCTTCCTGGTTGTTCAGACAAAAAAAGTTTGAGATTTGAGAACGGCACCTCAGACTATAGAAACTTTACTTTGCGACATTGTAAAAGATGATCAGGTGATACAAATATACAAAAAGACTGACTAATAATGAC
The DNA here is from genome assembly GCF_905171665.1 of Trachurus trachurus. Lineage (NCBI taxonomy): Eukaryota > Metazoa > Chordata > Actinopteri > Carangiformes > Carangidae > Trachurus > Trachurus trachurus. The sequence continues at coordinate 12,554,858 of NC_139900.1, forward strand.
AATTATTTCTTATTGGACTAGTAATCCTTCTTACACCCAGCTACTGTTGGCCTAATAAAAAGATTTAAGACTCACTTTCATTTTTGAAAACACTATAATATTGTATATGGTCAGGATTACAGTCTACACATGTTCCTTTAATGTCTCAATGTGATGAGCATGTGTCTCAACAAGAACCTGTAAAAAGTGTCTTCTCAGGCTGGATGAAGAGCATGTGCAGCGTCTGATTCGATGATTTGTCTGAAAACATCAAGGCGCTTGAGTTCACGTCTGCAAATGCATATGTGGGCGCGTGAGTGCGTTTGCGCGTGCGTGTGCTCACCATTTGATTTGTGTGTGCAAATGTGTCTGACTGTGTGTGTGTATTAGTTTGTTTCAGAGCGTGAACCTCTCCTGGGGGACTTCCGCTGCTGCTGTTATTCTTTGCAGTGAGATGGAAAGCTTTTCCCAACATCTGCACAACATATCATCATGGCAAAAAAAAAAAAAAAAAAGGGGGATAGTGGGCTGAAACTTTCCATTGGAAGAGCTTGTGCATTTCACTTTATAGGACTTTCTCCTCCTTGCTGGTATATGCTTGCTTTTACTCAAGGAAACCTGAAAAGTTCCCAAAGAGAGATCCATCTGTTGAAAATTTTAAAACCGTAAAGGGAGAAATGTGGTGACACACGTCTTGTCGGAGGAAGAAACACTTGTTAGTACACTTGATGGCATTACTGGGATCATTAAAATGCCAGGCAAAGTTAAGGGCAGTAAATTTTTGCAATACCCAGTGAAGCAACAAATGCTTTTCATCAGACTTTCACCAGGCTGTGGATATAGTTTTCATTTGATACATTTTCATTCAATATAGTGCCGATTTTTTATAGTTTCAACAGCAGTGAGTGATGCAGCTGTGTCCACTGAACTCTGTGCTGGACATGAACTTTTCCTCCTTTGTATCATTTCCACCAGTTCGGACCAGTCTGTGTTTTTATCCAGCATGCCATGTGCTATCTGTTCACCTATGGCTCTTTGAGGTGTAAGAAGACGAGGCACATACAGTTTCTTATCCTTCCCCCAACTCCTCTTTTCTTCTTAATGGTTTTCACTCCCCCCCCTTCGATTTTTCCACTCACCCCCTCGGTGTTTTTCCTGATTTACCCTGAACTATACAGCAGCACCCCCTCCGCCATCTCATGCTCCCCCTCTTCCCTTCTTTTCCTCATTTGTCTTCAGCTAACACTACACACTCACTCACCTCTCATTCTTTTCTCTCTTCTTCCTTCTCTCTCCTAACCTGCTGACCCCATTCCTTCCCTTCTTCCTTTTATCTTTCTCTCTCTCTTCTATCCTCACTGTCTTCAGGCAGCCCTCCCAACCCCCCCCCCCCCCCCCCGCCCTCCTTCGTTATGACTCTTCCACTTTCCCATGACAGAACCAGGGGCGGGAATCAAATGACCAGCTTCTCTCCCTTCACCTGGGTCTCTGAGCTTGGGCTGTGAAAGAAAGCTTTGTCCCCCCAAACCCTTCATCGCCTCCGGAGGTATGTCCTGTGTTGTCCATACAGGAAAGGACTTTGGTCTGACTGGAATTTTCGGGGCCCATGGGAAAATGTGAGCAAGTTCGGGCCTTAACTCCCACTTTGACATCTCTTCCCACAAAGCAATGCTGCATCATGAGTGTGATTCAAAAAGGAGTCTTACATGATTCAGTGTTAAAGTATTGTTCCTTTTTTGGCATCGAACGAAAAAAAAAAACCGCCATCTGACTTTGAGTAATCCATTTTGAGGGTGTGAAAGTCACATGATAAACAGCACATGAACAGCTTTAAATATAAAAAATATTCTCACTTTCACTGTGTACAACAGAGTGAATTACTGGAAACAACATTTACATAATTGTGCGTAAATATTATAATTAAATCTGGCCTACTTCTAGCACCATTTGTACAACAGCCTATTTCAGTTAGGGTTCTGTTTATGTATATTATGTTGAAGCCTACAACACAAAAAGTCTGTGTCAGTTCCCACCTTACTATTATATTACAGTTTCATACTTCATCATGAACCAAAGCTGTATGGACTTTGTCTTGAATATTCAAATACGAAGATTTGCAGAAGCGTTTTGTTTGTTTCTTTTGTCCCCTCTTGTTTTGACACTTACACAACACTAGAGAACAGTGCATTGCAGGCTGAGAGCAAAACCTGCACTGTAAAATTAGATCTTTATCCCTTTAGTCCTTATGTGTCAACAGCTATGGTCTGCACAGAGATGAGTTATTAGTGAGTGTTTCCACCGTGAACGTGCCTGTGACCCACAGACTCACTGCGAGCGATGACCCGGAACGAAACCCAAGTGAGGCAGGTCAGCCGTCCGTTTGACACGTTCTCGGCAGGGGGTGGGGGTGGGGGTGGGGAGGGGCGGGAGCCGGGCCAGACAGTAAGCAGGTGGGGATGAAGCATGATGAGGCACACCAGGCCTTGTTTACAAAAGCTTCAACACACACAAAACTACAGTCAGTGTGGCATTCACTGCCCTTTTTATGCAAAGCATCCCTCGTGTCACTATAGGACATACATCTTTATGTAGTTAATGTTGAGCACTGAGCCCATATGGCTCTGCTGAGACATTAAACCTGTTGAGCAATGGTATGGCATACTATCAAAAATACAGAATTTTCATTTTTTTAACTTGCAGTATGTGATCATATTAAAAGCAGATTAATTGAATTCATATATGAAGAGCAAAAATAATCATATCTACTTTCCTCAATATGCATTTTATTGCAGGGAAAAATGTTGTTGTAGGACATGATGTTGCAGGTATAGGCTGTATATTTTTTTCTCAAGTGGAGCAGTTTCTCCCAAGAACCATTGGAGGAGCTATTGTTATATGAAAGCACATCCCATCACAGCCCTTATGACATGCTGCCCAGGGCTATAACTGACATTAGACTGACAGTCAGTGTATCACCGCTGCGGGGTTGTGCAACACATTCAGGAATTAATATGATTCCCTATTTGCACAGAATTAGGATGTGCCATTCTGATATTTGAATGCAAAATCCATATTTTAATATGTTTTTCTGACCTTATTAAAATACAATTTGTAGAAAAGTTAGACAAAATATAGAAATGATTGTAAAACATTATAATAAAACACACAATAGTTTTATTGTACAAATGTCATCAACCTCCTTCTTAGACCTCTCATAAATGAACCCAAATAGACAAATTTAGTATTAGACCGAGCTGCAGTGTAAGAAAGAAAATGGTGATAAAACATTGATAAGATTTTTTTTTTGTTTTTTTGTGGATGTTAAAAACAGAGCTTTAGGTTTAGAGAACAAGAATTATAAACACTCAGGACATTGTCTTTTAGGCACTGTGATGTTGAAATGCCAACACCTTATGAATTTTACAAATATACCAGAGCCCTAAATGCAGCAGCATTCATAGGCAATTGATCCAGCTCACCATGTATAATTCAGCGTTCAATACTCAATACTTATGAAGGGTGAAGGAGAGGCCAGGATCCCGGGATCTGTAGAAAGTACTGCAGCTGCAACACAGTCAAAGAAAAGTAGCAATGGACTACGTGAACAGACCTTAGCATCAATACCTCACATGCAGTATACCACAAACATCTCTCCTGAGCTAACATGAACCTTAACCTAAATACAGTAACCAGCAGTGGGTCAGATTGAAGCCCCTCATGGGAAAATGCCTGTGTTTTGTCAGGGCTGGTTTAGTTAACTTGTTTTACATAACTATTTGACCTCTCACCTTTCTCACTCGAGTGTAGCTTATCTGTATTGGTTTTCCTTGATGCAAAGTGGATAACAACACTGTGAGGTTATACAAGGCATGTTTTGTAACTGCTGCACCTCCAACATACGTATTTTTCCTGTGATAATGTAAAGCAGACCACTGCCATAAGATAATATAGTAAGACACAGTATCATGACAATCTGTTAGCATAGTTATTGTTTGTTTATTACTAATACTTGACTCTTTAAAAATATTATCAGACATAATATATTTTTATATCTCGGAAGGACGTAGCCTTCAACTTTCAAAAGTACAAATTAAGGATAAACAATACGCGTATACATGTTTTAAGACAAATGTGTATTATTTTACATCTGAACAGAGATTAACTTGTGGTGAATTGAGAAATTATTTGAAATTTATAGCTAAGTATCAAGTTCAAGACAAGAAAAAAACACAAAATAAACTAATGTATAACGGGTACATTCAAGCTCCCTGTTGCAGCATCCACTGGTTTTTATTAAACTAGGAGAAATCCAAACTGTCTGTGCAATTAATTTACAGTCTTAATGTAGTGTTATTATGATGTTCAAAGCCAATAAATAATGTTTTCTGGGGTAAGCTTTCTGCTGAAACTTGGAAATTCACCTTAATGATACATATTGAGGAAAATGTTATTCCAACAGAGGATAACATTTAGTGCAACAGTCATGTTATTGACACTGCAGAAAATATGAGTAGATTTTTAATAGGACAAAGACATTATTAACTTCTTGTTTTCTTTCTTATATGTATATGTATATGCTTATTGTTATCTGTATGTTTTGAAGCTATCTCCTGATATTTTGAAACAAGGGAGGAAGCCATGAGAAAGAGGCACCTGTTCAACCTCCGAGGTGATAGTTTCCAGCATCTCATTGGTCCTGCTGAGAGAGAATCTGTGTATAAATACTACAGGTAAAGCAGCAGTAAGACAGTGTGTTTTCCCGGCTCAGCATGAAGTTGTTCATTCTGGTGGCTCTCTTTGGGCTCGGGCTCGCCCAGCACAACCCTCACACCAAGCATGGAAGGACAGCCATCGTCCACCTGTTTGAGTGGCGCTGGGCCGACATCGCTGCAGAGTGTGAGCGCTTCCTGGGTCCCAATGGCTATGGTGGAGTACAGGTATGTATGGCTGAACACAGGTGTGTAAATCTTAAGGTATTGGAAGAAGGAGGATACTCACATCCCTTTCTATTTTAAAACAAGGTGCCTATAATAACACTGCGTGCTGATGATACGCTCAGCAGACTTTGCACAATTGCCTGGCAGCTTGTGATGACTTAGATTTAATTAAAAAGAACAGAGAGGTAAAACATCATCAGGTAACAGCTTTCCTTCCGTAGAGAGGTTGCACCTTGCTTTGAATTTTAAAATGAGAAAAATGGTCTATCTCAGACAAAAAATACTTAATTTGAAAAAGAAAGAAAGAAAAGAAATCAGCAAGTGATGCTTGTTTGTCCAGGTGGATGTAAAATGCATCTACATGAATAAAAACATTTGAAGAAGGGTAAGGCTCCTCTCTACTTTTGAAGATAGATTACAACACAAAATCAGAATACGAGGTGCTGCATAATCAAAATTCACATCTCTTTAGAAAAGTTCAGCAAGTTTGACCTAGTGAACGGATAAAGATTTAAAAAGCTGTTCAAAATCAAGCAATATATCCAGCATCTTCCATAATGCACTTACATAACATCCGGCCGCTGATTAATTTAAACTTGGTGCTAGTGGTATAGCCCACTTCCTTGACCACTGTTTAGCGTTGGTCTTCTGTATACAGACAACTTCTGTTTTGGGATTGGTAATTATCGTAATGCTTTCCCTCTGTGTTGCTCAGATCTCTCCTCCAAATGAGCACATTGTGCTGAACAGTCCCTGGAGGCCTTGGTGGCAGAGATACCAGCCAATCAGCTACAAGCTGTGCTCCAGATCTGGCAGCGAGAACGAGCTGAGAGACATGATCACCAGATGCAACAACGTTGGGGTAAACTACATTGCAACAGTTGATGCGAATTAATGTCTCTGTCTTGAGGAGCCACCATTTTCACTTTTACTTAAAGTATTTACTGTAGCTGTTGCTGTTCTTTGCCATATGTTTGAGTTTGGGGATCACCAACATTGCAGTAAACCACAAGCAGTACTACTGTGACATATCCCTCTGACCCAAGAATGACCTCAATGTGTGAACATAAGGAGTGAAAATGACAACGGATAGAAGGGGGGTGTTGATTGGTTGTGTTGCATCCACCATTCTTCTCACAGGTCAACATCTATGTGGACGCTGTCATCAACCACATGTGTGGAGCCGGGGGCGGAGAGGGAACCCACTCCTCATGTGGAAGCTGGTTCAGCGCCGGCAGAAAGGACTTCCCCAGTGTCCCCTTCAGCCATTCGGACTTCAACGACCACAAATGTAGGACTGGAAGTGGCAACATTGAGAACTATGGTGATTCCAATCAGGTAATGAATGGTTGAGATGGATAATTGTCGTCACGTCTCAATCCAATGATATACTCACTCTGAGTCTGCAATCTACTTGATATATTTGGGAGTTGCACAAATCTGAACTGGAATCAAACCAGCAGAGGATCCATATAAATGAAGATCCTTAACACTTATTCTAGTTATTGAGATGAATTTACCCAAATCAGCTTTCACTTTCAATGAGCAAGTCTGGACAGTATTTCATCCAGTGGTCCAGTAATCCTTCTGATATTTTCATCTTTAGTCAGCTGTTTTGAAATATGATAAATGTGTTGGACATTAGCTAAGGGGGTTAGACACTGTATCTTAGCTTTCAACTTTGGAGACAAGCAAATGGTTTAATATCTCAAGTGAAAATCAGATGTTTCCAATGCACCAACTGTAATGATATGCAAATGGGAGACACATTTACCATTACGTAATTTAGTGTGTGTACGTGTGTGTGCATGCTAACTTCTACCGCTGAAAAGCCGTGGAATTAGCTTTATGGCTCAATTATTTAGCGGCAGATAAACTGAAAGCTTAACCAGGACCATTGATCATGTCATACTTACTGTTCCACAAATAAACACAAAATCAAGTTTGTCAACAGGCTAGTCTTCATCCTTCTACCACAGACTTGTTGTGGCTTCCAGACATGGATGACATGACTGCTGACAGGCTTATTTACATGTAGGCTATATAAAAGGAGAAATGAGGTGATATGATTTATTGTCATTCAAGGATTGTCCTGTGAAGACTCACCACCAACTTCTGTTCAGCAGCAGTCAGCTGAGCCGTGATGTGATTGGTGGACTAACTATGTTGCCAACAGTGGAGTCAAAGCGCTCCCTGGTGGACACCCAACACAATAGTGGCACTGGATATGAAATAGCTCAAGCCCCTGACTCCAACTGTTACATACGCCAGTGCTGATTTATATGCAATTAGCTTGAACTGGGTGCTAAAATCAGTTAACTGTTGTTATGGTCCAGGCTTTCAGTAGTATGGCGAATTAGCAAGTCACTATTTATGTAATTAAACTTAATTCACATCAGTATGAAGCACTAACAATGATATGAACTGTGATGTAAATGGTCATTTTTAGGTGCGTGACTGTCGTCTGGTTGGTCTGTTGGACCTGGCCCTGGAGAAGGATTACGTCAGGGGAAAGGTGGCCGACTTCATGAACAAGCTGATTGACATGGGTGTGGCTGGATTCAGAGTGGATGCCTGCAAGCACATGTGGCCCGGCGATCTTTCAGCTGTCTACGGCCGTCTGCACAACCTCAACACCAAGTGGTTCTCCGGTGGCTCCAGACCCTTCATCTTCCAGGAGGTAATTTTTGCTGGAACGCACACAAACTAATTTAAAACAAATAAGCTATTCATTATTAGTTACATTAAACAAAACTATTGAGTTGTCTCATGACAGAAGCCAAAATAAGAAATAACCCGGAAATGAGATTTGCATCAGCAAATCTTTAAATCCACAAGTTGCGGGAATCAGGAATAATTTCCACAAGTTAATATGATAGGATTTTGTCAGGTCTAGTTTTAGAATCTGAGTATTTTAATATTAGGCAGGCAGATCATACCATTATAAACCTGATACACATAAAATTCACTATATATATATATATATATATATATATAAATATATATATCTGGCCAACACTAGTTGATAAACAAATCCACACCCACTCGCCTGTATAGAGTGTACTACAGGCAACGCTGTAATATAAAAAGTTGAGGCTTAAGGTTCTCAACTCAAAAACCAATTTATGTAATCTGCAAAAGTAGCCTAAGATCTAAAACAATAAGAGTACTTTGTTTCCACTGAAGACTTGAGGGTTTAACAACAGAAATATGGTTTGAATTAGTGCTGGATCAAAAAGGATTATTTGTTGTATTGTTTTTTTGTTTTTTTTGTCAGTTCACAAGTCACTGATATGGTACAGTTAATACAAACCATTCCCACTTCAGATTGCATGGATGAGAAGAATAATGCATTGTTTTCCCTCTAGGTTATTGATCTGGGAGGTGAGCCCATCACATCTAGAGAGTACTTCCATCTGGGAAGGGTAACTGAGTTCAAATATGGTGCCAGACTGGGAAATATCTTTAGAAAATGGAACGGCGAGAAGCTGTCTTACACCAGGTATGTGTGTTTCTGCTGGTGTGCCTAAATTGTATATCAATCTGATATATTAGAAGAGGTTATATAACCATGGCGTAGTGACAACCCCATTTGCTGTATAAATTGCTGGATTCGACAAATAGGTTCTTACTCGCCAGTGGATCTGGGAGAAACTGTTTCATAGAACTAGTACATTTCAGAGTTGCTGAATCATAGACTTTAGGTTATTTTTTTGTCCAGATTTGATGTTCTTGAAGAGAACCCATTAGTAAAATTGTATTCTTGTTTCCAGGAACTGGGGAGAGGGTTGGGGTTTCATGCCCAATGGCAATGCTTTTGTCTTTGTTGACAACCACGACAACCAGAGAGGCCACGGTGCTGGAGGTGCATCCATCGTTACCTTCTGGGACTCCAGGCTCCACAAGATGGCCGTTAGCTACATGCTGGCCCATCCTTACGGAGTGACCAGAGTGATGTCTAGCTTCCGCTGGAACCGCCACATTGTGCATGGAAAGGTATGTTCTTTTTTTAATAGCAGCATTGATAAAATGTTATGTAAGGTGTGTATTTGGAAAAATTAATCAATTTACCCATCATTATAGGATCAGAATGACTGGATGGGCCCTCCCAGCCATGGTGATGGATCCACCAAGTCTGTTCCCATTAACGCTGATCAGACCTGTGGAGATGGATGGGTTTGTGAGCACAGATGGCGTCAGATCAAGTGAGTCCTCAGAAAGCAAGAGACAACACGCCGTTGACCTGATGCACTGAGCATCGTTCATTTCTCTTTAGTCACAAGTGTGTAAAAACTACTATTTCACACTACAACTACACATTCTGATTTTACTTCTTCTGGATCTCTCCTCTAGGAACATGGTCTCTTTCCGTAATGTGGTCAATGGACAGCCTCACTCCAACTGGTGGGACAACAAGAGCAACCAGGTTGCCTTTGGACGTGGCAATCGTGGTTTCATCGTTTTTAACAATGACGACTGGTAAGGACTTAATCCTCAAACTGATACTGACAAACATATCACCCACCTAAAGGAATAGTAATGTAATCGTAATACACTGTTGCTTTTTACTGTTGTAAATTTGGCTATTGCTAGCCTACATACTGTAGCCAATGTTAGCATTAACATTTGTTTGTCCTATAATTGCATTTACAACACAATATGTTATGATTTTTTTGAGCAGTGCTGCTCCTACAGAGCAGACTTAGCTACAGTGATTAGCCATTGGAAATGGACCAGTCAGACCACAATTACCTTGTTATCATGCTAACTTTAGTAAAAGAGAGTAGAAAGATAGAAATTGAGTAAAGGAATAATGTTTGATGCTGAACTTACGGAAAATTTCTTTTTGACTGGTAAATATACAGATGCTAATGCTAATATGTTAGCAATAACTGCATATATCTCCTTTAGCCACTTAAAATCTAAAATAGCAATTTTTCACCATTTTCCCCACTTGTTTGAAAAAAAAAACACGTTTCCTGTTACAAAACATGTACAAACAATGGTACAGAAAGATCCACATAACTTGTTCTGCTTCAACAGAAAATACAGTTTAATAAGGAGACAGGATCCTCCTACAGTATGGTTTTATTATAAAATTTGTCTTGTGTTCACCCTCAGGGATCTGGATGTGACCCTGAACACTGGCATGCCCGGCGGCACCTACTGTGACGTCATTTCTGGCCAGAAGGACGGACACAGGTGCACTGGGAAGCAGATCCATGTGGGCGGTGATGGCCGAGCTCACTTCAGGATCAGCAACAGAGATGAGGACCCCTTCGTTGCTATTCATGCTGAATCCAAGCTGTAAAAACATTCTCAACAATAAATACATTTTTAAAAATTTAACTTGAGAGATGAACTTGTTTTTTTAGTGACACTTTAAGACTGAAAGGAATGAAGTCCATGCATTAAAAACAAAAAAAACATTGTGCCTAAAACCACACCAGCAGTCATGTCACCTCAATATCACTGCACTGAGAGTTTGAACCTAATATAACTGAATGTGTATCCACAGGCTCTGTTTACCAACAGGGAAACTGTTGCGTAATCAGCTGTTTTCCCATTCACAGTGATAAACACCCTCTCAATTTGCCAAACCTTAAAGGGCCCTTAAAGGGCAACATACACAAATCATCTATGTGTATCATGATTTTGAAAATGACTGACTATTGGTCTTACTTGCCCTTACAGTGGGCTATGTCTTTTAAGTGTAACTCCCGTCACACAAAGAAAACACTGTAACACAAGCAGCCAAATCAGGCTCCTTATCTTAATCAGAGTGTCTGGTATCAGATGATATTTATGAGTTTAATAATGACCTGACTGAAATGCAGGTTTGTCCACTTTTGCACTGATACCTGCCAAATATCATCTGGTTAATTAGATCCATGCCCACAAAAACGAAAAATTGTTTGATCTGATTCGCAAGTTTAATAGTTAATATGTGGTTCAAACATCCAACAGAAAGCAATAGCTCTGACTCGTTATAAAGTGTACATGGACAACTTATTAGCATCAACACAACACTAACTGCTGTCCGTCAGTCTAGTGTCAGCATGGTCTTCGATGTACTGACCTCAGACCAGTGTTCACAGCCAGAGCTCTCTGCTCTTGCTGTCTGTTCTGCCACTGGGTGGGTGGGGGGTCAAGGTGAAGGTTGTTTTGTTTCATCTAAATCCCCTGCTGTATCTTAATGAACACATTACCCCGCTATGAACACAGTCAGGACAGGAGGGGGCGTGGCTGCACTGAGCACCTGCAGACCTGGGATCGGCAGACCACCAGGGATGCGCATACATATATGAAATATTAATAAAAATGTAACCATGTAGATTATTATGTGTTTATTTTTTTAATTATGAATTTTATGTTGTTACCCTTAGCATTATTTTTCTTAGCCTATATTACATGATGTCATTGGTTTTATTTTGTGTTTAAATTATGAAGTATTATTCATTTTTTTAATTAATTAATTTAGTCTGTAATATTTTATTATCACTTTCAGTTTTCTTTCATAGATGTTTTGAAGATAGAGAGGAAGCATGTGCTGGATGACGTTGGTTCCACGTGCCTTTGTTTTGGTGGGGACCGGAAAAGGAGACACTCCAGAGAGAGAGCTCAGCTCTGCACTGCTGTTCGTCGCCTCGTCGTTGAACCTGACCTGTAAGTGAAGTGAATTAATTCCTGTCCTGGCGTAACGGTGACTTTTTCGTTGAAGAATTATTTACCCCCTTGTAACCCGCGACACCCATGGTCCTGGTACGCTACCTATCCAGAAACCAGGGTTACAAAAACATTAGCATGAGGGGTGTGATCAAATGTAATGCTCTAAAAAAAGAAACACACGTCGGTGTTATTATGACCGTAACTCGACTCAGATTCAACTAATTTTGACCTGTCCTGTATGTTGCAGGTTACTCCTGAGCCGGGAAAGCGGCAGGCAGCATGTCCCTTTACCCACATGGGTAAAAGTCAGATTGACGTACATGGTGGGACAATCTTGTCAGGGCTGGTTTAGTTCTACATGTGACAGGCCACTCTATTTATTTTTATTAAAAAAAAGACCACACAACAGTCACTCTTCTGAGATTTACCAGTGTTATTCAACATTTAGGGCTCATTTCCAAATTTATGTCAAGGGCAGTCTCTCCATTTAATAAACACTTAGGTCTGATTAGATATAAATTTCACAGCTGTGGAAAAATAAATGTTGAGTGTATTCATGCCCCCCCCCCCCCCCCCCCCCACACAGCCACCACTCATCAAGAAACTCACACATTGTTTAGCTATATGTAGCTATTAGAAATAACTAATCCAGTATTGGCCTGCCTCAGCTTTTTATTTGCTCAACCCAAAATAGATTTTTTTTTGTTGTTGTTGTTCCAAATCAAGATTTTGGAACTGAGTGGTTTAATCTGCCTGTTGCACCATAATCTGGTTATTGAACACAGTGAACACATTCTAAACCAGGACAAATCCAAATGGTCAGTGGATTTGAATAAGTGTTACAGTGTAATCTAGTTAACTAATTAGTGTAATTGTGATGTTTCGAGCCCGAGGGAGGGGCCTGTTGCTGCTGGATCTTTGCAGCATATAAAACTGATTGTCTTTTGAGAGATTGAAGTGGATTTTTTTATGCCTTCACTTTTGAATTATTGGGATCTTAAATTTATGAATTGCTAGGATTAAGGTAACATCTCAAGGCAGATTCTGATTTTATGGGCTAATGTTGGAATTGACAGTGCTTTAACTCCATTTTACCACCACATGACAAAGCAGTGATTTCTTTGGACTTTGGTTTGTTTTGACCTGTGCAAAGGATAAAACTCTGCACAAAAATATCTCACATTTCAACAGAAACATAGGAAAGTATTTGATTCTTTGGCACATTTTTTATGTCTTTTTAAACCTCTTATTTTTTATTTTTCGGGAAAGGCATTATTCACAACTTTTGCTTCCAACTTTCTATGTGAGTTGAAGCAGTTTTTTCTTCTGTTGGTTTTGAAGGACGGTCGGAAATTTTGATAAAGTAGCACCTGTTTAATATCCATGCTGATATTTGCCCACCTCCCATTGGCCCGTGGAAAAAAAAAGAATCAGTATAAATATTAACAGCCAGTCTGCAGGAGAGTGTTTTTCTGGTTCATCCGAGGGAAGCATGAAGTTGTTCATTCTGGTGGCTCTGTTCGGGCTTGGCCTTGCCCAGCACAACCCTCACATCAAGCATGGAAGGACAGCCATCGTCCACCTGTTTGAGTGGCGCTGGGCCGACATCGCTGCAGAGTGTGAGCGCTTCCTGGGTCCAAATGGTTTTGGTGGAGTTCAGGTATGTAGGGCTGAACACAGGTGTGTGGCATATTCTAGTTCTTTTTCATTGTAAATCAATTAACAGTAAGTCAGACTGCATGTTGATGATGCACAAATGGCTGTATCTTAATTATGTATATCTTTGTGTACATGAGAATGATAGATTTAACAGGTGATTTCAGCTTTCTTTATACACAGAGGTTGTTTTCTGCTTTGAACACTGTATGAGTATGAATATTCATTTATTTCAAAATGGGATTAAAAATGAAGGGAAAGAGCAAGTGTCTATTTAGGCTGGTGGAAAGCACAAAATGTGGATACAAAGGGACCTTTCTAAAACTTAACAGGGTACTTTGATAAGATGGTTAATTGAAGCCCAAGACATATTTGAGAATTAGATTTTTTTTTTCATGCACCTCTTTAACATCCTTTATAGACCATATGTTCCCGCCGCCTTTAGCACCTACAATTTGCAGGTTTTTTTTTTCTTTTCTTTTTTTTAAAGTAAGTTTCAAGCTCAGTGTGGGATAACCCCGACTATAACACTCACCCTAAATACTCTATCTACATATCAAGTGCAGGTAAGGATAACCATCAAGAATTTTTCCAGAGCAACTACTGTATACAGTATGTAACACTTTATGAGTTGAACTTCTTCTTGTGATGTTTAAAATGAACTACTGTATATTGTGTAAATAACTGTTCAGTTTATTCACTACATCGGTTAAACACCATCTTCTTTCTGCAGATAATTCCTCCTAAAACTCCTAAAACTGATTATTACAGCAATGTTTCCCCTCAATGTTGTTCAGATCTCGCCTCCAAATGAGCACATTATACTGAACAGTCCCTGGAGGCCTTGGTGGCAGAGATACCAGCCAATCAGCTACAACCTGTGCTCCAGATCTGGCAGCGAGAACGAGCTGAGAGACATGATCACCAGATGCAACAATGTTGGGGTAAACTACACTGCAACAGTGATTTAATGAAATGTTGTAGGATCGTTGTTCTTTTGCAGTTGACAGCAGCTCGTAAATCTACAGCCTCGTACCAGAGAACAAACTCTTACTGTACCACATACATATCACACCAGTTGATGCTTTCTACATAAGCACCTGCCATTTTGAAACAGAAGGCATTTTTGAATTGAAAGCAATAATTCAACATATTCATGCTATGTCTCTATATTTCATATTTCTATGACTTGACAATGACCTTAAATGGAGTAAAAGAGTCCAATGAGAGAAAATAGATATTGATTGGGTGTGTTGCACAGACTGTAATGTATATTTCCAACAGGTCAACATCTATGTGGACGCTGTCATCAACCACATGTGTGGAGCCGGGGGCGGAGAGGGAAACCACTCTTCATGCGGAAGCTGGTTCAACGCCGCCAAAAAGGACTTCCCCAGCGTCCCCTTTTCCAACTGGGACTTCAACGACAACAAGTGCAAGACAAGCAGCGGTGAAATTGAAAACTATACTGATGCTTATCAGGTAATGAATGTGACTGAGAGAAACTGTCACAGCGATGCAATTCTGCCCCGATTCACATTTTACAATTCACAGACTACTTCACTAAGATCCATTTCTTCTTATCCACTTTTTAAAAAGCAGCTAAAAATACATCTCAGCTTCTCTTGAATTTCCCGCTCTCTCCATATCCCACATCCTTACTCTGTCTTTTTATGATTTCAATTTATTAATTTTTTGTACCTTATTTCTATTGTCTCTATTTGTTACTTATCACTTTGCTCTTTATCTCTCCATTTTTTCAAATTTTTTTCAAATTTTGGTTCATTTTGCTTGTATAATATTGATTATGTATGCACTTTATCTCCTTTTTTTCTATGTTTATTTGTTAGCCATAGAAATTTGTCTTGTTGTAATTTGTTATAGGGGTGGAACTTATGTACAAGCCAATCGGCTTCGTTCCCTCCATGCACCATTAATTTAAATGTGTGCTAAATAAATAAACTACACTAAATTAAACAGCACTTTTTCCATCCACTCAAAGATCCATAAAACACATTTCAGTCAGACACTGGTGGTTGTGCATATCTAATTGTTGTCATATGGTATGAATAAGAAACAACCATTGCAATTGTAAAATTCATGCCAAGCACGAGTAGTTGAAGTCAAACATATACAGTATAAAACAATGCATATTGCTTGCCCCAGGTGCGTGACTGTCGTCTGGTCAGTCTGTTGGACCTGGCCCTGGAGAAGGATTACGTCAGGGGAAAGGTGGCCGACTTCATGAACAAGCTGATTGACATGGGTGTGGCTGGATTCAGAGTGGATGCCTGCAAACACATGTGGCCCGGTGACCTGGCTAATGTCTATGGCCGTCTGCACAACCTCAACACCAAGTGGTTCCCTAGTGACTCCAAACCCTTTATCTTCCAAGAGGTAGTTTTTTTTTATCACATAGGAGCAGTTTGATATCTCTACCTATTTTGTAAAATATCCTTCAATTGCATATTTGGTGTGTGTCTCTGTGTTTGATAGCTGTGTGTTTTTCAGGAGTATCTTGTGAACCAAAAGGCTGGATGAACTTGTTTGAGCTGGTTTTAGGGAAAACATGCAGCCACTAAACACAATCTGCCGCCACAAAAATGTATTTGCATTCAAGTGCATGATTGGCCCAAACCCCAGCTGTAATCTGTTTGCGAGCCTGTGATTGGAGAAATACGAAACACCCATGTGTTCGGTATTCATGACTGATAACGCATAGCAGCAGTCAGCAGAGCCATGGGAAAACAAGCAAAGAAATCAAGATGGCAAAACACAAACACTAGCACACTGGGAGCAGGCGTTGCAGTAAAATAAGTCATTATTAGTTGACAGCGCCTGAATAGCACATGCTGTGCTCATGAATCAAGCCCATGATTATAAAATATAACTTAAAGTTTGTAAGCTGCAGGTTTTAAAAAATAACACTTTGCTCTGCCCTCAGTAAAAAGTCATGAGGGTTTAACAGCATCAACATGTTTCTTGTTACCACAGAACAAAAGCTTTTATTTTTTGCATCAGTTTTTTGACAATTCTCAAGTCACTCAAAGGGTACAGTTAATATAAACCATTCTACCGCACAGAGCGTGGATGATACAAATTATGTGCTGCTCTCCCTTTAGGTTATTGATCTGGGAGGTGAGTCCATCTCATTTAGAGAGTACGTCCATCTGGGAAGGGTAACTGAGTTCAAATATGGTGCCAAACTGGGAACTGTCTTCAGAAAATGGAACGGCGAGAAGCTGTGTTACACCAGGTATGTTTTCTCTTAAATCATGTATCAACGTGATATATTAGAAGAGGTTATCTTGCCCTTACTACAAGTTTCAATACTCCTAATTAGTAAAATTGTATTCTTGTCTCCAGGAGCTGGGGAGAGGGTTGGGGTTTCATGTCTGATGGTAATGCTGTTGTCTTCGTTGACAACCACGACAACCAGAGAGGCCACGGTGCTGGAGGTGCATCCATCGTTACCTTCTGGGACTCCAGGCTCCACAAGATGGCTGTAGGCTACATGCTGGCCCATCCTTACGGAGTGACCAGAGTGATGTCTAGCTTCCGCTGGAACCGCCACATTGTGAATGGAAAGGTATGTTCTCTTTTTAATAGCAGCATTGATAAAATGTTATGCATAGTCCATTTGGAACGTATTTTATTAAACCCATTTACCCATCATTGTAGGACCAGAATGACTGGATGGGCCCTCCCAGCCATAGTGATGGATCCACCAAGTCTGTTCCCATTAACCCTGATCAGACCTGTGGAGATGGATGGGTTTGTGAGCACAGATGGCGTCAGATCAAGTGAGTCCTCAGAAAGCAAGAGACAACACACTGTTGACCTTATGCACAGTATTGTTCACATCTGTTCTTTTTCTATGCATCTTTGATTTGCATCTTTAATTTTTCAAATAGCTGAAATATATAATCTATCTCACTACAGCAGTGTTACTACAGCATTTTTTTTTTTTAGGCTATATGTACATGTGAACCTTTTCCCAAATGCAGTTATGTACAAATCCCAGATCAATCAGGGATGTTTTTTTATAGATATTCTTTTGTATTTTTACTTCCCTCTTTAGGAACATGGTCATCTTCCGTAACGTGGTCAATGGACAGCCTCACTCAAACTGGTGGGACAATCAGAGCAACCAGGTCGCCTTTGGTCGTGGTGATCGTGGTTTCATTATCTTTAACAATGATGACTGGTGAGGACTATTTACCTAGTTGAATATACAAAATATGATATACAACGCTAATGCAAAATCAGCCATTCAAAGCACCTGCAGTGTCACTTTGTATTTACAAAATATTTGTGTGTTTTTACTGGCTTTAAGTGGTTCATTCTCCCAGTTTCCATCCAGTTTGCACACAGCAAAATAGGATGGAAAGAACATATGGTTTAATGTGGCTCTGCAGTTTTTAAAACCATTTGGCTTTGCCCTCAGGGACCTGGATGTGACCCTGAACACTGGCATGCCTGGTGGCACCTACTGTGACGTCATTTCTGGCCAGAAGGAAGAAGGCAGGTGCACTGGGAAGCAGATCCATGTGGGCGGTGATGGCCGAGCTCACTTCAGGGTCAGCAACAGAGATGAGGACCCCTTCGTTGCTATTCATGCCAAATCCAAGCTGTGATTCATTCTCTACATTAAACCCTAAACTTAAGCCTAATTCAGCTTCAACAATCAATTAGATTTTTTTTTTTTTACTGGCGCTTATTAAAAAAAAATCAGTCAATATTTTTGCCACTGACTTTTACTTGAGGATTGAAATGAAGGAGTATTTTTTTAGATAATATGCAAACCATAATGTTTAACAGCGAAATCACTTCAACAGACTGTTGTATTACTGCTGACTGCAGTAGGCACATCTGTGAGAAACGCTAAGAAAGGTCTGGTAATTTTGTCTTCCTTTGAAGTATGCACTTAAAGGGATACTTCACCCAAAATCGATAATTCACCAATTTTCTACTCACCGTCATGCCAAGGAAGGGTTTGGAGAACTTTCAGAGTCATCAAAACGCTTTTGGAGTTCCAGGGGGGGTCCGGCTGGCAATGGATTTTCATATAATGGCGGTGGATAGAGTTAACTTTTGAATCGTCCAAAACACACACTATGAAACATCCAAATACCTCCATACTGCTCGTCCGTACTGACCCAAGTGTCCTGAAGACGCCACATGAAAAAGTTGTTCGGAAAAAAATGATTTGATCTCTGTTTTTAGCCTTGTTGTAGTGGTAGGTCCCAGTGGCTCTGTTGATGTTGATGTGCGCGAGATTTGCTGCAAGATATTCTTCCGTGTTTACATCGTACATCCAATGGTTTACAATGACAAACGAACAACCAAACAACTTTTTCATGTCGCGGTTTCAGGACACTTGGGTCAGTACGGATGAGCAGTATGGAGGTATTTAAATGTTTCATAGTGTTTGTTTTGGACGATTTAAAAGTGAGCACTATCTGCCGCCATTATATGAAAATCTGTTGCCAGCCGGACCCCCACTGGAACTCCAAATTTTGATAACTCCGAAAGTTCTCCGAACCCTTCCTTGGCATGACAGTGAGTAGAAAATTGGTGAATTATCAGTTTTGGGTGAAATATCCCTTTAACAGGCCCATCATGCATTCATATGGGAAGGGGAAAATAAACATAAAAGATTAAAGACTTGTAGTGCAGTCAGATAACTTTCCATTCATAATAAAGTCTCATGTGTGAAACAGGTTGTCTCATATGAAAAGTGGTGCTAATACATACCCTCTACATTTGCCAACTTAAAGGGCAACATACATGAATCACCAATATGCAGAAATCTGTCCATCTGTTAGTGCAATCTGGTCAAATCGAGGATGAAGTATGATGATACTGTTTGACCATCATCTGTTCAAACAACTTCAGTTCCCGTTAAAACCCCTTTATGTTGATATCGTGGGAGGGTAACGTAATATGTAAAAGGCCAACAGGCTGTCAGAAACACTGAACACTGAGGGCAAAAAAGGTAAAAAGAGTTACAGCAGGTTAGTCCGTAATAATGAGGAGAACAGTAAGTAACTTCACTCTCACAGAGGCAAACAAGAGCACCTAGCAATTTCAAGATTTTCTAAGCTGCAATTGACTCAATGATTACAGGGCTCTCAAATCTCATGCATTGAGCGTGACAGTCACTCTTTTCGGTCTTTTGTCACGCACTCTCGCCACACCTTGTATGTCTCACGCTGAAAAAAAATTATAATAAATTTCTCTGGTGTGCCGCTATGGCTATGGAATCGCAGGAATCAAGCATGTCTCCCACGGAGTTCTGAGTCACTCTGCGCTCTCAAGTCAAGACACGCATTTCAATCAGTTCACACACTCACACGCCACACATGACATTTCTCACCCCAAGAAGTTGATAAAACAAATTTAGTAAGCTAATCTATGATTGGATGATGCGAAGGCAGATTGCTCCGTTTAGTCCATCCATACAGCTGGCTTGAGTCAGCCAGGTAAAAAGCCAGGTAAAGTCTGGGTTTCTGCAGCGCTGCAAGCTCACGTCCTAGGAACGTGCATGAATGCTATTAGTAACCCGGGTTGGATTGGACCACGTTTTTTTATTTTTTATTTTTGCTGTGTTCCGGCCGAGAATCAATGCTCGTGAGTCCAGCCGCTTCGGGTCCGGGCTTCAACACCTGCGGATCGGACCGGACCGGGTCTTTGAGAACTGTAGCAGGAATTAAACAGCTTCAAAATTGCTCAAACAGGCGATCGTGGGCTTTGAGACATTTTGCAGATTCACAAGACCTTGCAGAAAACAGACCCGGCTTCAAATTGAGACCAGCTTTTACGTGCATAAACCAATAGCCAGACCCGGCCAATAGACCGGCGTCTGTAAGACAATGGCTTTTATTTGAGAATTTATGATGATGGTCTGGGATACGCTTATGGTGCATCTCAATAAATTACAATATCATGGAAAAGTTTATTTAGCCTATGTCACAGTAGGGTAATTCAATTCAAAAAGTTAAACTAATACATAGGCTACAGTATAGCCTAGGTCATTACACACAGAATAAACATTTCTTTATTTATTTAATTTGTAATAATTATATCTTACATTTGATGAAGACCTAGAATTCATATTTCAAAACATTTTAATATTACAAAAGACCTATTTAAATAAGCATTTTTAATATGGAAATGTTGGCCTTTTGAAAAGTATGTCAATCTATATGCACCAAATACCTGGTTGGGGCTTTTTGACTTTTCCATGATATTCAAATTCATTGAGATGCACCATACTGTAGGGTAGCAAGCTTTGGGAGCTAAGTGAAAAACTTGAGAGCCCTGATGATTTTGTCAGCTGCAGCTTGCCATGTTAGCTAATGTTAACTCTGAATGGTTAAGGAGTTGGTTGAAAATGCTTTAACATTCATTACAGAATGACAGACTTGTATCTCAGCCTATCTCAGCCTTAATTCTGCACTTTTAACCCACTTAGGCTAAACCTCCACAGGGCTAAACTGCATGTGAGTTACTGTAGCTATCTTGTGGATGATGCCAAAAGCTGAATTGTTCTTACAGTGCAGTGCAGGATAAACCTGTCTGACTGAGTTATAAAAAAAAATGTAACTAAAATGCTATTCACTGTAACATAATATTTTTTGTAGATGCTTGCTATAGAAAATCAACTCGTATTAGCAATGCAGTGGTAACAGTATAGGTGTGTTTGTACACCAGAAATGGATCAGAGGTTTCTGAATAATCAGTGAGTGAGTGTGATAAATGTATCTAATGTGAGTTTGGCTGAAGTGCAGAGCTGCTACTGTTACTCTAAACTGAGGACGTATCTCAGCTCCCAGAAGATGGATGTTCCACTGATGAAATCCTGAAATTATTCTAACATAACTAGCCTCCCTCCCTGTCATTTTATCAGACACCCACACCCATCACGTTCACAACGACAGCTCCAGAGGTTAAAGGGATAGTTCAACATTTTGGCAAATTGGCTCACTGCCATAATCTGCTATAGTCATAGCAGTACTGTAGGTTCGTTACCTTTATTTGTCGGTGCAAGCTATTTTTAGAACAGCGGAGCAGAGCCGCGAGCTGCTCAGAGCTATGCTACGGAGGCTAATGGAATTTCTTGGTTTCCCTCATCAAACTCATCAAATACACAATCCAACAACTCCAAAACGCTCTCGTGGACAAGTTGTGACCTGCACATTCACCACGCTATGATAACGGAATGGAACCAGACAGAGTTGTTTTAGAGGTAAATGCAGAGACTGCTTGCTGAAAAACTGACCCTGAAGGGAACGCACATCAGCGGTTTTGTATGAATTTCCCTCTAAAACAACTCTGTCTCGTAACGTTTCGTTATTATCTCATAGCGTGGTGAATGTGCAGGTCACAACTTGTCCATGAGAGCGTTTTGGAGTTGTTGGATTGTGTATTTGATGAGTTTGATGAGGGAAACCAAGAAATCCCATGAGCCTCCATAGCGTAGCTCTGAGCAGCTCGCCACTTGGCTCGGCGGTTCTAAAAATAGCTTGCAACGACAAGTAAAGATAACAAACCTACTGCTATGACTATAGCGATTATGGCAATGGGCCAATTTGCCTAAATGTTGAACTATCCCTTTAACATCTATCCGTGGTTAATAATGATTGTCGTAGTTGTGGAGTTTTGATGAATTAAATTTTAGTTCTGCCCAAAAGCTGTTCTCTCAGACAGCCATAGAGGCAGTGAGTGTCCTTAAAAAGACCTGTGACATCTGCGAATGTCCTTTCCTGGCTGCATTGTGTATTCTTCTCCTCCACTGGGACGACTCTTTGCCATCACAGTGCCGCCACTTCTGTTTCACCTGAGTGCAGCCCTGGCATCCGTCATTAGGGCGTCGTAGGGGCCCAGAGGCGCGATGAGCCAAATCTCCATCCTTTCTTTTATCCCTCTCTCTCTCTCTCTCTCTCTCTCTCTCTCTCTCTCTCTGCCCGTCTTCCTGTCCCGTCACCCTCCACCTTCCTCTGCCCACCTACTGAGCCCCCATCAGCAGCTCAGGACCGGTGACACTGGAGTGCCACCGGCCACCAGAGGTGAGATAGTAAAGGTGATTCCTGCCAGAACAATCACCTCATCTCGGTTGTCATGGCAATGTCACCCAGAAGAGATAGAAAGCCTAGGTATTTCTTTAAAGCCTCATCGAAAGAACGAGACGTGGCAATGAATGACTTATTTACCGAGGGGAGGATGTTGTAAACACTGACAGGTCATGTGGTTTGTAATGTGAGTCACAATACACAGACATTAGTGTAAACTGCTGTGGAGTGTCAGTCGAATTATGCAGATTATAACAGAAGCAGTGTTAACACGTCAGTTGTAGGTTCTGCTCACATCTGAAAGTATCTTAGGTGCTGCAGATCTCTGAAGTTGTGAATTGCTGTTTAATTTAAAATACTACTACACGGCGAGTGATGGGTCTTTGTTCACAAAAAGCGCAAGAGAGAGAAAGAGGCAGTCAAAGTGACAGAGAGTGCAGGAGAAGGATAGAAGGCGCCCTTAACGTTAGACTAGCCTCAACATATTGCAACTGCTAAATTATTGACCCTCTCTCCATCTTTTGGTCCGGCAGCTGTGAGGGCCTGTACCTTCCGATTAGCTGCAGAGATGTCAGTGTAGCAGACCGGGGTCTTTGGTGCTGTCATCCTCACTGATGCTTTGTGACATGGCTGTCAACGGTGTCCCCATCCTGTTTCATATTTCATATGGTGCAGCAGACCTGCCTGTCACATCACCCAAGGAGAAAGACAGTCATCAACTTAAAGATGAAACAAGTGAGTTTTGGATCTATTCAGCTCTTTCACATACTTGCTCCTGGAGAGTTAAGCAGACAGTGTACTGTAGGTGAGGCTTGTGCTGAGCTCTGGTAAAGACAAAGGGACTGATTTAACATTATACATTACAGGATGGTTAGACCTGTTGTCTGAGCTTAGCTTGAACAAAGAAAAGAAAAAGGTTGCTTAAAATGCATCACACAAAAAATGATGATAACTATACTGTAGGTGCTGCTGGATCTTATTTTTCAATTTTCTGTGACCGGCTATTGCAGCAGTCATGACCACAAGACATGATGATTCCTCACTCAGTGGTTCAGTATTTGGGGAATATTTAGCTTCCTATCACATGGGGGCAGTATTGAAGCAAGAACTATGAAATGCTGGCTTTTCCAATACAAGATTAAAAAAGATCTATGAGACACTTTGCTCTCTGTGAAATTTATTTCATAACTGCTTGAAATTCGATACAGAATTACTCGAGATGCTAAAAGAATTCACCACTGATATTTAATTCTAAAAATAAAAACAAGTATGAATTATATGTATTGTTAATGTCAGTATAAAAGGGGTGCCCGGCCGATACAGACCCCACATTAGTGTTCTTTAATGTGAAAGCAGTCCATTGTTTGTGTTTGTGTATGATATTAACATCAAATTGTTCTCACTAATCATTCTGGCAAAGGCCTCGGTGCAGAGTGCTATCGATCCAAAGCTCTTCACAGATGCTTCATCTATTTTCTGGTCACTGGCAAGTCCTGTCAAGCTTCCAAGCTTTGTCACCTTATAGCTGTCACTTCATATCTGTGCATGTAGTGGCACCTTCACCATGGCAACATGCTATGGCAACTTGTGCAACTACAAATAGGTTGAATATATCAGTACTTTCAGAGATAATTCAACATTTGTGAATTTAGATTTCACATGTCTGCATGAGCTGAGCTGAGTTTCTACAGTAGGTGTCCACTCAACTTAAGCGCAGGTGTTGCTATTTTATTTACTGTCCACAAAGAATACGTATATTTCCTTTGACTATTAAGTGCCACAACAACTTTATTTCCCCATGCAGCTGATGTATTTTAAAATAAGGCAAAAACAGCGGATATGCACAAGATGTTGTTAATCTCACCATAACCACTTATCTTGACCATAAGGAGAAGCACCTCTGAGATCTTATGCTTTCAAGAACATTAAGGCAGATGCTCCTAATTCATTGTGTTCAATTTATTTTAAGTAGCTTTGAAAACTTTCTATATGCATCTTGTAATTTAATGTGTTTTGCTTAAGGTATATTTGTGTTGTAACAACATTGATCCTGAAAACATACATTTTTATGTAATGGACAAGAATGTAAATTCTAATATACTGAAAAGGAAAGAAAAATGTGTATGCCATCACAGTGAAGGCATTTTGCCTACATCTGTATAGGCCTATAGCTCTGCATATTATGTAAAAGAAACATGTTCCCAAAGAAACTGTTTCAGTATCAAGTTACATTAGCAAACTAAACCTGCAATCATTTAGCCACATTAATGGTGAAAATATAATCCTTTTCACCCAAAGGACAGAGAATAGGAAATAACATGAAATTACGTTGATGCATAAGTACATTGGTCTGTGTCACAGTTACCCTTTCTCGACACTTTTGCTGTCCTTGCAGTGAGCTTATTCATACCCCCCACTAACAGATTATACAGCAGCACATGGAGCAACGTGAAGGTTGGCCTTTTGTGTCCTCATACATTTCTCTACTTAGTCTTTAATGATATCATTGCCTGGCTAAGTCATCTTTTATGCCTGACACCTCACAGGGTGGCCAATATTTAGTTATTTAGTTTAGTGTGTGCATATAGTGTGTGTGTGGTCTGTACTCTAAGCATCCTAGATGTAGAGTGTGACAAGCCCCTACTTAGCCCTCTATCTTATACCCTGCCTCTAATACGAGGCTGAAATACCACTGTGTGAAACAGGCACCCAGCACAACTTTGAAATAATTGAGACAAACTCATTCAGTCGCGGCTCATTTAATATAATGAGCAAAGTGAGCTGTTCAATTTGCATACTGATAAGATGCCTCCATCAGATTACATAGCCTCCTCTCATAGATATTCACCGTGGATATTACATTTAATCAGAGCATGGATTTACCTTACACACACACACTCAGAGAAGTGCAAACTAAGGCTTTCAATTAGGCCATTGCCAGGTCTTAATCACTTCAAAGACTAATTGGGCAGTGGGTCAACAGCCTCCAGAGTCATGCTGCCGATAAAGTGTCTTAGAATTGGGGTTTGACACTGAACTGAAAAGAGTGGAAACACAATGCATGTTTGGTCTTTGGAAATTTGTTCCAAAAAGAAATCCTCTCTATTTCAGCAGCATTTATATTTCATGCGTTGGCTTTGGGATCTTACGTGATGACCCCTTTCAGCCGTCGCCCTTGTGCTCTCTTTATTGATCCCTGTTATTGCTGTGGAAGTCTCCTGCTGCTTGTGTTTGCTCCCTCACACTCTCTCCCCCCCATTTTCAATTGCACAGGTGCCCTACCTAGATGTTTGCCGTGCGCGGGCTGGTATAGCTGAGACCACAACAGCGAGGGCAGCAGCACTGGCTGGTCTAAAATCACATGTTTGTGCAGTGGCTCCAAGCTCTGCTGGAGCAATTGAACCAGGGATGCAGCCTGCGGCCTGGTTCCAGAGCCCACGGGCCTGTGGAGCAAGACTTTCTGAAAGGGAGCAGATGGTAACATGAATAGTGCAGCAGGTCCCGTCCACCCCTGCCCATTGCCTTTGCGTGCAGCACATTACCTCTACAAACGCTTCTCATAATTGATGTGCTGGAATGGTCCCATCATCACTGGATTTTGCCGAGTGGCAGAATCATCAAGGTCATCACTGCTACTCCGACGTTCTACTGTATACTACGGTAGTGGAGAGGAGTGGACTTCTTGAATCTTCTTGAATACTATACACACACTGAATTTATCTGTCTGTGACACAGGAACGGATGAGATGAAGGTTATAAATTGTTTACCTGTCCATGCTTGTATACAAATTGTAGTTGTTGGAATTGGATTTTATTTCATATCTCATTCTGGATACATTTTTATAGTACTTTCTGCCTGCACATCAGCGCATATTTTCATCTCTGTGAGTGGTTCAAAAACACTTTTCCCACCTAATTCCCTATCTATCTACCAAGCGTTGCAGGGGGGAAAGCCCATAGAAACACCTTAATTATACATGGCAGCCCTGGGCAACACATAACATTAAACTTGTATGGCTTGGTTTAGACAGAGTATGTCAAAATCTGTTTTGTGACCCAGCCAGCCCAGTGCTCTGCCGCAGTATTCCCAGTTTAATTTATAAAAACATGAAGTCTCACAGTTTAATTTCATTTCATTTGGAGAAGATGAACCTGTTTCTTAAATCAATTCTTCAATTTTCTACATTAATATTCAACATTCAGCCGGATGAACCTTCACTTTGCATCACCTGCCTGTATACAGCCCACATTCTATACAGAATGCATATGTTCACAAGTTTAATGATTTCATGAAATACTTCCCACCCATAAAAAAGGAGGTTAGAGAATACTGATAAGAATTTAGATCATCTGCATTTTTAAAATGGTGGATAATGAGATAGTAACGGTTTCATAAGGGAAATATTGTTTCAAGATCCCACATGTGTTAGGGAGGAATTTGTGGTGATGCCGATGAAGAAGAAGAAGTACCAGAGTCCTGTATGTGTGTCTTATGCTGAAGGAGTTTATTTAGGCTTGATCGAGGAGAACAGAAGATTCGTCATCACAACATACATAAGTGCATGAGTCCACCTCAATTCCAAGGGTCAAACAGTAAAGCTCAGATTCTTATACTAGAAAGGTGGGCCGAGACAGCAAAGGGGAGATGTGTCAACATCCAATTGGCTATAGTACATAAACATGAAGATAAGGATTCACACCAGCTAGGAAATACAAAGTGTCATCCAGTGACTCTGTGTCTGTAGACAGCCAGAGAGTGAGATTGAAGACGCCAAAGAGGGACCATGGCCTTGGCATGTTCCTCAGAGAGAAAATAGGGCAGATAACTGACCCCAGCAGTAATCTAACAGAAAGTCACTGTGACACAGAGGGATTGACTATTAACTACACAAACTATCTATAGGGAAGTTAAATTATTCTATAACAACATGTACCAAACTATCACACAGATTGCAATGTGTTAAAAGTATTCACCAGCATTAACCAATACTGAAGTCTGTACTAACAGTAATTTGTACTGCCCCTATACTTAAGTCCAGATCTGACCCACACAAATGTATATACAGTAGGCCTATGCATTTCCACATACATACACTATAAAAGCATATGTGAAAAGTTCTATTAAAAATTTGAACAATGTCATACTGTATATTCACATGTATGTCTTGCCCAAATATGTATGCATAAAAAACATCATCATTCCTGATCAACCTTCAAAATCTCATCAGCCTCAGCTGCACATTGTGTTCAC
The DNA here is from genome assembly GCF_905171665.1 of Trachurus trachurus. Taxonomy (NCBI): domain Eukaryota; kingdom Metazoa; phylum Chordata; class Actinopteri; order Carangiformes; family Carangidae; genus Trachurus; species Trachurus trachurus. The sequence goes on from NC_139900.1 coordinate 12,582,424, forward strand.
TGCTTAGTAGCAAATGTCAGCATGGGATGATCTGCTGTTAGCATTTAGCTCTAAGTGCCGCTGCACAGCTTGCAAGAATGGTTGTTAACTCTTATGCATACTTTTATATACTCAACACTTGCAATTTTGGATGAATACACACAGGAAAGTAAAGCATACCGTGTGTAGAAAGCAGCTTGTGATTTCCAGTGAGTAATCTGACATGGTGCCAGAATAGCTGTTTCATAAGCGTTATGCTGAGGTAAGGTCATGGTGTCCTCTCTGTGTTCACATGGAGGCAGTGGTATGGTTTATTTCAAATGTCGACCAATTCCTTGATTACGCTTCACCTTTTGGGTTTAACTCACTCTCTATGAGCTTGTTTGTTTTCTCTACCTTTCTGTGTGTGCAAGCTGCAATGTGTTGTGTCCAGTGGTTTCCATATTTGTTATGACTGCTCTTTACTGTAAGAATGCCCCTGGTGTAATGTACTGTATGCCCACTGTGAAAAATACTGCATATCACAAGTAGTACAGTAGGCCTGTTTCCTTGTAAGTTGTTGATAACTTGTCACTCACGATGCAACACTCCCCAAACAATGACCAAACCATGCTGAAGACATGTAAACCCAAGGGAAGATGTCATATTTCCCAGGGATATTCATGAGCTTTACTGGGTTTTAAATCTGCATTGAGGAGAACAACAACAGGCAACTGGCCTCTCCAAGGTGAAACACAAGTGTTATTTTATTTATGCCCTACCAATCCCCCCCCCCCTCTCCTTCTTTGTCTCCTCTCCCTGGGGAGCCAGGCCGCTGTGCCCCAGAAAGCTGACATGCCCAGGCTGAGGGGAGCCAGAGCAATGGGAAGAGATAGGCAGCTTCATGGTCACCCAAACAGAGCCGGCCCTGAACACATGCAGCAGTTCTACTCCGCTGCACCAACACACACTTTCCCTCAGCACACGCTTGACCTTCAGAGACAACAAGAGGCTCTGATGGGCGAATAACGAAGGGAAGAAAGAGCCAACTTTTTATTTCAGGGATTATGGTTGTGAGTATGGCCAGTTTGAATGTTGATAATAATGGCAAATCTAATATTCTGTAACTTTTTCTTATTTGTCCTTTAAAAGAGAAAGTAAAAAAAAAAAAAAGTGACATTTTTAAATAAACATTATTTAAAACACATGTGGGATAAGTGACAGGTCCTCTCCGCCTCTCTTTCTGAGAGCTGCCCTCCTTTCCACCAGTGACTGATTGTTCGAGAGCAAGATTGACATGTCACCGACAGCTGCCCGGCAAACTAGCCCTGTTAGGTCAATGCACCCTGACAGCCAGCTGACACCCCAATTTCCTGATGAGCTGCCTGCTGCGTGCTCTCTTTTAAGGCAAGCTTAAGACATCTTGTCCAGCACCCTCCCCATTCCTCCTGCTTAATTTCCTTCCATCACTTGTCATCTGATTATGCGGTTGCTCACTTTGTTGTGTCAGCAGATGGAGAGGGGGTTAATGACTGGGGGCTGAGAGTGCTCCAGTGCAGCCCCTGCCTCGTACAACATGTGGCCTCAGAGTGTGTAATGGATTAAAAGATGAGGTGTGGAGAGAGTGGTACATGTATGTGCAACTCTGAGTAGCCAATTCGTTTATATGCATGTTTTCCAAGAGACAGGAGCTGCAAACTGCTGGTTATAGTAATAACTAGTTGGTTAGTGGTAGCCTACACTGTCACCATGAAAAAGAAATTACACTAAATCATCAAAAAGCAGCTTTAACAATAAAAATGAACATTCAGATCATGCCACAAGAGCATTTAAGGCTTAAATAAAAGATGCTCAGCAATATTGGCTTGGTGTGAGTGTAGCTGTGCCAATAGGCTACTGGTTGCAACTAGCAACATAACACTATGTTTTTTATTTACGCAGAAAGTCACAGTGAGTTCATGATCTAATTTTCAAGTGAGGGCTGAGTACAGAAAAATAAAATAAATAACAAAAAATAAAGATATTTTTTATAGCAGAAATACAGTTTCTTGTGATTAAAACATACACAGAGTTATGTATCAATACAAACAAGTGGACCAGTGTTTATCAACACTCAAAAGCATTTAAATGTATACTCCAATCATAACAGAAACCAGCCACAATATGATACGAATGGCTACTTCTGGCTTCTTCCCTTCATTCCAGAGGGAAATATTATACCTTTAATTTAATCAAATACATAATGATATATACAGTAAGACTAAGCTATACTCAGCAGTATGTGAAGTCATTAGAATTAGCTTCATCTTTAAAGTCAACATTAAAGTCATGTAATTTAATGCATTGCCAATTCTAAACTTGATTTGAATGCAACACTTAAAGGGTACTTGTTGTAATGACTTGCATCTTTTATTTGGACGTACACCAAGAAAGAGATCTGACTGTACTTTCCACCGTTGAACACTGATCCCTGTATTTGAGATTTTAAAGATGAAAAAAAAAAAACTAACTTAGAAACTAACTTCAGGCAAAGAATAAAAAATAGAGGAAAAATACATCATATGGAAACAGCAGCTGAAATGAAAAACCGTAGAATACTGTAATAGTTTCAATTAACCCCAGATAACCTGTTAATAGTTACTGTATTATTGTACCGCCAGACATTAGACAATATTTCATACACATAATAAGAAATACCTTCCCCTCATCAGACATGATCTAATGAGTCAACGTAACAGCCCTTTTCCAACCCCCAGGTTCGGATCTGATTATAAACATGCCACCCTGAACAAGCAGACACTTCTGGGCCTTCCTTGTCTTCTCAGGAATGAATTCACTTCATCCCGTATAATGAGAGTCGGTATGGGGTCCATATGGTTAGAGCAGGCTTGGGTGGGAGCGTAGATGGAGAGACAGGAAGGGGGTAATGCACATTTTAATGAGATGTGAGTCTCTGTGGCACACCTGCACTCCAGCGATCTGTAAGGATTGCTCAGTAGAGCCTAGAGAGGCGTAAGACCTGGGTAAAGTGCAACAGAGAAGCCTTAGAGTGCCTGAAATGCAGCACTGACTTAATCAACAACTGTATTTAATGCACTGACGTGGCAGATTTGGACAAGACTCCTGATTCCCAGCACCACTGGATCTTCTTCTCTGTTGACAATGAGCCACACAGAATGCTAATCAGGTATTACCTCTAATTCTTTTTAGCATGTGTTTGATGGTCATTTGGCTCTCTGTAGGTAGCCGCGCAGATTGGATATGGCCCAGAGTGGATTGTGAGTCACAGTGTCTGTGACTCAGCCTATGTTATCTCTCTCTGTAGCAGCTCGCGGAGCATTTGCCTGCCACATGGCTGACTCTGACCGATTCATTTCTGCCATGTGCTCGTATAGCTTGGCGACGTAGCTGTCTTTGTAGCTTCTCTGTCACATGACGCTGATGAGATTGTCGGGGTGAGGCAGGCAGTGGCAAAGATAGCCACATCTCAGGTGGCACTGAAGGAACTCTGCACAACACTTCAGACGGAAGTTTACTCTGTAATCTGTAAATCATCTTTCTCTGATCAAAGGGAATAATTCATCCAAGCAGTAAAGACAAGCGCACACACACACTCACACAGTACAGTATTGCTTCTAAAATTGTTTTGACCTTGACATCCTGAAGGAAAAAAGATCCATGTTCCTCTGTGACAAGGCCACCAGAGCATAATTCAGTAACTTTGAATGTTTTTTGCCATTCAAGCTCTATGATCTCATACTGGGTTAAATTAGCATGGATTGACTGGGAAATAGCTGCCCAAGGTCAAACTAAGACAAACAGCATGTTATTCTGAGCCAGAGGGGGACCGAGTCAACTGATCTTGCACAAGAAGACCACACCAGGATCACTGGGGGCCTATTAGGGGGTACAGATTGTAGGACCTTGTCATGAATTCACTCTATTTATGTCTCTCAGTTGTCTTTTAAATAATGCATCTCTGTTTAAGCAGAGTCCTGTTTTTTTAAACGCATGCAGCACCTGGCATGCTTTGGTATTCCACAGTTCGCTCCCTCCCGGGGCACAGATTTTTATAAGGCTTTGTGAGGGGGCTTTGGTTTGGAGATGTGAGGGGGAGAATATGACTGAACTTGGAGCTGCTGCATGACAATGATGTTAGTTGGAGGAATGGTTGGTTTGTATTGTGTATAGTCGTTGGAACGCGTGATGCATAATGAAATAAGAGAGGAGAGGAGGAATGAGAACACTGCAATCTAGCAATCATGATTCAATGGGGAAAAAAGCAAATCAACTTATTTTAAAAACGTTCACAGACACTCGGAAAATTAGAGTTTCAATATGTATTAATATTCTATTATGAAATTGCTTGTATTATACCTTTTCATAATTGGAAACATAACATTAATATCTTAGTGTGCTTGAGAATTTTTGTGCCAGCAGGAGGGTAAGGGCTTGAATATAAGTGTGTATATAAGTGTGTGTGTCTCTTCAGAGCCGAGTTCTGAGTGTGTATGTGCATGATTGCAATTCCTCGCACGTTCGCATCCATTTCTTGTTTGTGTGCATTCTAAGTTGGGCATTTTAAAATTTGAAGTTTGCTATGTGTTGCGGATCTCAGTTCAAATGTATGCGGCTAATGAGGCTTCTCTAAGGCCTATTAGAGAAAGTGCTCTGGCCACTCTGATCCGGCTGGTTAGCACTCTTTCCCCCAATGGACCTTTAAATTCTGACCCAGTTTGTAAGAAAAGCATAATGAGCCGAATGCCACTAGGTTTATTCTCTCATTAGATCTGACCTGTGCTCACCAATGTTCTGTTATCCCCCCTGCAAGAGAATTTAAGTCTTATATATTTGTTCTCCGTTCAGTCTGTAACTTCCAAGCAGCAGCTGGGCTGATTTGGGAATTTGTTATTGGCTTTTGTGAAGTCTTATCCACCTGGTTGTTTGTCGGTGCAGGGTCAGACACCAGCCAGGTCACGTAACAGTCAAAGTGAAAGCAATTAGGGGCTTTATCTTCATTAGTTTGCGGTTGGGCAGTAGTGTAAGGGATTCCAATTTGAAATATAATAATTACATCACACTTACTAATCCCAGTGATTACTTCAGCAAATTGGGAGCCGTCTTAGCAGAAGTTTGATGGAGGGTTGATACCAGCAGAGGACGGACTGCAGTAGCACACTTCAGTCTGGTGCAACAACCCATACACTAACGGCCTCCATGTGAATATTTGAATGGGCATGGTTTTGTCACCTAAAATCACATTTAAGATGGGTCACTTACATATTTGAATGTGAGATAACCAGAGATGGACAGAGTACTTGACCCCAGTACTTGAGTAAGAGTACAAACATTACTGGTCAAAATTTACTCCGTTACAAGTAAAAGTAGCTCAGTCGACATGTTACTCGAGTAAGAGTAAAAAAGTACTTGCTTTTAAAGGTACTTAATTATCCAAAAGTACATGCTTTTAAATTTACTTTAAGTAAAAATAAGACTAAGAGTTAGAGTAAATTTCTTATTTTTCACATCAATGAATTACTATAATTCTTTCTAAATGAATTTAAGGACCTTTTAACTCTTGTTTCTCAGAATGAACTCTTTGAAACCACCTTCACTGATGTGCTGCTTTTAGGGGTTATAGGGTTTCCTTCTTTGACAAACACAGCTTGTGTTCAATAGTATATATATATATATATATATATATATATATATATATATATATATATATATATATATATATATATATATATATATATATATATATATATATATATATATATATATAAAGAGCAGACCTGAAAGTAACGAGTACTTTTCAGCCTACCTAGAAATTAACTCAAGTAAAAGTAAAAATATTTGTCTTGGAAATGTATTCAAGTAAGAGTAATAAGTACCAAAGAAATCTAATACTCAAGTAAAGTACAAATCCTCTGGATATGTACTTAGGTACAGTACTGAAGTAAATTTACTCCGTTAATGTCCACCATAACAAAACACATACTTGTCTTATATGAATATTTACTGTAGTAATGATATTAGAAGCATTTCTTGATAGAGTATCAAAAAAGGGAACTCCACTGATTTTACAAGTCAATTTACCACAGGAGGTACAGCCCTGTCAAAACATTTATCCCCTGCATAATGGTTTCTATTAACCTGGAGAAGCTTTGTCAATACAGTCTATAGTCGAGCCAGAGCAAATTACTCATCACTCAAGGATCTTGGTTTAGGCTTGGCCAGCAAAAATGTCAGAGAGAAAGCCTGCGTTAGAAACTGGGGATGTGTAACTTGACAGATGTGAGATAGGGAATTGTAGGAATCCAGGCTTTTTGGAGCTCGACACACCCTGTATAGGTAAAACATAAGGACGTCTTCACTTCTACTTCAGCAGCTTTGACCATTTGTTTTCAGTCATTGCAGTCGCTGGGTGTCGAGTGCTTCACCACTTCATACAAATGCACGAATGATAACAAATTATGAGTTGAAAAACATAATAAAAGGACAGTGGAAAGTTTACAATTACGAGAGAGCAAAGGGAAATTTGCTGGAATTTTCCGCCACAATGTGCACCACTGATCAGCAACTCCTATTTGACATTGAAGCAAACAGTGGGGAGTTAATAATTAAAATTCCAAAAGATCTGAAAAACAACATTTCCTGATTCCCACAGCATTGCTATTATTGGTTATCAAAAGCATGTCTTCTCAGCCGCAGAAGGCCGCACAGTGTGGGGGCGTCTGACTCTGCAGTGGAACAAAAGTCCTGAGACAGACCTCGGATGGAAGTGGAGGTAATTAAATAGGTTTTACAGTCACTCTATTTCACACAGCGAGAACATGAAGCACATTTTCACTCAGACAACTTCAGACAAATGACAGACTGCAGGCTCACGGACACTCAGATCAATGGGATGAAGTTCGACATCAAATGTGGCCCAGGTGTCCTGCAGGGTTTGTTGATGGTGGAAATCCAAGGCTGATTGTCCACAAATATTCACTCTCAAAAGCTTATTTGATTATGTTTTAAATTATATTTCTTTTACAAAATTGCATAATTTATACCTCTTCCCAGCCAGTCCCTTCTTTATTCTCGGACATTTCCCCCTAAATATTAACACCAGTAGATGTCACCAGAAGCAGAAATCCTTCAAAAGAGGGGAGCCACAAATGTAAAGGTAATTAATAAGAAGAAATGTATGTCTAAAAAGGTAACTTGACTCTTAAATTCCACATTTAAAATAATAAGGCTAGATAAGTATAGGATTTCTAGGGTGAACAGACTATATATACACTACACACTAACAGGTGAATGTGAGCACACGCGTCCTCAGAGTGATGAAATTACAAGTCTGAGCTGGAAGCACAACTCTGAAATCTGCTCAGTACAAAAGCAAACATCAATAATAGAGGTATTAAGAATTTTAATCATGGACCTATTTAACATGGTAATTGCTGGTGACAAAAGCGAACGACCAAAATGATTAAATGCTCGATGACGACTATTCTGCATCCTTTATTTCAGTCAGTCCCCTCGCTGCCACTGCCTACAGATTGGCTCCTGGTATTCTGGGGAGGTAGCATCGCTGATTTTCAAAGCACCTCTGTCAGACAAATGTTTAGCATATTCAACATCCCCTGGATCAATATGTTGTCCGGGAATCTGTCTCTCGCACTCCACAATTAATTCACTGATGATGACCTCTGGCTTGAGTTTTAGTGAAGCCAACATCATCTGCCTGCTGATGGGGCCGAGAGGGAGATAAAGCAAATGACCTGTTTTAATACTCCTCATCGAAGACCACAATAAAAGATCAAATGGGGCAGGAACAGGCGGGATCTCTTACAATGACCTTAAAGTAAGACGCTAAATGTCGTGTAGGTTGTAACAAAGGTCGACTCGTTATCGATCTGCTCACAGCGCCGTCTCAGCAGCGTTTCCCTTCATGCTTTGATAGGTGGCAACGTGGACACCTGGGAGGATTTTTCAATAGTATGGCATCCCATAGCATTAGTGCATTTGTTCATGTCTGATGAGGGAGGAGTGGATGTCATGTAGACACACATGGAGTTTGACTCTGAATATCCCATCAAAAACTAAATGTGCAATTTTTAAAATTTTTTTTAAAAAAAAAGGCCCTGTTATCAACATGTACAAGTAGCCTAATACATTTGATCAAGGAATAATTTTGCATTTAATCTTCTCAATAACAAAATGGACCAAATAACAGTGGTTTATTTATTCATGAATATCAGAGATGCTAATGGGGAGAAAGGCAACAACATTGTTCTACACAGTTTATGTCTTTATTTATTTATCTTTTTCTATCCTCTAAATACATCATATTGGTGATTTCACAGCTTCTGCCAGCAACGCATCATAATAAAACTACATATGGAAACAATTGTTAAGAGAGCTTTATAAGTTTGAACTTTGTCTTGGTATTATTTGCAATACTACTCACAACAATATTTCTGTTTATCTGCATTGTAATATTTTACAATAACATCATAATAAAATGAACAGATATACTTGTAGTAAACACTCCTGTCATCTCTGCAACTTTGACATCAAAGAAAAGTCTGAGTCACCCACTATTTAACACCATCATCACAATGCATGCCAGACAATTTTCACTAATTTGTTTGTGCTCCATTTGTAATTACAATATTTCCAGCACCAATTTGAAGCACAACAGTTGAATACTAAGAGGTGGCGCTTGGCTTTTGCATGTTGATGTAAGTCAGGCTTGTTGCACTTGTTGTGTTTAGCTACAACATCATCAAATGAATGATTCATGGGTTTCGTATTTTGTCGCCACTGCTTCGTTTTGTCATTTTGTCACTTTTCAACCACCCACCATAGGTTTGGATCTGTGGTTTTTACTTAAAAGGTAAAACTGTCTTACAGTGTAAAGGGACAGAGCCACTGACATATTGGATGGATGCATGTCAGACCACCAGACAGTATGAGACAGTGAAGAGAAAGTCTTTTACAATCTTTATAATATTTTGTGAGATGAGACAGAATAAACCCAATAAGTGATGTTGCCATGTCAACATATCTTTATTTAAACCCACAATAACTAGTGTATTTATACCACTTGGGGGTTGTAAACAGACTCTCTAAGCTCTTTAGCTGCTGAATGCTCTACTCATTTCTTCAGCTAGTTGCTAACTGTGCCCCCCCCCCCCCCCCCTGGTGCTCAGCTCGTAGTGTACAGTGGGGTTTCCTTTGAAAACAGCAGCCCACTGGGCTGCAAACAAAGCCATGAGAGCAGAGTGAGTAAACCCAAACAGTAATGTTATTGTAAAACGCTATGTAAATCTCAGCAAGATGCAGATTTGTGAGATACTTCTCTTTTCACATCATGCATTGTCAGTTGATATGTGATTACAATAGGAATGATATAATGTTTTGTCCGTAACTACCAATTTTTCTTTTTTCCCTCTTCCCTCCTTTAACACTGGAGAGTAAGACCCTCCAGTAGTAAGCCACCAGAGTTTCACTCACCACCTCTAGTCATCAACGATCTGGGATTAGCCTCTGCTGGTTATCTGGGGCCACTGATGACAAAGATAGAGAGAACTAGGCAGATTAGATGAGAGTGGTATATTTTTGTAGTCTCCGATCGGGTGAAGGAAATGATGGATGGACTAATACCTGCCTGCTTCTTCCTTCTCTCCTGGCTCAGGCTTTATTGAGGTCTTTAGATTCACTTATCTGCAGGCCCCCAGGTTATCTCCCTCTACTCCTTCAATGACAAGTGCCACCTCAGAGAAAGCCCTGCGGTTACGCTTTTCCCTAAACAAAAGAATCCACACTCCGGCTTTCTCTTGTTTTCTGTGATGCATATCAAGCACTGGGGTGGATATTTTGCTCTCTGTTTCAAGAACAACAGATTCATTGTGGTTGTTAAAGAAAGATATTTGATCCCGAACTTGCAAATGAACCTGTTTGTTAACACCGAGTTGATTACACCTTCACCGTAATCACTTTTAAGCAGGACACTCGAAGAAGTTTGCAAAATCAGAAATCCCATTCTTTTTCTCCCGGCCATACAACAGATAATAATTTCTCTCATTTTTCCAGTTTTCTTATCTAATTCTGCACATTGGACCGCAACCAAATAAGCAGCAATACCTTTGCATGGGTTTGAACATCTGTGTTTGATGATTGTCAATATTGTGCCAGTTGTCCTTGTTTTCTGCTGCCAGTGCAAACACACAAACTAAAAGTGGAAAGTGAGGTGGCAATTCAGTTCCGTTTGATTTGAGTTTATCCTTTTGACCAGGCTGTATTTAAACAAATGGTGTAATCTCACTGGCATCTGTAAGGGGTGACCCAGTACAATTACTGGTGCTTACACTGCAGCTGTACTTCAGCTATAGTGTTAGACTTTGAGGAGCCTTTATTTGCTATGGTTTTTGTTCACACACACACAAAAAATATTTTGTTTGAGTTGAGAGGCACGACTTTTGCATTTCCTCATCTCGATATGCATGTTAATTTTACAGCCACATGAGAGGTGAGTTTGAATATATGCATGCAAATATCATATTCCACTGGATTTTGTCTTCGAACAAACACCCACAATTCCCTTTGCCATGATCGTCCTGCTCTGTCAGATGGGAGTTGCACAGAGGAGCGCTTATCTACCTTTGCTCCTACTGCCCCCGAGGGAAAGTAGCTCCACTCTTCCCCATATGAGTCTGCATGGTGTCATTATCCAGGATCAAGTCCAGATCCCCACCATCATCACCAGTTCACCACCACCACCAGGCATGACTCGATTGAGTATTGACAGCATGAACTGCTGTCTCTCCTCGCCAATAATAAACCAACTGTTAGGTGCCCCCTACTGACAGATCCATTCAGTAACTAAATATTCCCCAGCATGCCTCACACATACAAACCTTAACACCAGTCCTGCCCTCTGTGCTCTGTTTTCATCTACTGCTTTTACCCAGTAAAAAAATACAAAGGGCTGTCATTTCTAATAATACATGTGGGTGTACACAATAACGATTTACTGCTGCGTGGGTTATGGAATAAATGCACAAACAGAGGAATATGAGCAGAAATGATAAAACCACAGGTGAGAATTTATACCAAGAAGTGTTTCAGTTAGTTAGTCCCCCCCGCCCCCCCGTCCCCTTTACCCAATGGAGTCACATTTATATAAGAATCCATGTCAAGAAGTTGCAGGAAAGTTTGCAAGACAGTTGGCAAGTGTGACACCTTGCAAGGAGAAGACAGGAACACCATGATGTCACCTGGTCCGCTTACTTCAGATGTCATGGCTTCTCCGCCTCAGATGGGAAATTGTTTCAAGGGACGCCCCAGGGCTACGGCGCCTCAAAGAACTCCAAGAAGTACCCTTGACCGCCTCCAGAGCGCTTCCTCTTCAAAGTGCAGGTGCATTCAAACAAAGAACAATTACTTAGCTGACTGTGCAGCATCTGCAGCAATGTCAAATATTTATTTAGGGGGTTTTAAAGGTGTGTATCGACAAATCTGTCTCAAAATCTCAAGAGGTAAATGCTTAAAAATCTCAAATTCAGCATTAAAGTTTAGTGAGTTTAATTGTTCCTTCTTTGTAAATGCAGTTTCTTTACCACACAATGCAGCATGTCGCTGTTATTTCAGATATAGTCATACCTTGAAATGGTTTTATATTAACAATAGATCACATTACATTTATGTAATGTACATGTTTATATAAGTCAATTTAATTAGACTTCTATTTTCCGCATTTTCCAGCTTCACATTTAAACAATAATAAATGTCTTTCATGCTGCTTTTGCCTTATTTTCTTTAGTTCAATCTCCTTTTCGCCATGAAAAATTAGTCTGTGATGAAGCGTCACACTGACTCTTGCTACACAACAAGTTCCACAAAAAAAAAAGCATCACAGTAATGAAAAATAAAGCCACTGATGCAGCGCCGGAGGTGCAGAGGGAGAAGTAGGAGGTTACACTCTGTAGTTTACCGCATTTTAAGATCAATGTTTGAAAGATATCTGCGTATAAATATACAGTATATGAGATGACTGCAATGCAACTCTGATTGAGGAAGTTGATAGTTTTGAGAGTAAGACAACAGTGTAAAATATTTGTCTAAAAGCGAGGGGGAGGAGGGGTTTGGGGTAGGGAGTGGGGGTGAACTGCTGGATCAGCACTGTCATGCAGTTTGATGATTAAACTCTCGAAGAGGAGCCTTTTTTTTTTTTTTTAAAGTATCTGCCAACTTACATCAATGCATTCCCTGAATCCAATCTAGTGCCAGAGCAGCCATGGTGACAGTCACTGAGCAAGGGAGAAACAATCGGCTTAAACCCAGGGAAGAGTACAGACTTATTCCAGCCAAATGGATGTAATTCAGTTAGCAGAGCAGGTGTTAGACAAAACAATTATTTCTTAAGGATGTTTTCCGACAGTAAATACACATTAGATACTGATATCCAAGTAATTACTGTGCAACACAGCTCCTTTAAAAGCAACTCCCCCGTGTGCAAATTTCAACCTTAAATTCATCATAAGTTGAAGGACAATGGCAGATGAAACATTATCCATCTGTTCTCTGTCGACTTGCACCTCTCCCTCTGTCTCTCTCCTTCCCTCCCCTGGTGAGGCTGAGGCGACCTGCGCATTACAAGTAGAGGGCTGATGATTACATTGTTGGACTGAGAGCGATGCTCATGGTGCTGTAATCCCAGCAGTAATCAATATCTATGGCCGCTTCGCTGTCCCATCCCTTCCACTGCATGTAAAATATCCCCGAGCAACACTTAGCCCACACTTTAATTATCCTCTCAAAGTCATCAGTGGCTGGAACCAATACTGGTCTTCTGGAGCATACTACAAATGAATCCTTTTTTTGTTGTTTTGGTATGTTTTGTTTTGTGTAGGGTTGGTTTTTATGACACCAGAGTGTGTGACGGTAAATGATAACCACCATGGAAGTTTACGTTAGATGCATGTAATGAGATTTAGAAAACCATGGTGCCTTAGGAAGGAAACAACAGTATTTCAGTCCAAATAGATTTAAATTGCATGTGGATTATCTGCCCTGTATATGTGCCCTCTCTATGAAAATTAACACATCTGTTTTTTTGTGAATTCAATTCAGTCGGATCCGGAAGATGTGTGAAAAGAATAGTATAGTTTTATGTTTTATTTTCACGGTTCTTCATAATGTTTTATGACCTCAAATATAATCTTTTCAAGCCAAAGTCTATAACCACACATCTGTCTTACACCACTGCAGCCGTTATCCTGTAATATACTCAGGAGATGACGATGAGTCCAAGAGACCGTTTTTTTTTTTAGCACAAAACTTTGAAAGTGATGATAGAGGAGCTGGGAGCTAAAATTAGACGACTCCCTTCTACATATTTTATCTCTGCTCATCATGTAAAAGCAAGCTAGTGAGAGGTCAGCAGTCCAGCACTGAGGCGACGTCTCCACCTCCATGTTCCTCTGTATAGTTGTTACACTCAGGAGGACGAGCTTGCACTTCTTCTGTTTGCTCGTTGCACCTGATTGCCCGGATTAAATTAGTTTCTTTTCTCAGTTTCCCTGGTCGTAATCATGTTGTTGCATTAGTGCAATTAATTATCAGAATTGACTTGTTCAGATCATTTCACCTTGCCTAATTTAACACAAAACATTATGCAGGAGAAGCTCTTAATGTATCTGACAGCCCTTGAATGAGTTATTGTTTGTGTTATCTATTTTGTCTTTATCACTGTTATGTATTTATATGCATTTGTTTTTTTTCCCCAGTGTGCACTTGGTAACTTCGTTCTATGAAAATATGAAGAAAGAAAACCAATTTGTGATCTTGATGTTTATTTTTAGGCATCTGCAAACAGGTAGAAAAAAGCTATTACTTAAGTTTTTGGCTTCGGTGCCGCAGCTAAAGAAAATTTCTTTTTTTCCAGCATTTATTTATGTTGATGCAGCTATTGATCATTCTCACAAGGAAATTATGTCTCTAGGCCTCAATGCTAGTAGGTGGGCAAGGACATTAATCAGGAAATCAATTGTGCTGTCGATTGGCCTGACTGTGTTTGGAAAAGGATTGCGATCTGAAGACTCAGTTGGATTGGAGCAAGAGGCTACTTATTCTGTAATTACACAGCAATATTACACTGTGCAGGCTGAGGTGTTATCAGTTTAACTTCTGAAGTGCTTTGTTGGCTAACACTGTCTTTCTGATGATACATTATTCTGCAGAACTGGGCTATGGGATAATTCTTTCATGTTCAAAGACAGATCATAATCTTTTTTCTTTTTGCCATGGCAACATATAAATTATCCTACTCACAAGTACTTGTGTAGCTGTAGTAGTAGTAGTAGTAAAAAAGAAGTAGTAAAAAAAAAAAAACACAGCAGTGTGCTACATTGTTAACTGAACAGGCAACATGTTCCTTCTTTACAATACACATGATACTGAAGTTTATTTTTGAGTCATTGCCATCAACTGTCGTGCTGCAGCAGTATAAACCAGCCCGGACGTCCCAGTTTATCCAGGTTTTGAACTGGGAAACACTGGGTATCTGCAAAACAGTAAAATGTTCTGGTTTCAGAACATTTACTGTCAAATTGCTGTGGTTCTCATAACAATTAAAACTAAATTTGATTTAGTGCTTACATTTATTATGTTCCGTCTCAATCATTATTACTTAACCCAATTTAAAAGCATAAAGTATGCGCCATACATCAGAAATGAACACTGATTGGTCCTTATGTGTGTCAATCTATCAATGTGTTGTTTTGTCTAGGCTGTGAGTCATGCATCATAACAGCTATGGTGCTGGAAGGTCTGTCTGACAGAACCTGTTAGTATGCTAACAGTTCCTTCCTTCCTTCCTCCCTTCCTCCAATACCTGCCAACAAACACGCTGCATCCATGATATCCAAGGTGTTGAAAGGTGCATTCATTAGGTGCACAATACACTGAAACAGTTGTCCCTCATACTATTAAAAATGCCAATGATGTATGCATGAGCGCGTACAGTCATGGACATGCAGTGCACTTAACGTGAATGTGTGATATGCGATCACTCAAAACAAAAATGAATTTGCCTGCAGCTGAAAATAATCCAAAAAAGGCATATATACTGGTGTTTGGGTAACCCTGTTGAAAAACAGCTCAACCTTTTTCAGGGCAACCTAATCGGACAAGGCATAATTGTTAAAATGAAAATCATTCTTTGTAGATTAAAAAAAATTAAAACCATATTTTATTATGTAACTTTTTAACCATGTGATTGATTATATGATAAAAAAAACAACAACATAAAATTAAATAAAAGACTTCAAGAATCCCATATTATGTTGTTATTAACCAGTGGATGTTGTTTTTGCTGATAAGCCTTGAAATTGTTACTCAAACTGAATTTCCTGAAATTGCATTTCATTGTCTGACAGTGCCTGAAGCAACATTCCCACACTAGTGCAGCTCCTTGCATTTTTCACTGCAGGACTATTTTTAGGCTGTACTGTATAGCGACAAATGCAATGTGTTTTGAAAAAATACATCACCCTTTTGTCAGACAAAAGCTGACAACTGAAAGTGGTTGGGTTTTAGTTTAAATGCTGTCTTACTTTTCCCCCACAAGTTATTAATTAAAATATAAAGCAGTCCATTGTATTTTTTTTTTTTAATTTCATTAGTGCAACTCAATGCCACAGTAACCTCACTGTGCACTCGGCAAACATAGTTGCCCCCCCCCCCCCCCTTATCTGCTTGACAATCAAATCTATCTAGTGTGATTTTATGCCTCAAACCTTTGTTCTTCCAAATGGAGACGTAAGTTGCACAGTTCAAACATTAACACCACAATCGCATCAACATGCAGACCACATGTGGTTGGAATAATGATCAAGAGAACAACAATGCTACTGTTCTTGGGGTGAGGTTGAGGTTCTCCCCCGCCCCTCCCTTCCACATCACAAGGCTCTTTGACATGCTATGAATCACTGGTGCCTCTCATTCCATCTGTCAGCCTCTGTCTGTTTCTGTCTTTCAAACCTATGGGACATGTTTCAATCCTTTACCATAATACACTTCTTTCTCTGGGTAACTTGTGACATACAGTAGTCAGACATTTCACAGTGCTGCCACTTTCAGGAGCTTCTTCAGTGAGTGACAAACTCATGGCAGTCCCACCCCTTGGACACACACAAGTTGTCTGCTAGTTATACACCTGCTCACTTCCCAGCTTTGAAAATGTCCTTGTTAGGGTGGAGTATGTGCAATGAAAAGATCCTGCAGAAACAGGTTTGATTGCACCAAATCTGTCAGGAAGGATCATTATCTCTAGGAAGTTTCCTACAGTGAGCAGCTGGGAAATTGTCAAAAACCATCTTGTTGTGGATGCAAATGAACCCCTTTGAACTCCATTTTATGTATGTAGGTGTTTATGGCTGTCAATCACCATTAAGATTTTGAGAGTCTAGCAAATAGTGCACCGATTCTCATTTCTAGTCACCTTCTGTTGTTCGGATGCCACAATGCTGTAAAAAGACTTTGCCATATTTCCTTTAAACATTGCTAAATATTATGATAAGAGGACTGACTCATGAATATGGATTCAAATGTGGAAGTCTGTCTAGGAAAATCTTGTTTGACTTTGACAATATGTTGCCCACTGACATACAAACAATTTTCACTGGAAGTCTTCATGAGTTAAAACACAGTCAAACAGAATAAAGAAGGTTTGAGTTCATTTGAGAGTCTACAATGATTCAGCAACATGTCACTCAGGTGGTACATATAAATATGCAAAATCTCTGCTAGAAGAAAAAAAACAATGCAATCATGAACAAAATAAAAAAGACAATTATAACAATTATTCTGTCATATTTGCTGGAACTGTCACTATAGTAGGACATGAAATGGGTAATTTAGGACAAAATCCAGCTTCTCTGGCTCCACCTATACAGTAGCCTGTGAACTTCTTTGCCAAAATCCACCGCTCCTGGAGATTTTCCACCAGTCAGGTAGAGGGGGCAGGAGTAGCAGCCAATCACAGCTCGTACACATGCTTTTTCATGTAGCGGCTTCAGGACACTTTGGTCAGTACGGACGAGCAGTATGGAGGTATTTGGATGTTTCATAGTGTGTGTTGCTAGCCGGACCCCCCCTGGAACTCCAAAAGCGTTTTGATGACTGAAAGTTTTCCCAACCCTTTGTTGGCATGACAGTGAGTAGAAAATTGGTGAATTGTCGATTTTGGGTGAAGTATCCCTTTAAGCAGTGGCTATATGTTCCCATGGCCTCAGACATGGACTCAGATCTGTCACAACTACTCAACTTTAATTACTACCATCATTAGTAGCTAATAATTTGTGCTGCTACCGCTGCTGCAGTTAAGACTACTACTACACCTCTAAGTATCAGTATAATTATAATCATCACAACAACCACTCTGATAGTGTTTGAATGCCATGATATACAGTATACAGCTGTTCCTCTCTCTCTCTTCTCTCTCCTCCCTCTTTCTACTCTTTCATTTCTCTCTTCACATCCCTACTGATCGAAGCAGATGGCGGCCCATCCTGAGTCCAGTCCTGTTAGACTTGTTCCTGCAGTCTTCCTTTTGCACTGTCGCCAAGTGTTTGCTGAAGGTAGTAACTCTCTAGTTTTTCTTACAATATTGTAAGGTCTTGCTTGAGGTAATGTATGATATGATATGGTAGGCTACATTAAAGGTAGAATCTGGAGGTTTTTGCTCAAAAATAAACACAAGACTTATACAAATAAAATGTGTCTTAATCATCACCTATGGGCTTCTAGTCCTTTGTGGTGGTGACTGTGTCTGCAGAGCCCCCTCCCATTGCCTGCATTTTGGTCTTTTGATTTGTTTTGTTGTGCACGGGGATGGTTCTGGGGGGAGAGTCGTGTTTTCTCCTCAGCCAATAACAGAGCTTAGGTGAAGCTCTGTGCAGCATGACTAGGAGGGCTGCTAGCCCTGCTAGCTGTACCGGATGCTAGCGAGTGGTAGCGGCGGATGCTATCCACCACTGCTAACACCCGCTAGCTCAATGCTAACTTCTGCCGCTAGCACTTGTTTCCCAGCTCACAACAACGGCCCTCCTACTTGTTGCAGCATAACACTCAAGGCTCCCGTTGTCATGATGGCTGGGTATCAGCCGCCGCTTCAGCGCTTCGCTCGGACTGTATTTCCTTTTCTTTTCAGTCCTGACAACTGCTGCTGCTGTCAGAGGCAGGAGCGCTGCACAGTTGAGCCCGAGAGGAGAGGCCCAGTCTGAATGTTTTGTTCACAAACTGCAACGAACAAACCTCTAGACTCTGCCTTTAAAGTGTTGTTTCAAGACTCCATTTGCGAATGCTTTTACTAAGTGATAAAGGATACAAGATCTTTCTAAGAAATCAGAGCATGTCTAATGCCATTTCTAAAGTGTACTGTGATTTTCTTTTCTCTTGAGGTAATTAATAAGGAAAGAAAGGTTGAGATTGGGGCATTTATAAGATTACAGGGGAATCTAGTACTAAACAACACAGTATGAAATAGAGAAAAGAGTGCAGGACTTAGCAATGTGAAGGTAAATGAAAAGGAAAAACACAATGAACAAAATATGAACAAAGACTTCAAGTTATCCCAAGTAACAATTTAATTCATCCAAGCTACGCTTTGGTTCTTTAAATTTCTGAGTGAAAGGGCAGTCATTTCAAGCAATAGCAGCCATTACTAGTTTCCATCTTAATTGTGCTACTTATTGAGCTACGTCTTTTGTGCATTCGTACAAAAACATCAGCGCAGCTTCAACAGCAAAACAACTCTCAGGGAAGGCTTTTTCCATTCTTGAGACCAATTACATGAAATCTGAGGTGATTCAGGGCCAGCAGGTGTTCATATGCTCCAACCACAGTTGTTTTAGATGTGTATAATGTAATCTCTGAACTCTCAAATAAGCCTATTTTAAATTTAGAGCATGTTTCCAAGTGTTAACTCACAAGTGTCAAGGTTAACAAGGCTTGCAATACAGAGGCGGCTTGGCACTAAACTGCAGTATAACAGCATCCACCCTGTATATTCAACCCGACTAGACATGAAATCTGTTGTACAGTACACCATAGTCCTCAGTCTGCGTCCTTACAGTATATACACCTTATAATAATGCTAGTTTAATGTCTGGGAGAGATTGTATGAATATACGATTGTGCTGTCTAAATAAACTTGACTTAAAATGCCAAGTTCCAAACATTTTTATTTATTAACATGACACACTGTCATTCATCAGTTTCAAATAAACAAAGACAAAGCCTTATTTCACCGGCACCGCTGCACAGTTGCCTTCACATGGCCTGGTGTATTGGGTCTTTTATTCAAGAACTTCACAAGAGTTTAAGTAAGCAGATGGGCACAAAGGTTTTTGCCCCCCGCCCCACTACACAAACCTTTTAAATCAATTCACAAAAAAATAGTTTATCTTTTGTACAATCATTTATCATCATGTATTCTCCTAGTGAAAAATTCTGTATGTGTCGCTCACACACTGACAAATCTACAAAGCTTCCATGTAGTTTGGTTGTCTCCTGTGCGGGAGATGGATGTTACGAAGCCTCCCTGATGCCTTGGTTGTGACACATTTGGAACGCAAGAGATGAGGAGATTGGTGAATGCTCAATTTATAAATTTGAGCAGCCTGTTAGTGACTCAACTGTTGAGGTCAAGAAGAAGGGTAATATAAGATAATAGTACGGTGGACGACGTCTCAACACATTCTGCTGGATAGCTCTGCGGGTGACAGTATCGACTTTGGATTGACAGGCGTGGAGTTTAAATCTCTCTCCGGCCTAATATGTTCCCTGTGTTAACAAGATCTGCAGAAGATGAGTTTATATAATGAAAAGATGTGAAAAGTACTTGCCCAAATCACAACAAGTTATCAGTATTTTTTTTTTCTTGGATCAGGAAATGTGATGTGAGGTACATTAATAGTATGGTGGACTTGAGGGCTCAACACACCCAGCTGGATAGCTCAGTGGGAAGTGGCACTGACTTTGGATTGAAAGGCTATATATAGGTTTAATTTCCACCCAGGGCTGGTACAGTATATTGCAAGAGGAAGAAGTTAAACAGTTGTTTCACTGGTTTACATAAGTATACAGAATAATTGGGCCTCAGGAGACTAAAGTAAATAAATAAAGATAATTAAGCTCATTTCTCTTGAGATTCCTGGTTGGTTGGAGGCCCAACCGTGACAAGCACCTGGAGTCCATCATGACAAACAAATTCATAGCTGAAAAGGTCACAGCAGCACGTGCAGTTGAGAGTTCTTCTGATGATCAGGGGGAATGGGAAGTATCCACAAATCTGTTAGATTGTAATTCATTCCCAGAGCCTACATGCTGCTCGACATAGTCAGAAGCTCTTCTGGCAGCAGCGTCTCTCCCTCTGGTCTCACGGTATGAGCACACACACAGGTGTGGGAGTGAATTACTATGGTTATGGGGACGCTTTGTTGCTCTTACAAATAAAAAAGGGTTATATATGTATGTCTGCAAAATCATGAATGCAATTTCTCCTCAAAAATAAAATATAGGTTTGAATTTGCAGGATGAATTTACCAACTGTGAAAATTATATAGAAGACAGAAGAGACATAATATTGTTGAAATTGCACACATTTGTCTCAAGAAATTTCGAGCTGTTCATAATTTGTTTTTTTAAAATCCTAGTTCATTTAATGTAAACATCTTAATAATGTACTTCTTTGCACTAAAACAAAGGAAAAGTTTAGCATTCTTGTTATTTATAGATTATTATGCCATTATTTTTCCGGTCCTGTCCCTGTCAATCAGTCCCTCAAATCTATATATGTACAGTTATCTATTATTATTAATAGGCTGGGTGCACACAAGATACAATATGAGCATCAGACAGTCCACAGCTGCATCAACCACACTAGCTAATGAAATAAGTTAATCCATGTTGTTTGCATGTGATTGTTAGACTTTGAAGATGGCCTCATGAGTATTGCGATTATCAACCCTTGGCTTTAATTATTTCATTATGTATTGTAAGTTTATTTGATTTATGTGACTTATTTGCTCTTGTCTGGGCATGGGATCATTTTTCCATTTTCAAACTGCTGCCAGGAAATTACACTTTGTAGTTTTTATTTTATATGTCAGTATTTTTTCAGAAATATATATTTTTCCACATATCAAAAACACCACCACCAAGTTTTTGTTGGATCCGGTAATTTTTTATTATATAGTCAAGAATGAATGAGGCTTTGTTTCCTTTGTAAAGTTGAAACTTTCACCAGTTTGACCTTTGTTCTATGAGTTTGTTTTTGTCACTGCATTGTTTACATAGCCACGTTTTTCTATATTCTCCTCGAAATGTTACCAGGAAATACACTGTTCCTAGAAAGTGTAGCCTCTGGCTGACAGTTCTCTACAGCAAATACGAGTAGATATAGACATATAGGAAAAATAGGGAGGTGTATAAAGTTCAAGGTTGTTGATGTGAGTCCTATTTGTCACCTGCTTTGTAAACATTCAGGAACAATCACCATGTTGTGGGTGGAAGGCAGCCTATAAACGATCCAAAATCTCTGAACTGTCACTGTTGGATGTTCACTATGAACTCATTAACATTATTTCAACATTTTCTTGATGTAATTCAGTGAGACAACATTTAATCAGTTGTTTGCATGTGTTATGAATTGCTCGAGGTGTGCTATAGGACCACACCTGAATTCCTGTTTTAGCTAACTGTAAGCTGGTGTACAAATATTGCAAGTTCGGTCACCACCTGGCAGCTCCATCTTTATCATGAGGCTAAACATATGTGGTAATGACAGTTTTCACTGGTTGTTAGGTAGAGATACAGCTGGTAGAAAAAAAGGTGAAGAAGAGATGATTTTGCTGATGTTTAAAAAAGAGCAGCTGTGTAAGACATATGGGTGAATAATGTGAGCCACAAGGTTTGTTTTCAAAGTGTTGTACTTTTAGAGGTGCTGTTTGCTCGATTTCACATTCAAGGTAAGGGGTTAGGCCAAGGTTAGGGTTACCGCTATGGTTGGGGTTGCCCCACCTTGAGTGATCATTGTAGTCCAAGCCCCACATCCATCTAAGAGGTCAGCCACACCCACATATCCTAACCTTGTACAGTGTTAGGGGCCTGGGAAACCCTGCCTCATCTACCCATACAGGCTTGCTAACTAGCCAAAGCAGCAGCAATCAAGCTAATCCAACAGCGTTTGAAAAACAGTGAGATGGGCATTGGGCGTTGGGCATTTGAATCTCACTGCATTTTGAATCGTCACCAGTTCTTTGCGTTTTTCTTTGCAGAAACAACACTAATTGGTGCATGAAAAAAGAACACAGGAAATTGTTTGCATAATACGTCCAAAATAGGACTTGGGTGAAATCTGAGACAAGAGCCAGCAGAAGCGACTGGCAGCAACTGAGCTCTATTTAATCAGTCTCAGCATTAAATACTGAGACTAACAGCTGATGAGGAGCAGGTGACTGGACCAGACAATCAACATGAGTGGGAACGTCAGTGGTACGAGGTGGTGGACAGACAGGTGAGGTGCTGCAGGTTGAAAACAATAATTAAGGCCGGTGTGTGTGTGACTGAAAGATGCTAAAAGCACAGTGATGTTGATATTTCTTATATAATCTCTTTACATGAACGTTTTCAATAAAACCTGCTGTTATTGTGACAAAAAAAAAAAAAATCCTTATAGCCGTCCAACAATGGCTCTGTTCCATTAAGAGCCCCAGGAAACTGTTTCAGTGAGCCGGTTGTGCCATCTCAGGAACAGGAAACTAGACACCTACATTGAATCTGGCACTGATCAATATAATTAATTGCACTGTTAGTTTTCCTGCTGAATATCCATGAAACTAGGACCATGGTAGATTGTTTTCTCAACGTGAGAGGACGACTCCATTGATTGTTACCAAACTCAGTGTGGTTTTTCCATCATCCACTGATGGCAGAACATGTCAGATGAAAGGTTGTCAGCTGGCTACTGTGGTGAAGGATAACGTGCCCTTGTTTACCAGGTGCACATTCAGTATATTTATTCTTTTGTAGTGCAGAGCAGGTGCAAGCACAAATCCTTCTCAGTGTGCAGGCTTGTCATTTTAACCTCTGTTTAACAGTCATACAGCTTTCACTTGAATGTGATGTGTAATTTAAGGCATGCCTCTACAACTGACAACAAACACTAATTAGTGAAACGTTTCTTTTAAGGGCAAAATAATTGAAAGGGAGATGGTGTGAAACAAGCAAGAAGCATGTTGGGATTTTTGGAAATCTAAAAATTAATTCATTATTTAATGTTTTCATTCTTTACAAGAATTAGTTCTGCACAGACTGAAAATTGGCTCATGGAAGTAATTAGTGTAAAATTTCAGCATCTGTGCCAGGCTTTTAAATGCCTGGCTGGACCTGACTTTGAAGTTGAAATATTTAAGTGATTAATCTCATTGCTGCTTTGTGAAATGCAGGTGGATGAAGAAATGGATCTGTAATGTCAAGCAAGGCATGCAAGGTAAAATTTATTTTACAGCTCTTCAACCAAACTGGTGTTAAATGACGCATGAAACGTCCTTTAAAGTGCTGTGCTATTTAAACTCAATCCCATGATAACACGTGTCTTGGAACGGTTAATCTTGTTGTTTAAGAAAGTATCAATTTGTGGCTCATATCGTGAGTTGTGTTAAAACCACGGCATAAAACAAACATTTGTCACCCGATAACAGTGCGCTGTATATCTCAGCAGGGCGCTTCCCCCATTAGTCTGTGGGCCACCAGGAAATTGTTCCCTCACCCCCTAATGTTTAACATCATTCTTAAAATTTAAATATCCTATTGCAGTTCAATGGATGGAGAGAAAAGGAATGAGTATCTGCAGGAAATGCACCGGACCTGCTTGGGAATACTAAATAGATTATACATATGCGCAGGGGCCAGCACACCTCGGAGAATAGAGAGCTATGGATTTGCCTAGACTCTGTCTCTGGCATTTTAATCCAGTATGGAGATTAAAGCATTAATCCACCTTCATTTCAAGTAATTTGACACATACTGTACTGACTTGTCCTCATCGCTGCAGGTTTGAGCTTAATATAATTTGGAGAGTTTTAATAAATATGGTGTAGATAAATTTCTCTTGAAGGACAAATACACAAGGAGCAACCTTTATATACAGTATATACCCAGGAAATAAGAACCTTTTTTTGTGATCAAGTTTTTATTATTTCATCCCCTCCCCTTTTTACAACAACATTAAATCAAATTCACAGCTACATCATTGACATACATACATACATACACCACCTTAAATCGTACATATACCACCGTACATCGTACATATACCACCATACATCGTATATAAAATGTGTACGTCATAACTATGTGAGCTATTGTCCCACCCTTATCCCACCCATACCACCCCTACCCCTCTGGCTTATTTCCCCCCCTCCCCTTGCTGGATTCAGTCAGTATCTGAACATAAAGGGGGAAGTACATCACATACAGTTCAATTAATTAAAGCAGAAGTAAGTGATATATTTGTGTTAATATAAGTCTTAAATAGTTATATCTTCCGACAGCAATCACTTACATAGAGTGTTTGGTCTGAAACACGGGTCTGTCAGTCCCTCTGCTCTGCTCTGAGCCGAGGAGAAAACATTTATCGTATCCTACAGTTTTTATCCAATGAGGAGAGAGAACGGCATGCAGGGCGCAGCCAAGGGACGCCGTGAATGTGGCGACGTAGGGACGAGGACTGTTATGGTGCGTTCAAGGAAACTCGTATTTTTCCGACCGTGAAGTCGTACCAGTTCGATCTGGTACGAGTTCACCGGTCGGAAGTTACGAGTGGCCGTTATAGTGACTTTCACCGGTAAAACAGGTCGGAAAAACACGAGTGGGTTGCCTGGAACGCTACAAAGTCGTAAGTTGTGACTTGAAGCTGTAATTTACGATTTCAAAAGCCTGCCTGGAACGCAGCATTAGCGAAAACGACCGGACCACTTACTTCTGCTTTAACACAGGAGTGTCAAGTCCCCTTGTCCCTCTCATTTTCTACTTACAAATGTCCAAAGAGTACACCAGTAATAATAGAAATAAATAAATAAATAATAATAAAAAAATAAAAATAAAATAAAAAAAAGTAATAATGACCATCCCGAGACAAGGGTGATCTTATCAGTTCACACTGCCAGTAGTATCCTCCCAAATATTCAGCATACATACCAAACATACCATACAGGTACCCCTCAACTCACAAATCCCTATGCACAAATTTACCCAGACATCTTCATACAGTTTTATAGTTCATACATGGAGGACTAAGCCCTATCGACTAACCAGTTTCATCTATGTAACTTAAGTCTAATCTTCTCCAATGCCTTAGACAGGACCTCGATGCTAATATGATTTCTGTGAAAGTGGGGTGGACATACATATTATGTTTATGATTGAAACAGGTCATATTGATGTGCTCCATATGCATTATTAGCAGATGCTGGTTGTTTTCATACCAAAATCCAGTTAAGTATGTTACAGCACGTACATTTAAGGATTAAGTGTTGATCTCTGTGCTTACTGGTGTTACTGACTTCAGACTAGACACAAAACTCTCTCTCTGTCTCGGCTACACAGAGGAGGGTAACACCAAATGTTTTAAGCGCGAAACATTCTGGACTTCTGGATTTGATCTTTTCTTTGAGCTCCAATCTTTAGTTCCTGAGGGCAAAACACAGACATGTCTCTTAGCTGGACAAACTCAAAAGTATACAACTGCTAGAAATACTATGATGCAGACGGTCACCATTACTACCCATGCTAGCCCCAGTGTCTGGTACCTACAAATACATAAAGATTGAATATCTGTTTTTCAACTGATCCTTTTTCGTCTCCGTTGTATTTGGCACTTTTATTTTCTTAAGAATTATGAATACAGGAAACAAATGTCCATCTGACCATCTATGTATCAATGTGAGGATAGGTAGTAGTCAGGGTCTCACTGCCTGCCTACTCCATTTTTATAATGCTGCCTTATTCAAATGTTGAGTGTTTGCCAAATGTTCATATGTTTTATCAGATTCTCATGTCTCTTCATCCCCTTTGTTGGATCATGGAGTTTGATGAGACACAGACATTAGGAAAAACAAAAACAAACACCTTTTTTAAATAGGCATTGGAATTAGACTAGAATGAATTTAATCTGATCTCATTTTTGATATTCAGAATTTAAGCTGAAATACCACTGGATATGCTTTCAAATGTTTGGGAAGAATTAGAAAAAGAAAAAAGTGCCCTTGCTGAAAAAAAAAAAATCATTCTGGAGAGTGGAGCGTGAGCGCTTTAAGCAATAACCAAACTATTCCTGTATGCATTAATTTAATAACAATCATTGGCACAATGGAATATTTTGCATTGCTTCGTGGCCTCCTCACATAAGATACCCCAGTGCAGTGGTGTATACTGTAGACACTTTGTTGATTGTTGCCCTTATCATGACTTTTAAGATGAACAAATTATTGTGCATGAAATAAGATGGCTTTTCTATTCCAAATTAATGACTTGTTATCAGCAGCTACAGAACAATGGAAATGATTTCATCCATTTTATTGTATGCTTCCTATATAGTTAATTAATCAATTTAACTGGCCTTTATCCAATAAATTACTATAGAAATAAAGAACAGCTTTAAAATTTAGGTCACACATCATAATTCTGCTGATGCTGAAAATACATTGATACATTGGGAAAGAAGGCCTCTACAGTTTTGTGTCTGGCTTTGATCGTTTTAACGTTTTAACTGAAGCTGTAAGTGGACATCCTTCTATTTTTTTCTTTTCTTTTCTTTTTTTTTTTTTGCTCTGTGTGCCATCTCCAGCTCACAGGAAAGCCAACGGTCAGGAAAAGCCAAGACGGCAAAGTTTTCAAGAGGATTACAGGCAGACTTTGTCAAACAACCCAGGACAAGGAAATCACTTTCACTAATCCCACTCTCTGATGTGCGCTTCACAAAATGTGCCTTTCATCAGCAATAATTGAACATTGAGCAGACTACTATTGTGCTGGAGTCATTTCCAATGCCCTTAGCCTCTTGACTTTCAAAGTATCTTGTCTCTGTCCTGTGTCAGATTTGGAAAATGTCCGGTCAGTGTCCTGATGCTGTATCATGAGTGATTCCCTCACATGCTGTGTGATGTAGACTACAACTTAACATAACTATCTGTATCTGCCTGAATCTGAATCAGGCACTTCAGTTTCTTTAAAGAACCCCATCAATTAGTTATACTAATTGTTAAAACATTGGGTTCAGGTTGTTTCCGTTTCAGCTATAGCTATAGCAAACTAAACAAATGTTAATTGTTTTTTAAATGTAACTTGAATTATGCACTTGATGGACACGTACATGATGCAGAGGCAGCTCATGTCTCAGAATGTCTTCATCCTCACCTGGTGACACTGAAGACTTTATCAAATTACCTTAATGTTACAAGAATAAAACATTTCAGATGAAGACTATTGAACATTATGCAAAACTGGCTTTGGAGGTTTCTGAAGAGTAACTTTTCTGAACACGACAGGCCCTACAAAGCAGGAAAATGTTTCCAATGTTAAATTCTGGTAACAACCAGGCGTTGGTCTAGGACTTTGCCACTACTGTAGATGTTGTATCTTTACACGTCAACGATTGCAGCTTACATTGGAGAAAATGCACAGTTTAATAGTTTAAAAACTCCACCAGACTTTTTAAATTGTGAGTATATTGCTCATACAGCCCTGAGCACACTGCTTTGACCTGTAGAGAAATCCAAAGCTTGACAGACCTGCCATGCCCAGTTATGGTTTCTAATCTATTAAGGACAATCAGTGTTTGGGAAAGAAATTTTGCAGTCAGTTCCTTAGAAATGTCATCTTTCAAAGTCTCATTCATGTGGCTGAACTCCAATATTATTCCTTAATTGAGGGTGCAGTAAGTCATAAAAATAACTTAATGCACGTATTGTGAATCTAATCCTCTGTGAATCCACTGACCTTGTATTCTGACTGAAATTCAGCACAAAATCTTTTAGTTTAACTCAACATAGACAAGTTGAGAAGTACCTGGGTGGAAACCACAATTTCAAAGTCTTCCATCCCAAAACCGAGTTAGAGAAATGTCAAAGTGGGCTTTGGGTATTGCTCGTGCATTTACAAGGAAGGACAGGGTGTTAAAGTTTATACATTTGGGCTTGTTGTTTTGTCTTGTTTCCCCAGCAGCAGGGAGTTCTCAGACCCTGCCATCTTCACACGTGGTTTAGCCTGGGGCACTTTAAACCCCCTCCACGTCACACACACACACACACACACACACACACACACACACACACACACACACACACACACACACACACACACACACACACACACACACACACACACACACACACACACACACACACACACACACACACACACACACACACACACACACACACACACACACACACTTGTTTCCCAATTCTTCACCCTCCCGTTCTCTCTTTTTCTGTGTCTGTCACTCTCTCTCTCTCTCTCTCTCTCTCTCTCTCTCTCTCTCTCTCTCTCTCTGTCTTTGTCTGTCTCTCCTTCTCTCTCTCTCACCTTCTTTCTTCCCCTGTTCAGTGCTCAGTTAGTGAATCCCTCAAGTATATACCGGACCACATCCTTTGACACACACACAGCAAAAGCCTGTCCGTCAGCTCCTGCACTGACAGGATGAGGCCAAGCTTGCCGAAAAATGAGAGTGTACGTGAGTTTATGTAAGACTGTGCTGTGTGAATACAGTACAGTACTTCCTTGCAAGCTTTTGTACATATGTGATATCATGTAATATAACTGGCTAATATTGCTCAATTTCATATGGTAGGAAGTCCAACACACACATGCAGTGGTTGAAGCACCATTTGCATTTGAGCAAGCTGAACTGTCTGCACAATAACTACTGATTAAAGTACAGTCATTTGTAAT
This sequence comes from Trachurus trachurus, assembly GCF_905171665.1. Classification (NCBI taxonomy): domain Eukaryota; kingdom Metazoa; phylum Chordata; class Actinopteri; order Carangiformes; family Carangidae; genus Trachurus; species Trachurus trachurus. Next base: position 12,611,395 of record NC_139900.1, read on the forward strand.
TTGTAGTATTGCTACATACCTTAGCCAGCTTTAGCAATAGTAGGTGTTCACTGGTCCACAGGAAATTGGGTGAGCCAACATTACGTAAACTGAGTTCCTTTACTCACAAATATGTTATTGTTATATGTCTTATCTTGTACAGTAAAGAAGTTAGCATAATGCTACAGTAACTACTGTAGCAAACCAGTTGTATTGTATCTATTTCTTGTTGCAAATCCTCCCTTTTAATGCTGTGGTTTCTGTATTGACCTTTCAGAGGTTTTTGACCTTAAGCAAAGATCTCCCTCTTTTTTTACAGCAGCTTAACACTAATGTTTTCTACCACATTTAATCCACTTGTCATGAGTCAGACCGCTCATGGTGAGTTTGTATCTTTTTTTTTTAACAACTGTTATAAATACCTGAATGACTAAAATGTTCCATCTGTAAGTTCTCAGAGTGAGTCATTGTGACAGATGCACATGATGACAAGATGGCACTACAGTAAAATAAGCAGCCCTCAGTTTTACCTACATATTTTTAGCCTTGTAGTACAGTATCTCATTTGCTGCGTCTTTATCATAAAGATGATTGTGGTTCCCTTTTTCTGTACTGCAGTGTGTTAGCTAGGTAATACAACCATTTGCCTGATACTAGTAACTTATACAAAACCATAAACAGCAGCGCTCATTCAGCACCTCCATTCACTCAAAGAACGAGTCCTGGAGATGATGAACTTATTATTTATCATAGTGAAAGTGGATCAAAGGCCTTGACTTCGGTCTGCAATGGGTGAGCAATGAGCATTTTCAAAAGCAACTCAGACATTTTCTCTTAAGACACCAATCACAATGACTACCCTCTCTCTCTCTTTTACAATGTACGAGCTCATATTGTTGAAGGACAGGGAGGATTTACATACAAGTCACAAGGTGATTGTCTTCTACAGTGTTGCGCCTTCACGACAAAATACTTGAGAAAAGAAGGGAGCCTGGACAAATGAGAGAGTGGTTGACTTTGCCATTCTCTTCAAGGGCATTTGCTCCATCCTTACCTCTGTGTCTCCGCAGGCTTGACTAGTGCAACGGAACAAAAACGTTGACACCTTGTTTCAACAAATGAGAAATGACAAATGCATAAATCATTCAGGCTCTGCCGCGTAGAGATATCAGTTTGACACAGTCTCTGGCTGTTTGATGCTCCACTGATGAAAGCTTCCACGGAGGCCGACGCAACGCTAATGTCACCGCTCATGTGCTGAAATGGTCGGGAGTTGGTCAGCCTCGAAAACTACATCAGATGTCGTGTGTGTAAGTGTACGCCGACCACACCCTGCAATTTTAAAATCATTCTTGAGGATATCATTAGTCTGGTCAATATAGTTTAAAAAGGATAATGAATAAATATTGAATCATTGGGAATAAGTGAGTAATTCAATTTCTATCGCATTACAGCGTCATTGTGACTTTATTGCTGCTGACATTGTGCTCGACCTCAATAGTGAAGGACTCATTTCAGTGTCAGAGGTTACTATTCCTCTGTGAATCGACACAATATGTGAGATTTCCGGAGAGAGTTTATGGCACTGAATGAAGATATATAATGGTGCTGCAGCGTAGATATTGTGAACACCACCCCCAAAGTGCTTCAGCATTTACTCTTGGCTGAGATAACAAGGTTAAAACACAAAATATTTCATCTAAAAAGCTTGAACCTGAAAAATATATATTGTTTAATTTGCTCAAAACAGCAATTCATTCCAGCTTCATGGACTTGCAAATGAAGCCGCTATGGAGCGAGACATTACTGTAAATTCACTTGCATTTCTTCAAAAGTTAGCATTTACTGTATTTCCCAACAAGACCAATATTCCACAGATGCTCTAATCTATCTTCAAGCCCATCCAATTATCTATTTAGCCAAACGTATAATTACTCGTCTGTGTGCCAAGCGTGTTTATTAGGATTCCTTACACACAAATTAAATTGCCCCATAAACAATTTAGCAGCCATTAGAGCATCTCAAGAAATGATTCACTTAATGAGGGGGCGGGATGGGAATGTTGAGATGAGCAGACAGAGGGTTGTAGTAAACACGCAGCATTCAGCGACAATGGGGAAATAGACAATTAGATCTTGGCAAGCTAAACTGCTATACACTATCATGATGGCTTGTTTGAAATCAATATAATGAGCTACATGTAGAGCATTGTAACACGCTTTGTTTTATAGAAACAGATGGGAAACAACACACACTCACTCCCTTATGCTGTCTGTGAATCAGAAATGTAAGACGGGGTTTTTAAGGTAAAACAGGGAGTGAGTGAGTATCCCTCTAATGTTACCAAGTGGGCATCTTCCTGCCACTGACGTCTTGTTGAAGTTCATTCACGATGCCTCCAGAAGGATAAACAGTGGGTGAGTGAGCGGAATACTTAATCTGTGTAGCAGCTGTCCCTCATTTTTTGATGACTGATTTACCCACTCACAACCCTGCAGTCACAGATCAACAACACAAATATACATTTAGACAGAAAGATATCACTTATACTCTGAACCTATAAGATATAACCCCAAATTTTAAGTGATAGATTTGCATTTAAACTCTTATTTTACTTAATACTAAAACAAGTAGGCTACTGTATATATGGTGTGACAGTGGTGGTCCTGTCACTATGCCTCCAATTGATCATGTGCCCTGGCTACTTGGCCAAGGGGATGTCCCTTTGGGTGACTGGCAAGCATGCATGACTATTACCCGGGAGGTGTGGGTTCAATCCCCGCCTGCCCTCTTCACCTTGCCACAATGGCATTATAAGATTATTAATACCAATGGGTATGGGACCATTTTATTGTTGTGACTGGTTGAGCTGGTGCTAATTTAAAGCCGGGTGCTTGGTTCCCACTACTAATGGGTTACATAACAATTTTTTGTAAGCAGCCACAAGTAAAAAAGGTGGGGTTTTGGAAAGCAAAGTGTTCTCACACTACATTTCCCATGAGCCGCCAATGTAGATTCATCCACATTAATATGAGACTAGCTCTTATAACCAAAAGCAAATTCCTCTGGGTCTCTTTAATCTTAAGAAATATATATTGTAGTTCATAAAATTGTCAAGTGCTTTTAATTTGAAGTTCTCACCATGCAGAGCAACTTGTAACTAAAGCCATGAATACATATAGTGCAATGAAAGTACAAGAGGTCCCTCTGAAGTACAACATGTAAAATGAAACACAATGCGCTTGGTTGTGTTTGTTTAGTTCATTAGGAAATGAATGAATGTAGCTGCTTGCCGCCCACATTGAGAAAACATATAACCTGATGTGTAAATTGTCTGCTTCCATATCATTTGTGAAAGTGAAATCCAGCTGCACAGAACAGTACAGTATGCGTTTCAAACTTCTTCTAAACAAACCTTGAAGAATGAAACTTTGACCATAAGAGGTACTGTCATAACTTATTCACCAGCAAGTGAGGACTCGTGTTTTGACACCTAACTTCAAAGTATCTGGATTCTATTTCATGTTGGCATTGGAGGAAAGTCAAAAGGATGCCAAATGCAAAATCCGTCACCGAGGTCAAAGCTACTTCCCAAGATGACAGTGGGGTCGACACATTCATTGTCAGTGCAGAGATACAATGCCACCTGTCCCTGAAATCCTGTTCTAAGCATTAGCTTTGTCTCTTCTATCCGGCGTGACCAGCTCTCTTTTCTCTTTAGCTGCTCTTTCATCTGTTATTTAATGGAGGGGATTGCCAACATGAAAGACGCGATCACTTTGCCTTTCACCACAATGACATCATTCCCTCTGGCTATACCTGATGTCTCGTTAAAGTGAAACGCTGCTTATTAAGAAAAAGACACGATATATCATTGCTGTTGTAGTAGGGGACCCTCAACCTGTTTCGACAGAAGGGTTTGGATATCATCAAGAAATCTGAAGCTCCCTGATGAGCAGCTGCTGATATTGAGAGTGAATTGTCGACAGGATGCCTGTTTCTGTGTTTCCAAATGGAGTTTTATTTGATTTTAAATGTTAACGAGCTTTGTTCTGTAATATTATTCTCTTGCTCGTACAGAAAAGCATACTCTGGCACAGAAAATAGCATGTTTACCGACTCGTTTTGCATCTCCACATTGTCTTACTGATGACCCCATCAGATTAAATCTTAAATGGAAGTTCTGCTTTGGGTTTTATTTCAATTCTTATCACTTAGTATAACATTATACTCCCCAATGTCACTCCAGACATCTGGAAACATGTCAGATTCGCTTTTAGCAAGTCTGCCAAGGCATGAAACGCAAGCAGTCAGATAATGAAACAAGCTGAAAAACAACTGTTTATCCAGATTATTTAAACCACTTTGTTTAGAGGTAAAAAATGAGAGTGAACTCGTGTCCTTCATTGCACTCTAAAACTAAATACAGCAACACTAAGCTGAACTTGGAAATCGGTAAACTGGATTTTTAAAACAGTTTTGATAAAGTGTGTTTTTGCATGATAGTACTGTATGACCTTCTTGTTATAGGTGACATGTAGCACCTAGATACCAATGCAATAACAATAAGAACCTACTTCTAGCACCTGTTGTAATTATGACAGTAGCAAAAGGTGAGTGATGTCAACAAAATAAAGGAACCCTAACCATAACCCCTAGTCCTATGACCAAACAGCTTTGGTGTATTGTAGTGTTAATCGCAGTTTAAATTTTACTTTGATTGCACAGATGCGTGAATTGTCAGTTCATCAGGAGGAAATGTTTGTATCTCATGGCTTATTTTATGCCAAGTGATTCATTCATGTTAGAAAACTTCCTTTCACCCTTTATATTTTTCTATTGTTGGAGGTAGACAGTGGAGGATTGTGTTTGGCCTTGTTGGAGGTATGCGCTCTACTGAGTGCCTTTCTGTGTTGTCACTACAGTGCATTTTTGGACAGAATGACTGCTCTGAATTTGGTCTTGCATCTTTCAAAAAGGAATCACCTTGTCAAGAAATGTGTTTACAGTCAGTATGGACAGGAAGAATGACCACAGTGGCCGCTGACCTTCAGGGACATGAGTATAGACTTTAAATGATGTCACCCTGCCCTGTAAATAATCACATTTCCATTCAATATAGGAGCCTTTTGTGTTCACATCGCTGCTAAGTGAGTGAGTGCTGTCTAGCATCTTCCTCAGCTCACCTGCTGTTCCCTCCATACAGCTGCAGTATCAGTTTCAGCACCAAGCCGGATCTTTTTTTTTTTTTTTCTTTTCCACCCGATGACTATCTGAACTCTGCAGTTACTCTCGCCTGGATCCTGCATGATAAAACCTTTAGGACCTGTGTTATTTTTAATGGTGCTCATAAGGTAAGACATCTGTGAGCCACAAAACCTGAACTATCTGTGTGCTTCAGAAAGAGAGAGGGAGAGAGAGCATCGTCATTACCAATCACATGGCTCAGACATGCAGTATAACATAAGTTGTTTCACTTTTGATTCTAACCAAACAGATTGAACAGAGCCTATTGAACTGCTGCAGTCATTTTAACAGAGTCTTTCTCTCTCTCTCCCCCCCCCCTTTTTTCGAAGTTGTAATGTTTCGCGGTACTTTTGTCCCCCAGAGACTGTAGAGACATCTTCAAAAGCACACCTGCCCTTATCAGTGTGCTTGACCTATTTCCCCAGCTTCTTTGCTTCATCCCTCCCTCTGTACAGCCTGGGCTACAGAGGACAGGTAATCCCATTGACACTAGCAGAGACTGATGTAGTGCACCTGCGATCTGGTTATCTTGCCCTATCTCGAATGTGGATAAAGCTTGTAGCAAAGCAGTGAGGTTATGTGGGTTGCTATAGATCACTGACTATAGTGTTCAGTTAAGTGAGCATTAAACTGGCTGTTATTAGGGGATAAAATTGCATGGCAGAGTGTAATGACACAGCTGATAAGGGCTGCGTCCACGCTGGGGTGTGTGCAGTGATGTTGTGTTGTTTGGTAACCGGCTGAGTTTCAAGGCGGAAGCATGCAGAAGAAAACACAACCGTGATTATATACTTTACCAACACAGTATAGATCATAGCATACTAGATAATTCATAGTTTGTTTGTGTACTGTATTGAAATACCAGAGTGAAATAATGTTTTGTGTGTTTTTCTCTCTGAGAAAATCTGCAAGTTGAACTGAAAAAAAAGGAGCCGTGCAACCGACTGGTGAAGGCTGCTGTTTTATGAAAACAAAGATGAAAAAAGAAAATATAAAAGTACCCTGAGCGTGGTCAATAAAGTGAAAGAGCTAAACATAAACAAAGTTAAATATTGATGGAGGATGTGAATCTCCTGGGAGGCAGAGCAAAAGCGTCTTCTGGTGCCTCGGCGTCTGTCTGAGCTGCAGCAAAGCACAGGGAGCCTCTGCAGCTATAACAGATGTGAGCCAGTGAATGCAGTCCCCATCACTGCTTGGCCTCCAGGTGCTTAACTCATTTTTTTTCTTTACTCATTTTAAAACATAATGTGCACTTTGTTTTATCACAGTAGCGCAACTCAATCCGTGCAAGAGTTGTCCACTCATTCAATTAATCGATTTTGCTGTCATCAGCCACTCTCTCCCGTGTGCTCTCTCTATCCTGTGCAGTCTCTCTTCCTCTCCGACCTCTCTGCGGGCTCTTGATGGCAGCTGAATGGTCATGGCGAGGCCCAGCAGGTATTTAAGCTTTCAGCGGCTCAGGATAATGTGCATCTAGTGCACGGAGCTAAAAATGTAGCTACTCAGGCCTCCCTAATTCATTTAAGCGAAGCCCAAGGAGGCTGGCGCACTGGATCTGCAAAATCCATCAGCTGGCGGAGGGAGTTCAGACGGGAGTACGGCAAACAAAACTGCCTCCAAGAAGCTGAGGAAGAGTTTTTAATCCTCTGTCACAATGGCTGCTTCCCATCAGATGAGGGGGAATAAGTTACATAGCCTGATTTACTGAGAGTGCATTAAAAACAGAAAAAAAGGCAGAGGTGTTGATTAGTTTCAGATCTATGGGATCTGATGTATTTTGTCGGGCTTTGGTGGTGAATTTCACTGGTTCGGGAGCTTTTTTCCGCTGGTTTTTTTTTTTTTACTGCAACAGTCAAGCAGGTTGCCTCTTTGTTCTGAGGTTGTGCAGGAGATACTCATCTTTCTTGCTAAGGAAACCAGGGCAACCACCTTCTGACAACTCCCTCGACTCCGCTGGCTTATGGAGTCAGACAGCAAACACATGCACATACACAGGGGCACACACGCCAACACATACTGTAGGTGGTGATAGACAACGAAGAGGAGGAACACATTCACACATGTGCCGTATAGGAAGAGAGCGGCAGAGCGAGACACACACACACAAACACAGACGCGTGCATCGGGAGGCTGGCACTGGCAGGAGGATGGATTGGGAGTTAGCGAGACACAGACAAATGTGCTGTAAGAGCAATTCTTGTTTTACTGTTTGTTGTTATTAATCACACAATCCTATTACCTTTAAAAAATGTTTCTGTGTCAATCTGACAAAAAAAATGTCTGCAACATTTAAAATGCAACGAATATTTTCAAAGTTCTCCCTATAAAATATACTTTATACTTCAACTTGCCATTATTCGATTCACAACTTCTATCACGGTGGGGTTTGGGGTTATTAAAAAATTGATTGAAGCTTGTCTACCCAGATGTATTAGCTCTGCGTTTAAGAAAAAAAAATGTCATCTGCAAACTTTTTCTTTAATGCATTCACACTCACACCAAATTTGCTCTCGTGGCGACGGAGGTATTGAGGCCTGTCTTTGACTGATGCGCTGTGGCACGAGTTGTCTTCGGCTGAGATGAGGACTGCAGAGGGTTTTGACAGTGTTCACTCCAAATATCCTGCTCCAAGTGGAGCTGATCAGAATAGACGCCTCTCTCAGCACTGCTAGGCGAGCGCTGCATCACAGTCTGTCACCACTGTCAAAAAGTGGGGACTGCAGTTGGATGCTCACTTTGCAGCATGGCGATGGCCTGTAACATCTTGTTAAACTCTCAAATATGTCAGTTTTCCCTCTTCCTGTGGGGGCCGGGCTTTAAGTTTCAGTCTGGGGTGGCTGAATGTAAACTCAAACAGCACGCATATTTAAATCAGAGACAAAGTGTACGTAACATAACCAAGTCTGTTATGATGACTAAACCCAGAGTTTAACGGCTGTTTAAGTGTTTTCTCAATGAAAAGTTTTCAGTTCTGTCATATGACCTTGATACATTAACTGTTGGACGTCAGATATCTTTCTTCAACTGTTCATTTAAAATATCATAACTTACTTCATGGTCAGATAACAGGTCTTTCCTCTGTCTATAAAGTTATATTCACTTTACAGAGAAGAAAGTCGAAAGTAGAGTCTAGATTGTTGAGTCACTGTTTTGGTCACTACCGCCAGACATTTTCCAAGATCACATTAAAGAGTAACTTGACACCCGCGGCTGGAAAACCGTGCTTCATTGCCCTCTCCAGGTTTTCCGGACTCCGCAGCTTGTGGATGGAGATATGCTGTGTCACACCTTTAACTAACCCGAACAGTGATGTCGCTCTGTACTGACACACCATACACAACAACATACATCACTGTGGCAAGATTGTTCTCTGTGCTCTTCTGCTTCTACTTCTTCTTTTTCTCTTTATTATTGATTCAAAGTATTCTACAGACAGGATGACAGGATTTACTCACATCATCACTGTGAAAACCCATTGCTAGCTATTGATTACTATATTAAAGATGTATATCTAATGTTTGGTAACACTTTATTTTAAGGGGTCCTTGTTCCTGTGTATCTACCTAATTAATTACAGTGTAATTACCTAAGTAACCGTATGTAATAACATGTACTTACATTGTAAACACATAGTGTATTTTGGTGTACTTACAGGTCCTTGTTACACTTGTAATAAGAAATGCTTGTGCAAAGAGAGAGGCCACTTTGGCATTTCTTATTACAAGTGTAACAAGGACCTGTAAGTACACCAAAATACACTTTGTATTTACAATGTAAGTACATGTTATTACATACGGTTACATAGGTAATTACACTGTAATTAATTAGGTAGATACACAGGAACAAGGACCCCTTAAAATAAAGTGTTACCTAATGTTTTGTTTGTATTTAATGTAATGTATGTAATGTTTTGTTTCTAACCCTAACCCAGTAGCCTATTTTTCAACCTTGGGGTCGCCTGGAATTCAAATGGGGTCTCCTGAAATGTCTAGTAATTGATAAAAAAAAATACTGATAAAAATATTTTTTAACTAATATTATTCTTTTTAAAATTATGATTAAAAATACTACACACAATCTTAAACAACTATATTCTATACTTTCACATTCTTGAATATAAATTGAGTTCAAATAAAATGCAGCATATAAAAATATCTAAGTTGGCGCATCTTGATTGACAGCTGTCACGTGACGGCGGGGTCGCCAGAAATTTATGATGCCTAAATGGGGTCACGAGCCAAAAAAGTTTGGGAACCACTGCCCTAACCCATAATTCTAAAATACAACATATGAACATATGTAACAACAAGCTGGAGCCTACCATAGTTATCCTAACCTAACCCTACCCCTACCCCTTCCCTAACTGTTGTCCCAATGTTGCAATTCAAGCACAGTTACCTTGTTGTATTGCATCACTTCCTGACATCTTGATTTTGTTTGTGTGTGTTTTCTTTCTTCATTTTCTTTTCTTTTCTTTGATTTCCTTAAACTCCAAGTGACTCATCAGGGAACATCAGTCATATCAACCTCCTCTGTAGCCATTAAAGTCTCCTTTTCTCTAAAGACAGCCAGAAGGTAACTCACCAAGTACATGCTGTATTCCTGCTGAGCCCTCTGGTGATAATAGTCTGACTTCCAGGTACTACCATTAGATGGTGTGAATTAGTAAAAGTTAAGGAAGGACAGAACAAGTCATTTGGGTAATAGGACCTTGTAATAATCTCATTAAAACGAGGGAGATGAGCATAGGGACGACACCATTATCCCAATCCTTCCTCGGTATTAGAGGTATTTATTACTTTAGTTTTGCCGTGCTTTTCTCATTAGCACCTTGATTGAGATTCTGCCTCAGTGGTTGGCCGCGACGCAGGACGGCCTGAGAGAGCTCCCATCAACACTCAGGTGAAGTGAAATCTCAGACTGACGGAGCTCTCCCTGGTGGCTTGGTAACATGGCTAATGGCCTTGCTCAGGGCCTGCCCAGGCATAGATTGTCAATACAATTCTCTTCCGCTTTTCCCACTTGCCAGTTTCCATCTGGAGCCAATTCTTGAACTGAGATGGTGTGTACCTTTCCCACGAGGTCACCGCCTGTCTCTCCATAACACTTAGCCCCAGTCCTCCCCTTCACATCCCCTCAGGTCCTCTCTCCTCTCGCTCCACTGAGCTTCGTTTCATTGTGACAGGCCGTACAGTGCAGTGCATTACAGCGACTCTTTACTGTAAGGGCTTATTTCGAAGAAAGTGCCGCTGTGAGTCAGTGAAGACAGCTAAAGAACCTCTTCACAATGTATGTTTCATGCAAAATGAGAAAAAACATGAACACAATTGCAAGATGCGACAAAGAAATGAAAAATACAGTGTCCAAGTTCACATTTTGTATGATGTGCACAGAATTTTCTTGATATGTCAAGTATGTCAGAAGCGCTTTTCAAATCATCATGCAACTATTTTATTTATCCCCTATTTTCTTTTTTTCAATAGACTCCTCTCTTTCACTCAGAGTTTGGTTTGACTAAATTACGATGTGCGAAATCACAAGGATCTCCAACAATGTCCAATCAGTTTGAACAGGAGAGTGAGTTTGTCTCCCAATCAGAAAATCTACAGTAGTATGCTTCAGTTCATATATAATACACACTTTGAGTACTTAAAACAATCTAGCTAAAAATGAGTTGTATTGGGAAAAACCTTGAATCAATCCATATCATGGCTTTAAATGAGGTGTAAAGTAATTTGAAATTGTGGGTTAAACAAACTTAAGACACTGTGAAATTGATTTCCTTAGTTTTTTTTTTTTCCTTTTTGGAGAGAGTGGGTTGGAGGGTGGGGGTAGACAGCTTGACAGTATTTTTTAATGTATGGCAGTTGCACACAGACCACAGGGTCCTGGCATCCAACTGATTTTCTCTCACCAGGTCCATAATTGCATTGACCTGCCACTTGAGGTGTAAATCTCTAACACTTTGATGGCTCAAAATCAAGCAAAGCTCTGGCTCCACAGTTCAGAACTAGAAAATGCACCCAGAGTGTACAGTAGACCTCCACCAAGGCCGGTGTCACACAACATACATCTTTGTTTAGTTGAAGACATACCAAGCATGCCTTTTTCTCTTTGTGTCTAGAATTTCTACAGAAATTGGACTTCGTGCCCTCCAGCATCCAGCTGACTGGAATAATCTGCCCACTTCTCTGAGATCTATCACCTCCTCTCATCACTTTAAATGATCTCTTTAATAATCTTCAATCAACTGGCACTTCTTTCTAATTACATTTCAATTAGAGGAGATTTTGATTGTATTAAACTTAAAAGTGCCATGTACAGGAGCAGGAAAAGTCGGTGATTAGACCTCATCATAATGTCATCATAATACGTAGTTTAGGAAATCCCCCGGGGCGTAGAGTAGACAGTGGTGATGATGGCTATGACTGGAACGAAGGTGATATGGATGTGATGAGAAAGACCTGGATCCAGATGTGTTTAGACTGGGTGTCAGTTATGAAGACTTGGAGGTGAAAGGGGACGGTCGCAGAAACTCGGGTGCAATCACAGCTGACATCAGAAAAAAAGAAGTGATTCAAGGTTTGACAGCCACAACATGATTGATTGATTGATTGATTGATTGATTGATTGATTGATTGATTGATTGATTGATTGATTGATTGATTGATTGATTGATTGATTGATTGATTGATTGATTGATTGATTGAGATTGCAGCAAACTGTGACTGGTTAACTGAAAACACACATAGTCAGCTGATCATTTAATAAGCTGATTAGAGAAAGTGGAGAGAGAAAAGAGAATTGTGAACGAATGAGGCATAAAGAGTTCCTGATTGAACTTGTATTGTATTTTCTGTGTCTGTACAAATTATTTAAAGGCCCTGTACAGACTTTTCATTTAGTGTTGATTTTGGCGGCCCCTGTGGACGAAAGCGGCGGAATGAAGACTGCATTTCCCACTGTCATGAAGACGTTTGTCTGCATGGCCGGCGGGTGTAGATTTGTTTTGGAAACGTCGGCAAGAAGACGGGACTTGCTTTTCTTTTCTTTTTTGTTAGCAGCGTAATGTATCTATTCGTATCGTTTCGTCAGTGGTCCGACCCGACCATGCCTTCCAGAGGTATAGAATTAGACTACTTATAGCATATAGCGTATCTTCACACTGATGGGCTCATTTGCTGTTGTAGGTAACAGAGACTTTTGCGTATCCAGTTAAAAGCTCCGTACAGGGGCTCTAATGTCAAGGTCCTAATCATGCAAATAAATGTTTATACAGTCTTCAAGGACAAAAAAAAGTAAATTGAACAGGTTACTCTGCATCACTCCACCAAAATGGTTAAAATCAGCTCAGTATTTCCTGTGCAATCCTGCTGACAGACAGACAGACAGACATAGGATAAATCATAACCTCCTCAGTGGGTAATAAATGGATTAAACAAACCGTTTTAAAGATATCCAAACACTATCTGACTGTCAATTATCCACATAATAAAGAAGCAAAGGAGCCTGAACCACTTTAACAACTTCATCTTAAAAAAAAAAAAAAAAAAAAAAAAAAAAAGTTTTGCTCATTTCAGAGTGGCTCTGCTTATGATCCTGCCAAAACATACCATCCATAATAAAAACAAAAACTTTGTAAGCTGCCACAAGTCAAGTGCTGAACAGCAGGAGGCTGTCAGACAGCCCGGCTGAGGGGGTTATGGTTTCCACTCACCCAGTCGAAGTGCATATTCATTCACGCTGCTCTGCTCTGGTTCAGTGCTGAACTGTTCAACTGTGTCTCAAGGGTGAGCATCAGACAGGCATAATTTCAAGGCCATGCACTGTTGCTCTCATTACTATTCGGAGCCATATTTACCTGTTTAGCCGAGAGAAGAAAGAGTGAACAGGTAAGACCCAAGTAAGCGTTTGATCAATTTAAACAACAGGGATTTGTTCTATATTTTGTAGTAGATCCATAAAAATCAATGTCCATCATTTCTGAATGCAAAATAAATGATTTATGCTGAACATCGTTTTTCCATCCAACTTAACCTTTTCAGGGTCCATACGCCAGAGCACATAACGGTACTGTATACGCTGGGGCAGAAAACAAAGAGGACTCCTGGACAGTTCATCACAAGGCTAACACACACAAACACACACACACACACACCTCTGCATCTCAGTTTGACTACCTTAAGTGGAGGAAAACCAGATACAGTGAAAACCCATGTGGTTACAAGGGAAACACACAAGAAGATTGACGGCTCCATTGTGTGATTCAGGCTTTTTGAACTCTGGTGGAGTCATACATGTGATTTTTTGCTCTGTACTGTATGCTCAGCGTCTGGTCTTTATCGCTCACAGTTCTGAAAATGTGCATGTTCTTGCTGAGCCAATATGGAGGAGCTCAAACATATGGGAACTGGGCTCAGTAGCTGTGAGGCTCACACACTCCCTGATTCGCATGTGTCTTGAGCTGGTGGAGTTGTAGGATGGCAGGAAAGCTGCACCTATACAACTTAGCACATATGGTGTAACTGTGCAAACATAGCCTCTATGTTACTATGGCTAAATTATGCAGATATTCACTGCTGAAAAATACCTCAGGAAGTCTGTAAAAACAGGGTTAAAACACACACAGCTTTTCCCTGCTGGAGTCATCTACTGTTAACCCCATGCTGGGAACCTTAGCTTGAGATGAATATACAATATCTATCAAAGATGAAATGTACATGCATAGATTCATGAGAAGTGAATAGCAGGCAGCAGGATTGGAGCCATTCATTCTAATGAAAGCTGTTATTGTCCTGTCAACAGTTTCTCTATATCTCCGGCTGCAGAAGTACGTCACTCTCTGATTACGTCCGTGCTGTCGATCCAAAGAGCTGCTCAGCGGAGAGCGAGGGGACAGCAACGTGTTCCTGCAAGCACATAACTCAACCTTCTCTTTACAGGAAGTTTGTGGAAAGGTTTAAGAGGTTTTGATGTTGACATGTCTTTTTAGTAAAATATTTAATTCTTACAGTATTTTATTGAGTCTGTTTTACCCTTTTCTTTTATCTGCTGCTTTGGCTTCCTTACCCTGAGAAACACAGTGGCATTATGAGAATGCAGTAAAGAAGCCGCAACTTATTTATTTTTCATTTTTTCATTTTCCTTTATTTGTTCGAGAGGGACAGTGTTGAACATTTTAAAAGGATAAAATGTAAATGCACCCAATTATAGCCAATAGGCTAATTTCCGTTGGCAGTCCCCCTGCCGGATGGAGCATGGCAATGAGACCTATAATAAAGGTATACAAATTACATTAAAACAAATAGCACAATATCTACAACAGCAACATTACACTTTAACCCCCACCCCTCCCACCCATACGCACAAATGCACATACAATATTACAACACATCACCAGCACCAATATATGTCAAAATAGGAACTCTGAGTACTGTACAGTCAGTCCTGGCTGGCTGTGGTCATCAACACTTAGTATAATTTCTTACTCCCAATCATAGATACATTATGTCTATATGCACGATCAATAGCCTTGAAAACTCATTTATCCCCGCAATCACTGGGCCATTTGAACAGCGTTATGTAATCTTTGCATGATTATTATATTTACTGCCATCTGTGCAGCAAATTGCCACTCAAGGATAAAATACAGTAGATTACCTTGAACCCTGAACCTTGACCCTTGATTATGACATCCCAGCCCACATAAGGCAGAACTAGTTTTAGTGCACCTGCACCACACTCTAAAAGTAACAGTTTTCTTCTTTTTTTTTTTATATACCCACATGTCTCACTCCGGAGCAGTGAGCACTGTACCTGACACAGACCAGCCATCAGGGTGACATGGCACTTCCCACATTGTATTGCCTCTTGGAAAAGGTGTAAACATACAGCATATCACACAAGGTTTGATCCAGCGTGAGGCTCTGCAGGCCCAGGCATCTGCCTCTCACACCCACAGGTCTCTTCTTGGTCCACACAGGTCTCTTGCACATCGCCCGCGCTCAAGCAGCCAAATGCCACCCACCAGGCATCGCAGCTGCCAAACAGTAGGTGGTGGGATGCAAAAAGAAAAAGGTATGTATATGAAGTACAGCAAAATACACACCCCACAGTCTCTTAGACTCATACACCGACCAGACCCTGGTGCTAAATACAGACTCTGGGAGACCTAGAGTGTCATCTGTAAACCTTTCATACACTATGTACACTAATATAACATAACACAATCTTACTGTACCAAACTGCAAGTGTACAACTAAAAACAATGCTTTACTGGTTGTAGTGTAGACAGTATTTCAGGCAACAGAGGAAATTACGCAACCCTTTAATAAATACACAACAGTAAAGTTGTAGAGCAGTGTAAACAGAGTCTTTTGTTTCTTTTTGTGTATTACAATGCTCATATGAAATGGAAACTGCCTACAAACTGTCTGGAGCAGGATTAATATAACCTGCAGGCAAATCCTTTTGCAGGATCTGTCTCTCCTTTCTTCAGTGGAACAACAACATTTACGATGCAGGATCCAATTATAGGAGCCAGGAGCTTGTCAAGGGCAATGAGCTGCGGTGACCCCTGACCCCCACAGTCGATTTGTCAGTGCCTACATCTTCATTTCCAGCTGATCACTGCCGCTGTGACATTTTGTCATTCAACTCATTTTCTCACACTGGTGGTCACACAATAGGAAACATTGAATTCCTGCACACTGTCAGAGTTTACAGGTACAGGACAGTTTCAGTAATGGGCTTCTGCAGGTACAACAGGTTCGCATTATGAAACATATGCTTTATTTTTACTACTGAGTACTACTACTACTTCAAATTTAAATATTAAACTATTTATTTCATGTTTCCATGGATTGTTTCAGTCAGTAGCTAAGCCTATTAGAAGACTATAACTCAAACAAGTTTTTTTGTCTGTACATTTGTAAATTAATCTTTAAAAAGGAGCGATTTGGAAGTTTTTCTTTGGCTACAGCGTTTGATTACTGGTCTAGAAGGAACAGTGAATACCATCAAACTTCTGATCTTTGCTCAACTCCATTGTCTCCATCATCTATTTATTTTTGCACTAGTTGATCCTTTTTTCCATCTGTCATCTTGATCTTTACATCCATCTTTTTATTTTATTTTTTTATAATCTTTATTTAAGGAGGTTTTAATCAGCTGTATTTGTCCTGAATCGGTCAGTCGTTTCAGCCTCTAATACGGTCAGTGCTGTAATTCAACTTTTCAGTTTGACCTATTTAATTTTCTGTTTAACAAATGTGCCATAGATGCTGCCTTCACACCAGAACGACAACCTCTCAGTTACCTGTGTATGTGACTGCATGTTTCAGGAACTCTTCTCCTCGCCCACACCACCATGTCGCATCCACGGAGCAAGAAAAGACAGACCAGTGAGTCTTCGGTGTGTAACAGTCTGTGTGTTCCCTTGGTCAGTGCTCATGCTGCTCGCTGAAGGCACGGCAGCCAAAATAGTCAGACTGCTGCCAAAACACCATATCAGTGGCAGGTCCTCTATGCTGGTGGTGGTGATGCGCTTAGCAGCAAAGTCAGACAGCCAAAGCGGATGATCCACTTTGGAAGAAGAGGAGCATGGCTGCTTAGAGTCTGGAAACATGAGCTTTTTATTTCAAGACCTTTGTCACCAAAGAGTAAAATGTTGAATCATTTGAAAGAACAAGTGAGTGATTAGGCCCTAAATCAGCAAATATTCTGAAATCAAAACTTTGCTATACATGTGTGGATGTGAGTAATTTCTGACCCTCACAAACAAAGGCCATCCACAGCTTTAAGCCCGTCATGCCATTCAAACATACGCCCCGGCTTTCCATGTGAAATGAAAAGGGAGGATCCTCATATCCCTCCATACCTGGCATTGCCGCCGCTCTCTACCTGCCAGCGTCTCTGAAGTAGGGGGGGAATATTACACGGCTCCTTTTTTAATGTTCTCTGTAAATCCTGCGGGGACATTACCCAAGCCCAGTCACCACCGTTTGTGACAGATGGAAAACCTTTCCAAAGGGATTACGATGCCCTATCGTTCTCATTTCTTTTAAAGCCCAGGTATCAGTTATCTGTCAGCCGGGCTCTGGATTGCCTTGACAGAGACGCACATGTCTCGGCTCGCCCCTCGCCAGAGAGCGGATGAAATTCCCCGTTATGACCTCTCTGTCTCTCGCTTTCACAGCTGTCAGGCAACACAATGACATGATGGCGACATTTCAAACGCACCCTAATAGTGCCCTGTTGGGCCTTGTTACCACCATCACCCCTACCTTAGAAAAGGGTTTATAGTCTATCAGTAGTGTGCCACATTCACAATTGCCCCTCGAAATGGGATTAACTTTTAAGTACACATCTGGGATGACACAGTTTGAGAGGAAATTGATGGACTGTTCCATTAAAGCGGATATTGTTGACTTTCCTTTTATTGAGATATAATGCACCGTTGGGAGAGGATGGTTCTAGCCCGTGAATTTAGGCTGCTGCACGTTGAGGGTGTTTGTTTATTGGCCTGTGAGGATTTCAGAGAAATAAAAACATTCACACAAAAACAAAAGAAAAAAAAACCTACATTCACACATTTAATAGCCTGTTAGTTTTTGAGGGTTTAGCTTGAATATCATTTACACTTGTTTCGGCTCAGTTTTATTGTGTTGTAAAACAACCTGTAGCAGACTTACAAAAATATGCGAGGCATAAAAACAGACAATAAAACAAGAAAATCCAAAACAGATTCAATCAGTCAGTAGTGGGGAGAGTTCATTTCCATGCTATGCTATTTTTGTACTTACTACTAATACTTCCTAATATTTATTTAATATTTTATTCTTTACTTAGGTTATATGCACATATGAAAATATTTTGGAAGGCTAGTAGGAGATACAGTTTAAAATGCATCTTACATATTAATATAATATCTCATACATGACAACAATATAACGTGTGTACATAAGCCATGTCAAAGAAAAGTTTCTGTCATAACAGACAGTTTTCTGAATCTGACGGTTAAGGGTTTATATGCAGGGGTTTTTATATTATTGAAGAAGAATTACGTTTTTAAAGGACCTGAATCTTCCATTTAAATTGAGTGTATATTGCCAAAAAAAGAGAAAATGACTGACTCAGTTAAACAAAATAAAAACAGAACTAAAGCACTGCACAGGAAAAAACACTCAAAGCTAACATAACCTACTTCTACTGTCCTTCTCTCTGAGTAGTTTGAATCAGGAAGTATTTGCTTTCTGTTTTTCCATGTGGAATTGCTGTCGACAGTTAATCAATATACAAGTGTCCCTGCACGGTAAAAATATCTTCTTGTTTTTGTACTGCTTCATGTCTGCTACTTTCTTCATACTGTACACCCACGCTGTTGTACTGTATACACACTGTAGCTTAACATACTCTCCCCAAAGACCATCCTGCTTATTAAATGTAGGAAACACATAAAATGTGTTCTTTCCGACCTCTTTGCCAAACAGGAAGGTAAGTAATAATACTAATAAAGTCATACGCAGAAAAAAGCTTTAAAAAAACACCCTTTAGACAAGAATTTATAATGAAAATTCATCTGTTTATTCTCCATACATCTTGGATATGTGCAACAGATGTAACAATTCATTTTCAATGGAAAAAGATAAACTTCAAAAAATCGTTGTGTCAGTTTTCACCACGAGTTGAGCAGATGTACCTGTGTGGTTCACTTTAAGTATACTGTGAATCTGTTGTAAAGAAGGCTACAGCCATAGCAGCTCTGTGCAGCTACTTCAGGCAGCAGAGCTTTGAGCTAATTGCTAATGTAAGCATGCTCATTGCTAAAAAGGACAATGCTAGTAGTGGTCAAGCACGGTGTACACCGAGGTTAGTTTAGTGTGTTCCATGACACATTTGTTAATTAGCACATTAGCAACATAAATCACAGTTTAGGCTGATGGGAATGTGTTTAACTTTGGTCACAAACCAAAGTGACCAATTTACAATGACAAACTTGATGGTGTGTGAATGCCATATTTATACCAAATGCAGTAGCAATGCATCCTCAACAGCTCAGAAAAAATCGGTATATAAGTCTGTATATTTCTCATCTCATGAAGGACGACCCAGGTAGCAAAATAAATCGAACCCATATACTTGTGTTTCTGACCCAGTACTTATCGGGTTCCTCGGCCTGAATGTGGCCCATGTACAGGATCATTTTAAGATGCTACATCCACATCTGGATTTATTCTGATGCACACACAAAAATCACAAAAGTTTCTGGCTGTCAGGAAGCACTGGAGAATAACGGCCAGAATCTATCCAGATGTGGAAGTATGTGGGCCAGACTCCAGGTACCCAGGACCCAGGCATATGTTGAGCCAGACATTTAATTTTGCTATCTAGGGATAAAAAGAAAAAAACATCCAACAGTCTCAGAGTTTTTCATCTAATAGTCTCAGAGATATTTCAGTCTGGAACAAAGTTGTGGGCTGACATTGCCATCCAAAGCCATTCCTTATAAAGTATGATTGTGCTGCAGAAGAAAACAGTGCCTACATTTTTTTTCAGTGTTTGAACTCTTCCAAGGGCAAAAAAATATCCATTATTTAACTTACTGTGACACATAAGCATAGTGGAAACACTTAAGAGCTGAAACACCAAGCCTTGACCCTGGAGGTTAGGAGACACAATTCAATGCGTGATTTAAAAAAAAAAGGATCTTAAATGGAAGCCTGCATTTGCCGTTCTTGTAAGTGCTTGCCTTTTGTGTAACATGATATTCCCACTTGTTGCCAGACACTAATTCTAGACCACCCACAATATTGGAAAGAAATAAAGCCTGAAGGAGGCTCATTTCCATATGTTGCCCCACTCGTCCCTGCACCAACTGAGAGCGGAGACTCTACCTATATATATTCATCGTCGACAGCTTCACCAGGGGTATGGATATACTCCCTTAGATCTTTGACATTCATTTAAATGACATTCAGCTGCATCAAACCCCGAAGGTCCATTAGTTTCTGCTCTCCCATTAATTCCCACCTAAGACAAAGAGATGTATCCACCAGGAACTTTAAATACCTAATTTGAAAAAACAGAGCAGAGTCAGTGCACAGGAGACCGTTTACTCTGTTGAACTGCATTAGGTAATAAACGCTCTCCTTTAAAGGGGAAAACAGCGACAGCAATACATTTATTCATCACGTTGCCACAAATGAGATGAGAGCATCAACAACAATCTTGTTGTGCTGTTTGTTTTCAATGGAGACAGATGCAAACCAAGGCCCCAAACACTCAGAACAATGCTTCCCTGTGTGTTAAAGGTGTCATGGACTACTTTACATCAATATTTCATAACTGCGTTGCCATCTGTAACTATTCATAATTGTCTTGAACATAATGGAGTATGCAAAGCTTTACTTGGTAAATTGGCAGGACTTTGTTTGGGCTCCATGGGAGTAAGACACAGAGGGATAGAGGTCAAACCTGTATCAGATAGGCACAAACAGTGAGCTAAAATGCATGACTCTGGACACAAGAACAAGTTGAAAGCTGAAGTCAGGGTTTAACATAGAGAAAAATATGGACCAAAAGTTCAGGCAGAGGTAGAGAAACACCACACAAAGGCTGAGTCAGAACACACACAGGGGATACATGGACAACAAAAGGCTGGAGCACTTGACACAAGGTACAAAGTCAAACTGGCAACAAGGGAAAGATACAGGAGGCTATGTGCTCAAGTGGAGGGGTGAGAATGAGACGCAGGTGCAACACATACGGTAAGGGGAGGAGCAGGTAATCATAGGAAACACAGGAGGACAGGAAGTGACTGAAACAAGACAAAAGGTGAACTTTCAAAATAAAATACTGTAGGTCAGTGGTTCCCAACCTTTTCTGGCTCGTGACCCCTTTTTGACATCACAAATTTCTGGCGACCCCGTCGATCAAGATGCACCAGCTCAGATATATTTCTATATGCTGCAACTCGATTTAAATTCGAGAAAGTGAAAGTATAGAATACAGTTGTTTAGGATTGTGTGTGGTGTTTTAATCATAATTTTAAAAAGAATAATAATTAGTTTAAAAAATATTTTCTATCAATTACTAGACATTTCAGGCGACCCCATTTGAATTCCAGGCGACCCCACATGGGGTCCCGACCCCGAGGTGGAAAAACACTGCTGTAGGTGCTGAAAGAATTAACACTAGAACAGACTTGACCATCAGGAGTGGTTGTGAGAACAAACGACTACCAACATAAAGCTCAGGTAAAATACCTTAGTCTGTCTGACTTTGTACAGAAAGACAAAAGTAAAGAAAACTGAGGTATTACTGTAGTTGGAGATACCTGCAGGTTCAGGTTCCTGGAAACCACTAAATCTTCAGTCTTTTTAAAACAAGAATTTGCTGATTTTAAACCCTTGTTTCTGTGAGGGTTGAACAAATAATATACAATCACTTACTGAGGATGCTTTTGTGCTTTTGAGGGTTAGGTTTGATCCTCTTTTGCCTTTTCAAGAGAAATACAAAACTGTTCAAACTCTTCCGTTGGACTTGTGGGTATTGAAATCTTTAATATTTAAATGGTTAACTCGTGCTTTCGTTTGAAACTGCCATCAGGGTAAGATGTTGCTGTGAATGTTTAATTTATTCATTACTATTTTTTTTAACTGTTTATAGTCAGCTCTAACCCACTTATGTAGGCTAAGTGAATGAGTTTCAAATTTTTTTCCCTAGATGTCTAATTGAAACTTAATCACAAAGATTTCCAAAAAACGAAAAGAAAAAAGAAGCTCTAATTTGTCAATTCACATCTAAAAATTGAGTCTTTTAAGTGACCGAACCACAGAAATTGGGGTGAAAAAGGGAGCAGCAGGGAGGGTAATCTTTGGAGACAGGGTTGTAATTTTGCTAAGTGAGTCATCAAAGATAGCCATTTAATCCCAGATCTGTCCCAGACAGGAACAGAGAACTCTTTTGATCAGGAAATGAGGCCAACACTGGGCCTCGGGAGAAATACCCAAATCCATTTTGGGGATTGAAGTCAATTCAGGGAATGAAAAGATCACAAACTATCTATTTGTCAAATGCAAAGCCTGTGGTTATCTAATTCAGCAAAATATATACACAAAAGAGACTATTGCTGCATGGTGGCAAGGTCTCCGGGAGGAATATTTTTGCGATTCAAATTTTATTCACATTTTAGGCCATCAGAGGATAAAAAAGGGGCCAAACTGCCAGCTGGCTCCTCATGACAGTAGGGTACCAGCACAAATAATGCAACCATCATCAAGTCCAAATGCATAGACGCAAAAAGCTGCTTGTGTTTTGGTGTTGTTGTAAACACACCTTCTGCCATTCACTGTTATTATGCAACCATCACTCTCTCACCCACAGAAATATCACAGCTTCGACGGCTGCTCTCCATTATTGAACAGAAAGAGAGAAAAACTGCAGGTGGTTGGCGTTTAATATTTAAGAGGTTTCACTGGATTCCAGCACCTGCCTTGCATACTGAGGATGGATTTCTCAACAGACCTGGCCTATGGACCCTGTGGCCTCCATCCCACAGCACCCACCCTCCCAGCCACCCAACCCCATCCCTGTCGCCGCCGCCGCCGCCACAAAGCCTGGTCTGCACCCAAACACTCTTCCCTTCATGGTTTATTCATTTCCTATAACATGAACATCACAGGTAAGTCTCTTGTCTGTCAGCCACTCCTCCGATTCTGGGATTAATGTAAATCCTGACAAACAAAGAGGATTCAGTAGTGGATGATAATGGATAGGTGCTATTTGCATTGTAATATGAATTCATTAGATCCCTCTATATCCCAGAGACGGCTGCCTATTTCAGCACTGATGTGGCGTTTTGTTTTTGTGGAAAACAATGTTTCCTCTAGATGAGGGGAGGAGATAGAGGTGTCCTTGTTCATCTCTGGAGATGTTTATCATGGTTTCTATACGCACTCTTCTCTTTCCTGACAAATCAGCTGCACCACTTTTACACCAACATTTGGCGACAAAAGAGAATGGGTGGGAAGAGATATGCCGGCACGCTCCCTTAGGACTCCCGTTTCGGAAAAACTTCTCAGTATTTGTCCTCTCCAGCAGGGGAGGACGCGGTGTTTTATTGCTAAAATAAAAAAAGAGATGTCATGAGGCGTCACTAAATGCATGGGGACTGCTTTTGATTGCTTTGCTCTGGCATGAGGGGCTGTTCTCGTGTCTGTTTGGTGCCTATCACTTGCTGCTGGTTCGCCTCATCATAAATAATGCAGTCCCCCCCCCCTCTCTGCCCACCCAACAAACACCTAAATGAAGACAGCCTGCATTGCAGATTCCCAGAATGAGAAAGGTTACTTCAAGGAGCACGGCGAACCTGAATGAGGAAACAACAGGAAACGTTTGATGAGGACGCCTCCGTTTGAGGGCAGTGTTTACAAATATGTGTTGTCTTGTTAGAATGATGTGTGTGTGTGTGTGTGTGTTGGTGTTGGTGTTGGTGTGCTTGTGTGCATGTATCTGTTTGTGTGGGTGGAATAAATAAAGGTACCATACGTATCAAGGGGTATATAGGGGGAAGAAGAACAGAGCGCTGGATGGGTGAATGTGTAAGCCTGTAAAATACAGTAGCTCTATCTCCCAAAATATCATGTTTTTCGGGGAGATAAGATTGACAGAAAAAAAATATGTGATGACAGTTATCTTGCACATAAAAGTCAGCTCAAGCAATGCTGCAAAAAAAGAAAAAAAACTTGTGGCTGAGACATTCCAACAATCGAAAATCTGCTTCCCCTCCACTTTTAATCACCTGAGTTTCTGATGAAATATCTTAGCTGGAGGCACGTCAACGCCTCTTAATGCTGCAAGTAAAGACAAACCAACTGTTCCCCCA
The DNA here is from genome assembly GCF_905171665.1 of Trachurus trachurus. Classification (NCBI taxonomy): domain Eukaryota; kingdom Metazoa; phylum Chordata; class Actinopteri; order Carangiformes; family Carangidae; genus Trachurus; species Trachurus trachurus. Next base: position 12,635,507 of record NC_139900.1, read on the forward strand.
CTGCAGCATACCGATGAATGGCTGAATGTATAAACAGGTGCTGTAATACTGTTGGTAATCCATTTATAAATACTTTTGTGTGTTTTTCAATTTCCGATAAGTTATCAAATCTGTTTTAAATGTCAGAAAGTCATTATCACAGGGTAACAAGCACAGCCGTCTAAAAGGCAATCAGCTCAACAGCTCTGAATGTTAACAGAGTCATTAATAAACGGTCACAGGTTTCTCACTTTCTAACCAAAAGTCAGGAAAGTCATCAACAATTTTCATTGTTAATACATCAAGGGTGATAAAAAAAAAGAAAAAAGTTTTTATATAAATGTTAAGTGTGAGTCAGAATAAATGCAGCTCCTTTCTAAGAGGGTATCTATAAAACAACAGCTAAATGACCTGTTAACCCATCTTATTTACAAGTAATAACTAATCTATAAAGGACAAGTAAACTATTTAATAAGCAAGCAATGATAAAACCATTAGCTACAACCTAAGAAACAAATGAAACTTTTAAAGATAGACAACATCTTCATTGGTTCACCTCTTGGTTTATGTGATTTTATCAGGTGTTATGAATCAATATATACATACAGTATACTGTTATTTAGTAAAAATCAATTTAGAAACAGTTTAAAGATTAATTAATTATTTATATTTATGTTTGATGAGTCCATTGAATAAAGATGTTTCGTCACACTGCTGCTGAAAAATTTAAAAATCTGATCTCCCCATTAAGCCGATACATGTCCTGCTACTTCAGGTCTGGACTTGAAAAAAAAACAAAAAAACAACCAAACTAAAAAACACAGCAGACTGTTTTTTTTTTTACCTCACTCTCCATCCCTATGATACAAACATTTCACTTCGAGAAACATTTAGCTTTTATTGACATCCAAATCTATTTAATTGATTGGTCAGTTCCTCTGTATCGATCAGCTTGGAAGTAGGAGAAAAACAAGTGGGGCTGAAGCTCCACTGGATCCCTGCTGCTGTCACTAGTGAACTCAACAAGTGGTGATTTAACATAAAGTAAAGTGATAAATGAATATAAATGAATCGCTGTGGACCAAGTGTGTGTGTGTGTGTGTGTGTGTGTGTGTGTGTGTGTGTATCCTCCGTCTTGAGACGATGTGCATTGTGGCGGTCTTAGGACCTGCTCTCACCTTCAACTCAACTGGATCTGTTCAGAGAATCAACTTGACAACCAAGGTTGTCTGGACTTCATCCCTGAGGCCACAGAAGCCACACTGGGTGGTGTGTGGCTGTTATATAATGTGCAGTATAGGTAGCGCTTCTTTCAGATTTATCCAGCAATAATAATGTCAAGCTGGTGGCTAAAGACACACAAGATAATAATCTCTGACACAGCAGTGAGCCAAAGTTTTCTACAATTGTAATTTCAAAGAGAAATGAGAGCAGTTTAGGTGACGGTATAGCCGGAGCAGGAGGTTTGTGATTCCTTGAGCTGGCTGGAGTTTCTGAAGATGTGATCGCTCCCCTCCTTCTGATTCTACGGCAGCTTTAGCAACTGAGTTCAGTTTATGAGCAGCAAGAGTCCCTGTGGTTTTCACCAGCCAGATATGTTAACCTCAATGAAAAGTAGATTAGACATGGGTGAGCGAGCGCTTAGTCGAGCATTTACACTCACAAATCAAGATAGTGGACTTCATTTTACAGTCTGTGCAAACCTACCGAATCAATATTCTCCGAGTGCACCTATAAACATTAACAAGCATGACTCCACATCAAAATATGTTACCCTCAATCAAAAGTAGATTAGGTAGAGGTCAATGACTACCTTGTCGGCTGCCAATGGTCCATGTTGGAAATAATGAACCGCTCCGAAACATGACAGACACAAATAGCGTGATATATGAGAGGAACGCGCTCAGCACACACTGTGAGGGCTTAATTGATAGTCAGGTGATTAATAAGGCAGGGCACAAGAAAACTCCAATCACTTAATAGTTTCATGTTTGTGGGACAGCAGCCACACGGCGCCGAAAAGAGAGGGATGCATGTAGTAGTGAACCAAGAATAATGAATGGCTGCTTCAAATCTTAATTAATGACGGCGGCAACGTTTGTCTGTGTTAACATGCGCCTGGCGTTGGTTGGTTCCACTCTGTTGACTGTCTCCCGAGTCCCTCCACAAGACATATTCGGCGCTACTGTTCTTCTGTAATACAATCCAATTTATAGATAATTGATTCTGGGATATATTCCATCTAAGTCTGCCTTCTGGGAAGTAGGCTAGTGGTCACACAACTACAGAAAAATCTTCAAGACATGAATTTCGAGCCAAGAAACCGAATCTTGGCCTGAGCCATCCGATTGATTTTCTTTTTTATTCCCCCTGACAAAAAAAAAGGAAAAAAAAAAGATGTGATTTAACAAACGTTACAATATGCTCCAAAAACTGACACCACTGCTTCCCAGAAATTTTAACTCCACCAAATGTCGTCTTGGCAAAGATCAAACCATAGAGCAATCACAGTGTCGTAGTCAGCTCGTGCACATTAAAATAACCCCACCATGTTGTTGGCTGCCGACTGTTTATCAGCTCGTCAATCCACCAGAAACCTTGCAGGGAAACCTCGGCTCTGCCCCTGCACCACAAAAATGTCTAAACCTTGTCAAGACACAGCAAAAGAACCTCAGGGAATATGTGGACTTTTAGCCATGTCGTACCTAATAAATGTCAAGAGGCTCGCATGGCTTTGTAGACATGTGAATCAAAACGTAGAGCGATCAAAGTCAACACTTTGCTGCTGAGAAACAGCAAAAAGAAAAACCCTTCAGTTTATTAGCATGTGGGTTGCTCTTTTTCCCTTTTTCCCTTCAATGCCATACAGTTTCTTTTCTTCTTTATTATTATTACTCTCAAGCTTGTTTTTGATACCTCAAGCACTTCGATTCCATCATTATGAAAACAATTTTTAGTCAAGGTCATCTTGTCATGGACATTTGAATAAGCTCGTGGCTATTCACAGTACATCCACTTAGTAGCGCCATCTCATTTGTCTACTCAAGGAAGTGGGCAGGAAACACTCCTAATGTGTCAACTTGCCTGTCGTTCAGGTGGGAATAGTTCACACTTATCACCTCATTAGAGTTGAAATTTTAGCCTTGATCCCAAAAGAAGGCTTTTATCTCCTCTCAAACATTAAGGCAGGCTGTTGATGAACTGATTTGTTGGTACGGTTAAAAAATGACTTGTGCCATCCATCATGTTGTGATATGTAGCACAGCTACCAGAGAGCCTGGCGTGCTGCCCAACACTCTCAAGGCAAGACATGCCAGATTCCAGCTGCTTATATGCCCTGATTTTAGTGCAGCTGAGGTGCCACCCGCTTGCTCACATCCCTGGCAAATAATAGAAGTGTACCTCCCACACAATAAGACTTTTGATTCTGGATTCAAGGAGTGCAAAGAGGACAGTCTTTATCTGTCTTATCTATCTATCTACAAACACTTTCTACGCCAGAGTATTCAAGTTAAATGTAGTAAGACCTAATTGAGATAAACAGCCTTTTAAAAAATGAGCCCACAGGTCGTTTGTGCAGCAGGTTATTATGACTGATAGTTGTGTTTCCTCCTTGGTCGAAATCTAACAACAAAAGTAATTATGATAGGAGGAAAGAGAAAACATAGTGTAACCCATCAGAGGGAGGTTGGGTTGGATGAATGGGTCAATTAGACACAGTAATATGATACAGGAAAGCAGTGCTTCCGATGTAAAAGTAGCTATTCATGTTCCCTCTGGTATTCATTCATTCAAGAACATTAACCACATTGTTATTATTATAATCGTGACCTATTGTAACCCTAACCCTAGACCTAACCCTAATGTTGAGGGTTAGGGTTAGGAGGAATCTGGTGCGAACGATACATACAGAGACATTATGGAAAGGGACATGCTCTTGGCAACAGGACATAACACAACTGTGTCCATACAGTCAATGTTAAGAGACAGTTGCTCCAGGAGCACCACTTCTGTCACCCTGTTAATCAAACAGAATTGCCGCCTCATTCCACTTGATTTCTTCAATCTGATGTTGTGTTCATGTGTCTGGGCTTCCTTACATCCAGCGGACAGTGTGAACGCTCTCTCTCTCTCTCATAGTGGCACCAACTCCCCTGATTTTTCACAGTTTTGCTGACAAAGTTCAGTGAAGTTCAGTGAACTTGAAGCTCACTTAAACACAACACATGAAGCAACTTTACTTGATAGACCAATTAAGGAAAAGCTTGTTGCTTCATTGCTTCAATCAGGAGCCGGTGAAGCATCTATTTCACGTTATGTGCTGCCACAGAAGCTGCCGCAGCTGTTGGTTGAACAAACCTGACTTAATGTTAAATCGAACAAATAGTACAAAGGTTGCCCTTTCGCATCCAGATGTGTTGCCAGTTCTGTGGCCATTTTTCTACTGCCATTTTCACAGATTTAGCTAAGCAGCTAACAAGCTAAAGATATTTTTTTCAATGAAGTGCACAAAGTTCTGATGGGTCGACTTTTTCTCCAACCTGGGACAAATATCATAAATGAGCAATACGGAAAACCAGTTTAAATCACTGTACACATCAGATATGTACTATAGGCCTGTAACGATACACGTGTCGAAATTGAAACCGCGACACTCTAAGACACGAACCTGTGTCGCCAATGAAATGGCAGAACCGCGACACACCCATTCCAACGCTCTGTGCCTGTTTTTTTGCTTTGCCCCCCCCATATGGCACAGACTGCAAGTTTGTTTCCTAAACTTAAATCATCTCCACAATGGAGTTACGCCCTGTTAATTTTTTAACAGTATTTTGTTTGAGAAAAGAGAAGAGTTTCTTTGTTTTTAATTTATTATTGTTAGGGCTTTTCCTGCGACCAATCGACCAATGAGATTTTGGTCGGCTAATGTTTTTTTGGTCGACTATTTGGGGGAAGCAGTTATAATTGTTATTGTTATATATTGTTGTTATAATAAATAATCCAGTTTTTACAACCAAAATCTCTTCTTTTTTTTAACCTTAATAAAATTCGAATTGAATCGAATCGTGTATCGAACCGTGGGTCAGAAATCGAGATATGAATCGAATCGTGACCTTGGTGTATCGTTACTGGCCTAATATGTACCAATCACCAATCACCATGGTTTGATTTCTTGATTAATGCTAACGTAGCACACTGTGACTATGTTGGCAACCATTGGAGGAAAGTAATAATTTCAGTAAGTTTTCTCTGTTCCATTTATCCATAAAAGTAAATAAGGATGTTTACAAGCTTATGTCTCAAATGAATATTACTTTCCCCGCAATAAACACACACATGCACTCACGGACACACACTGTCGTGCTTGAATTAATTCCAAAGTGTGTTTCCTGACTCTCCCATCTCCTTCCTCACCCCTGATCACTTCCTGTTCTAAGCTGCACTGCAGTGGCTTTGGCATACTCTCCAGAAAAGTGTCACACATTCCTTGTACACAGAGACTTTTATGTGCGGTAACAACCCACTGAAATTCACAACTGTGCCTCACTTGGTGAAAAGATACACCATCATATGCCACCACACGGTCGCTCCACTTGTCACTTTAAAAGGTGAAGTTTCGCTCCAATTATTAGCAGGCATTTGGTGATGCAGGCAGCAAAGGTAAACAGCTCCTACAACCCTCGCGTCCAGGCTCAACAATGGATGAGTGATGTTTGTAGTGGTATGTGCATTTTGCTTTAATTATAGCCGGGAGCTTTCTGAGATCTTTATGTAAATCACCAATACCTGAAAAAAAACAACTTTTGGGTTAACTTTCACGGGGAATTGGGAAGTTATCTAATATTTATATCCCCTCTAATTGCATGCCATAATTACAACCTTGGCCTTAAGAAAGGCTTTGGAATAAATTGAATTAATTTGGCAGCCATAAGTTGTGCCTGCATGCTGATTCACTCTGCTCCACCTCTGGTGAAAAAACTGATTAAATACACTAATAATACATTTAAACCAGACAGAAATGCTTCACGAGAAAAAGAAAGCCCAAAGCTGGATGGAATCAGAAGGAAAAAAAATGTTATTCCAAAATCTCAATGCAAGTGTGGAGAAAATCTCAACCCACACAAAGTTTGATGGCAACAGGGATGAAAAGTGGCTTGACAGATGCATTTCTTTCTCCCCATCTCATCTTTGCAGGTCTGAATGTTTCTTTATCCTCTGCCTATATTTGTCTCTCCTTCTGCTTCCCCCCTCCTCTTTCTCTTGACTGCTCACACATAAACACACACACACACACACACACACACACACACACCTACACACACACACACACACACACACACACACACACACACACACACACACACACACACACACACACACACACACACACACACGTGTAGGGCTGCTGATCCTGTCCCCCTCTGCGGTCTTCTTACATGCAGGTGGGGTCACGGATGATTAAAGCAGTGGCAGGTGGACTCCACTTTGAAACTATCAATAGACCCCCGGGAGCCGAATCAAACAGAAAACCCTCCATCTCTGTCAACCCAGGCTCTCGGCAGAACCGAGGGAGAGGACATGCGGAGGGTGAGAGGGCAGGCTCCACCTCTGTATCCTCCACGTACCCTGAAGTACACTGTTGAAAAAGCAATGGAGGGATTCCTGACACTCTGATGTGGTTTTAAGCAGGCTTTGTGGATTCATTCAGCTGACCCTGCAGCCTTTGACCAGAGGAGGCTGGGAGCAACGTAGAGAGAAATAGTCCTCTGCTGCATTTTTTATTCCCACAACCCTGAACTATACTGTTTACTGCAAACAGTGATATTCAGTGAACTATGGTCTAATAGCTGCTGCTCTGCTACCGTTTATGCAATAAGAAAATAGATAAAGCATAGATAGAAAGCTAGAAGGTCTCTTTTCACAGACAAACTGGAGCAAAGAGGATTTTGTGCTTGTTGAAATCTCTCATCAGGGTTGTGTGGGATTTCAGAGTTTAACCGTTAGATAATAACAACAAGATGGCAGTGCCTGTCTGTCAGGTGGTCAGTCAGTCCACCACTTTAGGTTTAGACTGAAACAAATTAAATGTTATAAAGACATTCATGGTGTCCATAGCATTCATCTTTATAACAGTGGTTATGCTCTCGCGCCGGTTGACATTTAGAGAAATGTATCCTAAACTTCTTTGTGGATTCATTGCAACGTGGTATGAAATGTGATAAACTTATGTTCTCTGACTTTTCATTTAGTGCTGCAATCAGATTAAAACTTCCATAACTCTTTCACGACCTCAATTTTATTGCTCATCACATCTCGCTGAGACAGCATGTTTTTAGCTATTTGTTTCAACGTCGACGCGAACTCTGTACAAGGCCTAGAAACAAACGGTTTTCGAGTGAATTTCCAACGTGCTCCTTGAAAAAACTGCAAGTTTCTTTTCTGTTTCGTTCGATTTTGAAAAACGATTTTGATGAGTTTTCTCGTCAAAGGTCGCCAACGTTCGGGCATGCGATGACGAGAAAACTCGTCAAAGGTCGCAAAAGAGTTAAAGGTATAGGGAGGAGATCTTTCTATGGAGCATTTTTTTTTACTATATTACTTGAAATCCTCTTCACACCCCAACTGCAACCTATTAATTAAATGCTTTTTCACAAAGATGAAAAATGTCAGTCACCTGTGGAACGGACACTCCTGTAAAAACACCACCCAATGCGTCTGTCAAACTGCCATCTGCCCCTCCCTCTGCTCTCTGCGCCTAATCCTCTTCGTGCACTAATCGTGTGCATGCTCAGAGTCTTTACGATACGGAAAAGACGAGGCCAGAGCCAGAGCTTGTGCTAGCTTGCCAAAGTCAGCGTGACAGTTGCAGACACGTCATGACAGAAAAGCACCAACATTGCGCCTTCTTGTGCTCTGGAGGCGTGGCTTCGGAGAGAAGTCTGAAGAAAGGGGCTTGGACTTTTGCATTGTGTATTTTCAAAATGTAGCCTGCTCAAACTGTTTTTCCAGGATCCCCTACTCTACCTTTAACCCAAAACTGAAAAATTAACATTATCTTCAGACTCTGGTGTATTTAGTGGTTTATACCAATTATCAAGTATTAGCATAAGGTGGTGAATTATAGATAAACAGAATACCTGCTTGTTAGTATAGTCATTGTGAGCGCGCTAGCATTTAGTTCAACCAGGGTGTTGACACCTCAGTCAACTTCTGTCTGAAAAATAGGTACAGCTCTTTTTTTTGCTATCTATCTATCTATCTATCTATCTATCTATCTATCTATCTATCTATCTATCTATCTATCTATCTATCTATCTATCTATCTATCTATCTATCTATCCTGCTCAGAATCAAAATGAGCTGGCAGAGTCATGTATGTGACTGTCAGGGTGATATGGTAGTATTTCCAGGAGGAATGATTTAATGGAAATGTCAAGAGCAGCAGTCGCTCCAAGCAAAGGCTGAACCCTCTGATACAATGTGAGCCACTTACCTCTGTGGGGATGTGAGACTTGTTGTCATTCAGCTCCGGTCGCGACCAAAATCTGCCTTTATCAGAATAGAAATGGCATCCTCACTTTTTTTTTTTTTTAATGGGATTACAGGTCTTTCATTGCATATTAATTTGCCAGAAATCAATACCGGCAGTGTGGTGCTATTTGGGAGCATTTTAAACACTTTGCTGATTACACCTTACATTCTGCGAAAAAGACTGTGAAAGAGCAATGAAAAGAAGGCAGGAAATTAGACTATCATGCATGGTGTCTATCAAGTGGAATAAAAGAAATACAGAAGGTCGTATTGACCTTTTGAAAATAAGATGCTTCATCCCAATTGGTTTATTCTTAAATTGTGTGATGGTATGAGGGATTGAATAAGGAATTAAGGACAACTGCATGACTAAATGTAATGGAAAATGAGAATAAGAAATTGAGAGAGGGATCCCACTGGAAGTCCCAGTATGATTTTTACTATTATAAACTTGCATTCATCACAAACAACTATTAGAGGCAATATTTTAATGAGTAACATTTTTACTGTCTTTACTGAAAATCCACTGGAGCAGGTGGCAAAGTTGCCTACAGGGCGCAGGAGCTGCCAGGGGTGCTGAAAACGACCAGATTTCACAACATTAAAAAAAAGAAAAGAAAGAAAAAAGGAGCAGTTAAATGTGAGAAAACTGAGCAGCTCTCCTGAGCAGTTTGCACCTTTGCATTCACTGTTAAACGATTTATAAACAGCAGCAACAGTAGGAGAGAGAGAGAGAGAGAGAGAGGGGGAAGAAAAAAACAAGCTTTCCCCGTGTCTTCTTTGAAAGAACAACAATCCCTCTGCACGCCCGTAAGAAATATGAATGAAGAATAAAGAGTCACTGATTGTACAACTCGCCCGGTGCCGGGGCTTTTTAATGCATGGACATGGGATACAGTCTACTCAATTACTGTGGTGACCTTCAGCTGGGCGCGGTTGCTCTTATCGTGCAATCCACACCAGTTGGCATTACACCACAATTAAAATGCGTGTTCAAAGCGACCTGTCACCGCGGTTGTTTGCCGTGCAGCTTGGCACCCTGTAGTGGAGAGGGTGACATCTATGACTCCTCGCCAAGGGAGCCCGCTACACGCACCTAACTGTAGTTATTCTTTTCAGCTCTGCCTTCAAAATCCGCCGAATAATTACACTGACAAACTCCGACCAGAGGACTTTTATTTCTCTCTCTTTTCCATTTTTCATTTATTTTTTTTATTTTGTTTGTTTTGCTTTTTTTTTTTTTTTTTTGGCAAGCGAAGTTCCAGTCTCCCTCATTTTTTAGATGCAAGGTAAGATCTTTATATTTGCTTTCAGGAAAGCATGGACTCCTTTAAGCGGTTGTTGTGGTGGGAATAATCTGTGTCTATGACCTCCGGGCTGTTATCAGCGTAAGAGCAAACAGCCAAATTATATTGTGTTTTCAGACAGAGGCTGTTATTTCATCCTTTTCCTGTAACTTAGACTGCATCCTAATTGTGTTGTACTGTGGATTTGTGCCCTGAGGTTTCGCCCTCCGTGAAGTTTCGGGGGATTTTCTCTCCACATGCATCACTGTCCTTATTCTGGCTGCTGAAATGCGATGATAAAAAAAAAACTCACCGAGTTTACACTTAGGTCTCATATGCCTGGCGTTAGGTAACACTTGCCATCAGTGCGCTTTGGCTTGCAGCTGCTTGCGCTGCGAGGGACCTGGACACCCCAGTAGGAAGCGATGCTGAGGAATTATCCAGCAACTTTAAATAGAATATCCTACTTTAGTGTCACTAGAAATATGTCTTTGTTTACTGGCACAAGTCATATTACGCAAGAGTTTTTAACTACACCCTCCATATAAAAAAAAACTGATTTCTTTTTTTTAAAGATCCACTGGAATAAAATCACTTATTTTCCATTAATTCTAGAGGAGAGCTGCATTTCAAACAGGAAGGGGGAAGAAAATTAACATCCAAAAGGTTCACTCGCCTGTTAGAATAAATGACTATTTGGAACAGACCCAAGGATTAACAACCGAGTGAAAATAAAAGGTAAAGTTGGGATTTAGCGGGAGTCAGTATTATCTTTAGGACCCGGCGGAGCACTCAGATGTAACTGGACATAGTGGCTCCGTTTGAGGAAGATTGCTTATCTCTCTCCTGCTCTCCCGTCCACAAGTCGGCTGAGCTGAGAAATCTATCCAACCGACATCCAAACGACCCCAAGAGTTACTCTCCACCGGGATTGATGTGTTTTAATACGCGCTGATGGACTCTAATGAATTTGGGACCACTGTGAATCCCCTAAGCCTGCACGTAAAGTATTTGTTGTGCGCCATTCCGATGAATGCTGCGCCAGGAGCAGCGCTGCGTAAAGTCAAACAGCTCGCGTGGACACCAGACGATACGCGACGGCGTTTGTAAGCGCGACGGGAGAGAGGGTCTGAAGGCGAGTGAGTCACGAAGTGTTTATTTGGAAGAAGAGGCTTCTTTAGTGAAAGGCAAAAGTTGAAAGTGAAGTTGGGACTGGGAGAAGACGGGAAAAAAACGCTGTGCTCCGTGTGTGAATGCGCGCTCTCTGCGCACACGTCGCTTTTATTGATCCATCTGGTGGGAAATTAGAAGAATTTAGAGCGAGAAGCAGCAGCCGAAGGCATGTGAGAGTCTTTCTGCAACTACTCTGGGTAAATAACTTGTTGAATGAGCTGTCCGCCCCGGGAGTTCGTTTAAATGTGAGTATTGTTTGTGCTTTGACCGTTCTGACTGTGCATTTCCTTTTTTTTCTGCATATCGCCACTTGTATGATGAAGACAGTCATGACTAAATGGGCAATAACAGGGTAATTAGAAGAGGCTGTTTGATGGGCGGATCGTTGCCAGTGACCAGGTTTTAAGTGGGTTAAATGAATAAGGAATGAGCGGATGATATGAAAACACCACAGTTTTATAACCACGTTTGACCATCTTCTCTCTTTAAGGAGTTTTACTGTGTCTCTCTCCTCCGTGCTTTGCGAGATATTGGATGTTATAAATCTGAATGTGCACCGTTTATACTTTTATCTAAGGCTGTTATTTCAACTGCGCCCCATTAGCGCTTAATGAAATAATGCCACTTTAACCTGTTGCGCAGCAGGTCAGTAAAGTCAGATCTAGGTGTGCCTCGCCTCTGCGCAAAATGTGACCCAGTAGGTACCGGACACAGCCTCTATTAATTACCTTAACTACCACAAGCGCTGTCAAATGGCTTCTTTATTTGCTTCTCAATTCACATTTGGAAAATGAAGAATTGCTGCACTCTGGTTGTATGAATGGTTTATGAATGTCCTGGATTTTTAAATGTTTGCAATACTCTGCGTTTTTGCATGTTAGTGGTTCAGGAGAGGGACTTTGAATAATACATGGCAGCAGATTTATGTGGCAGTGGTGTAGGCAGGCTGGCTGGCTGGCTGGACTCCACACTGAGGGACCCTCACATTGTCACCACATCAACCACATCCTCTCAGGGAAAAAGGCTCATTGCAGGCGCGCACAGCCTGCTTTTGTTGTAAATAGAAATGGAGGTAACGTGACTGCAGGTGCAGAGGTTAAAGGTGCAGCCCTGGGACATTAATTGTATGTTTTATGTGCTTAGAGATAAAGTGCAGCAAGGTTGCCACTGAGAGAGTCATAGATATGGTGAGGGGGAGGAAGGGGAGTGCAGAGCAGGACTGAGAGGCTGAATGAGGGATCCAGAGAGAGTGAAGGAAGGAGAAAAAGACAATCAGAAGACAATTGTGTGCCAGTACAGACATGCTTCCGTTTGCCAGCTGATCCCACTGTGACTCATATGGAAGGGTTGGTTCTTGGCTCGGAGAACGTTGGAAGCATTAACCCGGTTATTGTTGCACTCATCAGCCAGCCACAAAGCATCAGTCTGTTCAAACTGGCCGTGGATCAGAAGTTATTGGTTGGAAGTCAGCAAAATCAATAAACACAACAAGGCGGTATTGTATGTGCGCACATTTAAAAAATCCCGACCAGGTGTTCGATACAGAAAAGGCAGGACAGCAAAATAGCAATTGTTGCAGGATAAACAGCGGGAGGATCAGTCAGCCCTGTCAGTGTTTTAAAAATCAATAAAGGTGCCATATTATTATCAGTGTTACAGGCAGTGTGGGGGCCCAGGAGCACATCTGCTGCCCTGTGTGCTGTGCTTCAGCACCATGGACAGCTCCCCCCTCCACATCGGCCCTGTGTGGGAGCCAAGAGGCGATGAGAAAGCCACACTCAGAGACAGAAAGCAAAGCCACACTTTAGCGGGATTACTATAAAATGAATGGAATACATCCGCCACGGTTTTTAAGAGTCTGGCTGGGAGTTTGTAACCAATATAAGCCACGGGGCACGGCTGCCTGCTGACTTTTAAAACACTCTGCCATGCATGAGCTGCCCAGGGGATGGAATGCAAGCGGACACAAGGGGGTGTTTCAGAGGCTTCAAAAACAAGTGAGGGAAAAGAGACGGAGAGAGAGAGAGGCAGGAAGAGAGAGGCAGGGAGAGAAACAGAGAGAGAGAGAGAGAGGTAAGGTGGTCAACCTAAGCTCTAAGCGCTCTCTCTCACTCTCTTTCCCTCCCTGCATACGGAGAGCTGCTCAAATATTGATGACTTTTAATATAGAATCTGACCTCATATTTTTTCCTCAGTGAAATTATGACATTCTTGAGTTTTCCCCCTGCATTCAGAGCGCCCCTGAGTATGAGACAGAGACACAGGGGCAGAGGGGAAACAAGGGAGAAGAGGATTATGCTGTATATTGCATTTGCTTCGTGTGAAGAATCTCATGTTGTCAGATATGAACTGGCAGCCAGGACGGCACAGAGGGAGATTATATTAATCAGTTATTATATGAAACAATCACACACGGGACACCTCTTTGAGTGATGTTTAAGAATGACAACTAGTTGAATTGGCTTTCTTAATGGTGTCAGGACACTAATTGTCTCCTCTGCAGAAAGACGATTTGTAACATTTTAGATTTTAAGCTTTTCCCTCAGTCACAGTCACCCTCAGTAACGCTCTGACGCCGAGTGATACCTGTCCTCCGAGGTTCACCGAGCATCCTGACACCTTCCTTTCATCTGTATGGATTTCATTACTCCAGGTGTCCATGAATTAAAACCAATATCCCCGTGGTTAGCTCCATTTGCTGTCGCTTATTAGCTTTGAATGTTCACTATTAAATAAAAATAAGATAGGCGACCTCCACCACCCTGCTGCTGGTACCTAATTTGACTGTCTTTATAATGAAAGTCAACTTCGGTATTATGAAATAGGCCTTTATCTAGGTGTGTGTGTGTGTGTGTGTGTGTGTGTGCCTGTGCATGTGTGTGTGAGTGTGTGTGAGAGAGAGAGCATGCAAGATGAGAGCGGTCCACCTCATGACGCATTTCTGATCAGGGGCTGACATATATATTTATGACATTTCATTTACACATCCTCATGAAAGAAATGGCTTATTCATCACTCGGAGCGTCAGACGTGTTATCAAATTTGTAATTGGCCTCTCTTCTTAGGAGTCTTGTTGATTGACATGAGCACATTTAAAGAGCCAAATTTCTCCTCTCTCTCACTCCCCGTCCCCTCCCCTCCCTCTCCTCACTAGTTTCTTCCTTTCTCTCGATAGAGGTCTGTCAAACGGAGCCCACCATCCACACCTCCTGACACGACTCACTTTGAAGGGTCTGTCGGGTCTGAAAAGCAGCACATTTAATTTCTGCGGCTCAGATGAACATCTTTCATTACAGTTGTGATGTATTCAGGCCCGGAGTCATTTTGTAAAAAAGGGGGCATTAGGTTGGGAGAAGGGAAAAGCAGTAATTGCCTTAGATGTGGTCAAAACCTATTCAATTTTCAGGCCAAGACAAGACAGTCAAGTTAAAATACTGAATTCTAAGCTTTCAATGTGGCAGCACAGAGACCGGCCTGCATGCGTGCACAGCAACTCATTAAGAGCATGTCATATCAAAACACTTTTTATTGAAATCTTTTCATTAACTAATGCGACTTGACTTGATAGCCCCCTGATAATGGAGTGATTTTTCCCACACGATTTCAACAGTGGCTCTTTCGGCTGAACATAAAAAGACTCTCCACACGCCTCAAGCCCCAGCTTACCTAGAAATGTTTTATTTCAGCAGAGAGCGGTGGAGAAGGGGAGAGAATAAAGCTGCAGACCGGAAACGCTCAGGTTTAGTTGCATGTATCAGCTGGGGAGGAATCTGGGCAGAGAAATTGAATGAATAACAGTAGACTTTTTCCCTCAACAAGTGCTGCTAAATTGCCGTTGTGCGAGGCGTTTTACCCCCTACTGCTTGAGCAGACGTACACCGTGCACGGTAGACATTTTTAAAGCCTCAGATGACATTAGAATTAATGAAATGCCATACTACAAACTTGTAAGCAGTTGTAAACAAGGAACTGTATTATGTTTCTTAAAACTGTGCCCTAAATAGGCAGGAGGTAAATTTGAAATGAATGCGCATCTCCTAGGAACATTAACTCCTCTCCACTAAGGTAAAACCTCGGGCCATCCGAGGACTGCATATAGCTGCTCCAATTTATTTCCCCCACGCCCACATACAATTTTTACCTGAGACACGGAGATCGTGTGGGTCTCCGCTGACTGCTGCCAGGCACCATTACCTGACGAGTTAGGCCATTTGACTGATGGCTTGTGATAGCTCTGAAAAACCTACGATCCCTCAAATAGACCATTTCTGTCTCCCAATTTTGCTTTAATATCTCCCAAAACGCCTCTGAAGGCACTGGGACAAACAAAGCTCCACCTTTGGCTATAAAGGAGCAGGAGTCGGGGGAAAGCAATAACTTAAATGCAGTGACTTGACACATGGAAATGAGCCTTTTTGTATGAAAATCAAGTGGAGCTTAGGCTTTGCAGAGCAGACTTGATTTGAATTGTATACAGTGATTTTGGCAAGGTTATTATTGAGGAATACATATAAACAGCGGGACCCTGTGTTGTGTTTGTGTGTACATTATGGATGGGTGTGATAGATTATCCACCTCAGTGCCCTTAAACCACGTTGAGCCTCTGTTAATATTTTAATACAGTGTCTCAAGTGTTTCTGTGTGATGTGATCTATTCTATTTTATTCACCGCACTGTCTTTTTTCCCTCTGTCCTTTAGGATGCTGCTTGTGGCAAAAGAAAGAAACCCAATTGACGAGAGATCAGGCTAAAACATCTGTCAGCCACTGACTTATGAGGAGTGTCGCTCCCCGCTGCTCATCACGTCTGACCGTCAGCTGACCCCTTGCGCCGACGTTCGACACTTCTGGAGAAACTCACTTGTTGACACACCTCATCAGCCAGGCGCAAGCGACGGCGGTCGAAGACAAAATAACTGAATGGAGGCTAATCGTTGCCCGAAGCTGCTGACGCCGAAGTAGCAACATGCTGCCACAGTCCCCGAATCCTTCAATGCACCGTTCAAAGCTGTCGTTCATTTAGAAACCTCTCAGTGATATCGCCATCTCTGCGACGAAGCAGCGGCTGCAAACGCATACGCACTCAGAAAAAAAGAACAAAAACAGCAAAAGAAAAAGTAGGGTTCCACAGAAACCACACAGAATAAGATCAGCGATGCTTTGGCCCATATTGTTCATTCTGCAAACTGTCTGCACCAGTGTGGCACATGCCATGCAACATTACCCAGCAGCCTGGGGACACTATGACGTGTGCAAGTCCCAGATCTATACAGAGGAAGGCGTGGTGTGGGACTACATGGCCTGTCAGCCGGAAGCCACCGACATGACAAAGTACCTGCGAGTGTCCCTCGACCCCCCAAACATCACGTGTGGAGATCCACCAGAAACGTATTGCGCTTTGGTGAGTCGTAACCTCGGCTGTCCCCTGATGGAGACAAATGAGGCTGGAGACAGGATCTCACAGCATACTGGGTCAGGGATAGAGAGCAGTACATAACAAGGCAACGCGCCACTGCTGCAGCAGAGATTAATGTACAGACACATCCAGTGTGTATTAGGATACAAGTGCTAACATGCAGCAGCACACACGCATGCTTTGACATACACACACCTAACTGAATGCTGACATGCATTTATACACTACGATCCTGGGAATGCATTCAGACAAAACAGGCACAAGCAGGTGTAGAGAGAGAGACATGTGCACACCGCTATGCACATACACACTGGGAATAATACAGCACAAGAGTCACTGTCAGCGTTACACATTCACACAGACTCACAAAAGTAGAAACACAACAGGTTGTAGAGGATGAGTTACTGTGAACCAACACACTCTTCTGACCATATCTGTGTTGCTGAGTCAAATGAAAAGTGTCACAGTTTCCACAGTGCTGATGTTTTTCTTGTCAGGTATTTTCCCCTGTGGATGGGAGACAATATTTTGGACACAAGGGAAAGAAAATTTACTTTTTCATTTCCGTATTCTTTTTCAAAAAGTTGCAAATCTTTGTAGAATTGTAACCAGATTTTCCTTCCTCCAACGTGTCCAATTCTTTGCATACTTAAATCTTCTGAGGCTCTCTCTTTCTATTTTGGAAATTTCTATTTTTGAATATGGAAATATATCAATATTCAAGCAGCTGGTCAAAAATAGCATAATGTTACACTCAATGATGCAACGTATATGCAAATGCACACAGTCATACAGTAGTTGTACACATGATTGCTGCAGCGTCCCATGAAACACTACAAATGGTTTTGCACGCACGCACGCACGCACGCACGCACGCACGCACGCACGCACGCACGCACGCACGCACGCACGCACGCACGCACGCACGCACGCACGCACGCACGCACACACACACACACACACACACACACACACACACACACACACACACACACACACACACACACACACACACACACAGGGAGGGATCAGAGTAAAGAGTGACAAGGTAATTGTAGTGACACAGTTCATATGCTCTGCATGTTCACTGCAGCGTTTACAGTGTTGTGTTTTGTTGGCCCTTATCAACCGTTATCAACAGTGCAACCCCAGGTTGCATTTGTTTAGAGTCACACTCAAAGCAGGCAGCAAGAACCCACAGGCTTTAAAGCACTTTATTAGAAGTTGTGTGCGTGCCCACTGAGAGCTCCTGCAAGTAAATATTTACCAATTAAAATGGGCATCTTTAAAAGGAGAGTTTTTTTTTTATTCTTGCAGCTCCAGATGGCATTGAGACATTTAATGCCACTGTTGGATGAAAAAGGAGCCGGTCCCCAGTCGCGTGTGACGTCTTGCAAAGCTTTATATCAAAACAAACTGTAAAACCTTTATCAGCCCAGTAGATTATCCTGAATACACAACATTAACGTAACACAGGGAGCATAAAGAGCCAAAATAGAGACAAAGAGAGGCACTGTGGTTGGACGGTTACTTCACTTCATCACAGTAATAGTCGGTAGTTAAGGAAACCTGGGTCATTATCCTGACCTGATCTGTTTTTGTTTATTTAGACATAATGTTATACTGCTTATGTATTTTCAACACATTTTATTCTGACTTCTATGGCATTATTTCTCTCTTTCAGGGTATACAGTAGATGAAACCCTACTAACAGCAAATTTGGAAACTTTATTATCTACCAGTTCTAAGGATCTAAGAAAACTGTATTACTCTAACCAATTACACCGGGTGCTGACAATAAAATATGACACTGGTCCTTGGTCTAACACAACAGTAATGGTAGTGTAGTGTCTACCTAGGAGTGCTCACCTACACAGCACACCAGGGATGATGTGGTTATCCTGATTGTTCTGGTGCTGGGATATTGTCACATCAAGAGCTGATGTAATTCTCAGAGTTATGTGTTGTGGGACTTTAGTGTCAGAGTTTGTTGTTTTTATTTTTTTTTCAAGCCAGGCTAGCACAGAGGTATTATGCTTACTCAGTTGGCCATCAGATTGAAACATCTCTACTACTTTTGGATGGATTTGAAATTTAGTGAAGGCATTCGTATTCCCAGAGCCTTCCTGAAAAATCCACTTACATCCATTGATATAAATCAATATCTACAAGAGCTGTCTGAGAAAAAAAAAATCGCCTCTGAAGGCTTTAACAACTTTGATGATTCTGTCACTTTTTATTTGGCATCTCATTAAGATTGACATCTGTGGTTTTGGGTGATGTGTTTTGATTGGACAGATTGCCATGTTCCCTCAGGTTGAGGTTTGATGATGCCTTCACTTTCCACTTAGTGCCATCTTCAGGCAAAACATTCTGTTTCAGTCCAATAGTTTTGATTTCTAACCGAAAAAACAAAACAAAAAACTAATCTAAAAAACTAAATCTAATATTGGTTGGCCAAAATCTTCTGACCTGGACTTTCCAAAACCTTATCGAATAGTGCAACTAAACAAAAAAAGTCCTTAATCTGACAATCTGAAAGCAGTTGAAGTAGTTTAACCAACAAATTACTGATTTGACTACAAGATTATGCAGTTTTTCAGCTGTCCCTACATCTGACTGTCAGCGTGTCTGTCACTGTCTGTGACATGGATCTGAGGTCACCATTGTCCAGATGATCAAGAACACAGGCTCCACCTGCACTCACTTAAATGGCTGTTGTGCGTTTGATCTGTTTACATTCTCAGCTGGCACACAGGCAGACTGACACCAGTGACCTTATCCACCGGTGCTTCCTGAGAGTTTGTTGGAGATGAGAGGAGCATGCAAATGAGCTCTTTTAGCCAATCACTACATTGCCTGCAGTTGTGAGCCCAGTCTAATCAGTTTCCTCAGGAGCTGGTTTGCCTCATATTGGATGGTCAAAAAAATCCTGGATGGCTCACCCCTTCCTTTGGCTTCTCCGTCACTTACAGGTTTTTTTTTTTTTTTTTTTAAAGTCCAAACTGGGCTCTGCCAAATATAGTTTTGACAGAGTCTGTGCTCTTGAAAAGGGCATTAATCATTCAAGAATGGATATTTTACATCTTAAGGTTTGAGGTTGTTTCCTCTTTGGAGGAAATGGCAAAGATACCTTCAAATTTCAGCCCTGTTTTTTTCTTGAATGTTCAGGACACGCGATAAAGAGAGCCCAGGATAAACAGTGTCTAGGACAGGTGTTCTGCATCAGGGAGTTAGCCCTGTTTTTTTATTTTTAGCTGCAGACCTTCAGGGGTTCTTCAGTATGTGTTGGTATTAAGGCTGTTCTCCTGTGGTGCACTGTGGCACCGTCACTCACTATCATTCAACATCAGTATACAGGCAGTGGGCAAGCATATACATGTATACTGTAAAATAAGAGCAAAGTCATGTGGTTGTATTAATTGATATATATTATAACTCTTGTTATTACGTGTAGAAATTCCTTCGTCATGCTTCTTGTTTTAATTAATGGAAAAAAAAGACATTTTTAATATTCAGCATTAACGCAAATTATCTAATTAGACCCATTTGAATGGTGGTAGGCGAAACAATTACTACACTATTGCACCACATGGGCCCTAATGAACAATAGCTGTTAATGCTGAAGAACGCCTGCTGAAAGACATCTGCATCTAAAAGCTCTCATAATCACTTTTGATATGGTGAACAGACATGAGAGTGTTTTTAATTACAGCACTTCTCTCACTCTCTAAAGTCTAAATCAGGTTGGCTTTGGGGGATTTAACGGCAATTCACAAAAGTGGCAGGCCATTACATAGATATTGAGAGAAGAGGTTTAATTTTCATGCACTTCACAGTCAAACCAAATCATTTGTAGTAGCCAAGTAATGGGCATGGACATGTTTATTCCACAAAAAATAAATAAGCATTTGGCAGATGGCTGCCACAGCGTCTTAAAATTTTCACCATCTGAATATGCTGGGTGAATAAATTCTGTTTTGTTAGGCAGACCACCCTGTCAAGCCCCTCTAACTGTGGTTGCCGTAGAGGAGTAGTTTTTGAATCAGTGCCCTATACTGATTATAGAAACTTCTCACCCAGTGGTTTGGTGGTTTGGAAACATGGCAGGCAAACTCTGTTCTCCCACAGCATCTTCAGTGATCTGGCTCTGGATCGAAATGAATGAATGTGAGTCAGGTGTCATCGGCCCACATGCTCAACAGTATCTGCTGCCATGCTGATTCATCTGCATCATGTTGGCAATTGTATAAATCTGTAAGACTGATTCAGTAATGGCGTTGATTCCAGCTACTCTGAGTTTAACTGGGTTGATTCTTGTAATTCCTCTGAACTTTATTCCGTTTTCTCAGAATGGATGAAAGGAGTTTTGGCTGCCAGTTCACCACACGGCCCCCTCGGGGGCTTAGGGAGGAAAGACGAGTTGAGAGCTCCCACTAAGCTGCTCGGAGACTGCCACGTTATTGACAGTCAGTGCAGCAGACTTATCTTTGCTGGCAATGATGGGAGCCATTGTGAACTTTCAATCTGTGTCTTACATGCCCACAAGAACTGACGTAATCGACTTTAGAAAGAGAAATAGATTATAGAGCGGAGAAAGGGAAGCAACCTTTGCTGCATAGGCTGAGAGGTCATGAACAGAAACAGTGAATCTGCAGAATGCCTCGCACAATGTCTGTGTATAAACTGCTAACTAGTTCTGTATGTTAAACTCTTGAGGAAATGTAACCACTGCCTGAAAATTACACTCACAGTCCTGGACAGTTCTGGATGATGTAACTGGACTGATTGCAATGATTTTGGAAGCAAAGACAAATTATGTCATCCTGCCAATAGAAGTGTCAGATCAGAAAATACTGTTAGAGAGAGAGAGCAGAGGTGGTTTTGGTTCATTCTCCCACGTTGTCATCAATCTTGTGGATTTCAGCCAAAAAAATCCCCAAAACCGCTGAAGCTTTGCTCCTTCAAGCAGCAAACAGCAGACAGATTGTTAGCAACTAGCCTGAACATGGCACCATGACTGTAACAGATAATGGCCCAGATATTTGTCACAGTTGAGGGTGACCAAAAACCCACCCACAAATGACCAAAACACCTCCTCAATCAGTAGTTTGTGCTGTGGAGATCAGTGAATTGTGGTTTGAGAAACTCATGGATCGTCATTGTTTTTGCATTATCAGTGAAACCTGTAGTGAGCCTGGTCCTAACCAGTCTCTTGCCCTTGATTTCATTTGTGCAAAGAGACTTGCCACTCTCCAACTACTGGATCGGCCTTCACACAATCGCTAACATTTGGTCGTGACGTATGTAATGTGCCGAAACGCAATGAAGCTGCTGCACGCTGCAAACAACAACCATCCCCCATTGCAATGAGCAGAGCAAAGCAAGCGTGTGCTAGATGTCCATTAACGACAGCAGCGTTGCCACAACACAACAGGAAGGAACAAATGTCTTCGTAAACATCCATCTCCGCTGCCATTATGTGTGAACTACAACTTCCAACTTAGCGCATAACCTTCAACATTTTTGTTCTCAGCCATTCCCTCTGTTCGCTGATTGCATTAGATTCTCTGGTGATATCTCTGTCAATATGAGAATCAAACTGATGACCTTCAGATCAACAATCACATATTGTATACAGAGACAGAGCCAATCAGACCTTGAAGTGTGAGCCCAGCCTCACCAATTACAATCTAGAGCATACTGTAGCAGTTTTTACCTTAAGAAGTTGGGGTTCCAGTCAGACTCAAAGTCTGACAAATAAACAATAAAGTAAATAAGGAGATCAACAACTGTACAAAAGAGTAACAGAATCAGAACCAGATAACCCTTTGCATAAAATAAATCCTAACACAATGAATAACTCAACTACAGCTCCAGTCAGTCAACTCATCAGTGCATTCAGAATTCCTCAATGAAAACACCACAGTTCCATAAATGTATCCAGTAACAAACGGGTGCTTGTTCAATTTGTGTGTGTGTGAAGCAAGTACATCTCCAAAGTTCAGTCCATAGTTTCCCGGTGTCGTGCCGAAAAGAGACTGCCTGGCGAAAAACAACTGCCCTTTCTCGGCGGGGTCTTGCTGAAAAGTGACTGTCCCCACTCAGGAATGCAAGGGGTGACATTGACCAAATTTACTGTACGTGTATCTGATGCCCTCTACTATCACTCCAGAAAATTCTGTGAATATCACCCATTACAATCCTGAGTTACAGGGGGCAGTCACTTATCGGCGGGGGCTTGCCAAAATGTGAGTGATTGCTGAAAAATGACTGCGCCCTGTATCTCTCCAGTGATTTGGATGAATTAATTCATGCAGAAACCCTTGATGTCATATTAAATAGCAATTACATAACGACAAATTACTTATGTGCTAATTATCAAGGATCCACAACAAGTAGGCCTACAGTAAGTTGTGAATTTGTTCAATATCACCCCGTGCAATCCTGAGTTAGTGGGGGGCAGTCGTTTTTCGGCTGGCAGTCTCTTTTCGGCACAACACCTGTCAACAGTCCATGTCATGAGTCCAGATCCACCCAAACAGACAACTCCAATCCGGATTTTTCGCAGTCCACATACATTTCACAGCCAAACAAGAAACATCAGAATTTGTTTTACCTCCGGTCAGTGGTCTGTGTAAGTCAATCTGCGTCTCCTCGGTTTATGGATCTGCCTCCAGCGTCCCCAAAGGACACACAGGCCCAAAGGCTCTTCGCTCCTGTCCAGGTTCAAAAATTAGGATATGACGTCTCTCGCTGCGGACTTTATTCCGATGCCAGTGGATACAGAGTGTTAATCCGGTTCTATACTTTCCCATGGTAGGCATACAGAACGGCAAATGTGCGCTAGGTGAGTAAATTAATACTTGAGTATGGCCATTGGCCTCGATGATTGTCGCCACAATGAATTTCACACCCAGAATTTGGATATGCCATGGATGGATATAAAATACAGTTAATGCAGTAGTGTCTTATCTAGTAAATAACTTCCTCTGTTGGTGCCAGACCAGTCGGAGCATCAATGTCATAACAGCAGTGTCAGTTTCTAGTGGCTGATACAACCAAGCAGTTCAGAGGTCAAAACTGAAACTGCTATTGCCCCTCTTTGATCTCTGCACCCTTCCCTTCTTGTTGAGGAGGGGGGGGATTCACTCATCCATATATTTGTTTGGAGACAGGGAACAGTTGGAGCGTTTAGCTTCCCGTCACCCCGGTGCCCTTGACTCTGTTCTGAACTGGCCCTGCCCAGCACATCATCACCGCACCACTGCGTACCAAGACACCGAGATGACATGCAACATGTCCCCTGACTCCAGGAGAAGGGGGGAGTCATCATTTATTCTTTCACTTGCCTGCCACCTCTTTTGTCTCCTGGCTTTTTAATTTCCCTGTCCCTTGTTTTCTGTCAGCTGATGATGCATAATATCCTGGCTTTCTTTGAACATGTGGAGGTTGAATGCTCCATATAAGGTGAGCACTTGACAGATAGAGATATGTTGGCATTATTCCCAGGGATCTGTGACAGGTTAATTCTTACAGGGTTGTAAATACAAAGACAGATGAATTATGCATAGAGATATATATATAAAAAAGTGATGGGCTTTGTGGTTCGACAATACAGTCTTTCTGGACAGCTTAACATTTGAATGCATGTTTGCTGTCTGAAATTGAGTGCATATAACTATATGCAGAAGTGTATTCAGGACTCTTGCTTCGTCAGCAAAAATGATAATAATTTAAGTTTTCCTGTTGTTGCACATAAACTGAAATTACACACTTTGTAATGCAAATGTTTGAAATGCACATACATTATTCTTACCCGTTCAAGTCACCTAATATCTGAACTGAAAACAGAGAGTTCTATGAACAGTTGCAGCTCAGTGCCGCTCACACATTGTAAAGCCCTTATAGTGCAAACTGACATATGATAAGAGTCAAGTTGTCTTGGCATGGCGTACGTCAAACCTTGATATTTTGCGAGATTATGTTTGCCCACCGTGTTTGATGTGATGACCCGAAAATGTGACACACTTTTCTACTTAACCCAACTGGTTTCGAGGCACGTTTAATTCAAATAAAGCAGGGAGTAAGATTCAGCAGAACTATCGGAAGACATGGCAGTATCGTTATTACATGGCCAAGCAATGTTGCAACCCGCAGAATTTTATTTTCAATCTTGTGGAAATCCTCAAGCCTTCATTCACATCAGGTAGGTAGGTGAGGCTGAGATATGTGAAATCACGTATTTCGTAGTACACAGGTGTTACGACCACCTGGCTCACGGTAGGTCACAACAATTAGGGAGACCACACAGGTAAACCATTTAGTGTATTTATTAAAATCAAGGCCCTAAAGTACAAAGTAACTAAAGAGAATAATGTGCAAAGTAACAAGAAACAACTAAGGAACAATGGTTGGCCGTTGTTGTCGCAGGCAGGGAAGGAGAGAGAATGGCGGCCCTGGAATCCCCTCTTTAAATACCCTCTCAGGCAATCAGACCCAATCCCGTGCACCTGGATGGGACCTGACCTGAAAGGCAAAAATGGGGAAAGAAAACCAAGGCACCAGGGAAACAGCGCCTCCCCCACCACACAGGAGGAGGACAGTTATTTCCAATACAGAAATACATAACACCCTCCCCCTTAAAACAGAGGCCCAACACCATGGCCTCTGCAAATAAGGCTTCAGTACTGCCTACACCAACAAAAAAAAGATAACCCACTATTGCCATTTACTAGTGGTAGCTAGTTTGACTATGTACATAACAAAGCTAGAAAAGAAAAACTACAAATGTCCCCCACAGCACCTTCCACCAAGAACTCATGGTCAATTGGGGTCGGACTCCACCTTGCTGGTTCACCCCTACACACCTCCACCCACCGCTGCCCAGCCACCCGCAACTCCTGGTACCGGGAGAGCATCTTTAAGGAGGAAAGACAAGGTTAGATGGGATATTGTGAGGAGCAACTGAAAGGGGAGGAACCGGCTCACTCCAACCCCTCTGGCGCACGTGACAACGCATCGGCAATGACGTTGTCCACACCACGTATGTGCCGGATGCTCAGGTTGTAAGGCTGTAGAAAGAGCGTCCACCTCATCAGCCGCTGGCTCGGACTCTGCAAAGAGTGAAGGAAGGTTAGGGGATTGTGGTCTGAATACACGACTACTGGATGGACTCCCCCTCCCACATACACATCAAAATGCTGCAGAGCCCACACCAGCGCTAACGCTTCCTTCTCTATCGTCGAGTAGTTTAGCTGGTGGCGGTTAAACTTCCTTGAAAAATAGCTGACTGGCCGATCCACCCCTTCACCATCAGTCTGCAAAAGGACACCCCCAGCCCCAACCTGACTAGCATCTACTTGTAACCTGAATGGCTGATCTAGTCTAGGCGCTGCCAGGACAGGAGCTGTACTCAACAGCATCTTCACCTGGTCAAAAGCCTGCTGGCTGGCAGAAGACCACTCAAACCTAACCTTCTCCTGCAGTAGGCCGGTCAGTGGGGCAACCACCGTGGAGAAGTTTGGACAGAAACTTCTATAATAGCCGACCATTCCTAAGAAGCGTCTAAGCTCAGTCTTGGAAACAGGAGGTGGGAACCGATCGATGGCTTGGACCTTGGCCCTCACTGGCTTCACCTGACCCTGGCCCACTACTTTCCCCAGGTAGGTTACTGTAGCCCTGGCAAATTCACACTTGGCTAAGTTAACCGTGAGGTTGGCCTCCTGGAGTCGTACCAACAGCGCATGTACACGATTCATGTGCTGCTCCCAAGTATCGCTGTAAACTACGACATCATCTAGGTATACGGCTACGCCCTCCAGCCCTGCTACTACCCCGTTCATCAAGCGCTGAAAAGTGGCGGGCGCATTCCGTAACCCAAAACTCATAACCTTGTAGGAGTAAAGGCCGGATGGTGTGATGAACGCGGAGATCTCTTGGGCACGGGGAGTTAGTGGGACCTGCCAGTAGCCCTTTAGCAGATCAAATTTACTCACATATCTGGCAGATCCCACTGCATCCACACAATCCTCCATCCTTTAACTGCAGTAACAACTTAACTGATGGGGCTCCCAAAAATTCCCTCACAGGATCCATTTCACCAAAACTCTTATGGCTACAAACGCCCAACCAGTAACTGATACCCAGTAATCAATAGGCAACCAAAGCCACAACCTCAAACCAAATTCAAAACAACATTTACCAGGCCATCACTATCATATTAACAAGTATAGACAAAAGACCCTGTTATCAGCTATAATACCCCAACATAGGACGGTGAGTAGCTTTACTTAGCGAGCGAATGAAGCGAAAGAGCTGCCCCGCGTCTAACTCAACAAAAGATCCCTGACTAACCACAACCTAGTCTTCAGTGCACTCATAGCAGCTTAACTACCAACAGCACCCTACTGGTACTGCTGAATAGCGCCCCGGCTTACAGCACACCAAAAACAACAAACTAAAACAACAAACAAAAAAAACAAACAAGCGTTAAGCGCTTCTCCTCCTACCACGGGGGTTCACGTAGCTCATGGTATCTAAACCACACGCTTCAGACAAAAGGTGGGCGACAACAGTAACCCCGTCTACTCACCCTCCAGCTGAGGATTATAACCGGTAACCAGGTCACCAATCAAAGGAGGATAGCGCCCACAGTCCTCCCCTGCTGCAAGCCAAGCAAATCAAGGTTTAATACGGCAAACCAAACAGGCCAAATCAATAACCAATACTACACCAAACCAAGATCAACCACTTATTAAGCAATCAAGCAAACTAACCAAACACTGTGAGTCTCCTACCACAAGTACTACCGAACTATCCAGGCATTAGTAAGGTACTGACAACCTTACCAATATCCCGGACGAGCCCCCATTTGTTACGACCACCTGGCTCACGGTAGGTCACAACAATTAGGGAGACCACACAGGTAAACCATTTAGTGTATTTATTAAAATCAAGGCCCTAAAGTACAAAGTAACTAAAGAGAATAATGTGCAAAGTAACAAGAAACAACTAAGGAACAATGGTTGGCCGTTGTTGTCGCAGGCAGGGAAGGAGAGAGAATGGCGGCCCTGGAATCCCCTCTTTAAATACCCTCTCAGGCAATCAGACCCAATCCCGTGCACCTGGATGGGACCTGACCTGAAAGGCAAAAATGGGGAAAGAAAACCAAGGCACCAGGGAAACAGCGCCTCCCCCACCACACAGGAGGAGGACAGTTATTTCCAATACAGAAATACATAACAACAGGATAGCACTCAAGGTTTCCCCACTCAGTTTATATGAAATATATAGTAATAAAATTTGATCCTTCAAGGTTTGGTCCAGACTTAAATATTTTTGATCTGTTATCCAACAGATTTGAAATCCAGTTAAACCAATTACTCAGCAAGAATTATCCACCACATTTTACATTGACTATTTGACTCTCATGAAAACACAGTCATGATAAAACTCACCATTCAGAACACTTTTACATTAGTAAAAACATTACTTTTATATTACTACACATATTATTGTGATACGATAGGCTACTGCATGGATATTATGATCCCCAGAGGGTGGATCCTACTGATGTTGGATTGTGAAATCATAACATGGATATTCATGGATAAAAAAATAATACATCAACAACTATTCTATGTATTTCCATGGAATTTAAAGAGGTGCTAGTAGCTCATCGGTTTTCCTTTCTTCTCTTTCAACTACTTACTGTTGAATGGATGGCTACATACAGTACATTCATTGTTACCAGAGGATGACTTGTAATGACTCAAACCTTTTAGCTGGTGAAAAATTTGCATCATCTGAATATTGAAAGTGTTGGTGTTTTAGTGGCTTCATGCACCATGGGAGGGAACCAGATTGGAAATTTTGAACTCCAGCTCACAGAAATCATGTAATGTGTTATCAGTGAACCAAGCACAGTTCAATTATTTTACCATCCAACAGCCTGTTCCCAGCCTTGTCTTTAGAGTATTATCTATTTAAAAGTCAGTTGGCGTTCTGGATGGTTTCAGGTAGTTATTAATCAGTTATAAAAAGCTATACTGTACGCAGCAGAAGAATCTTGCGGCACAAAAAACTGGGACACTGTGTGATATTTGGACATTTCTACTTTTTACACAAAAGTTTGCCTAACCTTGCTCCAGGTTTTGAAATAAGCAAAGTGGAAGTGAATCGACTGAAATCCCCACTTCTCATCTCCTCAACTCAACATCAATAAACTTTACATAGAATATTAAATCTTCTTTGTTCCCTCTAGGTTTGAATTTAAAAACAGGGTGACAAAGACGAATCTCGTTAGCATTTGCTTGAGGTCCCAAATTGCAGGAGATAAGATGGTATTTTGGAATGATTCAAAGGAAATCCTATTACCTCACGAAATGACTCAGCATCCTCTCCTCCTCATCGTTCAGCCACATTTAACTAATTTGATGCAGACATACATGCCAACGCATTTTTGTCGCTTCACTGGCAAAGGCATATTACAAGCATGAATGTTTCATCTGTGAATCACCATGTTTGTCTTACACCTCACTACACAGGAAAGAATTTGTTACTTCAGTGTGTATGGTGCCTGTCAATACCGGTGAGACAGCAGTTCTTAGAGAATGACAGTCATGAGCTTTCAACGAAGCGCTTTCCTAGAGATGACGTTGTAGTGACCCGTGAAGTTAAAGCAGAAGTAAGTGGTCCGGTCGTTTTCGCTAATGCTGCGTTCCAGGCAGGCTTTTGAAATAGTAAATTACAGCTTCAAGTCACAACTTACGACTTTGTAGCGTTCCAGGCAACCCACTCGTGTTTTTCCGACCTGTTTTACCGGTGAAAGTCACTATAACGGCCACTCGTAACTTCCGACCGGTGAACTCGACGATTGAACTGGTATGACTTCACGGTCGGAAAAATACGAGTTTCCTTGAACGCACCATAACAGTCCTCGTCCCTACGTCGCCACATTCACGGCGTCCCTTGGCTGCACACACAGCCCTGCATGCCGTTCTCTCTCCTCATTGGATAAAAACTGTAGGATACGATAAGTGTTTTCTCCTCGGCTTACAGCAGAGCAGAGTGACTGAGAGACCCGTGTTTCAGACCAAACACTCTATGTAAGTGATTGCTGTCGGAAGATATAACTATTTAAGACTTATATTAACACAAATATATCACTTACTTCTGCTTTAAGTTACTTTTAGTTTGAATTCTCCCTGAGAGCTTCCTTTGCCTCCTGTTTTTGTCATGTCCATCTCAGCTCTTCTTTCTTTTCAATAATGAAATAAGAGGGTAACTGAACTGTCCACATTGTAATTTTGGAAATAAAAGGGAATTCCTTGACCATTAAATTGAATTATTTTCGCTTTCATAGTCTTCAGTGCTTGCATGTCCATTCAGCCTCCTTTTACGCTTGACAAGCTGAATGGGATTCTTGTAAAAGATACAGTAATTGAATTACTCAAAAGCTATTTGGCAGCCTGGTTCTCGGTTGCTGCCCAAAAAAAAAAAAAATTCAACTTGGCTCACCCATCTGCCAAAGTTATGTTATTTTATTATTTTTTTTCTTTAGCAGCGAAGTGCATGTGAGTGTGAAGGACTTCCCCTCCCTCAAGACACTGTCTGTAATTTTTGCCAGTCTGAGGAGTGTCAAGCAATCAGGCAGTTCTCTCATGGGAGAAGAAGGCTTTGAAAGCCTTAACTTGAAAAGTAGGTGTTGGTGCTCGGCTACAGATCCTGTCATCTTTTAAAATGTCTAATTCACCCATTTAACATAATAACATAGATCATGATCTCTCTTTGAATATTATATAATTATAATATTATAGCCTACATTAACAGAAATTTATATTGCAGTGCCCTTGTGTAGAAAAAGAACATTTTGGAGATGATGTTAAATTGCTGTCTTTCCATGAGTGAGATAAGAAAATGAATGTTGTATCTAAAACATGGTTAGCTTAGCATAAAAACAGGAAGTGGAGAATAGCTAGCATATGACTTTCTTCATCTGCCAATTCTTCCAAAGCTGTCTTATACATGATCTATCATTTTTATTTACCTTTGAAAAACAGAACTGTAAAAAACAAAAGTTTCAGAGTTTAGGCTACTCAGTGAGTCAATTTTCCATCCCCAGTGCTTCTACGTACTATGTAGCATCTGTTGCTAAAGCTTGGACATGTAACTTCCAAGCTTTAGCAACTGTGTGAGGCCATAAGCTCAATTTAGCATAAAGAGCTAAAAGACTGAATATTTAAGCTCAATTTAGCATAAAGAGCAGCAGGAAATGTATCTTATCTATGCTACATTTTTACCTTAATTAAGCAGCTTTAGACTAATTGTGATGGTTTAATAAATGGTTTAACTTGTTACGAGGGAGATGGAGGCTCTCTGCCTTCCACATGAGTGTCACTTGTATTGTCTCCGGGCTGAAAACCAACCTTGTAAGATTGGGGCCGCTGCCCCCGTGTCCCAGCTCTCGTCTCTGCGGCACTGCGACACAAAGGCCCGTAATCTCTTGTTTATGAGGGATTAAACTACACATACTCATCGTAACGTCGTAGCCTATATCATATAGGCCTAACGTTATTTACCTTTACTTTATTGATTGATTTCTCGCCTGCTTCGTTGTAAACAAATGCACATGGGAGGGATGCACAGCGGAAAAGCGAACAGACTTAAATAGTTCCTCTTTAACCAATGGTTATATTATGATAGTTTAACAAACAAAGATGAGGAATAGTGACCACTGAGTTTCATAAGTGTGGACCTTTTTTGAAGTGTGAACCTGACAGAGTTGCATCAAACTTCTCTACTAATTGTCAGCAACAAAGCAGGTGTATTTCTTATTTGTTGAGTGAGCTTTTAGAGATCTTGGTATAAATTTGGACAGACTCATGCTAGCTGTTTCCCTCCAGTCATTATGCTAAACCAGCCCAAAAACACAGACTTTAGATTGATAGATATTTTCATTTTACCCTTAGAAAAAAAGAAAACAAATGGGCATATGTCTCAAAATGTTAAGCTATTCCCTTCAAGGTGTTAATATGTATTGCACACCAGCTATGTATTGTGTAAAAATCCAAAGGTAGTCAAAATGTAGGAAGGTTTTTTTTTTTTTTTTTGAAAAGGTCAAGCCTTTCAAAGCAGTTTTGTGTTGTTGTTTTCTCCTTTTTTTTCTTGATTTTGAGAATTCATGAACTACGTTGAAGGTGCAAGAAATGAAATAGAGAAACAGTGGCGAGATGACAGGCAACTGTTGCGACCCACCTCCCCTTAGGAAACCCAGCCATCATGTTGTCATGCCATATCGATCTCTGAGAAAGAGTGAAAGAGACTGTGCTGTGGAGAGAGAGAGAGAGGGAGGGAGAGAGAGGTAGGGATAAAAGTACAGAGGGGAAGACTGGTCGTTTACAAAAGTGGCTGGTGTGATTTTATCATGCTCAGTGAAAGGGTGACATTTCAGTAATGCTTTATTTCTCACTTTGGCATTTCAAATTAATAAAAGCCTCTAATAACTATGCAGATTGAAAAAGATGGAGGAGGAGTTGACACGCTATGAGCTAACACACTGATGAACAATGCAGCAATTTCACTCGCGCTCTGTCTCATTCTTTTTTTTTCCCCGGCTCTCTCAATTTCATCCCATGAATTTTTCTGCAATGACCCCTGCATCTCATTGTAAACGGCTGAGAACTGAGTCTGTGTCCTCAGAACACTTGGAATTCCTCAATAGCAGATTTTAACATGTTTGAAAGCTGCTTATATGAAACCAGCAAGAGTCAGAATCAATAATGCAATGTATTGTTAGGGTGGAGATGTGGTTACAAATGGATAATACTTTTTTGTTTGTTTGTTTCGAGCTATATGGATCGATAGGAATGCAATAGACTTTTCTACCAACGTGGTGTCTAATTGACAAACAGTTCTACTCAGTTACACTGAAAAAAGTCACAAAATTGATGCTCCAGAAGTTATTTCTGCCTGTTGTCTGTGTGTTCCTTCTGCATATTTACGCTAAACTAAGCTAAACGCCTCATGTCTTTAGCTCTATGATATATGCAGACATGAGATTGATCCTAAAGATTTTCACAAGGACGGCATATCATTTGTACAACATACAAAGATCAGCCACAAGTTAGTAGTTTTAATGTTGTGAATCTGGTATATACACAGTATATGTATGTGTATATGGTTTCCCATTGGGAAAGTGGGCTCAGACTTTTGTACTCCATAGTACATTTTTGATATGCACTCACAACCAGCAACAAAATGTTATTTTATTTGTGTGAACATTAGTAAAAACTGATAAATATTACACATAATGTACAGTTCTGTAATACTTTGTCATTATTAATGGCTAGTTTAGTACCGAATGTTGTGAACATAACATGAACACATGACATGTTGAGCATAAATTGTGGCTGGCACTGGCATATAAGCAGCATACCATTAATAAATCTCGCAATATGAGTCTTGTCAAATGGGTGAAATCAACTTTATCCAAAGTGAGTGTGAATATTTTTAGCATAGCTAAAGCCAATAAGAATCAAACATACAACCCAGGCATTGTTAGTGTCATACTCCATTTGTACAGGATCAAAAGAGATGCCTGTAAATTCATCTGATTTGTTTGTTTTACACACACACACACACACACACACACACACACACACACGCCCGTGTTAAGTATTCTGTATAAAGTATCTTGAGAAGAAAGATATCAATTTTTACCACACAACCAGGCGGTGTTATATCCACAGGCTGCTTTGCAGTACAGAGAGAGAGAGGGAGAAACAGAGAGATCGAGTAAAGAGAATTAAACATCCTCTCATTATAGCAATGTTAAAGCTTTTTATTGAATCCTGACATCAGAGGGAATCTAATCCCTCACACGACCAAGCTCAGACACACACACAGACACAGATATACACACATACACTCACATCCGCCCTAATACACAGGAGAAATATACAGGTACACACAAAAAAACATGAACACACAAAAACAACAAATACACATTCTCAAATCACTTTGATGCAGTTCTCTATACAGTTTCACTCACTAAACCAAATACACACACGCACGCATAAAAGCACCCCCACCACCACCACTGTCACCATCCCCCATGATAATAAGGTGGTGTTAAATTTACCCCAGTGGGATTCTGCCACATGGGACAGATAATGAGGCCAGGTGTTAATTAATGTGGAGTACGTTTCCCCTCTTCTGCCGACGCCCCATGAATCCCAATCAAGGCTGCGTCCGTGGATCGTGGCGCGTTTGATTTGCCAAGCAGCGTACTTCAAAAGGCCAGACTGGCTGTGCTGCCGTCCTCAAAGGGACTGCTTTGGCAAGGGCTGCATTCCAAAGGGCGGAGTTCTTGGCATGTGGCAAATCGAAACATGAGCGCCGGGAGAAGTTTGTGTTTTTGTTTTGATCAGACATCTGTGCCAATAGCGAGTTACAGCCGTCACCCCTGCACCGTCTGATGTGCTGTTCACTTCTCCACCTGATGCAAATGTTTTCATTTTGTTTGCTGCGTGCAGCCTCCTACATGACACTTAAAAGCAAGATACTGGTGTATTTTAGAAGTTTTACCTCCTTAACTACAACTCATGAATACATTTCACTAACATTTTTTAAAAATGCATTCACCACAGTCGTAGATTATGCTGTGATTTGGTCTGTGCTTCTTTCTGTACAAGTTGCCCCTCTGCCAACCTACAGTAATCAGTTACTGTACAGTGCTGACTCAGCTTGCAGTGTAAGTATTATGTACAGTGTTTATCATCTAAACACAACATGGATATTTTAAATAAATAGTTAATCCACAATCAGGAGAAATTGATCTACAATATAAATCACATGTTACTATATAAGTATGAGTATTAATATTTTCATGTAGTTTAAAGGGACACAAAAGTGTCTCTGTAAAGTCGACAAGACCCAGACCTACAATATAAATCTATTTATCTCTATCTCCACCGGATCAAAGTTTGACCTATAGTAGACACAAAAGTGCAATACTAAACTGATGGAGGGCAGATTGACTTGAAAAGTCTGTACTGAATTAACTTTTGATAAAAAAACACCTCCAGAACTGAGAAATATTTCATTATGAAACATCTTCGCAGGTTACGGCCTGTGTGAGCAGATCGACCCTGTTTTTCTGCCTTTTTCTGATTATTTCAACTTATATAAATGAGGGGCTGAAGCTTTGAAATGTAGAAAGAAAAATAAAGTGAGAAAATAATAAAGAACCTTGTGTAGGAGAGCTTATATTTTTACTCTTTGTTCTTTAAAGGGATACTTCACCCAAAATAGACAATTACATTTTCTACTCACGGTCATGCCAAGGAAGGGTTTGGAGAACTTTAGGAGTCATCAAAACGCTTTAGGAGTTCCAGGGGGGGTCCGGCTGGCAACGGGTTTTCATATAATGGCAGCGGATAGAGTTCACTTTTGAGTCGTCCAAAACACACACTATGAAACATCCAGATACCGCCATACTGCTCGTCCGTACTGACCCCAAGTGTCCTGAAGCTGCAATTCGAAAATGAGCATCCACCACCATTATATGACAATCCGTTGCCAGCCGGACCCCCCCCTGGAACTCCAAAAGTGTTTTGATAACTCTGAAAGTTCTCCAAACCCTTCCTTGGCATGACGGTGAGTAGAAAATTGGTGAACTATCGATTTTGGGTGAAGTATCCCTTTAAATCACCTCAAGACCCCTTACCCTTCCTGGTACCCCGCACTGACCAGTGGATTAACTCAGCAGGGTTGGGCTAATTAAGTTTAAAAATATACAGTTGTTGTCTGGCATGATAGAAAACACACAGGAGCATGCACTGCTGTAAATTCAGAAGCGATGTTAAGTGTATGTGATTTGCAGTACATGACTTACAACATCCATAACTACAGTAATGGCCTTTTAAAATGCATGGATGTCAATAATTCTGAGGCTAGTGCCCACATGTTCTGACCATTTAAGGCTATCAAGATATTGTATATGATGGCGTTTCTTGGACTTGCACGATATTGAATTGCCATTATCTGCTGTCAGGTCTTTGACACTCCTAACCCTCCAACCTCAGATATGATATGATGGAGCACTCACAGGTCAGATGTGCAATCCTCGTGTCCTTCATCTCTCTGAAGGTCAGGGGGATGAAAAGCCTGGCTCTGTTGTGAGCCACTTCTGGCCCTGACTGCAGGTCATTAAAGCTCTATTGAGTTTCTGCCAAAGCTCTGACTCTCCCAATATCTCACCATGGCTCATCTCAGCTGTCTCTTCCGTCAGGGTTTATACCAAGCCCTGAAAGGATCAACACCCAGCCTGAGTGTTCACTATACACTTGAGCATCCCCTCCTCTGAAAAGCCAACCTAGATCTACTTTGATATCATCCATTTTGGCCCGTCTTCTGTGTATCACCACAAACGTATCATCTTCAGTTATATCAAGGTACTGTAGCGAGCACAGAGCACGAGAGAGCTCGCCTTTCCCACTGATGGAAGTTGAGAATTTATTGCGGTCTCCGATGGGCATTGTGTGATTTTGTCAAGTAGTGCTTCAGCTCAAATCATCATCATTTTTTGTTGTCCTGGATCAACTCCCTGAACACTGAATCACAGCCGAGCAGAATCACCAAGCTGTCATTTGTCAATTTTCTCCTCCTCTGGTGCACCACGTGAATGAGGATGGACATCCGGAGGTGTGATAGAGGGGTTTTGGGCCAGTGACAGGTCTGCAGGTGTGATGCGGAAAGGTTACGAGGTGTAAGGCCAAGCAGGATCATGGGCTGATTAATCCAGCAACACCTCAGGTCCAGTGGGAGAGACTCCTCCCACCGCCACAGAGGCTTTGTGGTGATGACGCAGTTACTGAGGGCTCAGCACTAAACCAGCAAAGTACACACAGGTCACAGACTATGTTATATTACACTGTAGTTTCATCTTAAATGGTAAACATTAGGGGTAATAACAATGATGCACTTTGATTTGATGAATTGATTGCTAAGATTGAGGAATACAGTGAAAAACTATAACAACATCCAAGATGATCGTGTAACCGAGAGATTGAACAAACTTACAAACAACAAATTAGCCAGACAGTCTGTAAACATTCACATCTACAGCTCCACCTTTGTTGTACCAACAGTGTTTTCGTAGATCTAAACAATTACTTAAAGTGGACAGTGTTGAAATGACCAAAAATAAGGTACAGCTAGGATTATCCTTCAATCATATTTATCATTTTATAATGTTTACAGAATAGTATTTTGTATTTTGATGCAATATAACATTTTCCTATAAAGTTGTTGTTGTTTTACCAGCTTAGAGAGTAACAGAGGATAAAGAAACAGGTGTTATCATCTTCAATCTTCGTTATTATCAACAATCTGCTTTGGAAATGTGCCACCATTATTTCTCATACAGGCTATTGTGCTATAGGTGCAAGGTTGGAAAGAGACTATGAAAAAAAAATGAAACTAACTTAAATGAGTCATTATTTTACTGTGCAATAATTTGATGCAGTATAATTCCTGCGACTTTAACTGACAATATAAATATCATTATTAGACCCTGTCAGTATCAGGGCACTGAATGACGCCTTTATATGCTGTGGGTCTCTTTTTTATACCCACAAATAAACACAATAAATTACCCCCAGGCCTGTTTGGTAATTGATAGCATAATATTTCTTCTTCTCCCTGAAGAAAGGGTCATCACTCAAGCAAAGTCAAAGCCAAATTAATTTACTAAGAATGCACTAAGCAGAGCTGTCACAGAGCTCCTAGAAACAGCATTCATATACAGCTGAACTACAACAGCAAATATGTTTTGTAGGAAACGTAATTGCGAGCAGATTTTTCTATTTACATAATGAGAAACGATAATAAGCTTGAATTAAAAGGGGATGGCTGGAGTTGGGAAGTGGAGTGAGTTCAGTCTGTGATCTGCAGCTACAAGTCCAGGGATCCGTCAGCTAAACTGATTGCTTGGATTGCCTGCACCCATCCTTCAACGGCAGCTGTCACTGGCCCAAGAATTTATCTGCCAAGCCACCTCTCATGTCAAAAGGCACATCAACAGGAGGTTGCGCTTTGTCAGTCTCATAGGCCATATGTCACTCATTTAAACATCTGCCTCGCATCATCATGTGCCTGTTTGTGTTTGTGTGTGTGTGTGTGTGTGTGTGGGTGGGTGGGTGTATAGTGTTTGCCTGAGTTTTTGCACAATGTGTGCATTTTTTTTTGATATTTTCTAAGTGGGAGTTTGGAGAAAAAATATCAATTGTGCATTTTTGTAGCAACTTTTAAAAGATTTTATTGATTTAGCTGTTGTGGTAGCAGATACGGTGTCTATGTGTTGTATGTTCTGTCATGGATCATTGATCCCCATAAACTACTGAATACAACCACGAATTTACATTTTTTTTTAAAACCCACCTAGCCTCCATGGTTAAAGAGTTGAAGAGGTGCTTTATATTTCAGTGAATGACATTTGGATTCACATTACCTGCTCAAGTCTCTCACTGTCTCTGTCTCCCTTGTTCTCTTGCTCTCCTACTGTGTGTGACACCCTGATATTGGATTGACCTTATAGGCTGCAGAGATTGGGACATCATTAGCTGTGACTAGCCGCAGACTTGCTGCTGAGGCCTCGCGCGCTAAGCCACTGCCCTTGGACTGATCATATAGCACTGATAGAAACCAGCAGGGCTTGGTTACACAGCAACCATGGTGGCAAAGATGTCAGTCATAGCAGTAAGAGGTGGGCCATTAGTCGCCCTCACAGCACTGTACTACCGGTTATGTGCTGTAATGTACTGCAAGGTGTGGAATTGAATTTGGAAGACATGGCTCCGTTCAACGTATAAGTAAAATAGACTTTGTGTGGTGGTGAATAAAGGTTATTAAAAAGGTGACGCACTTAAAGCAGTGTAGGCTACACAACACCTTTGATCCCTGGGAGGGGGATTAAATATTACAGCAGCATATGAATACCGGAGAGGTGCTAAATATAGGAGCAGGATAACAAACAACGTCTTATTTTACAAGTTTGTTATTTAAAGCAGATATCAGCTTCACGGCCGTTTCGGCTAATGCTGCGTTCAAGGCAGGCTTTTGAAACCGTAAGTTACAGCTTCAAGTCACAACTACGACTTGGTAGCGTTCCAGGTAACCCGTAGCTCGTGTTTTTACCATCCTGTTGTCTGTGAAAGTTCCCTATAACGGCCACTCGTAACTTCCGACCCGTGAACTCGTACCAGATCGAACTGGTATGACTTCACAGGAAGGAAAAACACAAAGTACGAGTTTCTTTGAACGCACCATGAGTTAGCAGCCCCCGCCCTTGTCAGGCATCAATTGGTCCTCGTGCTACGTCACCACATTCACGCGCATCCCTTGGCTGCACACACAGCCCTTCATGCCGTTCTCTCTCCTCATTGGATAACACTTGTATCCCACAAGGAAAATTTTCTCCTCGGGTTACAGCAGAGCAGAGTGACGGAGAGACTCGTGTTTAGGCTGAAATACTTCATGTAAGTGATTGCTGACGGAAAATAGGACTATTTAGGACTTGTATTAACAAAAACATTCCACTGATATCTGCTTTAAGTATCATCTTTTCTTAAAGGTTTCCTGTATTCTGATAGAAAAACACAGGAAATATATAACAGGACATGTTTTTTTAAGAGCAGCAGAGCATTTCCTGCCCCTTGTATGAGTCAAGCTCTCAATACACAGTGAATCCCCCAATTCCCACAATGCAACCCGTAATTGTTAGATCATTAATGCCTGGCAAACATCCACATCATTCAGTCTCTGGGTCTCTGGGTCCATGCCAGAGGCTGAGGTGAACCTCTCGCCGTCACCATGACATCATGTAATATATTATTGCAAGCGTATCTAAAATAGTATGTGCGACCCTTTAATATTTAACATTATTCACATAATTCATGGATGAACATACGCAACACATCAGATACACAACTGAATACAGTAGCATGATAAAGGATGACATCATATACACAATTGGGTGATTGTAGTAGTTATGTAACATGATATTGTGCAGGCATTAATGATAACAATGTGTGCATATAACAGTATGTATATGATCAAGCTGCTTCCATCCCAGCATTTCTAGAAACAAAGTAAAAAGTAACATTTAGTTTCATTCTTACAATCAACACGTACACTTTACTCTGATGTGACATTACAATAACCTACTAATAACTAATATTTTATGGTGGCAATACTATTTCTTAGGACAGGTTACATTTTTCAGATGGTCGATATCTCATTTTGGTACGAAACTCTTGTCGCTCTCTAATTCTCTGCTGTCTGTCTGCCTCTCCCACAGCCATGATCACAGGTAAAGGATCAAGCTGAGAGGGCTTATTGTTTTTCAATAGCTTCCCTCCGGCATAGCGCTGAAGCCCTGGGTCTTAAATGACCACAGAGGGTATTGATCTTCATAAGGCACTGTTTTTGTTGTTAAATAACCACCGCAGGAAATCCGATGAAAGGTCCCGACCTTTCTCTATCATTTCACCTTCACTGGGCTGTGTGAAAGCTCTCCATATGGTTGGGGTTCACTGCGAGAGAGTAAATACCGTGCATGTCACTTATTGTTCGATTGGAAAAGTGCCTTCGCATTATTGAGTGTTATTAACGACAGGAGGGGTCAGCCGGCCAGCTCCCGTATGCGAACGGGCTCCTTGGTTAGAATGATCAGTTCCCTGAAGGCCTGAAGTCGCGGTATAGGCAGCGAGAGAATGATTATGGATTGAATTTATGACTGCTTTTCCACCGGTCTCTGAACACTTCTTCTGCTGGCGGGATGAAGCAAATTTCTCTCTCTCTCTCTTTAAAGCTTCTATTTACTCTGCTTCTCACTGTTCAGCTGGGAAATCGTTTTTCTCATTAGCCACGGATGCTGCGGTCTGAGTTCTTCATATTGTCTGTGAATAAGGCTCCCGTTTTGGAAGATGCAGAGGCAGCCACCCCACTGCTCCGCTGAACCTCACCGTGAAAACAAATGAAACAAATAGAAGTGAAAATTCATGCTCTTGAATGACAACAGGGAAATCGCTATCTCTTAATGTCTGTCTGTGTCTCCACTCCCGCCCTCCCGCTATCTCCATGTACTGTCAAGGTCTGAGCTCCGAGCAGACCTCCAAGGCTGCTCCAGCACAAGAAGGGAATATAACGAGCCTCGGCACACATCATTGGTAAACAGTTGACACAACTACAATGTATTGTCCCCGTGGCCAATACTCAGGCAGCCACCGTCCTCCTGATTACCCCGTAACTCCGTCTTTCACATCTCTCTCTTTCTCCCTCCCTGTGTTTCTGTTTTCAGGCTGCAGTGTGGCCTTTCAAGCTTCATGTTGGCTCCGCATGTGTGTGGGTGTGCATGGGCGTCGGAGGAGAGTATTGCAACCAAGATTATTATATATTTAAAAAAAACATAGCAAAAAAAGATCTACATAATTTACATTCTCTCTCCCTCCCTCCCACTAGCAGCATAAC
This sequence comes from Trachurus trachurus, assembly GCF_905171665.1. Taxonomy (NCBI): domain Eukaryota; kingdom Metazoa; phylum Chordata; class Actinopteri; order Carangiformes; family Carangidae; genus Trachurus; species Trachurus trachurus. The sequence goes on from NC_139900.1 coordinate 12,676,426, forward strand.
CCTTATTACCCTTCTAATTGGATAATGCAACGCTTCTTTTAGTCAGGCCTAGTGACCCACAATCCCTCAGTCATGTTCTACCACGTCGCATAGTTATCGCTTTCAGCTGAGGAGCAGGTTTGCTGATAGCATATCACAGTCCCACAGGAAATAAAATGGACTGCGGAGATCTGTATCTGAAAATGGGGGAGTCATACATCTTCCTGTGAGGAAGATAAAGCATCAAATAAAATGTTTCCTTGTGTGAGTAAAATTTAGGGGTCCTTACTCAAAGACAAAAAGCAGCCATTGGTCTTTTCAAATAAAATTTAATGGCGTCTGCTTATCAGTATTCCTGCCAGTGATCTTCTCTCGGCAAAGTGGCAGTCTGGGTTGAATGCACTGCAATACTGAAAGAGATAAGCGGGTAATGTTGCAGATAGCACTGTTCTCACCTTTAGATAATTTTGCGTGTAGAGTGTCGGATGATTGCTGATTATCGAACCGCTTTACAGTTGATCTGAATCTCATCAGCACTTAACCTCATTGTTCCTGGAGCAGAGGTGAGAGGAATGTCAATTGGAGTGTGTCTTGTGCTCTCTGGCTCTGTTTCAGCTCTCTCTCTCTCTCTCCCTCTCACTCTTCCTCTTTTCTATTCACTCAGACACACGCAAATACACACACACACACACACAGATACATACTGCATGCACACAGGCAAACTCAGTCTTAGCTCTCTACTCCTCTCCCCTCTCACAAACAAACACAAACACATCAAGAGCTCCTCTTTCTCCCCACCAACATGATCTCACACACACACATCCAGACTCAGTGGATGTCTATGGTACGGAGCAGACAGAGGCCCATGAAAAATGCATGTCCCTTTGCGTGTTTCATAAGAAACACTCATCGGGATTCCATTCCCATCTCAGCTGAAATACCACACAGGAATATCAATTACACTGGCAATTTGGGTGGCAGTGTAGGCAGGAATGGCACTGAACGAGAATATGGGATCCACAGTGTCATCTTAATGAGAGGGTCACCGTCTCCTGCAGCTCGAGGGTCAACATTGCTTGCGCAAATTATAAAAATACACCTTGGCCTGAGTGTGAAAGAAAAGAAAGAAATCCTATTGAGTACGGCGGTAGAATCATGATAGGATGGAAAGCCGACAAGACAGTGGAGGAGTAAATATCTCTTCAAGGCAGAGCAAACCAACAGCCAACCTGAGAGATTTTTTAGGGTTTGGAAATGTGAGAGTTGGACTCTTACACGAGCTGCTTCACTAACAAGTGTGTTTCTCCTCTGACTATTTTATGCAAAACTGAATATTTAACTTTCTTTGTGAGATTTAATTTGCTAAACTTCTCCAAGGGCTTATCCACCGTGTTGTTGTTTTGTTTTTTGTGTCTTTAATCCAGTGTTAGGGTTATATATTTTTAAGTTAAATATTTTTTTTAACTAATTATTATTCCTTTTAAAAGTATGATTCAAAACACCAACTGTATTCTATACTTTCACTTTCTTGAATATAAATCGAGTTCAAATAAAATGCAGCATATAAAAATATCTTACCTGGCGCATCTTGATTGACGGCCGTGATCACGTGACTGCATGTGATCCAGAAATTTGTGATGTCAAAATGGGGTCACGAGCCAAAAAAGGTTGGGAACCAATGCTTTAATCTATTGTCGGTGTCATTGTTAAAAATTCTCCCTGCACAAAAAGGTAAAGTGATGAGTTCACAGATGTTCAGTGGGGGCCTTGACCACCATCACTTGGATCAAATTGTTGTGGAGTTATGTACAGTATACTCCTCCGTTAGCAGGGAAACTGAGCTTCTCTGAGTTGACATAAAACTCAAACAGTTTAACATAAAAATCAATTAAAATCATGCCCTCACATATTTTTTGGCAAATGTGTGAAAGACTGATTTAATAACCTGGCTCTCAAATACATTACTATATGTGTAGCTTTTATTATTTTTATTCTCAGAGAGAGATAATGCCATTTCTGCCATTGCATATAAATTACAATCTACGCAGACTTTACACATTTTATAGAATTCCACAAGTGACAACTTCATCTGTACATGACAATAGTAAATGGATAGTAGAATAAAGGATTTGTGGTGATATCACTTATCATTATTATATCAAGGGAAATGAAGGAAATATAATTTGTCTTTGATGGTTTGACAAAGAAACAAGTTCAACAACAATGTATTTTTGCAATGCTATCATGATATGAATCAGTGTCTGCAAATGTCAACAATTTAAAGGGACAACGAGGAATTTGTATTTGGTTATACAAAAAGTCTCACATTAATTAAGCAATATCACACGAGAGGGAGTGCTGTTGTACTGTATATCAGCACGGCTGTGATTCGGTCGTAGGCAAGAGGCCGCAGGCCGAGTGCCGCAGATAATCACACCGTGCTGATATACAGTACAACAGCACGACCTCGAGTGTGATATTGCTTTTATACAACAGTGCTACGAGCACATTTTAGAACAGTAATAAACTACAAGAGATTATGATTTGTTTGTTTATTTAATCATTTATTTAGCTCCGCCAACAGAAATAGTTCCGCAACTGGAAGGGAGACAAGGCTGTTGCCAGGCAACACATAAACATTTCATACTAGCTTGCTACGAGCTACAAGCTTTTCCACCGAGCTGCTTCCAGTGCTGGTTCTGGTTCTGAGCCCGTGTCTGATTAGCACCGGAGCAACAGGACCAGCGTGAAGACATACAGAGACGTTATCGATACCGTATTACATTTGTTTATCATCTATGTAATCAATATAAACACAGTTGAAGCTAAGTAGCTGAGCTACGTGGCTAACAACAGCTAAAACACATCACCGTCAAAACGTAGTTGCCCCCGCGGCGATTTTTTTTCCAGCCGGGTTTAGTAGAGCTTTATCTCCAATTAGACGGACCAGGCCAGGTCCAGGTTTTAATGTTCAGGTCCGTTTATAACTGCAGCAGCAGCAGCAGCAGCAGAGAGATGGGGCAGCTCCTGTATGGGGAGCGTAGCTCTGACTTAGCTCCTGTCCAGCTGAACAGCGGAGTGATTATGTCTGTGAAAAGTCCCAGTGCTGTTATACTGTATATCAGCACTATGGAATGTCTCGTTGTCCAATCAAATTGCTCGGTTGGGACCGGTCGGAACTAACTGTTGTATAATGTGGATGAATCTATGTTACCCACACTTGTTAATGGCTCCATTTTCAATAAATATATCGTTTTGTCTCTATCGTTATTTTGTTATTTTAATTAATGGTGGAAATGCCCGGCGGGTCATGAGAATAACGCTGCAGAATCGCCGCTAATGGTCGGAACTACGACGGTATCTGATCGTCTTCGAACCTCCGACTTTAATTAATGATGAATGAAAACATTCTTGGCAAGACGTCCGTCTTGCGCCGGTCCAAGAATTTCACCATGCGCGCGGAGGCTCATGGTAAATGTAGTATGAGAACACTTCGCTTTCTAAAACTCCTTGTCCCTTTAAATAACAGTTTTTAAAGTACAATTTTAAGACAGAATTGTATTTTTCAACAATTCAACAAATTTAGTGATTTTAAAAACTATAGACACAATATAGGAGTTTAACCACACACTTTTTTTTTTTTTGCCTTGATTACAATGTGGACTTACATGTGTGTGTGTGTTTGTTTTTTGACAGGAAAATCCATATATGTGCAACAATGAATGTGACGCCACCACCGAGGAGCTCGCTCATCCTCCTGAGTTGATGTTCGACTTTGAAGGTCGTAACCCCACAACGTTCTGGCAGTCGTCCTCGTGGAAGAAGTACCCCAAGCCCCTGCAGGTCAACATCACGCTGTCGTGGAACAAGACCATTGAGCTGACCGACGACATCGTCCTGACCTTCGAGTCCGGTCGACCGGAGCAGATGGTTCTGGAGAAGTCGCTCGACTACGGCCGGACCTGGACCCCGTACCAGTTCTACGCCACCGACTGCCTGGACGCCTTCACCATGGAGCCCAAGACGGTGAGCGATCTGACCCAGCGCACCCTGCTGGACATCATCTGCACTGAGGACTACTCCAGAGGCTACGTGTGGAAGCCCGACAAGACGGTACGTTTTGAGATAATGGACCGCTTTGCCCTGTTTGCCGGGCCGCGACTACACAACATGGCCTCGCTGTACGGCCAGCTGGATACCACCAAGAACCTGAGAGACTTCTTCACCATCACTGATCTGAGGATTAAGCTGCTGAAGCCAGCCACTGGCGCCACCATGGTGGATGACAACAACCTGTCCAGATATTTCTACGCCATCTCCGACATCAAGGTGCAGGGCAGGTAAGTGTCCTTTTCATTTGTTTGTGTCTTTTGTGGATTCTAATTTAGTTCTTAAAATAATCATTAGAAAACTCATCATGTGGCTGGTTTCAAATTCACTCAAAGCTGCTTAAATTGCCAACCTCCGGCCCACTGCTGGCGTTTCACCGCTATCTTAAATAGACCACTTTAGTCTTTGTCACTGACCGCTGAGCTGTTAAAACCAGCCTTTGTCAAAACACCCCCCACCAGTAGCTCTTCAAACAGCTTGAGCTCTGTGATGAAGCGACAGTTCTTGTCTGTTTCGATCCTTGTCTCTGACATTGAATGAGGCCAGACTGATTGAATTTTAGTGGAATTATAATCATCACACTGCATCAGTGCAAACCAGGATTGGCCGATCATATGCCTCGAAGAGCCAACAATCTGCAGGTTGTTTTTTTCCAAACAAAGACGCTGCACACTGATTAACACTCCTTCAAGTAGAGAGGAAGAAATCACCTACTGAGGGGGGAATGAAACCCTGCAGACTGTTGCTTCCCCGTGGCATATGGTTGGCAACTCCCTTTATAAACCAACCATTTCTGTGTAACAGTGTAAAGTTTCTTCTAAACTTTCCTTCGTCATGGATATCTCTTGGTCCAGTGGCACCAGTATCATCTGACCAGCAGATGTTACTGCCACAGGCCAAACGTATGAATGAAAGGAAGTCCACCGTAGGTCGGTTTTGATAAGGAAGTTTCCTGGGGGGGGGAAGTATCTCAGTGGTAGTCACTGTTACAAGCTGCTGAATTTTCAAAAATGCAGAGAACAGGAGCTTCAATATCTCTTTAGTGTCCAACTATTTTGAAGCTCAATGTATAGGTGGCCAACCAAGCCTGCAATTGCGTCTTTAAGATAAGTCTGAATTGGGCTGTGGAGGGGGCAGCCTGAGCCAAGGCTGAACTCTATCCTAAATTACTTATTACAATACTAACCTGACAATGACAGAGGGCTGGGATTGCCTCCTGTGAGCTGTGGTTTTAATACGTCTTTCTACACTTTTATTGCCATGTCTTTATCCCATAATATGAGATCATGATCAGTGGCTCAGTGAGCACATAAATTCTTCTCGAGAGCTGAAGTGACTTTGGGTGAAAAAGGTTTTTTCTCTGAACAACTAAATACCAGATCTTTTCTTTTCACTGTAACATTTGAGGACTATATCATTACAAAACTTTGTATGGATTGGTTACACATGGTTTCTTATTATAATTAACTCACTTTTTATGATGAGCTAGAAATCATACCCATCTGCATCAGTGTAGGCTAAAACCAACAGAAATCCGATGCATTTTTTTAATTAATTCACACTATAATGTGAAGACAGAGTAGAAATGTTAGTAGAGCTCATACAATACAATTAAAAGTACAGTATTACGGACATAATTTCATTTTAATTAAAGCTCCATAATGTGTTTTGTTTGTCTGTTTGTTTGTTTGTTTATTTGTTTGTTTGCTGGTCACATGGGGGCAGCAGAGTTCACATATTATCGCCCAATAGATTTGCTAAGATAGAAAACAGCTGTTTATTCCATAAAACATGATTTTTCTGGTGTCGTGTCTGTGTCCATCTGAGGAATTAAAGTCTGTTTTTGATTCTCCTATAAGGACTGGTGTTCACCCACTCTTGAAGTGTTCACCAACTAACCTTGTCTGTTTGCCATTTGGTACTGAGCGGTGCAGTCAACCTTGGATTTACTGGAAACAATGATGGTGAAATTGTAAATCAGAAAAGCAAAACCACCATCCAAAAATACATGTGAAAATAAAAAAGGTTTATGGGGGACTGCAGAGTTGTTTGAGAATTCTCTGTTTATCATGATGAGCCACACACTCATCCATTGTTTTTATAAAAGTACACTGACCTTATAGGAAAGCCACTTGCAGCCAAGTCCAAGTACATTTTCTCTGAGATTAAAATATCCATGTGTCATTAACACCACTTGCAGTGTTGTGGTCTATAATACTGTCAGTGAGTCGCCAGAATGCCTCTGCAATTTTCAGGGAGTGGAAACATTGTTGTTTCATGATACATGGAAATGGCCCACACGGTGGTCGTAAAGCCTCTACAGCTGCTCTCCAAATGGGACCCGTGTCGCTTGCTGCAGTTGGTTTATATGAGGATAACTAGGCTGGTAATGACCCATCAGATGGGCCCTAGGTGGATTGAAACAGTTAGTCCCTAATTAGAATTCAGTCGACTTCAATGGCAGATTAGAACCATTAGCATGTTGGGTAATTGGTAGGAGACTAATCTTGTAATTAAGAGCATTTGCAGCTGATTAAATGGTAATCATCAGGGAAACATCAGTGAAACGTGGAGACATTCAGAATTGCCAGGCTTTGGATCCAAATTTAGCCTTGCCCTGTTTAATAATGAGTAGATTTATGGTTTAATCTGTGAGGTTTCTTTCTCTTTCTGAGTGAGCTAACGTTCCTGCTTTAAATCAGTTACATTTTCAGAGGTATCCGGGACTCTTTTTAATCATCAAATCTACACATGAACATGAGCAGTTACTGACAAAAAGTTTGACATCATTTCATGATGTGTGATCACAACACATTTTCCATAATGGTGATGTGTGATATTCCCATTCCAGCCCTTTGCAGGGGGATATACATGTTCTGCAGTGAGGCACACTCCTCCAGTATCCACACTCATACTGTAAACATGAATTGATAAGTTCTAAATTGCAAGACCTGCTACCCAGCACCAACTAGCATCTCCCACAGATATCTTATTTTGCCATTCATTAGAAAGAGTAGCAAAAGGTTGGATGGGGGGAAAATAAGCTATTTTGCCCAATTTTCCATCCTGCCCCTGGGCATCAAATTCAATTTTCCACCAAAAGTTTGCAGTGAGAAAGAAAAGAAAATAAACATACGATTTCTGTCCAGAGGTGGATCAGTAACTCACTTGAAAGAGGGTGATGGAAGTAGGTGGGGAGAGACTGATTGGAGTTCCCACCGGCTCCAGCAGCCCCCTGGCTACAGCCAAATGTGAAAGCCTTATCACAGAATGGCCATCCTGTCTGAGAATACCCAGAATACTTCATAAACACTGATAGACTGAAGCCGAATATGTACAACGCCAGGTATGCTCATGAATGTCTCTTAATGGATATGGGGACACTGCAGAAATGTCAAATTACATTTTCACAATGATCTGCGAATGCTTTCCAGTTATTTTTGGAAATGATTCAAAATAATGAAGTTACTGAATTTAACAAACAAGGTTGATCAATAACTAACTAGATAATGAGATAATATATAAACTATACTCACAAATAAATTAACCAGTGTGGATGTAAATGTTATCATGAAACAGTTAAACTCCAGAGAAAAAATTAAACCTATACAAAACCTGAATAAGAGAAAACCTGCAGCAACTTAAATCTACCAACATTATAACCCAGTTTCCAACTTTTCTGTGGACAATTCTGTGCCTCGCAATTTATTTTCAGTGTCACTGTTCAGGACAAATGAGGGAAGTAGAGTGAACAATGTGTAGTGAGGAAGAACAAGTTTGGATGTGAAGGTGGTGCAGCAGTCTATGTGTCGTGTAGGAACAGTGTAGGGAGTCAGACTTTTGAAGTTTAACCAGTCTTGGTCTTACTTTGACCAAGTGTTCAGCATTACTTGCCTAAAGTTTCACCTTAAACCTCTTATACCCAAGTTAAGATGTCATAGGAAGCAATATCTTGAGGGGTGTAGTAGCACTTCTCCCCTCAAAAAGCAAGCAATGGTAATTTCAGTAATGTGATGAAGGGAAAAATCTTTAGTTGATGTCGTCACCTAAACCAACAAAGTGAATGTGCACAAATGTGTGGATGTAAATAAAACAGCAACATCATTAGGGTTCATCGAGGGCTTTGCACTTATGTGTGTAGAAATCTTTGGTGAACGAGGCTCATTAGCTGCAGACTAGAAGTCATTGAGAGAAATCCCAAACTTAAGTGCCTGAGGCAGGGCGGAAAACAAAGCCGGCGCACCAATAAAAGTAAATAACGTTTCACTCTGAAATAAATCCCAGAGAAACATCAGATACTGCACAAGACAATATAAAAGAACCAGAATAGACCTCTCTTTTAATAATCGAAGAATTGTCACAGAACACGAGTTTATACAACCATATTTTACAAAGCCGAGGGTTGAATTGCACTAAAGAAACTGTGGTAATTCTTCCCATACAATGATCACATGTGATAGAAAAGTGATGGAGTAGAGAAGCCTGAGCCAAAGGCAGAAAAGGTGGGAGAAGAGTGGGGAGGGGGTTATTTTTTTCACCTCTCCTGAGTCGACAGTCAGAGTGTGTGGTGGGGCTAGCCATGCTATTGATTTCTAATGTTATTCCACATCAACGGGAAACAAAAACCTTGAACTGTGCAGGCTGTCCCACCTTTCACGTCTCCCTCTCCATCGTTCCTCACTTATTGATCAGATGTCTGCTTGTTAATTAAGACATGACCGCTACTGGCTGGCTGCACGGTCAGAGCTGCACATCTGCAGGGCCGCAGCAGGGCCTGGGAATGAGAGGCAGCTAATCCATAAGTGCTAATGTGCTATTTCTCTCATCTCCCATGTCATTCTCTATTTTTCTCTAACCTTTTCTGTTTTTTTCCTTTTCTCACCTCGCTGTTTCTTTCTCATTCACTTCTCCTTTTACCCAGCGTTCAAGCATCGTGTCAACCTTAAAACTAACAATGGTGCAATATAGGCTACTGTATATAAAAAATAAGGACGCAGAAGAACAGTAGTAGATCAATTCACAAATAAACAGAAAATATGAGATATTCTCAGAAAAGTGATACAAATGATTGATATTCATCACAGAGTTGGTGGTTTCAAGTGTCCTTGAGCAAGACATTGAACCACATTGCTCATGGCCAACTGCTCCTCCACTGTTATGGGTTTGTGTGTACAGTATATGGATGAATCAGAGGCATTGAAAAGCAATGTGGGGAAGTGATGTGCTATTGTTTTATTTGTGAATTGTATGGTTTACATATTGGATACATGCGACCGTCTAAGGAATTCAATCTCCCAGCCTCCTTGTGAATGCAAGTGTGTCGGACATTAGTTTTTCATGCAAGAGAAATTCAATTTCATGTTAGCATTTGTTTGATTCATCTGGTTCAGAGATATGTTCAAGGACACTTTGACAGACCTCAGACTTTGTATTATGGTCTTTCTATACAGCAATAATGATTGTTAGCATTACACTATACAGTATAACCCACGTGAGCGTCACGTGTGACGCCGAGGCCTAATTCATTAGATCACGTCAAAACGCTCATTATGATTGATAACCTGTCTGTCTTGTGATGTTTTCCAGCCACAGCTCATCAAAAATTAATTTACCTGTTTATGTGTAAAGTCCTTCTCTCATGTCCTCTCTACTAGCTGGCTTATTTCAACCTATTTATTTCCTAAATGGTGTTGCACCATTAAAAACAAAATGGATTTTTATCCAGTAAACAGTTTACAATGTGTGAGGCAGTTGCTAGAAAACATCTGTTGCAGGAAGTTTGTGTTGCACCACAAGCTGCCAGTTTCATTTGTAAATGTAAGTATGACTTTATTAATATACAGTGCTGCTTGAAAGTTTGTGAACACCTTGAGTAGATTTTTCTGTTTATTTTTTATCATGATTCTCTTAGTTTATCATCACCAGATTTTATATAAGAAAAGTCAGTTTTATGTTTATCAATTCCGTGTATTTATTTTAAAGGGAACGGTGTGAGTAGCCAGCAGAGTATGTGAAACATGTGCAAAAGTAAGTGAACCCCAGCTGCATTGGTACAGTACTGTAAAGTCAAGTAGATAGACACAGATGAAACACATGTAGGTGCTCAGGTGATCAATTAAGCAGACCAATCAAATGAGGCATCCTTAGAAAAGGTTTTGTAAGATCTGTCAGACAAATCATTTACACATGGAGGACACTTGGCACCCCCACAACTCTGGACTGCCTTCAAAACTTTCACCAAGAAGCACCAGAAGAAGAATAAATCAGCTGTTAAAACTTTCCCAGAGATCACTTGGACAAACCAGAGGCCTTCTGGAAGTCCACTATCTGGACAGATGAGTCCAAAATTGAATTATTTGGCCATCATCACAGGCACCATGTTTGGAGGGTTCACAAACTTTCAAGTAGCACTGTATATTCATGTGCACCATGAAATTCAGAGGCAATATATTAAACCAACTGGCTGTTCAGTGCTACAGTATATTATTGGCCAAACAAAATAGTATAATAAACTAAACCAGGTAAAAAGATAAGGCAGGTTTTGTACTAAAGAAGATAAGATAAGATAAGATTACACTTTATTGTCAGATCACTCTGAAATGTGTCTTGCGTCCCATGACGTCCAAGGTTTCACACAAGAAGTAGTTTGTATCGTGCAACCTGTTTTAATTCAGTGAGTCATAACTGTCCAGGTAGCACCTAATGTTACGTTATGATGAGGCAGTTTGAATTGAAGAACAGATGGTGCAACTGGCTGCAGGATTACTACCGGCAAAGGCAGATGTTTAGGCTCAGAGGCTGGAATTATGCAATTTAACATCTATATAGTGAGTTTAGTCTAACACTGCATGCAGAGAAGAGGTGTGACTTACTGTTGGTCACAAATACTGTAGGAACATTTCAATCATTATGTCACTTTTGGTCATTAGTCATTTGTCATTTTGTTTGTTCGGTGCAATTCTGCTTTGTAAACACAAAAAGGGGACTTCGGTGTATCTAACACTGACAGCATGTCTGCAGGCTTTTGGAAATGATGTGTGAGATGTTTCGTTCCCCACTGACTGTCTGTGCTGACAAACGATAAAACAAAAGCAAATTTCAAAACATTTTACGGTGAACCTTCCCTCTGAGGTATACATGAGAATTATTCAAAAGGCAATTTGGATACAAAAGAATAATAGTTTTAGATGAAGTATGAAACATCTCACTCTTATTTTATGCTCCCCAGTGGTTCCCTCGAGCCACAGACAAACTCTGTATCTCCCTCTCTCGGTGGGAATCCTGAGCTCATGAAAGCGTGCACACACACACACATACACACACTCACACACACTTCAACTGCATCTCCCACTTAAAAGGAGTCTAAATTTGTAGCTCCTCCACAGTGCATTCATATGACAGGCTTCACACCCCACTGAACCACACACAGAAGATCTAAACCCAGAGGAAATCTACAGCATGTGCTCTCCTGTGGTCATTACACACACACAAATTCAAGAGAAGCATAATATTAATGTTGCACCATATCATCTGCTGTGTAATATGCCAGGACATTTCCCTGATTTAGACAACATGGTGTTTGAATATCCTTCTATCCTGAAGAGATACTGTGTGCGTGCGTTGTTGTGTAGCTTGATGAAGTTTGTTGCTGATTTTCAGTGTTGCAACAGTCAAATTCTTTCCAAACCCAAAGTTCATGATCAATTCTAAGAACTCCACAGAAACAAGTCAAAGCTCAGCTTTATGCAACCTTGCACCTTCTAATAGACATTGACAATGTCAGACTTCTAAATCAATACTGATTGACAAATGGAAATGGAGGAATCATTATTTCCATTCTGCTTTCAATCTGCTTCATCAGACCAGTTTAATCACATCTCTCCTTCAACTGTGAGGCAGTGCATCAAACCTCAAGACACTTTATAGAAAACACATTACTTCCATATTTCTGTAGGTTGCACTTTATCGTTGTCAGTCATTTTGACTGACGGGGTCATAAAAATTCAGTCAAAATCTATTTTTACCCGTCACTTAAATTTGTTTTAAATGATAATAATAACATATTCAATAGCATTCAACGTTCATTCATTTTCAATTCATATCAAGTCCAAACAAGCTGAACAGAGAATGCAGCACATCTAACCGGGGGGCATTCAGTGAATGCGGGGGTCACTTTCTGCCACTCAACATCTGGACATACTGTAGGCTACAACGTAAACAGGCTACGTGATGACATCAGTTTTCTGTCAACAATCAACACGCTAATCCATGTGTAGTTATAGCAAAACATCCAAAGGAGCACGTTTTCACATAGGCACCGCAGAGTGAACTCATGTTGTCTAAAAACTCTCTCTCTCGTTCTCTCTCTCACACACAGACGCACACAGACGCACAGCCTCTCATCTCTTTTACGCACGCGCGCAGCCATTGCGCATCACTGAAACAACTGAAGCTACCAGACCACACAGCCAGATGCAGCAAAATTCAAACAGGACAAAACCCCACTCAGCTTTAAGTGTCATAAACAATGCCACGGCGGGCAAAATACAGTAAAAAATAAGTCTTACCTTTAGAAGAGTTGTATGCAGCGATTGTGTCCACTTTCCACTGGGTTGAAGGGTTGAACATTTTCGGGTGAAGTCTCTCCCAAAGGCCAGCTGAAGCACCTGGACTTTTCTTTTATGAAGCATTGCACATCTGTGGTCCGAAAACACCCAAAACGGATCTTTTCTGAAACGATGATGTCATACCCCCCACCGCTCTACCTGTACCGAGACACACCGCTGTAGCCATGTTACAGGTAGGCCTAGCTATGTTACAGTCTATGGACGTAACTTAACAACAACGGCTGACTAACTCGGTCCCTCGGACACTGCAGCTGAATCTCGCCCGTTAAATCACCATCGATCGTCACATTTGCACTGACACGACTCCCAGTCAACATTTAATCCACTTGTAATGTCTGGAGTTTGAATACTGCGGGAAGCTTTCTGTCTTCTTCTCTGTTGTTGGTGTTTATGTGTGGCAGCGCTACAGCGCCACACACGCTCCATACAGGCCTGGAGGAGGTACTACAGCGTTTTCTACTACGCCAGCTGTGAGTTTTTTCAATCTAATTCTCACCGTGACATTATGTTATATCCAAGGGGGCAGTTGTCGGTCTGAGAAGTGAAGCTCACTTCCGCATTCAAAAAGCTGCAATCCCCCCGGCTGTCGCTGGGGGCTGGCTCCAGAAGGGAGCAACTCCAATTGAGCCCCATGTTAAAATAGCCGATTTTACAGCTTAAAAAAATATATTTACAGCCTGGTACATTTTATTTTTTTGGTCTCAATCGATAGTTTCTACCCCCGCACACACTCTGAGGGGGGTGAATTTTTTTTAAACTCTACCGTTTTACTATTATTAGGTTTAAAGTTCTGGCCAATTAGGGAGCAGAACCGTTGAGTGACAGGTCCGGCGACCGCTGCTACGAGGCCAGTGGGCGGGCCCTCGGCCGGCCAACGGCCGCACCGCTCCAAATATGGCAAGTAGAATCCAACATGGCGCGGCTCAAACCCCCGTAGTAGCGGCACAAAACAGACTCCCCCAAACCAATGGGTGACGTCACGGGTGCTACGTCCATTCTTTTTACAGTCTATGGTTATATCACATTATCCACCGCTCCAATTATTGATTATGACGTTTAAAAAAAACGGTCAATGACGTAGCCTATTCTGCTGTAACGTTATGATGTCCTGGGTACAAGTCAGAGGAGCATCCAGAGTTGATCAGAGGTGGTAAACTGCAGTGTTTGAACTCTAGTGTCTGTGCAGTTTCTCTCCCATTTAGGACATTTGCTCTGTCATGTCATGTGTGTTCAAACTGTTGAAGCCTGTTCAGTATTTGATCATCAAAAATGTAGTTGTTGATCTGAATTATTAAAGAAAAAAGAAAAAGAAGTTTTTCCATACTCCTATAAGAGCCTTTGCATCAACCTGTTGAGTTACAGTGGACTGTAACGCAAAATATGGAAAAACTGGAGTTCACATCTCAAAAAAGCACGTTGTGATTTTCAAGGCAGTATTAGCCTAATGTCTTTTAAACTAAAGCTTTACAATTTAGCTTTAAACAGGATTTTGTATTTCCCAGAGGCCTCTGAAAAAGCTTTTAGACCACCATTTAGTCATTTAGTGAGATGAGACTTACAGAAAATGTTAATTTTAGCATTTCTAATGACAGCCAAGATCCAACAGAATTATTCACAGAGGAGGGTGTCTTACAGCGGCCATCTTTTTTCCCCCCGCACTTCTTGGAAATGTGACTAGTTAAGAAGACATGTATTTATATGGAAGAAAGCCAAAGTAAACACGGAGTCGTGCTCAGTTCTTTTAGTGCTGGAATTTTTCTTGTTGCCCCTTTAAATGGCTACACTGCAGTTTTGCCCTTCACATAACCACACGAGCCAAAACAAACTGCACACACACAGACACACATACTGCCTGGCTCTTATCCAGTGCCTCACATACAGAACACACACACACATACACACACACACACTTCCAATCCACCAGGCCCGTGCCCTGTGAACCATGACAGCTGTAGCCAGCTTGATTGACAGAGTTTGAAAGTCAGGTTCAAGTGCAGGTTCACACGACCCCCAGCGTTACTCTGCTACCACGGTAAGGTTTCTCTCCGGCTCTGCCAACGCCTGCTCACTTATCTTCCACCAGATGTCTGTCACATGCTGCGATGTTTTCTGCCAGTCATCTCCCAGTCTCCGGCGTTTAATTAGTGCTCATTATGGCCCAGGCTTTCTTTGTAAATAATATATGGGTGCCAGGGAAAGCACATCAACATAAGCTCTCTCTGGAGGGGCAGCAGCCATGAATAGTAAAATCATTGACACGTCCTTTTTTTTTTTTTTTTTTGCTAAACCTATTGTACAGTCAAGCTTTACTAGTCGTGGAACAGACAAGGTTGTTGTGGCTTTGTGTTCAAATTGGATCTAGATTTATGCGTGTGTGTCATCACCTGAATGACACAGTGGCAAAGTCTGTTTTCTTCTCATTACATTACAATGATAATACTTTTCTGAACACAGGATTTTTTAATTTGTTTGTACATTCAACCTTCATACTGTACATGAGTGCCTGTAGTAAGCAACACTTGAAATTCTTCTATTCCTTACACACACACACACTCTAATTTCCATATTAATATGTCCTCCCATTGCCGATTTCTTCACAGCTTCCTCCTTGTCTCAGCAGCTTACATCACATGAATGAGTCAGCCCTCCACCACGAGGGGCTGAGGTGGGACAAGGGGGGGCACACATTACCATACTGTATGCCTACATCAATGCACAACCTCAATAATAGGCCCTGTCATTGAAACAAATCACAGGCCTTCAGTGGCAGTGGTCCAAGCCACGCAAATTCAAATTTCATTTCGCCTCGGCAGAAAATTGGAGCAGGGGGAATTAACTTGTGATCCATTCCTAATATTTCTCCAACAATTTGGGGAACCCTGGCGGGGCTGTTTTATATTTCGATAGGGGACGCAAACAATTTGCTTGAGATGTATTACATTACACCCCGAAGAATGACAAAATTGGCCACAGCACAGAGCGACGAAAACAACCCTAATCGGACTCTTCAATTTCACGGTGACACAGCCTGGTGTAATGAGGTGACTCTGTGACTCTCCCCTCTCCTCATGGAAAAGTTCAACGCAGCTGAAATGTAAAACGAGGCGATGTAAAGAAGGGTTGTCAGACTCATTACATGTGCTCAATTTGCTTTGTCCCTGCTCAAATGACTGGTGTTAAAGTTGGAAACTTTGTCTTTGTCCTGTCTTGTAGAGTTTGCCATGTGTCAGGTTGCAAACTACAGTAAACATCCCGTTTTAAATTTAGGGCAGGGCTTCGGCTGCATTAACACTTTATTTTTAGATCACATTATGAAGTCATATTATTAATAATTTGATATACATGAATATTTTACTTTTTCCAAAAGAGTAAACAAAGTTAGGGAAATCACACAAGACTGAATGTTTTCCCCACATGAATGTTTTTGGAAGGCAAGGCCGGGGCAAGCAGGTTTTCTTCTGGTTGTGGCACCCTGAAAGAAAATAAAATAAAATACAAGAACATGACTTCAACCACAGCCATGTTTCCTGATTAAACAGAACAAAAATAATAGTGATATATTTAGATAATTGCCCAGAGGTTTATGGCTTTTGGAGGAAGGCAACAGTGACTTTATCTAATATGATTGATACTGTACTGTAAGCCTGTAGCCGACTCTCCTTTTGCTCAATGACGACTCACATTTGGGGCTGAATGAGAAACAACACAAGGTTTGGTTGGCTGGCTCGACGGCTGCCAAAAAACTGATAGTACAACACTGGCTACCCCCTCACAAACTGCACGCTAGGAAATGGCTAGAATACAGTACTTTCAGGATGTGGTGATGTTAGAACTGTCTACAGCACGGGTGAACAAAGCCAAAAGGTCTAACACTGGACTCATGGAAGAGAGCTGCTTCGGCTATAACAGGCCTGCTCAGTTCAGAATAAAGGCACCCTGTAGGATTGTATGGCACTGGACCGAGAGGGGAGGAGGGAGGGAGGGGGATGTTAAAAATGTTTGCACTGTTCGACCTTGTCATGTGAAATAATAATTTCAATAAAACAGTTGTTCACAAAACAAAAACGATATATAGATAATTAATTCAAACTTAAAAAAAAAAAAAAAAGGTTTAAACTTATGTTTAAAAGAAGGCAAGCACGAATTTGTCCCAGATGTGTCGTTGATAGTCACTCTGGCTCAGACAACCTGGGAGGTCTGCATCTGCTTTATAAACCAAGAGTGCTGGTTGTCTATTACTGTAAAAAGATCTTTGAGACACAGGGAAATGTAGATAAGAGTGAGCTACACCTAGATTTCTGGTGTAGTTCGAGTCAAGCTGACCATCAATCTTAAAAAGAAGAAAAGAGAATTGCCTCACATGTCAGACACACTGTTTCAGTGAAGGGCAAAAGCAGGACCAACATCCTGATCCCCTCATGTAAAAAGAATCATACAACCCTCTCCCTGCACAGCATTGTCAGGTCAGTCTGGTTTGGGCCAGGTAACACATTGACATTCATCTAAAATTTTCGCAGCAAGGCCAAAGTTTCCCCTTCAACAGCCTTGATCTCTCCATATCTGTCAGAGCCATCACTGGTGCAGGATAGGTGAGCCTATCCATGTGTCTCGTCAAGGAAAGTTTGAGGAAACCTCAGTATGTATTTATACAGCATGGAGGCACATTACTGCTCCTGACCATGGCCAACTTATGTGAGGAACAGGTGAGGTATTGGGCCGAGGGAGACCGGTTTGCTCAGTCGCTCTTATCATTCACAGCAGTGGTCACGGGTCAAATCTCTAATGGGGAAAAAAGAAAGAAAAGGAGCCTTTCCGTTTACCGGTGGTTTGAGGAGAAGCTGCATTTTCATTTCAGAAACCATTTTGTCCAAGTTGCTATCTGTGTTTCCCTTATCTTCATGGTGGCAGAACAAGCCACAGACAAACAGTTTAGCAGGCAGCCTTTCATCAGTATGTGGCCTGGCCCCGTGGGATTCTCAGCATTTATACCCTGTCACAGGTGCAAACAATTAGGTCAATCACACCACTGCCTCCACAAAGGGAAAAAAAGTAATGTGACACACCAGGGACAATCAGCAGATTTATAGAAGCAAAAAAGTAGTAGAAGTGCAGAAAAACAAGCACTGGTGTGGTTATTTTACAGGTCTAAAGACATTAAGACATTTATTCCTAAAATTGGATTCAAAGTACCTGAAATATGATTGTTTACGATCTGGTCATCAAAGCATGTTTTCGTTTTAACATTAGTCCAGTAAAGCTACATTATTTAACTTTCATACCAGTAGCTATATGTTTCCATCCAATTTGTATAGCAAATCCTAAGCAAAGTATTATTAATGTGGCAAAAGGAAATGCGCATTTGTACGCGTTTTCATCACAACAGTCAGCTGTAGGAGAAAGAAGACGGTGCGCGTGCCATGACGTCATAAGCACATGGACAAAAAGGTCAACGAAAGGAAAAGAAGGTGGCAAAAGAGATTTTTAAAGAAATAATATATAATATTAATATTAATATTCCAGACATATGGTCTTGGTCTGGAAGAGTCTTAACAACACCCATGTCTGCTTACCTGGCCGTGTTAGGAGCAGTTCAGAGATGGTTGATTGATATAGCAATAACCACCCAGATGGCCAATACCAGCACCTTGTCGCCCTCCCTATACATGGGAATGTACTGTAGGTACACATCATTATTTGCGTGCATAACTTGTTGGTTTATACATTTCCATAGCACTGAAGTGCATTTATCTGTATCAATACAGCCACATCCTGCAAAAAAAGTGATGTGCATTTAAGAGTTGCTGTGCATTTTTCCCGTTTCCACTCAGGTTTTTTGAGGCGCAAATTCAAAATGTACATTGAAATGGGTACTGTAGATGGACGCATGACTAGTGTTTTGCACACACATATTTGAACAAATAAGTCTCTAACCCTAATGCTTTCCCCAAAAAATAAATGACTAACCCCTTCATAATGTGGCAATGTGATACTAACGGTTTTGGTTACATTCAGACAAAAAGTTAGCTAGTTAGAATAATAACCAAATGGTTAAGGTTATAGAGTAAA
Organism: Trachurus trachurus; assembly: GCF_905171665.1. Taxonomy (NCBI): domain Eukaryota; kingdom Metazoa; phylum Chordata; class Actinopteri; order Carangiformes; family Carangidae; genus Trachurus; species Trachurus trachurus. The sequence continues at coordinate 12,695,208 of NC_139900.1, forward strand.
AAAACAAACGTTGAATTTCATTCAATCATTAAAAAAGATCAGCAGTCTCTCCCACTTTCTCACTACATCCCTTCGTCTACTCCTGTCATACTCACTCTGGCCACCAGAGGGCTTTCTTACTTTCACGTGCTTTTGCTTAGATGACTGGTGTTGTCAGATACGACTGCTATAGAAGTCACTAAAACTATGAGTCATAATAAACTGCACAAACAACTTACAAGGGTTGGTGCTTAGTGAGGAACAGTGACATAAAAACAGGTTATGATAATGCATTTGGTGTGACAGTGATTTAGCGAGCACAAGGCTAAGACCCTGAAACTAAAGCAGCCAAATGAAATTCAGCCATCAAGAATTTATTATTCATACCTGTGGCATTTATATCCACGACAAAGGCCCCAACACAAATGGAAACTGTGTGATTTGTTCAACCTCACACCTGGAGAGTGAGCAACATGTCAATCAAACACAATCTGTACAGTAGGCCTAGTACACGCCCACGTTTTCTTGAGTGCTCAAATTAAGGCAAATAAGTGTAAACACCTGTGGGTGGGTTTGTAAGGTAAAGCTGAAAGAAGATAGTGGCTAAAATAAACAGGCTTAAAATTTAAATCTCTTCTCACTATTTTCATGCAAATTTTGAATAATGATTTCTCTACCAAATGGCCCCAGTTAACAGGACATCACATTTTCAGAAGTTTAATTCTATTACGCTCTTTTTATCTGCTCATTCGAGTGTTAGACTCATTATGGGTTTCATAACCATAATTTCTCACTATTCAAACATTAATATTGCTTGATATCAAGACCACTGTAATTTATTGGCTGAGAATTTGTCTGAGGGGTATTGCAATAAATCGCCTCACTCTCTTCATTCTTCCACAAGTGCCTTGGGGAGTGTCAAAGATTACGACACTGCAAAAAAAAATGTATTTACAGATTCACAATCATTTATCTTGAGCAAGACTTAATTGAATCTGAGATTTTTTTTAATGTTATATTCCTTGAAAGTCACTGTAAGGTTGAGCTTAAAAGTTCCCCCTCAAATGAAAGTTTCCATAACCTGTCGGTTCAAGCTCCTCGACTTTGAGGTTCTTATTTAACGAGTTCTGTGCACCTCTCTTGTCTTGAATCAGAGATGCCAGGAGCTGTCACAAGGAAGAAAAGCTGTGTTAGACACGGTGAGCCTGTCAACACAGAGCCAGGCAGCCACGAGAAGCCAAAGGTTCAGCAGCAGGGAGAAGAGGAGACACAGGGCAATGCAGCTGTCTGCCCCAAAATATCAACATAAATTAGACTATCCATTCATTCATTCATTCATTCATTTGTAGGGTTCATGTTCACAGGCCACAATGTACTCAGATCAAGACATCAAGACCAGTACATGTACAGTATCACATCATAACCAGTTGTAGTTAATATCAGATACAGACCTGTATGTCTTTTTTAAGGAAAGGATATTCATATTAACCTAAAAGGAGATTTAAGCCTGCAGATATTTTCATTGTTTAGGATTTGAGATTTATGTATGTGACATACAGGAGTGGAGATCTTTGACGTGTGAATTTCAACCAATAGTGAGCCCTCTGGGCCTCCTATGGCTTCAGAGAAGGCCAAACACATTAGCATTTTAAAATTATTTTATTTACTAATTATTGTCTTCTAAAGCAATTACAAAGTTTGACCTAATTTTCTTTTTGCTGCAGGAATAAAAGAGTTAGAGTGCAGCTAACCAATCACATTTTCATTCTTATTTTGTTGCCTAGCCAGAAAAAAGGTTAGCTGGCTCTCTTAGATTGGTCAGAAGGCCCGAAGCCCCCACAGATGTGTGTGTTTGTTTGGAAAGCGACAGGTGAAGTAGTAACCAATTTGATGTGCATTTCGATTCATAGTAGGTGGGCCCAAAAATCATTGCCCTAGGCCTCCACAAAGGCTGAAGGCCAAAGTCATGGACACCCCAACCTCTTCGTATCCGGGGGTTTAAGCTAGAGGAGCAACGACTTCAGTCAGTCAAACAACATTTACAGCATTGATGGCAAAGTGACAGAACAAAAACAAGGACACCCAAAGGCCCCCCCAGGCAGAACTTGAAAAATGTGCTTTTAATGTTGAAAAGCATGAAGAAGAAGTTGCCCAAAAAAGTTTGCGATGGACTTAACATGACAATATCCACAATTTGGAAAACTTTTATTACATTTCTTCTAGGACTAAATGAATATAAACAATTGTGGAGAAGACAATCAGACTTGCTTGTTGACAATGCTGGTGAATCTGTACTGTATAAGAAATTACTTTTCTTATACACATGGCTTAATGAAGTGAATTCTGGACAATCTGAGCTAATGATGTGCAGCAGGTCAATAATGACCACAGTTTAAGTGGCTATAAAATGGATCATGATGCTTAATCGGTTATTGCATTTATATATTTTTTTATCTTATTGAGCCCACCCCAGCACAGAGTAGTTATGGTGTTTCTGGTTTAATAGCACTGTGATGAGAAAACACCCTGAAAGATGTTATAGCTCAAGAAAATGGCAAAAATAGAAGAGGTATGATCAGAACTGGGGCTGATGTGGACCCCAGGAAGATTAGTGGCTAATGGGGATCCAATTAAAATAAACAAATAAACAAATAAACACCCATCTCCCTTTGTGGCTTAAAGGTCCAGTGTGTAATAAGTGGCTATATAGTTTATTGGCAAAATCTGAATAGGCTATACGAATATATAGTATAAGTGTATAAACGTTATAAAATAAAATTTGTTTGGTTTTCGTAGCCTTATAATTATTCTTTTATATAGCAAGAGTCTTGCTGTAGTGTCGCCATCTTGCACCGCCATGTTTGTACGGCAGCTCAAACAGAAAATCCAGCCAGCCAGAGAGCACGTTGCACGAGTTTTGAGTTCATAAATAAACCAAGGCGTAAGGAAGGAAGAAGGAGTAGGAAACAGCAGACATATCGTAATATGGTTTAGATCTTCTCCTCATCGCTCCATGCTCCTGAAATACTCCCATTCGTCCCAGTCGTGGTAAACAAGTTTTTTTTTGTCCTCAGAAGTCACCATCACTTTACCGACGGGAGGGGTGAGCACGAACGAACAAGTGAGCGGTGCGATCTAGAATCTGAATGCTAGATATCACAGTTTTACCCCCATTTTACACACTGGACCTTTGAGTTTTTCATTAAAACTATTTAAAATCAAAGAAATGGCAAATGCAATATTCAATGTCATGTGCACCACAGATGAAATTCCATTGTACTGGAGGCAAGAACGACCCGGAACAAAACCTAAACAAACAAAAACAAAAGTAAATCTGTGTGGACAGGTGTTGCTTAAGGAAAAGGAGATTTTTATTTCATTATTTATGTAATTTTGAATCATCAGAGTCTTAAGTAGCAGTAAGCTGTAGTAACCCTGTTTTTGTAAAGTATGTCCATACCATCAGAGCATTCCTTTAATTATTTCTGGGAGCATTTTTACACCCAGCTGAAGGAGGGCAGTTGATGGGAAGGACAGAGAAGCTATATGATTCCCAGTGTCTCCTAGGGGAGGGTCACTTGTTTGGATAATGGATAATACCAATTGCTATCGGGCTGAACACGGGATAAAAGGTCATTAAAACTTTATGAAATGTGTCTTTGTAATGGTGCCAGTTCAAAAGGCTGGACATACAGGGGATCTCTTTCCTCTGGTGACCCAAGCCGGAGACAGAGAAACACTCTGATTTCAATATGACAATGCCAGCGGCAAAAGCATCACATCCCAGCGCTCCCCTGAGTCCACATCCTCCACTCTATCAGCGTGCTGCCCGCACCAGTTGGGCCCGATGATCCAGATTTTGCTGGTTTTTAATTAAGTGGAAGGTCAAATCTCATCGCTCTTGACTTCAGGGAGCTGCTGCTGTCTGCATGGCAGAAGAGCTACACCCAGTCATTAATTTTATGGAGCAGGGACTTTAATTGATTAAAAAGTTAAAGACTATGGGGAATGTGTGGTAAGAGGCACCAGCATTTATTTGCTGTGATGTGGCTGCTAATACTGCGAGACAGCATTCAACTTGAGGAAAGACGTTGATTTTCTTTTTAAAGATTGAAGCTGCAAGTGCTTAAGTATTTCTGCTGCTGTGGAAAACCCATGTTTATTGTGCAGAAACGACAATAGCTGTCTTCCTATGAAAAGATTTATCTGCTCACCCAAGGTTCATGTGAACTCTACTCGTCAGATTACATTGAACTGTATGAACCTTGCGTCATTGAAAATAATCAGAACCCACTGTATGATTTCTAATTGGCAGCATTTATACGTTAGTCTTTGTCTCTTGTGCTATTTTATGTGCTTTTGTTCCCAAGTGAGCTGCACCTCACATAACAGATATATCTGTCCTCACAAGAATATGGATTTTTACTTCCATTCCCATTCAGCTAATTTGGGTTTTTTGGGCAAAAGTTCACTATTGAGCTATGTATAGTCTTGTCAACTTCTATAGTTTGTAACTCAATGCTTCATGGGTTTAAAACAGATAAACTGCTAAATAGGAGGGTTTTAAATACAGTGATGTTACCAGACACCAACATTATTTTAGACCTCATTCAGTGACTTTCTACAGCTGCTTATCAGCTATGCAGAACAAGGTATAGTTTCCCTTGTTTCCCGCAGCTATCTATCATTAATGTGAGATGTCACCGTAAGGCCAGGAAGTCAATTAGAATGGATGTATTTCTGAGTGCCGCTGTCATTTCTCTGTCTCATGTTCACTGGTGATTGTAGGCAGCAGATACCCAACTCCTCCTCGAATGGGAGAAATCTTCCCTCGGAAGCACTTTGTAAAAACAAACATAGGCATGATGTGAAACCAGGAGCCGCCCGAACCTCTGGGGAGGTCTACTGTGTCAGATCCTCTCATGGCTCCCTCCGCTACTGATTGTGTATCAACGCCCACCAACCTCCCAAGACACCGAGGTTACTGGTTGTAACCTTTTACCCTCTTAGGAATAAAATCAAATATGGAGAATTATATTTGGAATACAACTGGAAGATGAAACTCTAATATCTCATGCGACAGCGAACATAGATCGGTTTTTTTTTCCCTCTAATCAAGCTCCTCACTGGATGTAAACAGGTCTCGCTGAAATGGAAAAGGTTTTATTCTGAAAGCACGATGCAGTTGAGTCTCGGCTCCTTCAGGTTGTTAGTCCTGCACAAGTCTGACTCAAACTGCAACCAATTTGTTCTTTTTCCACAGGCTTGGAAATACAAGCACGTTTGTTCCATGTGGTCAAACGGGGGGTGGGTTCGGTGGAGTGTTGACAGCCGTCAGGCCTTCTCTCCTCTCCTGTCAGGAGCATCTGTCAACTCTGCCACAGTTCTGTCTAATAAACCAGCTCCGCCGACCGGTAGGGTTTCCTGCCTGAAGGCTCCCTTGCCAAATAACAAAGTAACTTTGAAGAAAAAGAAAAAAGAGAATTCTCAGGCTGCGCTGCTTCTCTTTGTGCTATCATCTCTCCATCAGATCCCCGTTTTGTGCTCAATTAGCAAACCTTACAGAGTGCCATTCATTTAGCTCTCGGTAGTGGCAAAAGTGACCTTGTTTGCGTCGCTGTTCTCTCCACAGGGGCAGCCACAAATGAAGCCTTGTTTTTTTTTTCTTCTTCTTTTTTTTAAAGGGAGACTCTAATGAATCTATGTGAAGGCGCAATCCAAGTCAGATAACCCACCAGGATTTCAATTTACCCCTGTCAAAAAATTTGAAAGGCTCAAATAAACAGCGAAGCAAGGGCAGACTTTGTGTAATCCCTCCAGAAGCTATTGATTCAATGGGTGCAGAATGATGCCTATTCATGTCTCCGTCTTTTGTTGTTATCTTTCTGTCTCAGGTGCAAGTGCAACCTGCATGCCAACAGCTGTGTGTTTGACAAGGGGAAGCTGGGCTGTGAGTGTGAACACAACACCACAGGGCCAGACTGCAGCCGCTGTAAGAGGCACTACCACGGAAGAGCCTGGAGTGTGGGCTCCTACCTCCCAATACCCAAAGGAACAGCCAATATATGTAAGTGACATGCAGCTAATATGTGAGTGATACTGTTGATGATGCCTGTGGAAAAAAAACTGTATTTCCTGTCTGGTCACAGCTGGTATCTGTTGGAGGCTGAGAAACACATTAACTTTTCTGTCTTTCTTTAATTATTTATTATGAGGGATTATTGCACCTCTCATCAGCTCCATGGCTCTGAGCCGCATCTTTCCCAAATGTAGCTCAGAGTACCGATTGTGGTTTCTAACCAGAGCTGACACGGATATTAAAGAACATGCACTCTATGTATGCAACATGTCATTTTGCTGCTAATTAATTACATTCCTCTGAAAGGTGGACTTAACAGTCGTCCTGCTGTGTAAGAAGCATCGCAATCGGCTCTGAGAATGATCAATGAGAAATGAGAAAGTCGTCTCAAGAGTTTTAACTGTTGCAATCATGCAAATAATGACATCCTCGCTCAGAAGCAGAGGAGCAAGTACAGTGATTATCAGATATCACAAAACCTCGTCAAACAGAACACAAAGCAATTTATTAGATGTGTCTACATTTGATTGGAAAAACTAGATTAGGTGCAAATTTGCCAACACCAATGTTGATTAAAATCCATGTCAACATTTTAAGTCCAAACTTACTGGGTGTTTCCAAAGCTTTCAATGTCATTTACAGGCCTTCCTTGGTAAATGGAGTTGCTCAGCTGTCATGTCATTGCGAGTTTTAAGTATTGATTTTCATTGAAAGCTTTGGAAATAATAGGAAGTTGGACCTTGTGTTTGGAATCCTTCATCTCAAGAGTGGACCTTGAGGTTCACCTTAAAGTAGTTTTAGCTTAATATTAACAGATTCTTGTCTGTGAGGGTTTTCACAAACCGGTTCAGTGAAAGTGTCAAGAAAGGACACACAAAAAATTGTGGTATTTGTGCTGCTGTGGAGCTGTTGTGATGTGCAAAAACAAAACCAAATGTCAGTAGATAGAGTAAGTGAACACATGGACCAGCTTAATGCTCTGGAAGGCCCAGATGAGCAGTATCAGGTGACGACTCCCCAATGTGAACCAATCGCCTGCTGAGGCGGACCAGAGCGACCTCCAAGACGATGGGAGGGACGGAAGTTAGACTGTTAATAGCAAGAGGGACCAATGACCTGTTTTACCATTATGAGGACTTGTGTAGAATTTGCATCACTGGTTTCACTGGTTCAGTGTTAAATTCACACCAACAACATCCTTTCTGTTACTTTAACACCAAACTTAACATCCCCGCCTCAGCTCCATGACAAGTTGTACACTACAACGCTGGATATTTTTCTGCCCGTTCACATGCTATCTCTGAGGCAGAAGGTGCTCTTTTGCATTATCCCCATTATAATCTTGGACGGGAGTTGAGTCACATTTATCAAATCCCATGCCTGAGGCAGGGGGCTCATTGCCTCAATAAATCTAATACAGCCACTCAGGGATGTGGTGGTGGACGGCCAGGCGAGGCCAGATGGTGGAAGATCTAGCCCTCTGGTCCTTCTTTCTCACTGATTCAGCCTTGCAGTCAGAAAACTCTCATGGCAGCAGCCTGCTGGGATTGACAGCGGGTTTTTCAGATGCTCGGTTTGATTGTCTGACTTGAATTCTCAGACGTGGCGCTCTGATTAGATTTGTACAGAGATATGATATTGCTATTGATCCGCTGATTTGGTGTGAGTAAATCTGTGCGGTAACAGTGTTTTTTTCTTGCTTTTCTTTGGGCTGTTTGCTCGATGATGAATTGGAGGATGGCTCAGTCGTTGGCAGGGGTGTGTGCGTCTCATGAGGCCGTGGCTTTGTATGCATGCATGCGTACGGAACAGCGTGTGTCTGCCTCTGTGCACATGCAACATATTTTGATTGCGTGCGTGTGTGTGTTGTTTGTGGGAACGTTTGCGAACTCTAAGGAGATATTGCTGGATTTACCCTTGCACCTCTCCTGTGTTATGAGTCTCCATGTAATGTGGTGCTCAATGTCAGATTGACAGGCCGTTATTAAAAAATCCAACACTTGGCCGCATCTGCACTGAACCGATGAAACCAAGGTCTAGCCATATCAAAAGCAATATTAGCACTTGTTTGGCAGTGGCATAAAATGCAATAATGTTGCACATGGAAGTGACGTAAGGATATTGGTCCCCCAGGTGTTGAACGAACACAGTTTTTGTCTTGAATTATTCTTATTTCTCTCATAAGTAAAGCCCAGGCCTTGTAACATGCCTTTATCCATTACGTGAAGCTCATATTTCCTATGAGGATATTAAACATACAGCCCCTCGTATCAAGACAAATATGCTGAACGTGCAAAATGTAATTATAGTTTAATAGCTTTCATCTGTCATCATGTCTTCCTCTTTAATCACGGAAGTCATTTATCTCATAGGTAGAAAGAGGACAAGGTCTATTACATATTCAAATCCCCTCACATGTAGATATATGGACATACGTGACCGTTCGTCTGATAAATTACAGCCCAAAAATGGAGCCCCGCGTTTCTATGGGCCATAGCTGTCGGCAGCAGAGACCGAGCGAGAGTGATTCAAATCCAAGGCTTCCCTAAAAAAAAAAGGAGGCGTGTAATAAAAATCTGTAAGTTGCCGGCAGAGCAGAAGAGGAATCACTTGGAGAATTATGTTGACAGTCCACTTTGCAGGGAACACAACTCATCTTGTGTTCCAAAGCAGGTTCACAGGTTAAGAGGGGTTAGGGCTGAGAGTTTGATCAGACTGAAGAATGTGTTTTGGCTTCAAAGGGCAATATTGTTTGCCCTCCATTCCTCACACAGAACAGCTATTGGTTAAGAATTGTAGCTCGCTTGGTTTCTTGCAAATTGGAGCTTAAAAATCTGTGCTTTTCCTGCTGCTGCTGCTGCTGCTGCTGCTGCTGCTGCAGTGTTGTGCTCTTGCCAACAGTTGCTGTGACAGCACCCCCTCCCCAAACCGGTAATGAAGTGATGAATGGGGTGCAAACAATATGAAAGGCCCACAGAAACATAATCACAGAAGGACAAAGCGATAAAGCTCATGAAAAGGATCAGAAATTGCACTAATTGTGGGGTAGGATTTGCCTGCTGATGACATTAACATCACACAAAGATGTTGGATTCGCAGCCAGATACTGATAACATACGTGGCTCAGACAAAAGGCTGCACCAGTCAGCTCCGGGCCACAGCGAAGACCCAGTTCAGTTCTTGAAAATGTGCGTTTTTCATTTTCCTTCGAGCCTATCGTCTTTCATGTACAGACATGTGAGTGTCAGGACTTTCACTTGCTATACTTATATCTCAGTTTCTACTGGAAATCTCACTAACCTGACAATTTAAGACAGCTACAGCAAACATTAAATCATTTCCAGATACTGTTTGAGTGATTCAAGGATGGGACAGAAAACACAACAACAATCTCCCTCTTGAGAGAAACCAGCAGCAGATAAAGGAAACACAATTGTGAAACAAACAAACAGTGAAAATGCTGATAAAAAAACAAAAAACACTTTACCCATATTGGGAGTTTTGATTTTCTTGACATTTTGTCACTAGCAGACCTGTTATTATCATCAGAGAGAGGCGGGTGTTGGACCGTGCATTGGTCCGGTTCTCTGGAAAGAGACGGTGGCTGCTAATCAGTGGACACAGCGGAAACCAATTGGATAAGTGTCGGTTGGCTTTAATTACCCAGTGAAAACAGCACAAACAAAGATGTTCTCTCTTGTGGTTTCATGACTAAAGTTTCAAGAGTAAAATGAAATGGATTGGGTTCCCGCTTTAATGAAACACTTTGTGTCTTTGCTCTTTCCGCAGGTATTCCCAGTAATCACGGACCAGTGCGTAAGTTGATCACGCTCTTTTTTAAATTGGCATGCTGATGAATGGTCTCCTCCCTCGGTGATGACTAACTCTTGTATGACTGATGGTGTTTCTGTGAGAAATTGTGGCCTACATTACCATCATTGTTCATCAGGATGTTTTCCCCAGTGGAAAGAAATGAATCCTAACAAGGCGTTAATGTAGAATTACATCTCAATACCTAACTTCTTATGAATGGGAGTGAATCAATGCATGATGTGGAAAAAATGCGCTCAAATGCATTTTTAACTGGCGCAATTGTTCCTAAAAAGTTTGCGACAAGTTTTTGAGAAACAAAATACAGTACAACTACAAAGTCCCACACCAATTTTTTGTTGTTGTTAAGTTTTTAGCCAGTGTATACCTCACATTCCTGCGTGGTACTGTTTTATATTCTGGACATGTGATTGTCCTGCATTTTTTAGGAAATATATGGAAACCTATGGCTGACTTCCATTCATTTCTAGCATTAAATTCAAGAAGTGGGTGACATGGTCACAATGGGGCTTTGAAAACTGAATTACACACCACAGGCATCATGAGAGGCTGCTTCATTTTCATATGTTTAGAGATGAATGGAAAGGCAGGAAGTCCTTCAAGCATCTATTATTATAAGGTTGGAAAAAATGGTCACCAGTAATTTTAGGTTATGACTCATATAAAAATGAGCTAAAACACTAGAAATGCCTAAAATGAAATGAGTTCCGGACATACAGTCCTTCATGTTTGGGCCAGTATATCAGCAGGAGCTCCTGAAAATGATTTCTCCCTTCCACACGAGAATATTTGCTGTAAGTGCAAAGACAGATAGTTGCCCTAAGCCAGAGGGGGGGGGGGGAAACCCATCTTTTATGAAGATGCGGTTCCCACCATGCATCCCTACGCATGCTGATGCCTGAAGGTGACTTCTCATACTGGATAACAAAAGCAGCTATCACATGTACATGTCTCTGCCTTTGTCTTGTGGAAAATTCACTTTTAAGCTGCATGCACACTATTCTACATCAGCCCATCCACTGCTCCAAACACAGTGTCTGAAATTTTCTAGTATTTGTGAGGTAAATCAGCCCAGATAACAAACTAATTATAGTCAGAAAAAGAAAAGAAAAAGCATCTATGCATGCTGTCCCTGTGCTTTAACAACATAACAGCATGAATTATATTACAACTCAGTGTAATATATAACCTTTCCCATTTTCACACAGATCGAGCAAATGCCTCATCTCTTGGTGTTGCAAATCGTAACCAAGGTAGGCTTATAGGCTTTGTAACTTCAGCATGACATTAACAATACAAAGAAAGAATTGATTGCTTATTGATTGGGGGGTAAAAAAAAAAGTGTAATGTAGAATATGCAAATAGCAGTATGCGGTAGGTTGGTTTCCCGAAGCCAAATGCTTTCATCCTGCATGCACACAAATACACGCTGGTCCTTACAAGGCAGACCTTTTGTTGTGAGAACACTGTAGGGAAAGGACCACATGCCTCATGATCGCTGAGTCCACAGCCTCCCACCCTCTTTGATCATGCCCTCTTTTTAATTACCCAGAATGCTCTCTGGGGGTGCACCCTTTCTGCCACATTCACAAGGAAAAAAAAGGGAAGAGGAGAAGGAGAGGGAAGGAGAGAAGAGGCTCCAGGGGGGGTTATGTAGATTGATCTCCAGCAATCTCCAGCTAATCCTCAGGCCCAGATATCCTGTGTAGTGAGTGTTAAGTCGCAAAAAAAGAGGACTTTCAGGATTTCTACGATCAAGGGAAGGCGTTTCCTCTCTTTCCTGGACACAAAAAGCTGGTGATGAGATGCAGCTGTAAAATAATCCAATTTTGGTTCCAGTCAGAGGTGAAAAAAAAACCCAGAAACTGATCAGTGTAACCTATGCTGATCTCATGAAAGCTTTCTTAACACCTTATATCAGTAAATGGGAAATGTAGCAGAGAAAAGGAAAATATGAAACAGAGAAAAAAAGGAAATCCTTTTTTTTTTATTTTTTTTTTTTTAGGGGTTAGGGTTAGAAAAAAAAAGAAGCAAATCCTTTGTGGAGGTGAACGCACAGAATATAGTGTTTGCCAATTAAATTTCTGTCAAACTAATTAGCTTTCCTTTGTTTACGTTTAATAATCTTTGAAATTCTCAACTTGGCACAAGTCTCACTGTAAATGTGACCTCGTGACACTTCTGTAGCACCAACAATGGAGAAAATATAATCATTATGTTGCCTCTGACAATAATGATCAGGTGGCAGTATTTTGAAATGGTCCTAAAAAGCAACAGTAGTTTAAAGAAAAAGTGAGACATTTTGTAAAATATATTTTATTAGCTCTTTAGTCTATCTTAGCAAAAAAGATAAGCTACGAGGGAAGAACTAGCCTAACAATCATTAACACGCTGTGTCTCATTAACTTTTTCTCGATGAATGGCATGAGCAACAAGTTGAAACTCCAGGAAGTCACTATGCTTGTCACTGATTGCCAGGAAAGAGTAACAACACATTTGAATTCTGTAAAACCATGACTTGTTTTTCAAATTTATCTTAAAACACAGAACCATCAAGCTTCAAGTTAATTAGTTAGCCTAACTGGTGTTGTTAGACATATTTCTGAATTCTGGCTAAATATTTCTCCCTTTTTCAAGTCTTTGCGTTACAGTAAGCTACCCTAAACTAACATTATTGTACCATTTAATTCTACAACTCCTGACACAGAGCTTGTTCATGAATAATAACAATAAACTTTAGATGCAGTCGTATTCCCTGCCACTGTCAAGTGTTACTCTGCAGCTGACAATTTAAACTCAAGTTCAGAGTTTGGAGTCATGACTAATGATGAAGGCTTCATGTTAATATGATAACAGGAGGCATGGCTGAATGCAGGTTTCAGCTTACCCTGACATCATGGCAAAAGGTATTGATCCGGTGTAATTGAAGCAACACTATTCTGTCTCCAAGCATATAATTAGCAGATCCTGTATCTGAAAACTGTCTCCATTTATACTTAATTGCACTTGTGAATCTATAGTTTTAAAGGCCTTTTAAAAATATTAAATAAATCACTATAAAAATGATTTTTCCCCCCTGCTGTCACTGCGTGATCCCTCTTATAATAAAATGAGAATCTCTAATTCTAAAAGCTACTGTCTGACTTTGTCACTGCAACATAAGTGACTGATAATATGAGATCTGTAAATATGAACTGGCATATTTTAAAAGGCTAACTATTCAATAAGCTTTTTTTCTCCGCCTCATAACATCCAAATCTTCCACAAAAAAGGAGTGGCAGGAGCTGTGGTGCAGGACATCGATTTGTGACTTTCAGCTTCTTATCATGCTGTGATTTTTCTGTATCTCAGAGACTTCAGTTGCAGAGTATCTGAGGACATCAAGAGACATCAGAGTATTTGAGGACATCCTCTCATCTCAGATGAGAGGATTAGAGAACTGCCTGGGTATGTTTAGGACATAAACAGTCTGTTAGATCCTCTACAATAGTCACAATAAAAGGAGCAGTATGTCTTATATCTCAGGGACGCAGTAGATAAAATGGACACAAATCTACACAAATCAATAGTATGTCACAGGTTGTGGTACAGTATATGTCAATACAAAATTACACATGGCCCTATAAAACACGGGTTTAAAAAACAAAGGTTTAAAAAAGAAACAATTGCATCACACTTTGAGTCACACCAGCAGCAAGGTGAAATTTAATTTGGTTCTCCTGTGTTTTTAATTCACTGTCTATCACTCTTGCTCTCTATTGCTGTTGCTGTGGTGAATTTTCTCCATGTTGCTTCGTGCAACACCAAGGCCCAAGGATGGATCTGTCATAACAGTTATACTGCTAAATGTCACACGTCTGACAGAGGTGTGAGGTGCACATATGTCTCAGAGAGACTAAGCCAGCCTTAACCAGGACTGTGTTCTCACATGCAGCCAGCAAAGTGAGTGATGTCATCTAGGGCAAGGTTGTCGACATCCCAACATAAGATGTAAGACATTGTGTCTGGAAAATCATTCAAAATATGATATGTATGATATTTTATTTTATTGCACCTCACATATGTGTCTCTGGAGGGAGCTCCCTTAAATAACCTGTAATGATGTCATCAAGGTCATTCATCTTGAGCTCGGAAACTACTCATTTTTAGCAGGAAGTCTGTGTTACATACTGAAGGGAGGCATGCATTTAAAAAAAAATGTTTTTATTTAGCCTACTTTGTTTTGATGCTAATGCAGCATTACTATGAGTATTAGTCAGGGTCGTATGCAGAATAATTCAGTCATACAAAGATTAGACTACTGGGGTTTTTTGTGGGCCCTACTGGGCGCTGGGCCCCTAGATTTATCATCACCTTTCTCCCCTATAAAACGGCCCTGAGTGCTATACTCAATTGTCAGACATTCTTTATGACTTCATAATAATATTAATAACATTAGCATTTCACAGTTACAGTTAAATTAGCTATGCTGATCATTGTTGTGCAAGAATAAATGTATAATATTACACAACATCACAAAGTTTTACTAACATGTTCACTTTATCCACAAAAGAGCAATTAAAGATCCCAATCGACAAACTTTTTATTATCTCTCACATTCCCCAATCCCTATGTGAGAGTTTTTCTGAGTGACAGAGAATAATTGATTTATTTTACACTGTATTTTGCTATGGTAGTGGACCCTGCGGCTCGGCTCAGACACCCCAGGCTTAAGCCTCTGAATAAGCAAACTAATTGGGCTACAGATGCTTTTAGAAAGACAGTGGTCCTGAGGGTCTGCTGGAGGACACAGATTATCCCTCAGCCACAGGCACAAATTTAATGTGTAGGCTAGACAATAGAGACTCAGTTGATCCCATGGAAATGATTATCAAAACACACAGTGCAGGTGTTTTCCATTAGCTGTAAAATAAGAAAACCTGATTTTTGGGGGGTGTAGCCAGAAGGCCATTAATGTTTGAACCCACTGAGGACAGAGCAGCTGTGAGTCAGGACCCAAATACAGCATTCAAGCAGACATTTTTGTCAGGTGAGGTGGTCAGTGAAAACTGACTCAGGTCTCTTCGTCCCATCCTATGAGACTGACTTAGACCAGGACTGATCGGGCCTGAGTGCAGTGTGGTTCCAAAAGTCTGAGGCCACTTTCCCCAAGTTAGAAACTGGACTGGAAATATGGATATAACTGTCCCATTGACGATCTCCACCACCAAAGATATTGTGCATTCATTTGTCAGCAGCATAATGTAAAAAGTACTTTTTGCACCAAACTCTGTGGCAGGATAGAAAGAGCATAGACCAGGGAAGAACCCATCAGATTCTGGGGTAAATTTGGATCCTTTATTGTGAATTTGATTTTTTTTCCCTCTCTCTCTCTCTCAAGTTTGTTGTTTGGCAAACAAGGTCTGCACTGAGTGAATATAGCAGCAGAAACAAGCTATAAACAGTATGATCAGTTTTTAAAAGAAACTATTTTTGCTTTTCCACATGGCTAACATTAATGTAGTATTAGCAGCTGTTTACTTACCAGTGTGAGTTCACCACCAAACTTTAGTCCTAGTCTGTAAGACTGGGAAGTAAAATGGAAAGTGCTAAGTTGAGGTAGCAGCAGCAAAACTTACAAGTAGGCTTATAGTATATACACGTCCAGTAGCAGTTATTTAGTCGTATGTCAGGCCTTCTGGCAAAGTGCAGTATCCTCTCTCTATTTAGCTGGTTTCTCATCTCTGAAATCTCCTGAGAAGCTAAATGTTGCACCACAGTCACCTAGCTACAGTTGCTAATTTTTGTAATTTTGTCTATCTCCTGTTTGGTTCTGAGCAGGTAGTGTAAAGTGGATTTTTCAAACTTTTCCGCTGCTACTGAAAATAACACCACGAGACCAGTGAAAGTGAACCGAAGCAAGTCAAGTTTCCAGCCGCAGAACTGAAACAATGAACTGAAAGATGCTATAGGCTAATGCTTTATAGAGACCAAGGGCAGCTGCAGGCATTCACTTTAGCCTAATCTATTTTAACAAAAAAAATATTGATCAAAGTCCCGTTAAGTATTGCATACTGTGCACCATCAGACAATTGTTCAACATGTTGTACTTCTCTGCAAACCTTCTAAATATAAGCACAGCACAGACCACAGCAGGGAGGACACTGCCTTTTACTGGAATGACAGGAGTCAGCAAGGTATACCAGCTTCTTATAAAGCCAGTAGTAATGCAGTTACATCTGTAATCCTGCCTCTCATTATAGAAATTATCAAAAAATGTTCATACAATGTTCAATACATGCGCATCATAATTATTTTCTTTGTTCACTATTGATTTGCCCTTTAAATGAAAATGAATGTAAACAAACAGCTTATTCAGGATATAATTTGCATATCAAAGTATGTTGTGTGAGTGTTGGTGTGGGACAGTGTTTCAGCTAAACATCACAATATCATACTCAACCAGCATTGATTCTGGGAAGTTTCATGGCAGAATTTTTTTTAATCTATCTAAAACATCAGTGGTAAAATGTCAGGTTTCCATGTCACTCTCTGAATCAAAGAGCGGTGGCTTCTTGCCAGACTCATTATTTGTGCACCAGTGTTCGACAATCATACGGGGAGAAATCTATCAACACAGCAACAGCTGCATTTTAAGTGAGGGGTTTGAATGACTGCGTTATTTTCTCTCATAATGCTATCATTATCGATCTTTCTGCAAACACATAAAAAGTAGTTGAACACAACAAAGCCATCACACCAAATCTCCTCGGCGTGGTCAAAAGCAGAGGCAGACGAGAGGCACGGAAAGTGGATCCACCAATAGATTAAATTACTCTACGACACTAAATTATTGAAAATCCCAAATTGATGATAAAACCCTGGTGGAATTTCCATTTAAAGCAGCAGTGGTGTCTGTGTGAAGTGGGTGGGAATATTATGAAGTTAAACGCAATACCAACGCGTTTTTAATCAGTTTTGGCAGCCGCAATGATTATTTGTTGAGTTTATTCTGATGCATGAGCCACATTACCGAAAACCAAGAATGTGATTACTATTTATGCAGGGAGAGATATCCAATTACACTGAAATCTCTTGGCAAATATTACCTCTTCCAGGATTTCACCTCTGCCAGCAGAGAGGCTTCCTGGGATAATTGAGTCGTGAGTTTTTGTCTGGAAATGTGGATATTAGCTTATGTAGTCTTAATCAGTCTATATCAAAACAAAGAAATGTTCCATGGACAGTAGGACAATGCAGTGTTGGATATTACAACCACTTCTTCTCACAGTGCTGTATTGTTTTTCATAATTTTACCGCAGAGAAGAAAATAACAGCAGTTGTCGAGTTTACCTGGAAATGCTCATTTGCATATCAAAGGTAGCACTGGTGTGGTGGAGCCAGGTATCCATCCCATGTCTTCTCCTCTTTCTGCTCTTTGAGTGTCATTGTGCCGGAGGGGAACAAAATTTAATTCCGCTGTCCTGGACTGAGGCGCTGTTTCATAATACTCTGGCATCCTTTGATTCACTAATCATTAATTTCACCTCATCACTGCCATGGTTTGTTTGCTCTATTGTTTTGCCAGGATTATTTGCTCTGAAGTCCCTTTGGTGCTTCTAAAAATATCCACAGAATCCATAAAATGTCTTGTCTGTGTTCTTTTGTCATACATAATCATTCGTGGAGCGGGTTTTCACGAGCTGTGGGCTGTGTTTTTTAGTATTCACACAGTATGTGCCCTGGTTATTTGCCTCCTCTTCCTCTCTGCACTTGTTCACAAAAGTCCTTGGCTTCGCCCTCCCAAATGTGTCAGCTGTGCTCTAAGGACACAGAGCGATGCAGACAGGACAAGAAGAGGCAGCTTGTGCCCTGTGAACCTGCCTGTTGATGTTCTCTGCCTCCCTATCACTGAGTGATCTATTAATCACCCCCTCCTGTCTTCCCCCTGCCCTCTTTGCTTTGTCTCTGCAGCTCGGGTGTGTGACAACGCGATGCTGCGCTGTCAGAACGGCGGCACGTGCCACCACCATCAGCGGTGCCATTGTTCCCCCGGCTTCACGGGCGTCCTGTGCGAGAGAGCTCGCTGCCAGGGCCCCGGGGAATGTGATGACCAATTGTCCGGACGGGCCTCCTTCCATCATCCCCCGATCGGCTGCCAGCTCGCCCTCACCCTCGTAGTGCTCCCGCTGCTGATTGTTTCCCTTTGCTGAGAGACCTGAACAGCCTCCCATCCTCAACCAAACCCTTAGACCACATATGATGAGACTGACTTCTCAACCTTAAAGGACATGAAGGACAAAGGGCATGGATAATGTGCTCAGCATTCAATATAAGCAACTCTTTTGTATATCCAAGGCCACAGTGGTGGGTGACAGTTACGAACAGGTTGTGCACTGTGCACTGTTAGACTGAATGATAGAAGGATTTGTGAAAGGCTGTCACTGCTGTCGTATAATGCCACAGAGGAAACGGTCGGAGCCCCCACTTTGTGATTATGTCATTGGCTGATGCTTCATTAAAGGCAGACTGGAGACTCAGATAGAGCGACCCCACACTCTGAGAGCAAACTGTACAAAACTAGACACATGATTTCTAAGTTATCATCTGAAGTTATGAAAAAATAATAATGTGGACGGGGACATCTTAAAACATCTCGCCTCACTGCCTCCTTCCTTACTTGTTCTTCTACTCTCCTCCCTCCGCTTCCCTCACTCTTCCCTCCCCCCACCCGCCCACCCGCCCACCCACTCACTTTCTCCTTCCTGTGCTTTGGTGACTCTGGTGAATTTTCCTTTGCTGAAGGGTGTCTGTTGTTTTTGCCAAATGCTGCACATGTATTATTCTCAAAAGCCCCTTGACAAGTACCAATCTAGTACTTTCCTTTTTCTTTCTCAGAGGCTTTGTAGTCATGCTTGAGCTCACCTGTACGGGGAAAAAAAAAAGTTGTAACATACTGTAACTGTATTTAATTTTTGTATAAAAACAGATATTTTCATGACTACGCAAAACAAAATGATGTATTACTTGTTTTCTATTGCTGCCGACCTGTCCTAGATGTGGACTATGAGTGCGTATAAGGAGTTTGGTTGTATTATTTCTTTGCTTGTGTGGCACATGGTTCTCTTCATTTGAGAGCGGCTGTCAAAAAAAAACTATGTTTACATACACACCTACACAATACACTTCCACCAAAGGGAAAAAGAAAAACATGTCTTTGTCTTGTTGTTGAAAAGTAGTACATTTTATTCAGTAGTTACATGACATTTGAGACAAGATGTGTAGAGTGAATCGGTGTATTGTTTGTAGATATGCATAAGCCAATGACAATAACTGAATGTCATTTAAAAAAAAAAAAAGATTTATGAAAGCTATATATCGATGCCAATCTTTGACCAACTCACTGAAGCAACAGTTGCTGGTAACAATATATCAGTCAACAAATAACTTCTTGGTGCAATGACTGAAGGTTTGTTTTCTTTTTCTAATGTGCTGTAACACCGTCCTTCTCTTGCTCATGAAACATTAGAGAAACCAGAAGAATCTCGGGCCCGAATCCCATCAGCTTTATGTAAATTTAACAAGAGGAAGGACATGGAGGAATAAAAAAGAAGAAAAAAAAAAAAGGAGATTGCGCGGCTGTCGCAGAGGTTGTCCAGCTCAAATCTGTAATCAGATCTAATCCCTGAATCAAATGGGAAGAAGGGAAGGTTTTCTGAGCTGCTATGGTTGAAAGCCTGCATCCTGCTGCGGGAGCCTCGGCGAAGCGACACATTCGGGAAATGAGCTTTAATTCATGGAGGGTCAATGAATAGAAATGAAGTCGCATCCCACTGGGTGACATATTGAGCACTGAGACCAATTTCATTTGAGAGATTAATTTTCCTCCCGAGGTTGTCATGAAACACCTAATTGTGTTAGAGTCTACTGTAAGTGCCTCTCATTAAACGACACTGTCAATGAAAAAAGTAGCGGATGGCTTTTTTGGGAGAGAGACAATTGTGTTACAAAGCAACTTTTAGGAAATTGAGAGGAGGTATGAAGCAGGTTAAGACGCTGTGTGCAATAACTGGACAGAAATTGATGTTATTTATTCAACAAATAATACATTTTTGAGGGAGAACAAACTATAGCAACTATAGTGTATGTATATTGGCAATTAAATTCAACTGGAAAACAAGTCAACAGCAGTAAATCCATGGAAATCAACCTAACTTTCATTTATTCAGCTTCTTCCCAATACGGAGGTTGTGCAGAATTTCAAATTCATAACCAGCAGATCTGTGAAAATATGGATTTCACATTGGAGCTATTAAGCAGACAAGAACAAAGGTATGAAGAATGGATTAATACCAAGTGTTGCAAATAAGGTTTTTTCTTTTACTTCTTTTTGATGCATTTATTTATGTCATCGGGCTCAATTCATTCATCCACCAGTGTCCTGACGACTGGACGCTGCCTTTCCACAGGTGAGTCCTCGCCCTCTTCCTGAATCTGAGCTGGCCTGGCTGTAGTGTGGTGTCATTAGCTTCTCCTGGTGTCTTTGCTTCTTTACTGTTACAGTAGCCTCCTTATCTCCTGACTGCCACGCTGCACAGTGGGTTAACACGGCTTTATTTAAACGTTGAGGTAAGCCAGCTCAACTTTAATCTATTATCGGCTGCTTTTAAAAATGTATTTTATCTTGCTCTAAGGTTTGTTGTGTGAAGTGATTGAACTGTGCCTCTCATCCACTTGTAGTTTCTGAAGCTGAGCCTCTGTTCTCTGGTCTGTATTTGCAGTTTTACATTCACAGGGGTGGGGCTAGGTCAGGGTCAGGGTTGGGCCCCTCTCCTCCACTGGCATTGTTCTCCTCAATACAAGGCTACTTTATTGTTTTACTCAGGAGTGTTTTGTTTTGCTGGTCCATTGCTATGACTGGTAACCATGGGCTTGTATCAGCATGAGATTCAAGCACTAATTTTTCCTTCTTTCTTTTGCCCTTTAGTTGATAATTTATTTTTGAGGGTCAATTCATATGGTCTTGTTAATTGTGACATTGTTAATTCTGATTAAGTTGGTGGGGTTTTTTGGGTCACTGAGCTGCTAGTGAATTATTTTCTGTGCACTTCTTAAGGTTATTCTTCTTATTGTTAATTGTTTATCATTTGTATCATCCTGCTGATTTAATCATATTCTTTCTTTTTCTTTTTCTTTGTTAATTTGTTCATTTTAAAGTTTGGACTACATGTGTGTGGGTGGGATCAGAGTGTCCTGAGTTTCAGTGTCTGTTCTCTCCACAAACTCTCTCTTAACTGTTTCTGTGTCTCCCACAGGACTGGAGCTGTGGAGTGGATGGGCAGCTGTTCCCCAGTGGTGGTTTCCTGTCGCTGACCCTTTACTGTACTGCACTTTGAGCATCATTTGGATGGTGTTTGGTATTCATTCATGTGGTGTGTAGCACCATGATCCCTCCCCTTTGGTTAATTCCCTCGGCCACAGTCAGGCCCCAGTCCAGTTCCTGGCAGCTCTTACATTCAGTGGGAAATTAATGGGCAGACTGTCGCAGGGCCAACAATTTTAACATTCTCACATTCTCTGTCATTTTAAACATAACTTTTGATTTAAAAAATATCTATTTTTAGGAATCATGTCTCTCGTCTCATGCACTGGAACCTGTGACCTTTTTGTTATTATGAGTGAGGTAACATTGTTGACAGCCTTTCACAGCATGTCCAGCTAATTCGCTTCGTACATGGTAATTAATATTTTCTTTCAAAGCCAGGGGACACTTTGCACTTCAACAGGTTACAGATTTAGACCAATCAAGACCAATAAATGTAGTTCACAACAAAACATATTAATTGTAGTGCTTTATGTTCCCTGCAGCAAAAACCCAGTGCTGGATGCTATTGGAGTTTAGGGTAGCTAACATTGGCGGCAGTCAACCTTAGTTTGTTATACAGTATATCATACCAGCAAGGGTTAGGGTTAACCCTACCACAGCCCTAGATAATACCCTATTATATTCTGTATATTTTAGCTGTATTTAAGACTCTTCAACATAATCCTCGGGTTAGGTTGGAAACTCTTTTTGATCAGCTAATCTAACCTTGGTTTAACAATCTGTTGGCTTTAGCTGATTAGTCATTTTTCTACAGGTGTTCAGTCTCAGGCTAAAAATTAACTTTTTTCTATCTCTGTTTGAACACAAGGACCCAGTCTTTCTAATAAATGAACAAAAATTACAACGTTACTTTGTCCTGATTTAATAGTTTTGTTCAAGGTTGAGCTCTCACTGAACCTGCGCTGCAGAATGTGAAGTGGCACACTTGAGACTGTTTGCAGTGACAGTCGGACCCAAACAAATTTTACAGCAGAGGTTTTAGGGCCTGACAGTGTGCGTGTGCCTGTGTGCGTGTGTGTGAAGACAATTACCTTTACGACATGTTAGTGCAATAAAATTGGTATTTTATGATACTTGCTCCTGGCTGTGGGCTGTATTTAGCCATCAGCAAAAAAAAAAAAAAAAGTTTTGAGGTTAAATCCAAGTCTTTTGCACTTAAATGCAGATTATGACACAAGAGGTTGATGAACAACTCATTGGAGTCCGTTGCTCTGCAGGTGCAACACACGGCCAGCGCTGACATTCTTTGCCACTGAGGGAAAATGAGCACCATAATTCCTCTATATTGCCTGCTAACAGTGGGAATATTGGCATGGTAATATTTTTTACCTTTTACTTGTTTCCACCAGAATTAGAGCCGGAAAAAATCCAAGGTGGCAACTGCATGTACACTACTGTTGGGTTGACTACTGAACACATGCATGAATACATCTTTCCGTTATATAAATAGCAAAATAGAAATGCTGATGTTTCAACCTACACATGGCGGCACTGGAACATCTTAGGAAAATGACTTTTTTTTTGTTGTTTTTGATTCAGTGCACACAGAAAAGACCTGAGGATTTTGTTCCCTAGTTATGTTCCCTGCTGTTCTGTGTAGCAGCAGCAACTCCTCGTCCTTCCCCCTTTCACTTCTAAGACTCAGGGGGGGGTATTAGGAGGACATTTTTAGACATGAGCAGTCCTTGTGTTCTGCCACTGTCAGCACTGGTGGCACCAACAGAAAGTTACATAAGACAAGGGGTATTCAGTATCTGGGAAAGAAGTGGCTCAGCAACATGACTGGAGCACTCAGCTTATTAGAAATCCAATATCCATATGCAGCTCATCAATAGCCACTCTTTGAAATGCCCAGCGGTACAACTCAAAGCACTGCTCCGTGTGTTCAGGGACAGAAAACTTAACTTTTCTGTCAATCAAATGCTGCAGTGCATATATAATGAGCATCGCTATAGAAACTCCAGCTTTGCATTTTTTCCCCCCAGAAACCATTTATCAATAATTCTTATGCTAAAAATGAAACCATGAAGGTCCCTGACTTTTTTCTTTCAAATTAAAGGTTATAAAATTGATTAGATAAACAGTATATATACTTTTTGTTTATAATGTAAATTCAAAACATACTGGAAATTCATGATGTGAACTTTACATCATTAATTTCCAGTATGTTTTGAATGTATGCTGTAATTTACAGATAAGAATCTAAAGTTGGAGGTTGCAGGTCCTTATTCTTCTTTTCGCAAGTGTGATTAAGCTACAGCAGTGTTTTTCAACCTTGGGGTCGGGACCCCACGTGGGGTCGTCTGGAATTCAAATGGGGTCACCTGAAATGTCTAGTAGCTAATTGATTTAAAAAAAAAATACTGATAAAAATATATTTTTAAAATTATGATTAAAAACACCACACAATCTTAAACAACTGTATTTTATACTTTCACGTTCTCAAATATAAATCCAGTTAAAATAAAATGCAGCATATAAAAATATCTGAGCTGATGCATTTTGATTGGCGGCCGCGATCACATGACTGCACGTGATCGGGGGTCGCCAAAAATTTGTGATGTCAAAGTGGGGTCATGAGCCAAAAAAGGTTGGGAACCACTGAGCTACAGTATAAGTTTGCCAGCACAATGTCACTGCAGGAAAAATAAATAAAATAAATAAATAAATAAAACTTCAAGTCTGGCTCCATATGGAGGGTTGCAGTTTGCAAAAAGACCTTTTCCTTTGAACAGCAGCAGTATTCACAGAGTGAAAGCTGCCTCCTGCTTGACAGTAGAAGTTATTTTATTTATTTATTTACGTATTTTGTTTGTCAGTTTGGGTTTTGGCGGGGATTCACTGCAAGAGACATTCACCGTTTGAAGAAAAAGTGATACCTTGTCTTTTCCAGCACCAAAACACAAATTTCTGTTGAAATGCCATTATCTGCTGGATATCATTAAAGATTTTTATTATTACGGTTGTAGTATCATTATTCCAAATTCCAAAAAACTTGCAAGGCCATGAACTGAGATATTGGCATCAGTGCAGCTTTTGGAAAAAAAAAAAAGATTTTTTTTCTTTTAAGTTAATAGAAGTGTATTCAAGTCAAGCTCTTTGGAGCAGTAAAAAAAGAGGTTGAACATCCTGTGAGAAGCACGCACACGTTTAAAAGTGCACCTCATGTGCTTTTATGTGTATTTATGTGGCAACACATCAGGAATGGCACTTACGGAGGGGTGGGAGCAGCATGCCATCTGTGGCTTTATCAAACTCCTATTCACATCCCTGACATCGCAAGGACAGCTGGTGGGTGGTTCGCTGGCTCGGCGCACAGAGCCAGAGTACACTAGAATCAATAGACAGAACAAAGAGGAAGTTAAGCTGCCTCCGCTGGAACATGATGGAAATACCTTTGTCCCTGCTGCTCTTTCAGACTTCTTAGGACTGACTTGACAGGAGGCAAACTTTCCACTCTGCCCTCAGCCATTAGCTCAAGAAATGTGAGAAATGTTCTTATTGAAATCCTGATGTACAGGTCACCCATGCCATCTGTCTGTACAATACTCACTGTTACAGTACATCTTGTGGGGATGTGATGGAGCTGACATAGGTGTTAATAGGAAATATATATATATATATATATATATATATATATATATATATATATATATATATATATATATATATATATATATATATATATATATATATATATATATATATATATATATGGAATTAAAAATAGACATTCAAAATGCAGAGGCAGCTTTAAACATGGCCGTTTAGATTCTGGCACTAAAACGAAAGCTATAAAGAAAAAATCTGCTTCCTTGTCACGACCACAACCCAATCTGATGTCCTCTCATTTCAATACAATCTAGGGCAGCAATCGGCTCTTCGGCTACAGATGGTAATCCCATTCAGTGTCACACACGATCACAGCTCTTGTCTATTTTTCCTCAATGCCAAATCCAGCACTTCTGGCCTTCAGTGCCACACCTAAATTGCAAATCAGCCCCAGCTGGGATTGGCACTGCAAGCCCCCGACACCCTGTTGAAGAAATTATTTATGTATCAAACCGACGCCGTCCATAAATAAAAGATACCATTCACAGTCTGCTCCAGAGTTCCCGAATGCTTGGAAGAAAATGGTTTATCCTCATTTTTTCTTTCGCATGCTGGGAGGGATGTGAAGGGGGGGGGTTATGTTGGTCCCCGGGTTTCATCATAAATAACTCTGAATGGGAAGCGAAAAATAACACACCTGTAGGATGTGTTAAAGATTATCACCTGTTCTCAAGCACATGTAGACTGCTATAAATTAGATGGAAAGTGTCCAGAAATTCATATCTAGGCCAGATTTAACAGGTTCATATCGTTGGTCAGGTTGGGTTTGCTTTATAGGACCAAAACATGAAGACACCATACTGTAAGTTATTTCAGTTTAGACTTATTTACATTTGGATTTATTAAAATGTAAATTAGCTTTTGGTTTAAGAAAAAAAAAATCATACATATGTAGTTACGATGTGAGCATGTCTGCAATAAGCATGCATATATTTCTGGTGGGTTAATTATTAATTACATTTTGCATTGGAGATGCAGTATCATCGCCCCTCTCCCCACAGCCCTAAACCGGTAGATTTACCCAAACTAACAATAAAAAAAAACAAACACAGCATCGCTTCTCTGCTTGCGTCTGTGATTTGCATGATATTTCTGCCTCCTCCCTAAAGCAGTGGAGGTAAAAATGATTTTTGTTTGCTGCTGCTGATGCTCACAAAACTGAAAAATTCAGGGCAATTCGCATCAGCCATTTGGCACCAACCGGCAAAGACAGAGGAAGTTGTCGTCGTGGCACAGTTGCCAAGATGGAATAGGGAATGTGACACAATTGCTGCTTTCCTGGGGAGCCGATGCGTCAGCGCCACAGTGAAACAGGACAGTGGTGTATCCGTGATGTGTTGACTCACATCAGCCCACAATGACACGCATCAGTACGTGCACAGATAACACCGTGTGCAGGTGTTGTAACGCAGTACGTCATACGGTGGCGGTGCGTGTCGCCCCTTTGGACCTGCAAAATTCAAATGCAAAATCTGATCCTGCTGATGTGGACGCTCCACAGACCTCACCGTCACCGTGAGGGAAATATGCACTCTCCTCAGCTGTATTAGTAATGCAGGCGGCAGAAGTGGAGATCTCAATAGCAGGGCAAAAGTAGACGTGTTCCACATTTGTTACAAACCAGTGGTGACTGTGACACTAATTAATACAAGAACTGTTGTCTTGTGTATTGGAAGAAAAAGAGGCACAGGTGGCTGTAGGGGCCCCAAATCCCAAAACAAAGAGCTGAGACAAAGAAGCAGTTAGAGAAGAAACAGACAGACAGACAGACAGTCAGAGAGACAGACCGACAGGGGGGGACGAGTGAAGCTGGTTTGGAGGCAGACAACAAAACGGAAAGAGATTCAAGTTACAGTAGGGAGAAATAAAGGCGGGAAGACAGACGCTTTCATTACAAAGCCCACCTTGAAACAATGGTTCCCTGATGGAAAGAGGCAGCAGTAAACATAAACACCACCCCCCCCTGTTTGGCAGACTGGAGGAGGAGGAATGCATTGGTGGAAAGAAGAAGGGGGGAAAAAAAGCGGGAAACAGAGGGGGGAGATGGAAGGAGCAGGAGGGGTGAGAGACAGTCAGACCCTGCCAACACGGTCGCCACTACGAGCAGCGCCACCTCGTTAAACCTGTCCCCGGGAGTCACAGGCAGATGCTCGGCTTTTTCTGTGATAATGACTGACCTGCTAAGTAGCTAGCGGTGTCACGCTCCTTTGAACAACTATGGAGCTCAAAAAGCTGTCACTGGGCTTTTTTCACGCCAGTGCTGGTTCCGACTCGTCACGCTCAGAAGGGGCCGGTTGCACCGTGGGTTTTAATGCAAGGCCTAGATGTGTTAATATTGCTTGTTATCAGACGCTGTACAAAAAGTCTCTCTGCTGCTGATACACTCTTCTATGTGGAGGCTTGTGTGTTGAGCTGCGCTGCATGTGGGCATCAGATAGAGTGGCTACAGATTCATGATCACAAATTATGTCTTAAGACCTTTGAAAATGTGCTCCCTAGCCTGTGCAAATTGGCATTAAGGATATGAAAGTGTTAGCCATTAATGCACATTTATTCACCATTTTACATTTACAAGTAGCGGACCCACCGCTGTCAAGCATCAAAGCGCAGTCAGCACACGGAGTCATGAGTCAAGAGGAAGTAACGAGGGTGAGGGAGGGATAGAAAGGAAAAGAGAGAGATAGACAGAGGAGGAGAGAGCAGCGGTTCTCAGAGGATTAGCTCATTTAGGCTGCTTTGATCTGTGAGATCTTAATTGCTGGGTTGCACTGATAGAGTCCTCACAGAGACTTAGCAACACCATCCAGGCGAGGAGGGAGGGTGGCCATGTCCTTGCCTTCTCTTCTCTCCCTCATTCCTTCCTTTCCCCGGATAAACTCATCTCAATTCCTGGACAATACTGGTTGATTGTATTTCTATTAATGATAATAATAATAATGCATCATTACAATCCCCAAACACTAAACTGTTAAGGCAGTTTGCAGCAATTTTCAGGCACAGTGAAGCACCAAACTCTGGATGCTGACATGCCGATTTCACGCAGGTAAAATTTGCCACGGTATCATCTCAGTTTATCATGTTAGCAGGGGGGTTTTCAAGTATTGTGGGTATTTATTTAGTCTTAAATTTAAGTATTGAATAAAAGTGAGAATTTGGCCTGACGATCATGATCATGTTAAAAAAGATTCATATTCCTGTCTAACTTTTAGCTATTGATCAGCTGTAGATACGTAAGTGATAAATTAGACTC
Organism: Trachurus trachurus; assembly: GCF_905171665.1. Taxonomy (NCBI): domain Eukaryota; kingdom Metazoa; phylum Chordata; class Actinopteri; order Carangiformes; family Carangidae; genus Trachurus; species Trachurus trachurus. The sequence goes on from NC_139900.1 coordinate 12,723,324, forward strand.
ACAGGGTAATAACTCCTATGGACCTTGACTATCAATCAGACTTTATGACAGTCCAATAAACATCAATGCTTCATCATGTGCATGAATATTCTTTAAAAGGAAAAAAAAAAAGGTTTTATGGAAATCCATCCAACAGTTGCTGCAATATTGACCAGTTGACATCTAAGGCTAATGATGGTGCCTTTCACTGACCCAAAACATTTTCCCATAAGTCCTTGTAACTATAAACAAAATGAACAGACTCAGGCAGACTCTTTTTTTGTTCCAACTCACATTTCCATCTTTTTCAGCTCTTCTGCTTCTCTCATTCTCAAATTCTCATCATCATTCTTTGCACATTCCACAAGAACTAATCAATTGTCGGATGGTGCTTTTTGAAATATCTTTGCAATCCGTTGCTCAGCCCATTGATCATCGATGTTGCCATCTCAAGATATATTGTATACGTTTCCAAATTATTTCTCCTCGCTGGAAAAAAAAAAAGTGTTTGATTAAGTTTGGGAAAGGCGTGGTGAAGGTGAGAGGAATGTTGCCTTTATAGTTTTTAGCTCAAAAAAGATCCTCCATTCATCAAGACTCTTTTTGAGTAATGGAAAAAACACTGTGTAAATACCCTGTTTGCACATACAGGTAGCTTTAACATTTTTTCCTCCAGTCAAATCCTGATTTCATGCTATTGTCAATTAAATTATGAAGCAAGTGTCACTGCCAAGAACTGCTGTGGATTTTGTTGGAGAACTAGCTTTTCTCGATTCCTCTTTCCTCCTGCACGGCAGCTTTTTATGTAGCATGTCAGAATAACGAAAAATTCTGTTGCCGTAGTTTTATGATTTTGTAAGGAGTTTGATGGTCACAAGTCAGCGGCTGGATATAAATCTCACAGATAAAGTCTTTCGGAGAGTCGAGCCCTTTTGAGGGGAACTGAGAGCTCACCGTATTTGAGGGCAGCTTCAGCTTTTGCTAAATCCTTGTTTAACCCCCATACAGAGATCCAGAGGGGCTGACTGGCAAAGACCCAGGGTTAAGGAGATCATTCAGACAGATGAAGGTGATGCATGGCTTCCTCTCTCCCTGTCTTTCCTTCTCTCTCTTACTATGTCTGCCTATTGTCTCTCGCTCTCACATGAACACACACACACACACACACACACACACACACACACACACACACACACCCATCCTCGCTCTCCCTGTGCTTTATCTACTCCACGCAACCTTGTACACCCATTTCTCTCTCTCTCTCTCTGGCTCCTGTCCAACTTCTCTGTCGTCGCCTTTCATCTCTTTGGCTAAGACAGGAACAGGCAGATTAAGGAGAGGAAGAGTATTAGGGGAGCCATTCTTTCTGCCTCTTTGTGACGGGAGGGTTACTGTTAGCACAGCAGAGCCCTCCCTCTGCTGAGTTTGGTCATTAGAGAGGCTGCAGAGCGGTGGGGGGAAAGTAAGCCTGAGGGAGTGTTTACATTACAGGAATACTGATATTGTGTAGGTGCTGGGGAATAAATGCATTCACATACGTATGTGGCTGTGTGTTTCAGTTGAACCCTATATTTCAAAATATATTCAGTACAAAAGGAAATGAATTAATTCAACTGTATAAAACAATACAAAGAGCACAACAACTGACAAACAGGTGGTGAAAAATACAGTTAAAAAAGGGAGCAACGGGTCCACTGAAGGAATGTAAGATAAAAACCTGTAAAAATGTTGTGGTGTGTAAAAAAATGTATCTTTATAACTATATGAACACTTAAATTGACTCATTCTCATTGAATTAACTGAAGTGACTTCTGAATCTATGGTGAGAGAGATATTAATGTAGCTACCAGCAGTAAGTTTTTGTTTTGCAAATAATATTTGACACACAGTCAAAAAAAAGAAAAGAAAAAAGGGAAACTAATAACCTGTGGGCAAACAAAGGCTTCAGGCTTTCATTAAAACTGTGATATTTTAAAATCCAAAAGCTGTAGTCCAACAAAACAAACACACAAAATATTTTAATAAAACACACCCTCTGGGGGACTGTGGCTCAGGAGACTGAGCAGGCTGTCCACTGACCAGTAGGTTGGTGGTTTGATGACTTGGGAAAGATACTGGACTCCAAGGAGGACCCACAGTGTATTACTGTTGTGGGGATTTGTGAGTAAAAGCCCTAACCCTAAACCTTTCCCCTAACCCTAATACCAAAGGAAGCCGCTAGGGGCACCAAAATACACACACAGGTAGCCGTATCTGTCCTCTATCCAACCATACGAGTCCCATCAGCATGCCCTTTTCTGGCCAGGAGTAATACCCATTCAGACTCAGACACACTGAGGGGTGATTAACGTACCCTTAGGCCTTGTCTACACGAAAACGGAGCTTCAGTGGTGGGGGCAGGACATCATCGTTTCACAAAATATCAGTTTTGGGCATCCAGATGAAAATGCTGGGGCTGCGTTTTAAGATTTTCCCACCAGTTTCGTCTAAGTAAAACGTAAGCTTTTTCTATCCCTAACGCCCTAACCTTAAACTGATTTTAATATTGACTGCATCTGATCAGACGATCGGTCTGCAACACCAAATAGATAAATTTGGCTCTTTCTGGGTAATGTGGCTTTGTGGAATAACTGGTATCAGAAAACCTTAAATCAACTAGATAAACTAACTTAACTAACTCAACAGTTTTTCCTGTCCTATATACATCACAACTCATTAAGTATTGACTCACTATTCAATTCAATTCAATTACAGCAGCTTGAATTCCAGTCGGGGCATGGTCATCCAGTGGGGGAGCTCCTCTGGCTTGGATGTCGTCTGTCAGGTGTTGATGCTTCGACAACCTGCTTGAGAAAGAAAGCTACAAGTTGTTTAATGTTCCAGTGTCTGAAAACAGAAGTTACTATTGCAAGTTTTGCAACAATAGATTGTTCAGGTACAATCTGTCTCATCTAGTGTACAGAGTGTGGAGTGGATCTGATCTTGATCCTGAGCTTTGAATATCTGTTCCTAATACCCACTTAGACACACATATTTTGTCCCTGTTTAACCCTTGAAACTTGTCATGGAAAATGACATTGAAGAAACTAAACAGTGTCATTCTGTTACAGTTTCAGTTGTTGAAGACAAAGCAAATGTCTGTAGCTTTACACCATCTATTACCCATCCAATCCTACTTGTAGGATTTTGTTCAATTCAAATACACCAGGCCACTGTTGTTCTCCATGGAAACATCATCATCATCGTGACATTAGCTCGACCACGCACACAGAAATTCCTACAGAACAAATTACTATTGTAGAAATTCAAATCTGCCCTCACACCATACCTCCGGCCATTTGCTCTTTATCTGCATGAGATAATGCAGCTTTTTGGAACAATGAATACAACAGATGGATCAGACAAAAAACACTGATATGGCCTACACTGAGATTTTCTACTTCTACAGTCACATTCTTATATGGTTTGGATTAGAAGATCAATGAAGCTGAAGACATGGGATTTGTTTTTAACGAACAAGGCTGCACCATGTCTCACAAATGACTGCCACCTGCAAAACGGAGATAAATGTGGGAGTCCTAAAGGGCTCTCACATGCTCAAGCGTGGGTCGCAGGTATGGTTTTTGTTATAATTAGTTGAATGTGTCAAAACTAACAGGAGAGGAATGATCTTCTGTTGAAAATAACAGCTTGCATGTGGAAAATGGTGATGAAAGGTGCTCAAAGATTGTTTCCTTGCCCCAAATCCATGACCCTAAACCTTAAAGGGACATTGTGTAACTTCTCCTGTTATCTATTCACAAAAATCGATTATTTCGTTCAAAAGTATGTTTTTCATTAATCAGTAATCCCCCCCATCAACAAACTGAAGTGTTCCTTTCAGCTCTGAATTAGCCGTTCATATCATTCATATCTACATGGAGGGGGTAAGCTCTGTGCTGGCTGCCATGTGGTGTCGCCATGTTTTTACGTTCAGTGGCAGCGTGACGGTAGGAAACCACGGAAACTCAGCGGAGACACTGGAGCTGTCGGCTCAGGTTGAGGTGGCGTCTGTGAAAAGTCACCGCGGTAACGCAGTGAGGAGGAATGGAGCGTTACACTGATGCTGCATTCACCTGCAGTCGGGCAGACGGCTGTTGGTAACAAACCAGGGGCCTCATTTATCATTGTGGATACACCTTTTTTTACGCCATTTTCCCCTCGTTTTGTGCGTACGCACTTTTCTCCGCCAAATTTGGGATCTATCAAGCCAAAACCTGACGGGGAAAAGTGCGGACATTTACACCCATTTTGACCCTGGCGTACGCCTTTTTTGAGGAACAGGAGGAATTGGCGACACCGTTGCTGAGTCAGAGAACTGCAGTGTGAGAGGGAGAGAGGAGCGGAGTACATTTAGAAGAGCACAGAGGATTTTTTAAAGTAATTGTGGTAGTAGTTGACCGTTGATGCTGGCAATCCAACCCGCTCTATAATAACACTAGGCTTTATGTTAATTGATAAACAGAGCGCATTGTGGATTTTGCTTTTTTGATTAGGCTGTGTGACGTCCGACAAGGATCAAACCATCCAAGTTTAAAAACACACCGGCAGCAGCGCACACTGATCTGCAGCTACTGAGACTGTTATTATTCTGTCACCTGAGTTAACGAGGTGCACGTGTGTTTGGAGCTGACGAGAGGAGAGAAAGAGTGAGACAACGCGGCCTGAGGAGGAACTGTGAAGGACTCAGCTGTAATGGAAAATGACCTAAACCGAGTCCAGTAGAGCTGTAACTGTGTAGTAGGAAGGCGTGCAAAGTAATGGTAACTATCGTCCTGCTTCCTACATTGTTTTAACATCTAGGTAAAAAGAAAAAAAAAATAGATTTTCTGGGATAAACGGGCAGATTACATAAGATTCTTCTTCTTTCTGCTCCCTTTTGTTGAGATTTGGGAGGTTTTTGTTTTTATTGTAGCTTATTAAAATGCAAGATCATTTTCTGACTTATTTATTGCCCGTGTATCTGCTTTCAGAGAAGCGGAGAAGTTCCGCTTCTTTCCCCCGTCCTCCGCCCGATGTCTCCGTTGTCACTTTGTTGTCACAAAAGTTGCTGCGCCACAGAGAGCACATGGCTAATTAAATATGCACGTGCTGACCATATATAGTTTATATAGGCGTTCCGGGGGCGGAGTAAGAGGTGTGTTCACGTGTGCACCATTCTCGAGTCCTGTGTGATCTATTGCGGAGAGTTGTGCGTACGCACAGTTTGACTGATCTGAAAAAGGTGTAAATATTTAGGGTGTACGCCATTTTCGTCTTTTCGCCGTACGCAAATATTTAGTAGCAGTTTTACACCCTCTTTGATAAATGAGGCCCCAGATGTCATTTTAGTCACAGAAGTCCAGAGAAAGCCGGTAAAACGTGGGTCAGGTAAACAATACCACATCGCCATGACAACATATTGTCACATGTATTGTTTTGCCTCATGCTGATGGGCCACTTGTTTACATAAAGGCTTGTTTATGCCGTTACGTGCAGCGGCTGTCGTCCATCTGCCGTCTGCCTAATTTCACGTGAATGCAGCATGAAAAATACGACTGTGTTGCTTGCAATATACAACCACAACGCTAGATGGGAGTAATTCCTACACAATGTACCTTTTACCCTTACCCTACCTTCCTTGAAACTTATCATGGTGTAATTCTTGAAAACCAGTCCAACACAGTCAAATGTGTCATAACTAACATGAGAGATGATCTCATATTGAAAACAAGAGCTTCGGTGAAAGGGGATCCAGGATTGTCTCCTAGTTCTGCTTTACATGTACTTGTTCCTCTACCGCAGCTGTACCCAGGCGCCTCTCTCATTTCTCTGTTCTGTTTGTTGGCCATTATTTGAGCAGAGCCGATTCTGCACTGAACCCCCCACGATGCCGGTGTCAGACAGGGGCGCGATGTGATGAAACTGCAAAAGCCTTTGTTCCTGCAAAGTAACATTTGTCTGAGAAGGGGGGAAAATAGCCTCTCAAATTTCAAAAAAAGTATAATTCGAAGAGTATGCTTTTATTAGATATTGATGTCACACACATGGTTAGTGGGGGTGTTAACGTTTGTAGGGAAACAGTATCACTTGACGCCCTTGTGCTACCTTGCACTACAGTGAACAGCTGTTACATCACCCTTGAATCATTCATTCTGAAACCAAAAAGAGTCGAGGTAAACACAAAAATCCATGGAATGTAAAAGGGCTCTCTGGTTTCCACCGTGAATGATGAAAAGATGAAGGGGCTCACAGTGAAATATAGACATATACCTCCAATTACACAGTCTGCCCCACACATGCTGCTTTAAATCTTGTTTGGCTTTGTAATTCCTTTTGTGCATACATATTTTTTCTCTTTGATGACTTCACATGTCTGAAGCCTAACATGAGAACTGGACACTTTTTTTGTTCCTTAAGTGACATTACAGTAACATGAGGAACGTCTTGAAACATGGGTGCATCCCTCCCCATTTTCATTTATTCTCATGGGACCGGTCGCAGTTGTATTTCTGCCCTTTTGGCTTAAAAGAACATTTTTATATATTGGGAGCACATTGGAATTTGATGACAATACTGATGTAACGTGTCTGTCTGCTATATCTGAAGCTATAGATGATGGTTGCATAGTTTAGCTTAGCATATAGAGTGGAAACAGGCAAACCTGATTTTGTCTGAAGTGGACAAAATCCACCAACCAGCAGCTTTTACCAACAAAGTTAGTCAAACTGTTGCTGTATAGCTAAATTTGGGAGGGAACAATTAAAGCAGTTCAACCAGTTCCATGTGTCATGAAGACAAATAAATACTGTCATTGGAAAGAAATTATAAAAGTGGAGGAAAAAGTTTCTACTTTGTCTCCAGGCTTGATTTCCTGTCATAGTAGGATTGAACTGCTTGTAGCTCAACAAGACTAGTCATTAACACTGCAAACACATTGCAAGTGAGAGAGAGATCAATCCTCCCTCCTTTTTTTGTCAAACTGTGCATAGTCACGTTTCAGCGATCGCATTTAAATACCACATAGTTAGTCTCAGTCCAGCGATTTCAAATTTAAAAATTAAAATGAGTCTTTGACGGAAAGTTGCACACGGAAGTCTGACGGCTATAGGGTCCCAACAACAGTCAAAGCTCCTCAGCTCCTGCATCTCAGTGTGGTGGAGTACCTGGGCGCTGCGCTGTCAGCAGGATCTGCGTCCCAGCTGGGTGACTGAGCCTTCCTGGTATCGAAACATGATGACAGCGAAGGCAAGTCTTACGCCAGCCGATGGAGTCATCAATAATAAGACAAGGTGAGTGGGTGGGAAGAAGGGAGAGCAGGGTTATCATCAGGGTAACAGCTCATGCACTTCCCAGTGGGCCACGGGGGGCAGAGAGGACCGCAGAGAGACGAGGAACAGCGCGACGTTCCTGGAATCTGTGATTTGACATCTGCTCCGTGTGAGAGTCTGTCAGAGGGCAGGAGGCTTTTGAGGGCGCTGCCGCTGCCGCTTCCTCTTCAGTCCGAGTCTCTGGGTTTTTATCAAAGAGATCTGACTCGCAGGGCAGAGAGAGTGGATGAGCGGTGTCGCGCCCAGCAGAGGTGGTCAGCTTTTAATGTCATTAGACCAGCAAAGTCAGTCCTCCTCTTCCACATAAGTGGAGGGAAACCAGCCCACCTGAGAAGACACAAAATGTGACACAATTCAGAGACAAGCAGTGAAACTCTTCTCCATCTTAATTGGCTGTAATGTATAAAGCAAAAAATAGAATATTACCAGAAAGTATACAACAATTGTTTGTTATCAGATCAGAGGATGAAGAACAAAGGAGGAAGTTTCATTTTTAACACCCCTTTGCACGGGACAACTTTGAAGCACATGTGTATCTCTGTAGTTGGAGTCAAACTATGGAACTCTCAAAGTAATGAATTAAAGACCTGTACTAATGTTTTCCAAGCCAAGAAAATGCTAAAGGAAATAGCAATCAGAAATTTAGACAAAAGTAGCCAATGATCCTTGTAGAAAAGTCAGCTTGAAATGCTGTTTTTTGTTTTTTTGTTTTTATTATGGTCAAATTGTGAAATTGCCTTGGTTGGAATAAATAAAAAGAAAGAAAGAAAGAAAGAAAAAAAGAAAGAAAGAAAGAAAGAAAGAAAGAAAGAAAGAAAGAAAGAAAGAAAGAATTTTGAAAAACAAATTGTCTTAAAGCAGAAGTGAGTGATAGTGAGAGTCTCTCAGTCCCTCTGCTCTGCTCTGAGCCGAAGAGAAAACATTTATCGTATCCTACAGTTTTTATCCAATGAGGAGAGAGAACGGCATGCAGGGCTGTGTGTGCAGCCAAGGAACGCCGTGAATGTGGTGACGTAGCGACGAGGACTGTTATGGTGCGTTCAAGGAAACTCGTATTTTTCCGACCGTGAAGTGGTACCAGTTCGATCTGGTACGAGTTCACCGGTCGGAAGTTACGAGTGGCCGTTATAGTGACTTTCACCGGTAAAACAGGTCGGAAAAACACGAGTGGGTTGCCTGGAACGCTACAAAGTCGTAAGTTGTGACTTGAAGCTGTAATTTACGATTTCAAAAGCCTGCCTGGAACGCAGCATTAGCGAAAACGACCGGATCACTCACTTCTGCTTTAAGATTATAGTTCCTGTAAACCTCAACTCTTAACTCAGCTGCCTCACAAGGGGGCATTATTCTACCCCATCCCACCATGTGAAGATCACACCACCCTCCATATAATAACTGATGCAATGATCCCTCACCGGCTTCCCACCACTAAACAGTCCCAAGTATTTCCAACCGTTATATTACCCCTAAACCAACCAGAAACCCAATCATCAAACCCAATCGAAACCTAAAGTAAGGAACGATAGAGACAAAACGATATATTTATCGAAAATGGAGCCATTAACAAGTGTGGGTAGCGTAGATTCATCCACATTAACGTGAGACTTTTTTATAACCAAATAGAAACTCCTCGTTGTCCCTTTAATTAGTTTAAAATCTAAAATATTAGTAGGCCAGGTCGATAGATGCACTGAAACTCTGCTGCACAGACAAGTTAACACTTCCTTTTAAAATGTTTCACTCCCTTTAAGCACTGAGTGGGAAGAGAGTGATTAATTATTCAAATTAACTGACAGCAGAAAATGATACGATATAGGGATTGTAATGCATGATGTGTAAAGAAATTAAAAAGTAGCTATCACTTATATAACAGTGCCATGATGACAGGACAGGACCCTACAGAAGACCTACCCTGCCGTCGACCTCTCCCTTCCACCAGCCGTTGGACATCTTGGTGTAGATCTTGATAACGTCTCCCTGCAGCAGCGAGAGCTCCCGTGTGTCTCTGGAGCTAAAGTCGTAGCGCGCCACTGCAACACCCACCACCCTGGGGGAAAAGACTGAGACAGAGAGCGCTACAATCATTAGAATTATTACTATAGTAGATTTTACAAATATTCAAAGAACGCTCCCAACTGTGATTTCATAGAGCTCTTTGCCATCAATGACTCACCAAGAAATATCACCCTCCATACCATAATTTATTTAGATTCTAATCTGAAAGTATGGTTTACAGGTGTTACTTCAAGCTAGTCCTTTCTGCTCGTCTGTCTACCTCTGACGCCCAACCATTCAGTGTTTGGAGAATCGCCCACAGTTTTGAAGCCACTTTTTCTCTGTGCATTCATCGAAATGTTCCCCTTTATCACCAAACATCCTTGTAAGAGAAGGACATTTTAGTGATAAGTATGTTTGGTGCAACATTTAAGTTCACCCAGAAGCTTTGTGTGACTCCAAGGATGATCAGAGTTCATCTCAGAGCAACTCAGTTCAACTCAAACTACTTTATCTACCTCTTAGATACAGTTTGATACTATTATCAAAATCACGTCCATGTGGATCTTCTTATGTCCTTTATAAAATGAAATAAAACACATTTCCCACAGGCGTTATCCATAATAAAATAACTATTGTTATCTTGTAAGAATGATAAAGGCCTTGACTCATGGGTCTGAGTCATAAGTAGAAAAGCAAGACAGCAGAGACAGAGATGAGAGAACAGAGCAGATTCACAGAGGAGAGCTATATACAGTAAGGCCGCCCAGCTCGGCAGTGCCACGCACAAAGTAGAGATGAGAGGTCAAGGGTTATCGTTGTCATGCCTTGATCTTATTAAAAGTTAATGCTCAACTTGGCTCATGCACTGCATCGGCACCTACCAGGTTATACAAGGTTATTCCTACACATGCACGTCAGGGCTTGTTTTACACGTGAACGCTGGTGTGCATCGGTTTGTTTACCTTACGTGTAGACATTTCAGAGGATACAAGTGGGAAGATATGCTGGATGAAAGGAATTCATCTACTCCCTCATGCAAGCACACATGGGGAGATATCCTATACAGAGGCCCACACATACATATACATATGCTCATGCACACAGAGATAGACAAAATCAATGTCATAGGCTGTTATGCTGCAGTGAAGCCATGTCAGCAGAATGATAAACAAGAAAAAAAAAGAAAAAGAACAAATAGAAACTAATTATTCTGACTTATTTACTCATTATTTCTTATTATGGTTGCTGCTGTTGTTTGACTTGTAGTCACAACTTTAAGTGAATAACAACCCTTAACTTCATATTTTTATTGTGTGACATATCTTTTGCTGTTCATTAACAAGTGAGACCAAACAAGTGTATGTTCATTTTTAATTAGCTAATAGCCAATAGCAATAGCTCCATTGTTGGATTTTACCAAAACATAAATGTCAGCAGTGGTTGCTTGTTGTTGGAATTACAGGAGGATTATGTGGATGGGGTTTCTTACCCCCCTTCCTCAAATATCTTTTTTTTTAATGGTTTATGCAATATTACGCAAAATCAGCTCCATTTAACTACATTATTTAACAGAGACAGCTAGGGGAAGAAAAAAAAACAGTTTGTCTTTGGAAACGTGGAAATGTGGGAATACAGCAGGGGAGACACAAAGAGAATAGAAAAGCTGTACCTGTACCTGACCAGAAAGGCGAGGAGGAGGGTGGAACAAAGCTGCAGCTGCCAGGAGGAACTACAGAGAAACGAAGCGAGTGATGAGGGGTTCAGGCCATGGTGGGAGCAAAGAGAGAACATAAGCAAAGTAAACACAAGTTTGACAGAGAGGGAGTGTGAGAGCAAGAGAGAGAGAGAGAGAGAGAGAGAGAAAGAAAGAAAGGGGGATGGGGTGGCGGGGTATCAAAGTCAAAGAAAAAGCTAAAAGCAAGGACGTGTGGGAAAAACAGTGTAAGTGTGATAATTTGTCACGTAACCTGGCAGATACACACATTTCTACGTAACAATGGCCAGGAAAAGATGCTTCAATTAAGCAGCTGATGTCACACTTTTGTGTTGTGTATAGTAGTTTATGTTTTTCATGGTTTGAGCTCAGTTCAGCGACGTGGCAGTAGCCAGAATAAAGCCCTGCCAAGAAATGAGAGGTGTCACATTCAAAATCTCATCCGACTTCATCTGTTCAGCTGCTTTTTCTCCAGTTCCCTGCCTGATCCGGTCCAGCGGTGTCCCCGACTGCCACTGCCACCTCACCCCAGCTTCACACCGTTGAGACAAACTGGAACAGCAGACGTTATCATCCAACATTAATTAACATCCTCACTGAAGCTCTCGTGGCTAAATGGGAGCAAATGCCAGCAGACAGGCTGCAAAAACCCTGTGGTATAGGATAGATGATGCAATAATATCAATGACACAAGCTCACATTGAGGGGTTATAATATGCCCATATGTCCATATATACTTCTGGCCAGTTTGTGAAAATGCGACAACCTTCCCCAGGTCACACTGCATAATAATTTGCGATAACAACCTTTTGAGCTTCAGACCAGGTGAGCCAAAGCAGCAGCATGGGGGTAAGTATACGTCTGGGCACAGCACGGAGCCGTAACAAGGCATCGGCTGGGATTCCACACCGCGGAGCCAGGGACATCTGTTCCCGTATGAAATCCCATCTGAGCCAGCAGACCCTCACACTGAGAAAACCACCTCCTGTCAACACAACAATATGGTTCCATGCCTTCTTCCTCTCCCCCAAAGGGATAAGTAAATACAGGTCAATACGTGTCTACTGCTTGTCTGATCGGGGCGCACACAAACAACTATACACACAGACTATACAAACACACAAGTGCTGGACATTGGATTGGGAACCAGCACTATACTGCAGTTTATTGCCATTAAAATGTCCTGAAATAGCTAATAAAGTTTTCCACCTGTCTAATAAATTCTCTAATATTTTCCGACGTATTGTCAGATCTTGAGTCAGATTTTGATTGGCTTGGTATTTACCTCATGGTTTCTAAAATTATTTCCCAGCTCTAAGATTCACTCAAATACAGACAAAAACTTCTCAGTCAGACTTAATTAAAGGCGCTGGCTGGCTGGGGTTTCTCCAAACAAATTACTCCAGAGTTTTGATGGCTTTTCAGTAGTTCTGCATCTTGTGATTGTTTTCTCAGTCTTGCATTCTGTTTTCTTTGCTAGAGGTGTCTGTTTTGGGATTCAATCCATTTTTTTTGTGTGTATGTGTGTGCGTGTGTTTTCTTTCTTTCTTTCTTTTTTTGTTTTGTTTCGGTATGACATCTGTCTTTCTGCAAAGGCTGTTTACCAGAAAGAGAACGCGGTGCCCACACTAAGTCTGTCTATGGGGGTGGACGACTTAAGGCAATAATAATCTATCCCAGAATGCACTGAGGCAACGGCAGGTCTGTCAAGGCTTTCTCACAGAAGGAAGCGCACTGAATGGCAGTGATGCACAAAAACACCTCTTGCAGAGCTTTGAAGCTTGATGCGCTGTGAGACCGACGCTGCCAAAGGAGGCAGGGGGACAAGGATGTAGCAGAATTTTACATCCGAGCAGACACAAAGGGCTAACTTTGACTTTGTTCCAGCTTTCCTCTGCTTACCTCGGCTGCTGCTGCTGCTGCTGCTGCTGCTGCTGCTGCAGCAACTGCGGTTGTTTACACGAACAGCTCTCTTTAAGTTAAGGCAGTTTACCTCCAGCTGCTTCCTGCTCTTTTGCATCAGATCATATTTGCAAACTTTTCCCAGTTTTGTGGAAACAGCCACGGTCTCTCAGTTGGACCAGGGGTATCCCCCAGGTGTGTGTCAGCAGGCGGCTGTCACACAGTTTTCTTCGCTGCCAGCCCAAGTGAAATGTCATGTCCTGTCAGAAAAATTGTGAAGCCATCTCGGAGCTGAGCAGCGTGTGGAGTGTGACGTTTGGAGTAGCAGGCTCCTGGTGCTTGCCTGGGGCATTGGGCCCTAACTGGGACCTCTCTGCCAAGCCTGGTGAGATGCCGAGGCTCCTTTCTCTCTTTCACTCACTGTCTCTCTCGCTTTCTCTTTTGTCTAGTCTTGCTCTCCCTTTATCTCTCTTACTCCATGCTTTCCTTTTATTCTCTGCGTCTCTCTGTTAGCCCATTTACACCTGATATTACCATGCTATCTGAAATATGCCTATCTTATATGTGGGTATGGAAAACCACAGCAGTGGAAATGCACACAGAGTACAATGCTGCTTAAATGTGACTGCATTGACTAGTTTGTATAAGGTAGTCTGGCTTGTGTTGGATTAGAAGATCAATATGTTTGAATATGTCTCTGGAGACAGGAGGCAATTAGTTAAATTTAGCATAGAGACTAGGACAAGGGAGAAAGTGCTAGCCTAATTAGCACACACTATTCTTTTTTTTAAGAAAATAATAACTTTTACGATTTCATAGTAGGAACTTCATTGAAGAACTTCAAAGAATTTAAAAAATATCCAAGTTTTCATTGAAAAGTTGTAAATCCAATTTAGTCCCACATTTTCATTTAATATAAATTGCAGGAAGTACAACTGTATTTGAAGACAACTGAATATAACAATCTGACCAAGGTCTAGATGCCATGTTATAAGGAGAGACAATATCTTGTATTTAAATCTCGATGACATTATACACGTGCTGGGAATGTCTTATTTAACTTTATTATGTAAATGACAAAAGAGGCTCAACCAAGCAAAACTGAGGAGGGATGACTCCCAAGGAGAAGTGCTGCCGTCTCTCACCCTGCGCCGTTCCACAGGGAATCGTGTGAGTTCATTATGCTGTGCTAAATATTTCTAGCATGTCTCACACGTCAAAGATAGGACAGCCTCGGGTATTAAGACACAGTCTTAGCTTTGAGTGTAGGCTAATAACCAAGCAAATGCTCCGTCAGCAAGATTCTGTAATGTAAGCTAAGACATTTCCGTGTAGTCCATGGAGGTGAGGGGCACAGTGCATTAGCTGTTTACTGTAACAAGATATTGCAAGACAGATACGCATTCCAGCAAACTACCTGTACCATCAGCTTGTTTTTGTTCTGTCTATGTAATGACCTGGGAAGTGCATGTTTCCATTGATAATACAGAGAGGCTTCAAAAACAGGTCCAACTTTCCCAGGGAAAAACAACACCCCTTATTTCACCTGAAGTGGACAGCAGAAGCTAAAAAAAAAAAAAAAAAGACATGCTCAGAACGGCTTTCAACCATAACCAGGTCAAGATCTGATCTGAGCTGGTAGCATTTTCACCTGTCAGACGGTCTCTAGGAGGTAACCTGGATGTGTGTGAGGACTCACCACTGCCAGCATTGGTAATGGCCCTGGGCATGTTTCCATTGGACGTTTCCCTATAGGGAACCTGCAGAGTGGTGTCAAGACTGCTGAAACCCTCCTTCAAAGAGTTGTGCTTGTAGTACTCCACCAAGTCCTGTGTAAAACAAGCACAATAGCACAGAACATGCTCTTAACATTAGGAAGTCACCTTAAAGCTGTGTGGCACTGTGTACAAATGTATAGAAAAGAAAGCAAAGACATGTGTAAAGGCTGTGAATAGAGAAGATGCTTGTTTGATCCTGACAATTCACCAGCTGTCAATACTAAGGTTCTCAACCACAATTTAGCTTTTAAGGGATAGTTCAACATTTTGGCAAATTGGCCCATTGCCATAATCCCTATAGTCTTAGGTTCGTTACTTTAAATGTCGGTGCAAGCTATTTTCAGAGTGGCGGAGTAGAGCCGCGAGCTGCTCAGAGCTATGCTACGGAGCGGTTTTACATGAATTTACCTCTAAAACAACTGTGTCTCGCAATGTTATGTTATTATCTCATAGTGTGGTGAATGTCACAACTTGTCCACCAGAGCGTTTTGGAGTTGTTGGATTGTGTATTTGATGAGTTTGATGAGGGAAACCAAGAAATCCCAATAGCCTCTTTAGCGTAGCTCTGAGCAGCTCACGGCTCTGCTCCTCTGTTCTAAAAATAGCTTGCACCGACAATTAAAGGTAACAAACCTACTGCTAAGACTATAGGGATTATGGCAATGGGCTAATTTGCCATATGCCCAATGTTGAACTATCCCTTTAAAGTATAAGAACAGAAATCATGTGTAAAAATAAGCCACTATATTTTTTATCATTGTACAACATATAAGCATTTTTTTTCTTGCATGCTGTGGTTTATCCCAAGAGAGCGCCATACTGTACTCTAAAAGTAGGATAATGTCAAAATGATTATGTTCATTAATGCTAAGACAGAAATGCATTGAGAGTTACCAGGACGGTCCTGAACAGTCGGCTCTCAGCGATGTAAAAGCAGCCATCCTTGGTCAGGATCTTAATGTGCTTGATTTTATCGTTGAACCTGTGGAGAATGAATAAGACATGGGCTGCTAATCAACTATACATGGTTCCACATCAATCCAGGTCTCCATGGTGAACCGTCACGAAGGTCTGTCTGCGCCGGCCGACGGTTACCATGCTGAGCCCTGCGACAACATTTGACAAGATCGCCTTGGGTTTTCCCCCACTGTAGAAATCAGACCAAATTCACTTCACGTCAGAACTATAATAAGTAGCATAGGGTCAAAGAGTTTTACCTTGTAATCACCGCAGCAGCTTAAACTATATACCAATCATTTAACCTTTCTGGCTTGTCAACCCTTCAAATTAAATAATATCCACTATAACTATAACTAAGGCATTTAACATCCTTACCTTGTATTTAACAAGAAAGGGAAGAAGTTGGAGAAAAGGAAAAAAGGGTTGTTGTTTTTTTCCAACTTGAATCATCTTGTAAAATTCCCAAATCCACAGCAACAACATTTTTGGTGGCATTGTTTTTCTTATTTAGACTTTAAAAAACATATTTTCTGTGCCAAACACTCGAGCAGCTTTTGTTCTACCAGGAAGTGATTGGCTGATGATTAGGATCCGGTGTGGATTACTGTTATTACTACAGCCGTGGAAATCACTTGGCAGTTTGTTATGTAGACATATGGTAGCTAAAACTAATGCTGTTTAGAACAACGGTCCTGCAATAAAGATGATGATTCAACTGGTGTGTGTTGCTGTTCAGCTGTATTACATGATACACACAGACAGCTGAAGAACCTCTGTAGCCTATTTATATTTATCAAGATCTTGACAAAGATGTTGTGATAGAGAAACACATTATGCTTGTTTTTTGAAAATAATTGTATATTTTGAAATCAATTTGACAGAATCACTGAAGTTAAAGGGATCGTTCACCCAAAATTCAAATTTCACTCATTATCTACTCACCCTCATGTCGACTAAGGGCTGGGAGAGTCCTCCGTGCCTTCTCTGAGTTACGGGGGGGGGGGGGGGGGGGGGGGGGGGTCCGCGCAGCAGTATTTGTCCATATGGTTGTGAATGGGGCTCACTTTTCTTTGTCCAAAAAGACACACCAAAAAACATCCAAATACCTCCATACTGCTCGTCATGTGAGAAAACATGAGAAATTGTTCCGCCGGTGATTTGCAGTTTTGCACTGACACAGGAAGAGCAGTGAACTGAGACACTGGGAGCTTCCGCTACAAACAAGCTTAAATTATAGACTTATTTAATTTTTTCGGAACAATCTCTCATGTCGGGGCTTCAATACAAGACGGACATTACAGACGAGCACTATGGAGGTATTTGGATGTTTTTTGGTGTGTCTTTTTGGACGAAGAAAAGTGAGCCCCATTCACAACCCCCCCCCCCCCCCCCCCCGTAACTCCGAGAAGGCACGTGAAATTTGAGTTTTGGGTGAACTATCCCTTTAATTTCCTTTTTCTGTGTCTACTGTGTTGCCTGATATCAAAAAGCAACCTTAAACTGGAAGAAGTCATTTTAAGTACTCACTTAACCTATGACAGGAAAAAACTGACTGTAGATAATTGTACATTTGAGAGAGTGTGCTATAGGCCTGATTAAATTATTAACTGATTAAATAATCATATGACATGAGTGAACCACAGCTGGGGATAAGTACTTTGTTGAAAAGCAGTGTAGGCCGACCTTATAAATACATATACACTGCTCAGTATGTATGTATGTTTATATATAGTGTGTGCACACAAGTGGGGATGTGCTGTCAAGCCAATTTCTAGCACACGACTGTATAGTGCACGTCTGCCATATGATGATGTACAAGTTATACTGGAGATCCGCGTTATAAATCTCCCAATGCAGAATATAACCAATGAGAAAAATATGGCCGCGCTTAAAATTCACTGATACATTATGAATATATGGGGAGTAATACATTATTGATTTGTGTCGAGGTATATGATGCA
Organism: Trachurus trachurus; assembly: GCF_905171665.1. NCBI lineage: Eukaryota > Metazoa > Chordata > Actinopteri > Carangiformes > Carangidae > Trachurus > Trachurus trachurus. The sequence goes on from NC_139900.1 coordinate 12,740,965, forward strand.
TAACGCATGGAGGCAGATGAGTCCTGTTTGGCGAAAGGCTCAGTTTTTCTTTTCTCCTGTAGGCTACGAAGGCTACACACACAGACACACACACAAACACATAAACATCATTCAGCGCACACACGTACAAAATGGCCACTTGTAGCGTTAGACATTAGACAGCTCCACTTGATTAGCAGGAGCTCTCTGTATAAACCTCCATTATCTCAAACGGCCATCCTGATAATGATCTTAAGCAGTGAGACAGGCAATTAGGATTGGTGTGTTCAGAAAACTGGCGCTGTACATCAAAGCTTTGAATGAGCGAACCGTATGAGTCCACAAAAACCAAATGGGCTGGAATGGCGTGTCACTGGCTAAATAGTCCTTACATCCAAACACAATTTCAGAGTGCACCTTTAATCATTATAATCTCTCAGAGTCCTCATGGCAGGTCAAAGGACTCGACAGTCCTTTCTTTTCTTTCTCTTTTTTTTAGGACGGAACATGCTTTGATGTAGCCTGAAAGATATTCTCAAATTAAATGGACAGCGCTGGATTTTTCAGAGGAGGGATACCGAGGCTCTTAGCTTGCAGATAAAGCCAGACATTTACTGGGGCCTAAAGGAACGAATGTTTTATCTACAATTCAAGTGCATTGCTCGCCGTCTTCTGAAATCCATTTCTAAGATTGATAGCCAAAGAGCAGGCAAGTAGTATGATGAAAGCTATCAGCCCCTCCTTGAACATATGTCTGAGCGGAGAGCTGAGACAATAGATAGATGGTAAAACAGATCACCCAATTCCACCTCTTTCCCCCCATGCTGTGTTCAGTTGAGATGTATGGACTGAGCCGACCATGAGGAGAAATAAAAATGAGCCGCAGCAGCAGCAGCAGTGTTTAGGTACCTACGTGAGGTTCAAACAAAGTCACTAGAAAAGGTGGTTAAGAGCTGCTGCACTCCAAACATATTTTCTCACCTCTCTCTAAATGTTTAGCCATGCAGAAAGTTTCGATTTTCTTCGCCCTGCTTAAAGAAAATTGATCTTCTCTACTTATAATCAAGTATAATCAAGACAAAATTTCACATTTGATGCTCAGAGGACTAGAACAAAAATACAAAAAAAGAGAGATTCAACAGGGACATCTGTCTCCAGGAACAGTGACCCTGTTAATCCCTGTTATTTCTACTGTGCTGAGTTGTTCCAATGAAAATGATCTTTACCCTGGATTTATTACCCAGGGGTAAAGTATAAAGTCATAATTGAAGTGGCCATTTGTCTCACATACAGAGGTAAAACAACTAAAACCCTCTGATGTGGTGTTTGTTTCTTCTCTTTTCTCTTTTCAGTTGTTTAGATACCTAGAAATAGTTGCGTGTATTTGCATGCAACCCCAGCGAAACTTCACTGACAGCTGAGGTATGATGTTAGCGACCTGGTGCATGAGTTCACTCCAGTGGGGAGTAATTCATACATACCTAGTATATAACAAGCGGCTGTCGACGTATCTGCCACTTGTTCATACTGACATTAACTGCTCCGTGTGGGTGATTTTCATGTTGTGCTGCTGTAGCTTTTACTGAGCGGTCCTGATTTGCCTCCGTATCAACAGTACGTTTCATTGTGTTGCAGAGACATGCAGCCTGCACCGGTCAGGTTACTTTGCACAGCGCTCTCCCTCCCTGAACCTCATTTGGCTCATGCCTTGTAGTCCTTAAGTGTGCGTTTGTATATTACTTCGGTACCCTGTTGAAGGTTTTCAGCTGAAAAGTGTTGGTTGTGGGTTTTTTTCTTCTTTCATTTGTTTGCAATTGTGAAAGCCCTGAACTTCAAAGAGCATTTTTGTTCATTGTAGTGTACAAGTAATTTAAGGGAATAGAAAATACTCTTCCTTCTTGGCAAAGCAGAGACACACTCAAATTCTTTCCCCTCTTCTTTTTCTTTTCTACCAAACAGGTTTGCGCTTATTTATAAAAAAAAATATGAACATCATAACACAATCATCGCAGTGTTTTGTGGACACTCAAAGTGTAACCAGCAACAGTGGTGTCTTTTTCCTCTTCAACAACTCACTTGAAGTTGCAGATCCCCATGAATCTCTGTGATGTTTATTTAAAGAAATATGATGCAATTTAAAAGTGGGTTTTCTGCTTTCTCTATTTGCACAGCTCCTTTACAGAAGATGACTGGTATAATGGAAATTGTCCTTTAATAGGATTATCACACATAACATTGGTCACCATCCTCAGCAGCCAGTATTAAAACATTTAAAATCAAGCAGGACTGGGAACAGTGGTCTGGTCTGGCAGCTGTCGGAGATTTGGAGAATTGTTGTGGATGCAGAAACATCTAAAAACTGCTGCCACCTGAAATTACATTTTGAAACTGGGTTGAACCAAACCTTTGAAATTAAATTCTGCCTCAAACCGTCAGCATCACCAGCATCAGCTGTGATTCTTCAAACTGTGAAAACTTTTTCTAGACTTTTGATGATTATATAGTCACTATAACTGTCTTGAGTGAAACATGGCATGATCTCCCTCCTCTGCAGCCACTGCATCCACTTCAGCATTTGATGAGTTGTTTGTTTTCAGATTCAGCACTGTCGTTGTCCTGAGCTGATGTTTGCATGTGGCCATTTTGTTTGCTTGAGCGACTCTTGCCACTCATCGCACGTCTCTCACAATAAGATGTTTCTTTCCCCACAAGACGGCCGCTGACTGCATGTGCTTTGTTTATTCCACTCCTCTTGGTAAACTGAGCGAGTGAGTGAAAATTGTAGGAGATCCAGTGTGGAAATAAATTGCAAAACAAGCTCTCGCCTCACTTACTTTATACTGATGGCGTACTCCGTGCATTCTTTTCTACGGTGTCGAACCAGATAGGTGCCGTTCCCCCGATCCTGGAGCTCCACCTCAGCCTGGTATCTCTCCATGGGGCCTGCAAACCTGAACCACCCGTGAACAACTACTGCACTTACACTGCAATCAATCATTCTGAACATGAGGATGAGAACGGTCAATACAATCAATAAAATAGAGTAAGGATGACTTGCGGTTATTGTTAGCAATCTACAGTCATTTATTTTCATCGCTTACCAGAGCTGGGCAGAGTAATCGACAGGTTTTGGAACCTGGCATGGAAAAGAATTGTGGTTATTTTGTGCTTTAAAGGAGTCGATACAGGGGGGGATGGAGGTCATTTGTGGTAATGTGATATTCAAGCCACATCTAATGGCTAAAATCAGTCTTCTACAGCGAAAAAACTGCAATTGAAAAGCACTACATTCCTTCGCTAAGACATCGCTACTAGCCATTATCCACTAAATGCATTGTAATCACACTCAACGTGTCTTATTGATTACAAAAAATATGCACACTTACACATGGGCAAGGCCTCACAGCGTCACTTGGAAAGAAGCCAATCTTGCTTGTCGCCAGGATTTTGCCCTGCAACAACAACAACTGGCTGTTAATCGCGTTATATTTGTCTGGGAGCAACTACACATCCCTCTCTCTCTTCTCTCTCTCTCTTTTTTTTCTCTGTTCCTCTCCTCTTCCCCTCCCACACCCGCTTCAATAAATCCTCAGCAATTAGCACACAACAAGCAGTGCATCTAATTTGCAGCCCAAGTTAATTATGGTTCAAACTCTGCCGGCAGTTAGATTTGTGCTGCATCAAAACAAGAGCCTCGTTTAACACTAAATAATGGATCTTATTCTGGTCTTTGAATATCCAAACAGCATGAGCTCTTTGGCTCAAGCTAAAGCCTACCAATTGCATTTTAGCTAACCCGCCCCAAGCAAACACAAGCTTTATATGAAAATCATTAATTCTTTCAACAAACATAGTGTAGACATACTTTTTTTTTCTCCAGCTAAATAAACCCATTCGGTAAAACGAATTACTTAATTCTTCTATAGACTTGCTCCTACACAGATACTTCAGTTTATTCTCTAACCTTAAATCCGTATCAGCCAGAGATAAACAAATATATCAACATTAAGCTCAAGATAATTTAAGTATCCTGCTCCGAGCTGGAGGTCAATTTGAAGTCCATTGAGTCAATCTGAGGAGACAGTGACGGTGAGTGTCGAGGGCATGTGGAGCTCTTCATTCAGCTTCCTGCCCTGTTTATGCTTTCCCCCTCACTCCTCTTTATTAGAGTAAGAAATGCTTTTTGGGACCGTGCAAGCCCTGGCAGTAACTAGATTGGAAAGCGAATCTTTACCCATCTCTATGATTCATTCTGTGTAATAACATTTCATCAAAGGTTTTTTGAGAGCCCCTCTCTATTTGTTATGCCTTCAATAAGCGTATGATAAAGATTAAACTTATTACTGTGTTGGCATAAACAGGCAGTAGTCAAAGGATCAAATGAAATTACAGTGATTGATTGTATTGTTCTGCCAGTGGGATGGGGGATAATTGCCTTCTGGGTAACAGGGGATATGAATTCTCAATGTTCTGTAATTCCATCCTCTGGCGCCACTGGGGACGCTGAAGATTAAAGGTACCCTGTGGAGCTTTCATTGTAAACAAACACGGTTTTGTTTGGATTCAGTGTTTCTCACCAAAACGCATTGTGTGTGACCGTAAGACCTAACAAACTTGTTGAAAACACTTGCAAAGCCTTGTCTTGTTTGCTTTGAAACTTGTTTTGTATCATGCATTGTGTCTATCACATTGTGGACTTCTAATCTTCTTCTTTTCTATTTTTTATTTTCATTACCATATCCTGCGTTTTGCAGCTCATTGCCGCCACCTGCACCTCGTGCTATACTGCTTTCTGCAACACTCACAATCTGATAGCAGCTCCAATAGGGTCCCAAATGCATCCAATTAGATAAACAGTGTTTCTTTCATGACTTATACAATTTCTAAATAAAACTTTTAGTTTGGACACAATGTGCAGGTGTTTCTTTTTCAATTGAAGTATCCAGGTCAATTTGAAGTCCCTGGAGTCAATCTGAGAAGACGGTGACCACTGCTTTGCACCTGTGATGTGAGAATGCATGTACAGTACTGCCCCACAAAGGCAAACAGAGCAAGCAAACTGGACTCTTTGTAATATGACAAAATATAGTGCTATAATTTCTGTGATATTTGCAGAGACTGAAAATAAGCTTAAATGCTAAATATCAACAAAAGAAAATCTGGTTAAATATATAAATATTCTGATCCTGTATTTCTCCCAAGCTATCACCTTCGATCGAATTATCTGTATTTTCATTGAACAAGATTTTAGTATTCAGTTCATGACTCCACACGACGTGTTGAGACAGTAGCTGTATCCATTTATGAAAGAGAGGAAAAACACAGTTAAATGAGTCATTTTACTGCTCTGGTAGAAAACATAACATCAGTATCAGTGTTAGTTTGATCAGAATATCACTCTACAGCACCACCAGTGGTCAAAACCTCCAGGTGCCTTGTCACAGTATCAGTATGCACAAAAAGAAGAAGAAGAATGCACAAATGCGTAGCCGTATTGTCATTTAAATCCTTTGATTATCCCCCCTCTCACCATGCACGGTAACCATGGCAGCAATCAAAGCAGTGCCATCGGGTCTGTGGCATGACATTCTGCTAGCTGTTGTGGCGGCTTACAAGAAGTCTCCTGGCATTCATGTCCTCACCCTCCACCTTGTGCTCTGTCACAACAGAGAGAAACAGGGAGCACAGGAAATCGGGCTAACTGCCTACTCCCAGCCGCGCCGTTGGCAACGACTGCAGTCTGATTGGAGCAGCACCAGAAGGAGGATGAGTTCTTTTTAATGCCGCCGTAAAAGCAGCAGCGAGAAGCGGCGAGGGAGGCTGCCGGAAGACCCCCAGATAAATCGCCTATCCTTTCAAAAATAGATAAGGTCAAACACTCTCAACCGTTTGGCTGACCTCGTGAGGTGGTTGCTAAATGTGCCCCAAACACGAGGTTGTGCGCCGCCATTAAAACATCTTCCAGAGGCTGAAGTGTCTGCTGCTTTATTGTCTCACTGTGGCACTCAATTAATCAGCTGAAGCCACTAATTGGTTAGATCATCAGATGGAGGCTGTGATTCAATCTGATGAGTGGGGGGGGGGGGGGGGGGAGGACAAACACCCCGTTTGTAATGTAACTGGAGTTCAAGGGAGTTCATCTAGATCTTTGTCTGATATCTCTAATTGAGGCTGACCTCATCATAATGTCACATTTATGGCTGTCAGGACACTGAATGTGACAAACAAGCACAACACAATTAGTGATTTATGAATAACAATGGCCAAAGGGAGGGAAATGAATGATCTCACCCCCATTAAGACTTTTTTTTTTTGAAAGCTTTTTTTCTTTTCTCCATCACATATAGGGGAAAACCAGTATTAAACAGAAGAGATGCAGACATGCAGCACGGATGCAAACCCATGACACTGCAATGACATTGCGTGCACCAAGCCAACCCGCTGAGCCATAACATGTTATTTTTTCACAGAGCCACAGATGTTGAGATGAAACGAGGATGAGCTGAGTGACACGCACCTGCCACCAGGAGCTGTGTAGGTCGGCAAACATCAGTTCAATGACATCCCCCGCGTGAATGCTTAGTGGGGGCCCGCACTGTGGATGGGGGATGCCACTGTAGTCTCTGATCACAACCATCCTGGGTAAACCTGGCAGACAGGGAATAAAAACACATTTACACTCTGGCTTTTAGACATTTATCAGAGTCTCATATGCAGCAGCTATATAGTCTGAACGGTTAATAACTCGCTGTGGGTAATACATTAGAAACAGAGACTTTGTGAAAATGGCATGAGGAAGAGACGGCTAGAAAAAAAACACAGAAGGCATTTGAATCAGAGCTTTGTTTCTCAGGCTATGATTAAAATAGAAGCTCTGTCACTCTAACTATTCTGCCAGATGTGTAGAGTTAACACTGAAAACTGTAAAAAAAATAAAAAAATAAAAAAAATATTTGCACACTCTCTTCAAGGTGACAGTGTGAGCAAAACTTCCCTCTGTTTTATGTTTGTTGTTCTTATTCTTTTTTTAATTGCCCATTTTCTTTCTGTAAAGGACTTTATTGTGACTTTGTTTAGAGGTGTTATATTTAAAGAAAATCATTGTTACATAACGTATGAATGTTTAAATGTAAATTTTGTATTTTCTGTCGTTTTTTCATTAAATTCCCACTGAGCAAAATATCATACAGACAATATGATGAAACCTTATATCCACATTGAGTAAATCAAAAAATATTTAGGTGGATTTCAGGTAAAGTGATGTTGGTATGGGATGTGAAAGTGGAGTGGGGGCGTTTAGTCCACATTAAAGTCTTACTTTGGTGGTTTAGGTCATCATTTTTGCAGGAGGATGTTTTCTAATTTTAATTTCAGTGTTTTGTTTTGTTTTTTTTCAAATAAATTAACGGTTGGCTCCTGTGGGTAATTTACATTTACTCTGTTCCACCTGTTAGTCAGCACACAGTAATTTCACAGTGTAGCCTACTGACATACACCTGGAGTTGACTTTTACATCTCTGAAGCGGGGGGTGACAAATTTAACAATTTGAGGTGGTATAAAACAAGATTTTTTTTTTGGTTGCTGTAAAGAGGTTCTTTGAATGTCATTTTCACTGCTCTGAGCACCACAAATAAAATCCTCAGTCACAACTCTATTGTGCCGAGGTGACAGCAGAAGTCTCTGAGGTGAATATATCTCCAAACCCGAGCAAAGAAACCCAAATCGACGAGATTATACTAAAAGCAAGTGAGAAAATGTGCAGTTTGGAGAAGCAGCCTTTTAGTAATTATTTAATCACGAGCACAAAGCGTATTCACAATTGATCTTTTACATGCTCATGAATGTGGGAGTTGTTTTGACTGAGGTTTAAACCACCCAAATGGCACCATCCTAAAAAGCAGCAATTTACTATGGAGTGAAATTCATGTCTTTGATTCCTGAACGGCACGGCTCCAATCTTTCCTCAGCGTGGCAGACAAATACAACCACGAGGATCCGGCTAAGGCTAAGACTAAACACCCCTGCCAACTTTAAAGACACAGCCACTTACTCTCCCCTGACTCACACATCCAGCCCCCCCCCCCCCCCCCCCCCTTCAGACACATCTCCCTTGCAGCCACGGCTCCGTCGCAAAGCAGCCCGAGGAAACTATTACGGTGACCTCAGATGAATGGAATATCTCACGTTCATGTTTTTAATAAGAACAATAAGCACGGCTGTCTTTCTCATAAAGCCCCTTATGGAAATTGATTTATCACGAAGGCACGGCTCAGCGGTGGAGGCCCAGGCATATAGACTGCTAGAAGTGCTTTTTCTGCCAGTATTTCTCCTGCCGCCGTTCTCATAATGATTCCACCTACTCCAATTCATCTCAATGCCGTCGAGGGGTTTAGGAATCACGGCATGTGGTGAGAAAAGGGCGTTTTTTTTCCCGCTTTGGTTAAGGATTCCTTCTGCAAAGTGTTATTCATTGGTTATTCTAACTCAAATATATTCGTCAAGAGGAAACTGTTGCTCATTTCCTGCTTTGAACCTGGTGGATGAATTCACATTTCTAAGAGACATCTTCAGGGTTTTTGTGGCGAGGAGTTGAGTAATATTTGATCAGAGACTTGGGTAGGATGTGATAACATCTGAGGGTTGGCTTTAAAGCACCATCTATCTGCTCCAGGTCTCACTTTGGCCTCTCACTAACCGTCTCCTTTTCATCCTGTCTGTGTTTCTGTTTTGCTACAGAACCAAGATAAAAGCAGCTTAAGAGGTACCACGTAAAGCCCTCAGCAGGTCCTCAAAATCGGTCAAGTGGTCAAGGCATACTGACCTGGGTCTGGCGGTGCTGTGTTTTCCTGTGAGCAGAGAGGGAACGCACATAACGAGACAGAGCAAAGTGGAAAGAGGAGAAGGAGAGAAAAAAATACAGAGAAATGAAGGGACTGATAAATCTAGAGGGGTCATTTTTAATCCCTGTACTGGATCAGTCTGACCTGAAGGAACGAGTCACAGTCTTAAAGCTATAATCTGCAAGTCTCATACTCTTTAGATGGTCTAGCCATTTTCAAATAGAAAGACAGATATCAAGGGAGAAATTTAAGAGTTCTGTTTCTGAGCAGTTCCCTTCTGGGGGAAAAATATAACATGAATAAAATAAATAAATAAATAAATACTGAATCTTTTAATCCACATTTTATCCATAACCCACCAGAGCTTCACACTGTGTTCAAAAATATCAGATAAACTATTACAAATTGCAGAAAAATGAATGTCGAGGGGGAAAAAAGGGAATCTGTTGCGGTGGGAGGACTAATTCTGTCCATGCAGCGTTTCATAAATAAAAGCCCTGATCATTTTCTAAACACATGACAGCTGATTGATATGCAGCCTTGAGCGTGCCACAAGAATAAAAATATATAGGCTTGTTAAGTGTTTAATTATATTTTATAGTTAAATCGTGATAAAAAAAATATATAAGCAGGGCTATGACTGGCCAGCTGTAATGAGCTGATAGGAGTTTGGCCAATCGGAGCTCCTGCTCTCGCTCCGTGGGACGGACTTCGTTGTATTTTCATGCGGCGCAGGGCTCGCAGGTCTCACAATTAAACAGAGCCATCTTCATATTAATCACAAAATGTAAACTGCAGATGTTGCAGGAGGGTGTGGACATATTCCACAGGGATTTTAACATGCTTTGATTATCCTGTATTTGGGTGTAATGTTTTTAATGCATCATTTAAATCCAGATTTAATGAATCATTTTCCACATTAGCTAGAATGGCTTTTAAAACATCTCAGTGTGTTAACTGATTATGACTGCATACGGTCTGTATAATGTGCACACGCGTGGGTGTATATTAACTTATCTGCTATGTCGTGCCTCACTAATTATGTTAGCTTTGGTGTCTAAGTCAAAGAGGAGGAACAGTCCAGGTCTCACCTTGGGTCTCGGCTTGGCAGAATCTGCAGTCAGGTGAGAGACAGACACAGACAGGGGAATACAATATGAGTGCGTGGTGGCTTCTTGACATACAACCTCAACTGTCAACCTCGGCTGGCCCTCATCACGCCTCAGAATGCATAAAGACCACAGCGCTGCGGCTAAGAAGGCTCGTCAAAGGCCAGAGCTGCCTTTAGCTGTCTGCGTGTGCAGGGAGGGTAATGTAGCTGAACTCCAGCACCAGGCTGGTGACAAAGAGCTGCAGCTTGACACAGGGGTAAGATGCAACAACTGTTAAATAGCTCCATCACAGAGTATATTAAGCTTTCAATTAAACAACCGCAGGAAAAAAAAAAAGTGAGCGCGTGACTTCCGAGTTTTCCACAGCCCTGGTGGAGCACTCGAAATGTAACGAGGTGCATCTCTGGGGAGCGTGAATGTGCTCAGTAAATTTCATGTCGATCTGCATTTTAGATTTTGATATTTTGTGTGGATAAGTGGAAATATTGGCCTGATGATGGCGCTAGAGAAAAGGTCACTATGCAGAGTGAATGTCATAGAAGAGCATAGCAGCAGAAAAAAAAAAGGACGTGGATCGGTCGGCCTCCATCTCACCTGTTCTCCCACACACTCCCAGTCGTCCCAGACACTCCTTATGAGCCCCCAGCCCGCATTTTAGACAGAGATAACCCTGGTTAAAGATGCCCCTGGAGATGATAAAACACAGGACATATTTCAAGTATAACAGCCTCCTTAAGAGAAATACCTTGACATTTTAGATTTTCAGGCTTCTGTCACATTCTCAGGAGAAGAAAAATGACACAGGAAATGTCCTTCAGCTTTCCAGGACCATAAAACCGATACTGTCCCCTGATGACTGAGAGAGTCCTCTGTCTGTACTACAGTTTAACAGATATTTATTTCAATTAAAAGCCAGGGCTAGGAAGCTATTTCAGTTTAGAGTAAATAAATATAGGAAAAAAAGGGGAGATTCAAGTTCAAGAGCCAGAGGAAAAAAGACAGAAGACTGAAATGTAAAATGTCAAGTTGTCCTTTTCACACCTTTTGATACCTTCAAAGTGTATTTTCCTGAGAACAGAAAAACACCATCAGCGCAATAACACATGATGGTTGATTGCCATCCCAGAACAATATGTGTAGGTACAGTTCCTGTCTCAGTTGTGACAAAAGCTCTTCTGGGACTTCATTAGATCTACATAATTATACAAAATAGACTTCTTTTTCCACAATGTCTAAATCGTACCTTAGCAGGAGGTGACAAAAGCTACAGGAAGTGATTCTCTCAAACGTGTGCATCTTGAACTGGTGTGAGTTGTGGCCGGCTTTTTCTGGACGGATATTTGATCTGTGACACAGAATGAGAAGGGGGTTAAAAAAAAATCATTAAATGCAACCAAGATAAGGCATCTACAGCCATGATAATGACTCTGTGAGGCTGTATGTAGGCACAGTGGTGCTTTGAGCTAAAGTCAATAATGGCAATCTAACCAATACTTTTGAGACGTTCACCCAAAAACCACAAAATGTAAAACCTCATGGTGGAGCGAGGAGTCAGGGGATGATCCTAAGAAGACCAATGAGACTTGCACAATATTTCTTGGTCCAACATTTCAGTCTGGATCGAAGTTGTGCAACGATTGATCAACAGGTTGAGAAAGTTGAGAAGGTTGCAACCAAGCTGCTAACATAAGTAATACATGTGTGTGAGTAAGTTTCAAGGGTCAGTATCTATCAATAATCTCAATCCACAAAATATTCTTTATCGTTTCTTTATCAAGAGAATAAAATAACTTTGTTGTAGTAGAAACAATCAACAGCTTCTTCCTCCAACGCCACTGGAATAAAAGCAATTTCACCCCTGAAGCACATGCGCAGGTGTAAATGAAGAGAGCTTGAATCAGTCCAGACAAATCCAATTTTTGAGCTGCATGTGCTCAAAATGTGAGAGGGGGAAACATGCACTGCTAAAATAAGCAGCCCCTCTGGAACATGAACAAACACGACTGACACAAAAATGTCTTCTTTTTTTTATGTGTGTGTATTGAACACACCATCCAGGAGCCACTTAAACTGAGTGCTCCCCTAAGTGAGTCCTTCATCAGGAGCCCACATCCTCTTTACAGGTACAATTTTCACTTTCTGAATGGGCCCCTTCTGGTGTCAATGCACAGCGGCACAAAGCTGTTTTCAGACACACACCACGTATCTTTGAGGGGGAAAAAAAGAAAAGAAAACTGTTTCATGACTGCTATGAAAATGGTTATTTCTTCTTTTGAGTTTTGGAAATTACCACATACACAGGTAAGGTTTTTGAGCAGGTGTCAAGGGCCTCGTGGTCAAAGACGTGAATGAGGCGTAGCTCATGCGTGACTACATGAGCACAAACGATGACTAAAAAGTGCGCTGTGTGTGTAACGTACGCCCCCGCACACGACATCATTTTTCTCCAATGCCATAATAATTGAGCGCACTATTAGAAGTGGAAATGTATTCAGGAGGGCCATAGCAGACAGCAGTCAGCAGTCAGCAGTCAGAATGCAGCGCGCGGATATTGTTTTCATACATATCCACTGCAAACACAAAAGCATTTGTTCAGTCAATCAGAGTGTAATGTCAAAACAACAGTGTATTCTCTCAAATCAACATACCAAAGGATTTAGGCAGGATATCTGCTTCCAAAACCCTCCTACTGTTACAAAATAACACAAAAGAAATATATACTTCCATGAAGCACTGATTTGAAGAACCATCGGGACAGAGGGGCTTCTTTGTAGTTTTGCAGCTCTTTGGAACAGTTTATGTTTAACGTGCGGGTTTGTGTGTGTGCATGTGTACTTTCCTGTCTGTGTGTGTATGTGTGTGTGTGTTATCGTACTGTTGTCAGGAGTGTGTGCTTGATTGCAGCTAAGACCTGATCAAACAGTGCACATGAAAGAGTCAACACCTCTCTTGGCCTTGGAATAACATGCATGCAAACAAAGGGAAATAAACACACCCATGCACGCACAAGTACACAGTGTGTTTTTCCCGCGATGCACACGGCGGTATTCGGTGTTGATTGCAGCCTGCCTGAACTACGCTGTGTCTGTGTGTGTGTGTCTGTGTGTACTCACATGGCCATTTCAAACTGATCCAGCCACTTCTTCTTCAGCTCTCTGGTCTTGAAAAAGAGTTCAAAGCCTGTGTACCCCTGCTGGTGAGTCACGTAGAACCCGTAGCACCACTGTGAAGGTCAGAGAGAAGACAGTTAGAGCATTTGTATATTATACCATGACTGGATTTATATACTGTAATGCTCATCTCACAGAATATACACTGTCAGTTGCGGGAGGTCAGTTGTTAGCAATGTTACACAGCAATCTGAGCTCTGTCTTTTTCCAGTTTGCAATGTTTTTGTTCTCATTTTCTGTTATAAATCAGCAAAAACCCTGCACAGGTTGTTGTGGTGTATTTGTAGGTTTAAGCATAAACACTGTATGATCCTCTGTATCTGCCGGTTACATAAATAGATGCACTGTTTCAGAAATAACGGAGGATGGCTGCGGAAATAAATGTTATTTGCAGCGTGGATGTAAAAAAAAAAAACTGGAAAGAATGAAATGCCTATCTGAGACGCCTTGGTGTTATTGTTGGATATTTCAAAGGTTTTATAAGTAAAGGGGGATGAGTCGGCAAGTTTATATTCCAGTTTTTTAGTCATAAGTTGAAAATTTACAATGTCAAAGTTGTTGTTAGAGCATTGAAGAGAAGAAATACAGATCCCCACAAGGTTTAATCTGTCCAGTGCAATTGGAAAATGCTGCTCTGTTCCCCATGACACCAAATTCTGGAGGAATATTCATAACTTTATTCACTTTGAAGTAGAAAGTCAGATAATAAAACAAAGATTGATACCACTCTTATGTCTGGAAATTTTTTAACTACAGCCAAACGCTGATTAGCATAGGGGACAGAAAAGCTATTTTTTCTATAATAAAGTTTTTTGTAAGTGACTGGACAGTGTGAGTTTACTCAAATCTCATGCTCCTACGCACCTAAGATTTTTTAGGTGTGCACCAGCCTCCATACCTATTTGTACACAGATTAACAAAAATGTTAATTACTGAGATTCAGTGGTGCTAGCTACATGCATTTTGCTAATTGTTTCATTCCCAGTAGCTAAAACCAGATGCTAACATGTATTAGGCCTATTAGAGAACAGTGACATTTATCCTATCACTTCATTGTCTGCAATAAAATTCGTCTGTCACAACATGTCACTACTGATGATATTAAGCAGTGTTAGCTTTACCTCTAACTAATTGCCACATGAATCATATTTTACTTGTACTGTTTCAGCCCAGTCATGTTGGCTACTTGTGGTAAAGGATGACAAAAAAAAAACTGAACTAAAGAGGGTGTTGTTTGCTTTGTTTACAGACGCCCTACAGTCTCTTTTCTTTATCACAGAGTCCGACATATTGTCAAACATGTGTTGTGTCCTATTAGAGCAGATAGGATAAGAAAGGCAAAGATGATTTCGCCAGTCTTACATCAGATGTGAAGCTATTAATGCTGTCAACAGTCCTCGCCGGCTTTACTGTAGCTCTGGAGTGGTGAGCGGTGCTAAGACTGGCGCCACCGGGGCTGCTCACAGACCAACCACAGTGTGTTGTTAGTTGGCTGTTGGATTTTGTTAACGTAAAAGAGAGCAGGATCTGTGTGTGTGTTTAACCAGAACTCTACCCAAAGACAACTTAAGCTGAGGCAGAGTCTCCTAATCTGCCTCAGAGGAACCAAAGTTCAAATGAAAGTTCAAAAGATCAGCATTTAGCATTATACCAAAACTTCTAAGGTAAAAAAAAAAAAAAAATGCAGGCAAACAGCTCATATAGCTGCCAGATGTCTTATAGCCTATTGATATCTACTGTGTGTAGGGAGTAAAATAAAGTAAACTCTAACTTGTTTTCTCTTCGGCACAACATTCATATTGGCAGCAATCCAAAAAAAGCCATAGTTTTTAGCCACTGGTCACCAGGTAGCTCCACTGCAGCACTTACAGGTTAAACCCCATGCCCATGGACATATTTAAGTGCATTTTTCAATCAATTCCCAAACCTCTCGGCTTTTGCCACCCTAATCCGTTCCAGCTTGTTGTGTCATATCTAATAACAGGAAAAGTGGTAGGGTTTACCCGTCAGTGATTGGCCAGCCCTGCAAAGTCCTGAGTGTTTTAGAGCTCTGCTGAAGTGTTAAATCATTGATGACTGTGTGGGTGCTCAGTGGCACCACATTCACACTCTGAAGTTTCATTTAGAAGAAAATGATATATAGCTATAAGCAGCCTTGGAGGACTGCACACATTCATCACCTGATATTAGCATCTCTGTCCTGCAGTGTGTGTGTGTGTATATGTGTGTGCGTGTGGTGCGGCGGATGCGGACGGCTATGTCTGTGAATATTTGTCTTTTTTTCCCCGTGCTCTATTCTTTCTCCCTCCCTCACTACAAATGAATTCTCATACATGTGTCTGTGTCTCTTTGTGCAGCACATAATGGATGGAGCTTTGTGTTGGAAGGTGGATAGGATAAAAATTAGGGGCAATGACATATCCAGACACATTCAGCAAAACGACACTGTTTATGTCGCTGTTGCATGTTTAGTACAAGATTGTTAATTTAGAAATCGTGTTTGACACAACCATGAATGATGACAAACACACACAGACAAAATACATCCAGACCATGACCGAGCATATACAGTCCCAGTCTCTGCAATTGTCTGACAATGTCCCACACAAACACTTATAAACCCAAACACACATACACATCACGGCCGAACAATAGAGTAAATGAGGATGATAATGGAGTCCCTTTGATAAAAACCACAGAACCATCCCATTCTGGCAAGCTGTCAGTTTCACGTTAGCAATCAGCACCAGAGTGAGAAGACACCATCTGTGAGCATACATCAACAAGACATCAACAAGTCCTCCTCACTACAATACGGCCTGCAAACCTTCCCACAAGGCGAAAAATAGCGTGCAGCATAAACTGTGTGGGGTGACAAAACAGGGCCTCACAGCTTTCTAAATCAGGATCCTTCAGAAGAGGAAAAAAACACAACAGCCCCTGCACCGGCGAATGAGAGGATGTCGTTCTGGGTTACTCTTATGAGGCATCATACATTTATCTTATCTTAGTGATAAAACCTGCAGACGGTTAGAACTTATTAGTATGGACAGGTAATAACGGAGAGATCCAGTATAATGCAGATGTGGCGTGATGTGTAGCTGACTGACCTTCTTGCCCTCTCTATCCGAGGTGGGGTTGTTGGTGATCTTGAAGTAGTTGAGGTCGAGTATGTCCTTCATCTCGTAGTTGTCTCCTCGTCTCTTGCAAACAATGACGGCCACATCAAATAAAAAAATGTGTCTGCACAATAAGAGGTAACAATTTTAGATCATTATGTCATCATTATGACTAATTAAAAGTAGACAGAGCAAGCAAATCATGCATATAAGGTTGTTGGTTGTTTTTTGTTGTAGTTGCTTCTTACTGCAATTCTCTTTAATGATTTCTCTTTAATGACAGTGGAACTGAAGTGGAACAACCTGTCTTGTTTCCTCTTGTCAATGCTGGAGATCATGCGCACCTCTCCATCTCCTTTCGGCCGACCAAACGACATCAGAGGCTGATTCTGAGGGGGAAAAGAAGAAGCCGCATGCAAACAGCGAGGACACATTTTCACACATGGGCATCTTTTACAATGTCAGTGTCTGATGGCGCAGGTGGCATCTATTAGATCTTCTCTGATTTGCCACAGAGGGCCTTTGAACTAAACCTAGATAAAAATAAAAAAATAATAAAAACACTTATTTCAGCAGACACATCTTCCAGATGCTCAGAACATACAGTATTATTCCTCTGCACAATATCATGTAAGTTCTGACACCATCTCTTGTTGTATTTTCTCATCACCAGTGACATTCACTTAAGTCACCAATCTTGTTCAATCAAGGCAAGAGGAAGGTCTTAGTAATCTGACAAGTTCTTAAACGCATTACACCTCTGCTCCTGTAATGCCTTAATTTCCAATCTGTTCTATTAAACTATTTCCTCTTTCACAACCTCATCTCATCCTGTTCCTCTTTCTTGGTCTCACACTTTGTGATGGCATCTCCTGTATTGTGTGCAATGTGCATGCAAACTGTTACAGTTTACATATGCTGGGCTCTGTTCTGCTCTGTATGGCCCTGGGGCAAGATTTACTGTTAACCTACATACTCTGACTAATGTGTCTCTGACAGAAATATTAAAGTTTAATTTGATGTTTTAATTACAGCTATAATTAATTTACTAGGATGCAGTTGCTCTGAATAACATGTTCAACTAATAGGGGCTGCAAGTATGTTTTATTTTCTCCTAATCATGAAAAGAAAACATATATTTGTTTTGTCCAACAGTCTATAAACCTCAATAAAATTTTAGATTTAAAAAAAGCAAAGTAGTAGACAATATTTCAAGCCTGCACAGTAACTAAAATGTAACTTTTGTCTGTGTTAACCCTTTTAGTCTTCAGTGAGGAACAGGTGTCATGTATATTCAATGCAGGTGTCTGGCTTTTTTGGTTTTTACTTCCTTTGTTTTGTTCTCTTTGGCTACTTCCCTCAGACTATTTTAGATTTAAGGGAAGAGTAATTGGGTGAATCCACTCACAACAGCTGACCATCTACAAAAAGAAAACAACACATCTTCCTGCTGTTTTACTCCCTTACAAAGTGTAGGCTACACTAACAGCTGAAGATAGTTGTAGAGAATGGTTTTTGGTTTACCAGGTTTTCGATGGACCTCTGGTACTGGTCGATCTCCCTCAGAGTCTCATTATCTCTCTTCACCTCGTTGACATACTGAGCCAGGTCCTGGGTAACACACACACACACACACACACACACACACACACACACACACACACACACACACACACACACACACACACACACACACACACACAATACACACAGTTTATGGGTTTCGTTTAGTCAAGAAGTAGTGAAAGAAGTCAGAAACCTCAACACATAGTAGGCTATATATTTTGTAAAGCCTAGAAGAAAAATATTGATATTTTGTACATAACTTTTAAGGGAATAGTTCAAATCCTATGGGAAATACAGAATACATGTATTCGCTTTCTTGCTCAGAGACAGATGATAGGATCCATAGCTACCAGTGTCGTTCAGTATGAAGCTGGAACCTGGGGAAGGTTAGCTTAGCATAGCTTAGCATAAACCCTGGAGAACGAGCCAACCTGCTAAAACTAACATGTGTAAGTGTAAAATGATAAGTTAGGATTTTACTTTAGGGACTCCAAAACTTAAAACTTATTGTTTTTTCATGTTAGCTAATAATAATAATAAAATAATAATCATCTCTTGGCATTAAAGAAAATATGCATACAGAGTTTTGTGTGACCAAAAATGCAAACCATTTAAATGTTGGTCTATACAGGGCTGGAAGAGTGAAGGGTGCATTCAGCAATCACTAATGTGATGGAAATTTTACCTTTTATCAGTACACACCAATCCAAAGCAGAGTAGCATGAATGATTTATGACTTTTTCTTTCCATTTGATAAAAAAAAAAAAAGTTGGTAGTTTGTTGTTTGTGGTGTGTTTGGAATTACCCACTAAGTCGTCCTGCTGCTGGTAACAAGCTGAAATCACAGTGATTACAGAACGTTTACCATAAGCACTGCACTTACTTTCATGGCATCAAGAGCGATCTTCAAGTTGCTCTTGTCAGCAGCATCGTGAGTGTGTTTGACTAGCTCCTGTTAGGGGCGAGAGAGAATTGCATGGACGAACACATTTGGCATGAGTAGCTGCTGGATTATTGATTTGATAATGAACATGACTGCAAAGTAACCTGTGTGAGAGACAGTTCCCCCCATGTTGTTTTCAAAGCATGAGAAAAAAACCCCGCTGTCAAACTCTGATTTGACAGCAAAAAAAACAAACATATTTTTAGGTAAAGATTGACAAATATGCTGCAGGTTATCCCTTTGAAATTATATTCTACACTAAAAATTAAAGTAAATAGAAAGAGAGAGACATAAAGGGTGTTTTCTTCCTCTAATTTGTTCGATTTTGTAAGAATACAACATCATTTATCTCTACAGCAACAAGCTACTATCAAATGTAACAAAGTACATTTAGTAAAATACTATTTCGAGGTAGCTGTACTTCCCTTGAGTATTTTCATTTTATGCTCCTTTACACTAGGAGAGGGAGATTGTAGTTTTTTGGGCACTTCATCATTATGTACTTGTTACTACAGATTAAGATTTAAAGTTACAAAACATAATAGAATACAAAGCAGTGTTTTCCAATAAACTACCCAATAAAATAGTTAATAACTAACATCAGCTCCATTTACTCAGAAATTCTTGTTGAATTGTAAAATAAAGCTAAACGGGTACATAAATAGGATTTGACACATAGCAGCATACTGTCATAAGCTGTGCAGCTTTATACAAATACAGTAGTGAGTAAAAGATATTCTGACCACCTGTCAACACCTACACACACGTCTAGTTGATAAATCAACACATGGACGTATATTTTGCACCGAGGATCCAATCTGTTGATGAAATTTGCCTCGGAGTGTCCTGCGGGGAGACTTTGTTTTCGTCACCACCAAAACACCAGTGAAATTGGAAAGGACACAAATAACCTCCTACTGGTCCAGACTGGGTCAAGTCAATGTCAATATAATCACGACAAGCAACTATTTTTCTATGTGACACCGGTCTCACCAGTTTAGCAGGGAATAATATTACATCATCATTTTTCATTTTTTGTCACAGCTTACATTTAAATGTTTGCTTCGTACTAGACAGATGCTGTTTGTTAATACCAGACACTGTTTGCTATGTAACATGTGTGTTCTGTAGTAGAAAATTATTAAGATTTAATCATAATGGCAGTGCTATGTACATTATAGGTGTTTAATGTCAAAGATGGGTGGAATCACTTAAGGCGTGTTTACCCTTCATTACCTTTCTAATAATATTACAGAATGAACAGCTTAACTATTCCTTCATGTGATGAAAGCCGCAGCGCTGCTGTATCCACAGTCTCACTTCATTTCCACTTCGCCACGTCCTCTTCACTTTCTTCCTTTTTTGCTCCATTCCCCTCAAGGGGGAGTGGGTGACAACACTCTGGATCACCACCATTTACCATGCAGGCCTTTACCCTCTACAACAGTTTAAAAGTGCTTTCTAGTCATTGTCCTGATCTGCCCTGCCAGCTATCGTCCGACCTCTGATTCATACTAACCAGGGGAGTGTCACACAGTTGTCAAGAAATGACATTTAAAGATGTTGAAAGGCTTTTTTTTTTTTTTACAGGAGACATAAAGGTGCAAAACACGTCTAAGAGTGATAATCAGATGTCAAACTACTATAACATCTAATTAGGATTTCAATTTTACATCAGTTTTTAAATCAGATGACAAAAAACTCCTGAAATGAATGATCTTCCCTTTAAAAATATTTAAGAAAAAATGTGGAAATACTGCAACTTGAAATGTATTGAGACACACTGACAAGCTGAAATTATCAACTCTAAATGCATGACTTGTCAGTGTCAATGACTTGTCAGAAATGATGCTGTTTTGCAGAGTTGATCTGCTTCGACGGTGTGAAAGGCGGCAAATATGTGGAGAATGTCGCCATCAAGTGGACACTTTTATACCACCTGAGAAATATCCTGAGTCAAAGCAAGAGTTGACAAAGCCTCCCAGTAATCAGTCTCAAAAGAATAAAACCTAGACTCATCAAAGAGAAGTGTAGTAAATTAAAACAGAAATCTAAGTGACATCGCTGCAAGTTTGAACTCCTCCTGCAGCAGGTAATATCTAGGCAATCTGCTGAGGTGTCCCAAAGAGAGGCACAAGAGCCCAGAGTGTTCAATTTGACGCATTAAGTAATAATAAAGTTGAAAAGAATCATCTGATGACTAGCAAACCAACCAGATCTCCTGTCTAAAAACAATCACATCTCATATCTCATCATACCTGAAGAAGAAGATGGTACTTGAGGACTCTCTGCATTGGGACGACCAGCAGGTCCCTCAGTGTAAACTTCCCATTGTTGGCCCTTTTGGAGCACTCCTGTTATTGTTATAAAAAAAAAACATGCATTTGTGTCATTTTCTTTGGTGTTACTGAGATTTTCCAAAAGGTTGGGTCATCCAACGACAACACAATGTGAATGTTCACAGCTCGTGTCCGTTCACATTTTATATCAGGGCCCCCAGTTGTCAAAAACCATGAGTTTTAGAAACTGGCTAAAGTGTGGCCTAGTTTTGTACTGTTTTCTTTTTCTTAAAGCATATGTTTTGCTTCTTTTTTTTGCTTACCATACAGGCTCTAATGCAGCTATTTCTTATTTTCAATTCACCTTATGAAACCTCAATAATTTGTTTCCAGCATAGGCTACCACTGAAACTTTTTGAATTCTCAAGTTTATCAAGGCCGTATCAGTAAAGATACATGATGCAATAAGTAGCATCATAATTTATGTGTATTGCACAATATATACACTAGGTGGCTACTTGAAAACTACATCTGCGTGCAAGTGGGATTATTTGCAGACCAACTTTTTCAGGTGACTAACCTCCAGCTTCAGGCGGACGTCCTCTTTCTCTTTGCAAATGAGGTCTAAAGCAGCGATGGCGATCTCCACTCGACTGCAGTATATCCCGTAAATGAGCAGTCTAGGATTCAGAGGAGAGGTAGTGAGGCCATGACAGCTGATATACACCAAGTGAGTATTCATTGTTCAGTCGTGGATATGGTGCAGTATCATGGTGTAACTCATGCTATGTTGCTCATCATAACAATAGACCGAGTTTGTCTAAACTACGACATGATGTTTGTACAACTGATGAAATAATCGTTCAAGTAAGAAACAATCAAATACAACGTGTAAATTATGAAGTACTTTTCCCATGAATTGTATACACAACTGAGGCAGAGCTGTCTATAAAATGCGCCTGAGTCTTTTTCACACAGACAGCAACAAGCTCGACATATCATTCAAATGTAGCCTGGGCTCAGAGCAGCTGCACAGTTAAAATGTCTAATGCAGAAGAAAAATACATGTCTGCCAGAGTATAGATAGAGAATATTTCACAGTTTCTCTGCAGCATATCAATAGCGAATTGTAAGGGAAAGTACAGTGGTCTGGTGATCCTAAAATGAAACCTTCTGAGAAATAACTGCCTCTATGACTTACACACACGAACACACCGCATGGTTCTCAACTAAGAGAGAAACCGGACAGCAATTAAAAACGAATGTTGTCTATGAATACCTCTCCTTGTAGGTGATGAAAATCTGGTAGAGATTTAAGGCATTTTTGTTCAGGATGGAGTCCTGCACATCAACCATCAGGGTCTTGTGAACTTTAACCAGGTCCTGGGTTGAAGAGAGAAACCATCAGTGTCTAGACAGGAACATTTCATACTCATGCCATGTGACAAAAAGGAAAAAGTTTGGGGACTTACTGGGATGTTGATAAAAACTTTGTCAATTTCAGCGGCAGACAAGAACTTCTTCAGAGGATTCAGAAAATACTGGAGAAAGAGACAATTGAAACCCCCGGATAAGTCATCTGATATCTTTTCCCAAATATGTATAGTCAGTGAAATAACTGCAACAGCTTTTGTGCACTCAGATTGAAACCAATAAGACACATCATGCCAAATGTCAGATATAGATCACTGATAACTGTGAATTTCCCCCAAATGCCCCTAAAAACAAACACAGATGTGTGCTAAAGACATGCTGCTAAAATCATAATAACATAAAAAGAATAAATTGCTTATAGGTGAGATTAAGACAGAAACTCATCATTAACCATTTAACAATATGTGCTCTCAGTGCAGAGGAGACTATTAGAGGTGGTTCGATACCTTCTCGATGGACTCCAGAGTCTCCGTGTATTTCTCCTCCGTCTGTTTGATCTCTGTGAGGCAGCAGCTCCGCACATCCACCTCTGCCTGCTTCTGGAGAGACACACAACTTAGAAAAGTCTCTTCATGTATCAATGTTTGATGGAGATCAATGTGATTGGCTTTTTTTTATGTTTACCTGTGTAACAAGAAAGAAGGGTGAAGTAATTTGAGATTACATTACAAAAGGATGAATCCCTTCCTTCTTCAAAAAAAAAAAAACTATTGCACTTGTGTGTAAAAACAAAAAATGAAATTATGATTGAGCTGAAAATATTTTATTAACTTTAAATAAGATAACCATTCATGGTATATTTGAGGAGTATCACACTATTTTTGTATCAGTTTTTTTTATTCAGCCAACATAAGAGGCCAAATTTTCAGTGATTTGATCTCAGTTAATGACTGGTTTCTGCACAAACAATGATTTTTAATGCAGAACTTTTCCTTGTGAATGTTGTGGTGGCAATGCTTAAAAACGCCCTGATGGTGAGTTAAAGAACCAGACTAGTTTATATACATTTAACCGCGAAATTTTACAAATTACTGTACGTGATATTCGAACAATATTGCCCCCATCCCCCGTCCCCCTTCTGAAGTTGAAATATTAAATGTGTTTGCGTGTGTGTGTGTGTGTACGGCTGACTCATAGTGGTACCAGTGGGGGATGTTGCTCAGTCCTCATGAGATCTTCATAGATCTCTCCCCCTGCGTAGTCCTCTTCCAGCCCGTAGACCGCTGCGTACAAGTCGTCCTCATCCTCCAGGACATTCTCACTAAACACAGACACACACACATATTAACATATTATACAAACCCCCACTGCACCAACATAGTAACTTTCATAATGTCTTCTGCAAGGATGTGAGACTTTGAGGGATCATGACCATTTCCTGAAGACCATTCTGCCGTGTCTGTGTTTGTCTTTTGCTGACAGCTGCAACAGTGTCACTGGTGTTGTTTTCAACCCATGGTTGTGTTTCAAGAAAATTGCTAAAAAGTTGCTGAATTCCCATAATGTGCTGATTACCAGTCAGAAATTACTTCTTACAAAGTGTGAGTGATAAGATAACATTACTTTAACAATAACAGCAGCCAGGTTGAGACTGTTTCTCTGTCCAGCACCTAGAAGTTAGTGTTTTATTGGGATATGCACACTGTCTTTACATTTAATTATAAAAAAAAATAAGCAACACACTGTCTGTATATTCTATATGTGACTACAAACTTTTGTATATCATATATTACATTATATTGCCGCTGCACCTTCTGTCACACTCATTAACTTGTCATCAATCAATAACCATTGCATTTATTAGCAAATGAAAAACTGAGAGGGAGCAGGCACAATTCAAAGAACTCAGGATCTGAGACTGCGGTGACATGGAAATAATACAAATATTGCGTTTGTTCTATACATATTTTATTACCCATATCCCTCTTAACTATCAATCAAGCTGTCAGCAGCACCCATCCAGAACCTTGATGTGGGTGGCGCGCAAGCACTCAGCAAAAACCTGCAGAATTACTCATTCATTTCCTCTGACAGTAACAGAGAAACGGAGCCAAGCCTTTTACCAAAACATGTGGGTGTCCGGACCCCTGGAGAGCATGGATGATGAGCAGAGCTGGTTCTGCTACTGAGCAAAATAATCATGTTCTATCAACACCAGTAATGGGCCCACAGAGAGAAGCTTCATACATACTCAATCAAGTCCTCCAGATTATTGCAAATGTCCTCGTCTTTTAGGCTCTCCTCGGTTGGAAACGGCCTGGAAACGACAGCAAAGCAGTGTGAGGTTCAACAGAAAAATCGCAGAGAATAAGCTATTGATGAGTGATTTACAGTAGGGCAGGACAACTTTTGATGTATTAAAATCCAAAAGTGCAGAAAACAGAAAAGCTATTGTAAATTTCACTACTGCAGGAGGTCTAATAAAGCACTTTCATATCTCTTATCTTATAAATTTCCCATGGGAGCTATATGTATCTATCTATCTAAAAGACATGAATAAATTACAGGTGTGTTATATAGTGAAAAGACCTAACATTCACGTTTATTCATTTATTTATTTCTGTACTGTCTTGCATCTATATTGTGCGGCATTGTATATCTTTGTCACGCCGTTTTAAAAAACTCAAATAAAACACATAAGTGAAAAAAAAAATTGCTTTTCATTTCTGGTAATGAAGTACGATTCCTAGTAAACTGGAATCTGTGTGGTAAAGTGTGGCTGAAGTGTCGGTAAGTGGGGGAGGGAGGGTGGGAGGGCGAGGTAGGTGAAGAAGGGGTGTAGTCCTTCGACAAACTGACACTAAATGCCTACTGATGTCCACTGTGCATTTTTCACATTCTGTGACTTACTTGATTCCTGTTTGCTGTGCAATGGTTGTGTACGAGAGCTTGGATAGCGTGTCCATAACCTGGAGAAACAAATGTGTGTGAATACATTGCTTGTGAATAGCTCAGAAACTCTGAAGAGACACGGAGGAGACAGTGTGCTAGAAAAATAAACTTGCTGTGCTAATGCTAAAGTTACTACAATTCAGTCAAAATTCCAGCTGCAGATGTTTCTCAAAACCAAACAAAAACTACTGCAAAAACGGTAAATATCTTGAAAAACACATTCAAACCATATTTACCACCTAGTAACACCTTTATGAACACAGAGCAACCGACTAGGGGAACACAGGGGTCGGGGAACACCCGCTGTTGCGCTGTTGCCGGTCGATGGACTCTCTCTATCTATCTGGCCTATCTAGCCTCTACCTGGTCTTTTTATTCCTTTATTCATTGCTTAAACGAACCAATGGGACAATTCCACTTCTCACTTAAAGTCACAACTCAACTTCTCACTCAAAACATTCATAACACCTTAGCAATTTTAGCATATATTTGCTACTTGCCTAATACACACCCCAGAGCCCCCACTGTTAGCAACACAGCAGCTCCAAGCAAGCTAAGGACTTATGTTGTGGCTTTCTTATGACAAAAAAGTCATTTAAAATGCCAAGCAGTAGCTGTGTACCAAAAAGCTAGCAGCAGCAGCAGATTCATTAAACACCCACAGCCAGAAAAACCATTAAAAATACATCAAGTTGCACCAAACAAGTTTTGCATCATAATCGCTGTGTAGCCGATAATGCATTCGTGAGCACATCTCTGTGTTAATCACCTCATTTATAACATCTTTCCTCTCTGATCGTGATTTAGGGAAAGAAAGAATCTGCTTGTTATTGTAGGGTGTGTACAACACTGTTGTATTTTTTTCTTTTTACAATGTTTTCGAGACCTAAAAAAGACAAACAAGACATTTGGAGGAATTATTGTGTTTGGTGTTGACATGAGATTATAAGGTTAAACTTTTTAAATAGCTTAATTACTATGTTGTCCTTTGCAAAGTGATGGATGTGAACATTTGATTTAGCCTGTAACATGGAGTAAAAACTTTTTTTTTTTTCTTCTTTTTTTTTTACGGTGCTCTTGGGTATTCAAAATACACTTTGTAAGTAGGCCACACTAACCACGTCAGTTGGACTTTAACTCATGCTGTGGGTTTGTCTCTCAAGTCACATGTGGTTTAAACTGAGACTCAGCGCATCAGACAAGTCAGGTGTGAGAACAACTTCTCTTCAAGGCAGCCTAAAAGGATATGCATTTGATAACAAAAAGTCAACAAATGCCTGATTTTCCCAACTTATTTGACGAACTGAACTTCTACCTTTTCCTCTCTGCTTTTGCACTCGACCTGTTTGAAAAGAGAAATCAGTCCTGTACAACACAGTGGCCACATTAACACTTTAGCGTTACATCACTTGTGATTGGGTATGGTGTGTGCAGCAGAATTAAATTTACACTATTGGTAAGTAAGCTTGCAAAAGAATACCACAGAAATCAAATCATTTGTGTGACTTTTTTCAAACAAGGGAAGTTTAATTTTAAGATTACCTTCATTCATCCCACATGTGACTTTTAGGGGCCAGAGTGTTTTTTTAAGTGTCTGGTCATGCACAACACAACGAATATCAGGACCACAGATGTGTAACACCAGAAATATGTAATCACCAGTCATTATAGTTTGAATTTCCTTTTTGTTTCAGGAAATTCAGACTTCCAAAAATAACATGTGAAAATGCAGAGGCCTTGTACAGTTTTAAAGCTGGTCTCTCACACTACAAACAGAGTTCTTACACACCACAAGACACCTGGCCTCAGCCAAAGCCACCATACTCATTCGCACAGGAAGAGGAGATAAATGCATGCACAAGCTAACCCTATCTACTGTTTTTATCAACCATGCCTGTAAAATCCAAATACCACTTTGCAGCGTGATGAGAAACTTCTTCACATCAGCAATAATTATTTAAAGTAAGTTCATATGCAGATTCTATGTGCTTTGCTTGTAATGACATGAAACACATAGTCCTAATGCAAAAATTATGCAAAAAGCAAATACAAATACTTTTTAGTGAGCTGAGGACATTGAATGCCCACCATCGGCCAGTTGATTAGATTCATCGTTTTCCATGGCTTCGATCTTGTATCTAAGTGGATGACAGTTCTCTCCGAAGATATGAATGTTCATCAAATGTTCAGATCTGTTTGTCAGACTTAATCTCACTTTTCTCACCCAGAAGGCCCCCACCACTGCACCAACATAGAAACGTACATGTCTTCTGCAAAGGTGTGAGAGTTTGAGGGCTCATGACCATTTCCTAAAGACCATCCTGTCGTGTCTGTGTTTGTCTGTTGCTAACAGCTGCAATCGTGCGGCTGCCGCGCTGGTGTAGAGTCAGTTTCAAGAAAATGAATGTGAAAGAAAACCCTGTTTTGTTTGTTTGTTTTTGGGGGGATTAGAGCATTATGGATCAAGAGGGGGGGGAAAAAATCATCAGTGTAAATTTAATTGTGCCAAACTACCCAAAACCATCTCTGTACTTCTGACCATAATGAAATGTCTCCACCACATTTGGCCAACACGCAAACTTACAAAGCGAAAACAATACCAGCCCCAGTGTTTTAGTTGGTAATTATTGCCTTGTGGTTGCAACTAGTCCCGTTGCTGTACTCTGTGTAAAACACTGTATGAAGCAGTCTGAGCATCTAAAGGAATCTGGGTGTATTTTGTCACGATCAGCAAAAAAAAAAAAAAAGTTTTGTGAGGTCACCTTGACCTTTAACCTTTGACCATCATAGTAATCAGTCCAAGTGCCAGATTTAACAATACATTCCTGATGTATTGCTCTGAGCCAGGCTAGTTGTTTTCAATCCTTATGCTAAGCTAGGCTTATCTGACTGCAGCTTCATACTTAATGTACACACTGCACATGAGGCATCAGTCCTCTCAACAAGACAGAGAGGCACATTAGACATCCCTTCAAAGTAAAACGCCCTTCTCTGTTTGCTTGAATTACAAAAGCAAACATTTTACAGTCAAGAAGTTGATATTATTTTAAGTTAAGGGAATAGAAAACACACTTGTATCCTCTCTTAGTCATCTCAGACCTCCTGCATGCAGTCAGCATGGCTGCCCGGGGTGAAGCCTGTAGTAACCCAGCACAGGAATGTAGGTTAGAGAGCTCTCATTAGATATGCAGTGGACTAATGCTCTACGGGTTGAACTGGCACAACTCAACTCAAGTGGATTAGACTGGCTGAGATTTGAGATGTTCTCTTTTGGATGTTTTCCGGAAAATAAGGAAGAGATTGAGCATTTCTCCTTCAGATGAACAACCCTTCCTGGAGATCTTCCAGCCCAGTCGCTAAACCTGCAGACACCCATATTTATACCTACTGATGAAGGAAAAAAAAAAAAGAAAAAAGAAATGATGCACTGCAATCTTCCCCCTCCGGAAGCTTGTTTGTTGGATGGACAACTCTTGAACATGGCTGAGATTATGCAGCCTGGCTTGGATGTAGTGTACATATTTGCAGGCAGCACCTCCCCTGTGGGATTACCAGCAGCCAGATTAACTGGAAGCTTCTTTAGAACATAACACACTGAACTAAAAGAAAAGAGCGTCTGTGTGGGAAGCTGCACGCAAAGCTCAATATGCATTTCCTTATAGCTCCCCGACACATGTGACCACTCTCTTTTTCTCTGCAGGAAAGTTAATCATCATGCTATACCTTGCTAAAAGTTTGTTTTAAATGTTTGTACACTTCTTTAATTCAGAATTTGCTTTGGTATAAAAATCTCAGACCACATGAGATCCTGCATTAAAAAATTTACAAAAAAGGATAGTAATTACGTAGGGTAAGTAATAGTACACTCACATTAAACTGGCACAGGCTTAATCTTCTGTATTTTCAATATCATTAATTATAAAATAAATATATTAATTTCAGATCAATTCTAAAAAAAAGAAGAAAAAACTCCGATAGCTAGAAATGAATTATAACACATTTTCTATAAATAAACTGGCAAGTAAATGCTTCAAGGCAAAGTTAAAATGCACTGAGCTAAGAAAATGTATGAGTGGGGAATAAGGCTGTTCAGAGAGAGTGCGCTCACTTCGGCAGAGTTAAATCAGGCTCGGAGGAGGAGTGCACTACAAACCCACTGACCTGGTAACTCTGTGGTGCTGCCACAATAACACTGCAATAAAAATGGGAAGTCGACCGATCCCTTCAGACACACACCAGAAAAATGCATGGTGAATAAACATTGGATGCCGTGCCCCCGTCAAAGAGAAACACACCATACTTCTAAATTGCTCTATATCAAATTGTAATCTGCATGTATGACTGGATTATATGAAGGTCAGGTAAACTGTTTTTTCTATATTTTTCTACAATGTTCACATTCATTGCTGCCAACTCTGGTACATGCAGTGATGACTTTGTTTTAACTAGTTGTCTTTGGTTTTTACAGTTTGCAAGAACCTTCAATACGAGTACTGTCACCTTAGATTGCACCACTCAAATCTTCTGTTCATGTGAATCTTAAAATTATAATAATCCCCAAATATTTTGTTACATTATTTATTTATTTATTTGTCAGCACTAAATAACTGCAACTGTGAATCAAGACTTAGAAAAACTAATGTTTTTGTTTCCAAGCAATGAAGAACTACAGCTCTAAAGTTGTTTCTGTCACACTTTCTCGATATATGATGATCTGTTGTTCCTGACTTTGAGAAAATCTGTAAACTAAATTATTCACTCATTATCACTTGTATGTGTCATAGACATGCAGTAGAATTAAACAGGCTGTGTTCACACAACTTGATTTCCCTGTGCAGCAGCTTGTGAAGGTGCTAAACCCCTAAAGCTCACAGACTTTCATGAATCACTGAGACTAATGAAGAAGGTTGGTAAAAGGGGGAAAAAAGAGCAGCGGAGAACAGAAGAAAATTAAACCACATGATCACCGTACGCGAAAACGCAAAACACAGGATTGTGTTTTTGCGTAGCGTAAGAACAGCTTTACTGTACAGTGGATGTGGCTTGTTACCTTTCCAAAGTCTCGCACATCAAAGAGATCAAAGGCCTCGAATAGGTCGCTTTTCTTTATCCCGAACACATCACAGCAAGACGTCAGGAAGGTGCGGATGTTCTTCAAGCACAGGAACTGCACAGAGAAACAAATGGCATCAGTTTAGCATTGTTTTTCTCCATAAAGCACCCAAAGTCATTTGTGCCTTATTTTATTGTCTAGAATAATGTTGGTTTATTTACCAATTACCCAAAATCACGCTGACACAAAATAACACACTTCACTGCTTTGTAGCCATGCAGAGAATTATGGCAGTTTTTCTTTTTGTTGCATTGTTTGAACAGGTATAATATTTAGAGGAAGAGAAATTACTGAAAATACTTTTTTTTTTAAACCAAAAAAAAAAAAAAGATTTTCTTTTTCAACTTCATGTTCAGTGTACTAACGGAAGAGCCACTGTGATATGGGGACATTTCTTTCTCAGTGTTTTGTTGTTTATGCTTTGAGCACCATAGCTTCATTCACTTCTGTTGTACTGAAAGAGTATCCGAGTATTAAAAAAAATGAAAATATATTATTATGTCATTTAAAGTAGAGGAACAATCCATCCACTCCATTCTGTTTTTAATAATAATCGCCAGTTCCAGTAATATTATAACTAGCTCTGGGTAAACTGAAAGTGAAAAGTGAAAGCTTCACGGTGTGAAATGAAACCACGAACCATGTGCTCTTTTGGTGTCACTTCCTATTAGGATTGTTGTCTCAGTGGGAAGAGTGCACTTGAACAACTTTCATACTGTGCGGACAATATGATTATGGTTGTGTTATGGTTTACGGTTGGGCCCTGAGTCAACCTTGGGCCACTTCCACTAAAATATCTGTCATAGATCCCTGAAATAAAAAAAATAAATATCCAAGTGTTCAAACAATAACCAAACGCACTGACCATGATTTTACTTTTCCAACAGATTATTATATTAAGTGATGACTAAACTAGAGGCTGAATATGTGGCAATGTTCAGTATAAAAGAGCTAACAAGATTCTTGAGAACAGATAGGCCCCGCTTTATCAGCTCATCATGGAGGCGCCTGTAATCACTCCACCGCCCCCTGGGGCCCTGTTTGTCTGCGGAGGAAGTGCACAAGCATGATGGCTCTGAACCACTGCATGCCAGCCTCTTTCCCCTCAATGCAGTCACAGCACATTCATTTTAACATGATGTGTGTTAGGGATTATTTATTATCTTGTTTATTCACATATATACTTTTGTTTTGCAGCCTCTCTTGAAAGATTTTCTCTGGATGTTTTGTTATGTGTGCCAAGGCCAAACATACAGTAGCCCTACGATAAAAATAGTTCTTTCGGGCACATTTTCATCACAGTACACTGCACCCGTGCCCTGCACTCCATTACCTTCATGCCCTTGTTTCCACTTCCAAGATCGTAGGTCAGCAGGGCACAATGAAAGGGCCATTTAAAAATCTGGCACACATGTTCCTCTCAACTATGCTCAGATGGCCTACAGCTGCAGGCAGTGGCTATCCATTCTTATGCCCTGTGCTTGCTTTCACTGTCTGTCAAGAAGATAAAAGACAAGTGGACGTGCACTGACAGAGCACATATACAGGCCACTGAAATTTATAAGATAGAGTGCCACCAAATGCCCGGCTGGGAAATTGATGTTTATTTATCACTGCAGCAAAAGATTTTTGATGGCAGAACTAATCTTTTTCGGCCTGATGTCTTCATTTATTTATGGCAGAGTGCGGACAGTAAAATGAAATCATTTTTGACAGCGACTACAAAAATGTTTAATCTCGTCTCTCAGAATCAAACCATGTGGAATCCACTAACAGATTATTACACCTACTACAGTTCAAACTCTTCTGTGTTGGCACTCTCTGCATCATTTTAACCTCAGATTAAAATGCCAAAGCTGTGCCCTTTTTGGAATTTAACATTTCCTGAACTGTGACATGATTGTCTAATGCACTGTATTTTTAAGAAGGCCTGATAAAGATCTAATCATCTGCAATTTGCTTGAATGAAGTGAGCACAAGCAGTGCACAGGAAGTCTTGATAGTGACATATTATAAAAAGGCGTGAGAATCTGAATCTGAGTATTTTGATAACCACACCACAGTACGCTGAAATGTGGAGATACACGTTATCAAAAGAAAGGTGCTTTTCACAACCTTACTATATTTCTACTCCATTGCATGTTATTGGAGTCTAATTTAATTCAGTTTTGTAGCAGAAAATATATTTCTTGGAGTCTAATTTAATTCAGTTTTGTAGTAGAAAATACATTTCTTGAATAAAAAAATGTGTATTTAGTGTGTATAGAGCTCACAGCGTCTCCTAAAGGTTAACTACACATGTTGTAAGCCTTTAACTTCAGCAGACTACAAGCTGCTGCACAAAGAGTCAGAGTTCCTTGACTAATGGGTGGATCAAAGCCAGGATTTTATCAGACCTCTCCAGTGGCAGCAGGAGGAACGATGAGTAAAGAGAGCTCAGTCAGTCTTGGTCCATTCATTTCATGTTTCATAGGCTGAGGGGGTGTTGAGCACTCCCTCACTGGTTTAAGAGTGTAGCGATGCAAAAGCAGGGCACAACAAGTCTGTTAGAGTTAACTGTTGTATTCAGAAGGAAGAAGAGAGTGAGTAAGGACAGGTCCACATTAGATAATCCCCACTGTGAGTCTGACAGAGGTCACTTTGTGGCCTTAATGTTTACAGTGACACTTATCAGTTTGAAAGATTGCCAAAGAAAAGAGGATGGCTTTCATGGCGGTTTACTGCTTTGCTTTGAAATCATGGAGTAACCTAAGAGCAACAAAAATGTCTGTGTATTAAACCTTTCAGAACTTTAGAATAAACCTTCTGTTCTTCTCAGATTATTGTTGTTCCTTGCACGTGCTGTGACAGAAAACTTTACAATAGGCTGCACTAACATGATGGCTTCTGTGTTTGAAGACCTATTTTTGGACCTGACATTTTCCTTAAGTAGCTATATTAAATTTATAAAGCAACTTCAAACTTGTTGCTTTAACTCATGCATGTAGTGCAACATAAATTGCAGTCTCAGCTCATAAGCATCAGTAGAAGTGATTTGTTTTAAATTTAATCCCACCAGTTTAACTCTGGAGCGTCTGTTTGTGAAAAGCTTCGCTCGCAGCAACGGACGTCGCCCACTGGGACAGCAGCACTTCTCCGGCCCTACAAGTTAGTTAATAAGACGCATGTACCTGTGACATCTGTGGCCTGAGGTTAATCTCCTTCAGGTTGATGGTGTGAGGTCTCAGGTTGTTCAGCAGCTGGCACAGCAGCACCCCGTCCCGCAGGGTTTGCGCCAAGTCGAACACCTGCGCCGTGTCCGCAGTCACCCGGTGGTTGGCCGGCAGCACGTTGCAGCTGATCAGCCACATCGCACATTGCCTCCAGTACTCCATGTTGAGGGAGATAGGTGAAAATTAAAAAAAACAAACCCAGAAGATCAGTCCCCAGATGTGAAAACTCTGTCCCTTATTTTAAAGCCGTGGTGCACAGCATGGTTCAAGCTGCGCTCGGCGCTGGACGCTCGTCTCTCCACACTCCAGCATCGCCTCTGGAGGACGCACAGAGCCGCTGCAGCTTTATGAGCGCTGCACGCTGAAAGCCCCTCTGTGCTCGTCAACTTCCCCTTCCTCCTTCAGAAAGGTTTTAGAGGTGGTCGCTCATGATTCGTTTAAAATCTGTATTTCCGCCTATGGTTTCCCCAGAAACTAGTTTAAATGCATCTGCAAGGGGGGAAAAAACGCCCAGCAAAATACACAAGAAAAAGCTAAGAAAAAACCTAAGAGTTAGATCCTGAGGATGCAACTGTGGTTAACAGGTGTTTCCCATGTCCACCACTATTTATATAGGCTAGGCTAATATGTTAACATGATTTTAAGTTATTTAGGTTAAATAGGTTTAAATGGTTTTAACATAGGTTACATAAAACCCAATGTGTAAATGTTGGTTTTATCTACAACCAATGACTGACACCTCATAGATTCTTATTTTGTTATATTTCATTGACTGTTTAGTAATAAAACTCAATTATAAACTGCAAAATTACACATCACCAGTGCCAAATATAGCACCTTCAAATAGGCCTATGTCTGAAATTGAAGTTGTTCACTCTGTCAACTAATGGTTTAATTAACTCAAAATGTGTGATGTGTGACTTATAATGAGGAATTGTAGCCTAGGTACACACACACACACACACACACACACACACACACACACACACACACACACACACACACACACACACACACACACACACACACACACACACACACACACACACACACACACACACACACACACATACAGTATACAGCCTCCCAGCGGCATGGCATTCCATGTGGATTACAAACATCTTTATAATCTGAGTTCTTTGCTGTGGAGCTGTGATCTCCATATTTCAATATGGTCATAAGTATAACCAGATAGAAAAGAATCATAGGATCTAATGTAGGCAGAGAGAAGGACATCCTCCTGCCATGGGATTTACTGTAGATCACTGTCAGTAAGTCCATGATGTAAACACAGGAAGGAAGCTGAGGGATCCGTCTATGGTTTTATCCTCAGTGAGGGAGCCAGATGTTTCCTTAGACATTGATCAGGCCTCAATTCATACAAGAGTAAATTGATTTTTTTTTCTAACCCTTGCACCCATGAAGTCAACAGTGTCATATAATTTTCCTTAAAATATATAACAACCCAGTGCCCCCTCTCTGACAGTCAAATGCACAGTGGTGCTTTTTGCACAAACATCATTCAAAGCTCAATCTGAGGTTGTCATGGTACTGATGAAAACTGAACATTATTAGCCAATCAGAAGGTTGGAAATATTTAGAAATAAAGGCAGAAACGTTACTCAGCAGCTTTTTTGTTCCATCATCATCAGAGGCATTTATCAAGTGTCCAGACAAAACACTTGTAATAATAATTACACCTCACGTCTTTCTGTTCTGGTGGACAACTATCAGTGCGAGGGTGTCTCCAACTTCTCTCCAAGAACTCTTGCTGGTCTACTCCAGACCATCATCTTTGAAGTATAGGTCTTCTCCCCCTATAACTATGGAAACAAATATGGAAAAAATATATTCATGCTTAATGTTTTTAACTAAACAAACAAACTTTAAATTGTCACATATTAAAATCACTGCTTTAAATTTTTTCTTGCAAGCACATGCAGATTCCTTATAGTATGTAATAATTCTACATCATATACAGAAATAGGTCTACCGTCATTGCTAAATATTGGCCTTGGATCTGAAACACATTTTATTATTCATATTTTGACTGCAGATTTTCCAAGGAAGTCTTACATTACTTGAAACTTTTAAAGGAATAACACTCACTGCATACATAAAAACACAAAGACATTGTAGTTCTCCTTTTTTGAAAATAGCTATTTTCACTGCCTGCGATTAACTTTGAGGTTTTCTCTCTGTATTGTAAGTAGTCTGTTTTTGGTTGTAATCGATGGTTATAGCATACTGGATAACATCATATTGTAATCTTAGTTCCTTGGCTCTCTACATATGTTATTATTTGTTGTTTGTATTTTCTATTATTTCAAATCATTATATCAATTTCTGCAAAGCAAAATCAGATCTCTCAGCAGCATTAGATGTCTGTACAGTTGTATGCCAGTATGTTGCATATTCCTAAATCAATGTGCACAACGCTCAGAGCGGAAGGACAAGGGACCCTATAAGGCTTGGCATGCCAAGCCATCAAGAAAAATAAATGATAGAAAGCAAAGTGACACTTAACGCAACATTTATCAAGATACATAAGTAACATCCACAGTAATAGCTACATATCAAAAGTAATAATAATAATAATTTAATATTGTTATAATTATTTCTGTTGCTATTATTATTATTAATAATAAAACATGACAATAACAATAACTGTATTATTAGTATTTATAATAATAATATCAACATTAGCCTAATGTTAGTAGTAGGCTATCATTGTTTTTATTATTACGATGAGGATTGATTGTATTATTATTATTATTATTATTATTATTATTATTATTATTATTATTATTATTATTATTATTATTATGTTGCTGATTATGATTATTGTTATAATGATGGTATTATTATTATTATTATTATTATTATTATTATTATTATTGTTGTTGTTGTTGTCAACTTCCGGTGAAAAAAAACAAAGCAAGCACGACACCGGAAATGGAAAAAAAGAAGAAAAAAAAAAGAAGCTGAACCGTCAAAACATAAACAGAGCAGTCAGTCAGTCAACCTAGTGTGAACGCAGCCAGCTTGGGTTTATGAACTGTCTTTTTACCAAAACCTTTATGCACGCCTTCCTCATGTCGTGTGCTTCCCGTCAGAGAGAGAAATCCTAGTTGAGACACTTGGCCTCTGTTGCTGCTCCAGTGGAGAAAATAAATCTGCAGTAAAGATTAGGACTAAACTAAGAAGTACGCCTCGTCGGGCCTTCGAGCAGAGGTAACGCTAGCTGTGCTAACTTAGCCACCACCACCACCACGGACTTGTGCTCGCTGCTGTGTGTGTGTATTTGCGTAGCTGCTTTGGGACCAACCAGCTGTTCGCTCGTCAAGCAGAAGTGACAGCCGCGTTTTAGTTTCGATATTTGCTTTAGCCGCAGATATGCTACGCTAGTTAGCATGTAGCTCACGCAGCAACACTGCCGTTTGTTTCGCAGAGGACAGGGGCACAGTTCAACTCAACACAACACACAAAGCTAAAGTAAGGACATTTATAGACGGGCCTGTGGGCCAGTAGGCAAGCAAGCAAGTTAGTTAGGTAGTCTAAAAGTGCAGCGGGGGAGTGGTGGTAACATTAGCCAGGCTGTTTCGTTAGCTACAGAGCTAACACAGGTAACTTGGGGCACAACAACAAGCAGCAGCAGCAGCACTACACAGTGTGGCGTCGTTTGTTGACAACAGTTCAGCGAGTGCATGCAGTAATGTCGGCTTTACTCCTGCATGCACACACAAGTTGTCCTCTTGTTAATCTGAGCACTTGCCAGTTAAGGGGTTAATAACCAACCTTGATATTGTTTCGGTGTGTGTCTGTCTGTGTGTGTGTGACACTCAAAGGTTTCTCCCTCGGGTCGACGCAGGACAAAGGAGACAGAATGGCTGAGGCTGACGGCAAATCCACTGCGCTCAACGGTAAAGGATCAGTGCTACTAGGAAATAACTTGACTATTTATACAGGACATAACTGTGTACAAACAGGGGAGGTAATGACAGGATATATCTGTTTTGTTTTTGTTGTTTATTTTTTTATTTTTTTTTACAGGTGGCTCTGAAGATAAGGAACCTGGAGAAGATCAGCACAAGGAGGAAGATGCCTCTGGGAGCCAAGAAGGACAAACAGAGTCTTCCTCTCAAGATGGTAAAAACTTTTTTGAAACTTTTTATTACAAACATTTTGTATTTGGGTAGAAAATTTGCTTAATTATGTATTATTTTATTTAATATAAAATGCATACACAGATTCCTGACATATTAGAGGAGAAATCACCATTGTGTGTTTTTATGGTTATGCAAATAATGTGAAATCAAGTACTATGACTCTTGCAGTCATCGGATCTTAACTTCATCGTCTTTTTTTAATATTCTGGTTGGACTGTCGGTGCACTTTACTGTACACCTTTTCTTGAGTCTCCCAATGAGACTGTGTTGTCTTAACCTTACCCTCCTTGGCTCTGGATTTCCTATTTCTGTAGCTCCCAAAGAAACAGGAGAGGCATCCGGGGAGAAGCCCATGCCAGATGTGGAAGGAGAGACCGGCACAAACAGAGAGGGAGAGGAGGAAGACACGGACAGCATGGACGGCAGCGGCCTCTACTCTCTGACTGAGGATGGAGAAAGAGAAAGCGAGGGGGGCAGACCAGAGCGGGTAAAGGATAAAGATGGTGGGAAAAGGGCAGCTAGAAAGAGGAACAGACCCGGCGGTGGCACCAACCACTCCTCCAGCTCAGATGAGGATGACGACGAGGACGAAGAAGAAGAACAGAAGGATGATGAAGACGACGACGACGACGACGAGGCCATGGAGGCGTGGCTGGGAGCAGAGCTGCGTGACCTCCGCGGGCCCATATGGAGGGCGATACCCTCGCTGCGCTCCCGGGAGATCGGCAGGGACTCGCACCAGTTTGTGAGGCGCGTGTGCGGAGCCCGAGGCCTCGTGCAGAGGCTGGAGCTGCAGGGCCGCCTGGAGAAGCACACGGGCTGCGTCAACACGTTGCACTTCAACCCCTCAGGCACACGTCTGGCGTCGGGCAGCGATGACCTGAGAGTTGTCATCTGGGACTGGGCCATCCGCCACGCTGAGCTGGAGTTTGATAGTGGCCACAAGAGCAACGTCTTTCAGGTGAGGGAAGAAACTGATAATTACTGTATGTCAAATGTCAGAAAAGTAAAATCCCACAGTCCCAAGTGTCATCTTTTTGTTGCATGTCAAGATATATCAGTTTAAAATGTTGTTGAAGAGAGAAGAGCAGGAGATCCTCGTATTTGTGAAGCTGTGATCAGTTGATGTTTCGATTATTCTTGATGAACAATTTATGAATTATAATTCTTGAATACTACGTACTTAAATTTTCTTACAATAAAGTAATTAATAGATGACTGAGTGAGTGACTAATCAGAGTGCATCACTGTCAGAAACTTCTCCCTGTCTTTGATACACATAGGCCAAGTTCCTGCCCCACAGCGGAGACTCCACCTTGGCCATGTGTGCTCGGGATGGTCAGATCAGAGTGGCTGAGCTCTCCGCCACTCAGCGCTGCAAGAACACGAAGAGGGTAGCACAACACAAAGGGGCAGCACACAAGGTGAGTCCTCGCACTGTGCCGTAAGTCTGCCTGAACCATGAAATAATTGTCAGAAAATCCAAATTATTTTCTTTATTGGACCTTCTGACAAATAATTGAAAAAATATAACCCAACCCCCCCCCAAAAAAAAAAAAAATTGCATATCAGATTTGCATAGAAAATTACCTGCTGTATCTATTTTGATACACACATTTTCAACACGGTTCTACTATAAAATAAGTTATGAAATATTAAGTAGTTTTACATTGCATCAATGCAGTAACTATTTCTATTGAAGTTTCACTAACAGTTTTTAAGTTTTTCTTACCTTTTTCAAAATTGTCAAAAAATATCCATGAGAAAACACATTTGAGTCACTGACTGACAGCGGCCATATTGAATGTCCCAAGTGAAGGCCCCCTGGTGCATGAAACTGGTGGATTATCTGATCATTGCATGTATTTGATTGTATACATTAGGTTTTTCAGGAAAAAAAAATCACAGTGAGAATGTAGAGGTCTCAAAAACTCATGTATTTTCATGTATCAAATATGATACAAATGGCGACATAGGGTTGATGTTTGTGCCATTATTAGAAACGGTGGTAGATAAGACTCTCTGAGAGCAGTCTCTTACTCGTGTGTGTTTATCTGTGTTTTTCTTCCAGCTGGCCCTCGAGCCAGACTCACCCTGCTCCTTTCTGTCTGCTGGAGAGGACGCTGTGGTGTTCGGTATTGACCTCCGTCTAGACCGTCCTGCCAAGTGAGCAATACCATCATTAAGTTTTAAATTTAGTCAAAACTGGAAAATGAGGACTGTTGTCAGAACTGTATTTTTTTAGTATTAGGACAAAACAGTATGATGAGATCACAATAATACAGCAGACCTGAGGTAAATAACAGTTTAATGAAGCTTAAAGTTGAGATATCCCGTCAGTGTTGGTGAACGTCGTCAGAGACGTTCTCGTCCACTTCTAAACACGTCCCTTGTTGCCTCTTTATCAGATTTAGTGTCTTTGCTGTGAGTCACCTTCATTCTTGGAACATTTCTGTTTGCTTTGCTTTTACTTGTTTTTGTGTCTCCCTTTATTTGTGTTGCAGTAAACTGGTGGTTGTAAAGGAGGGTGATAAAAAAGTCGGGCTGTACACCATCTATGTCAACCCAGCAAAGACACAACACTTTGCTGTGGGTGGGAGAGACCAGTATGTCAGGTAGGAACCAGCTTCTATTTTAAAGGTTTTTATTTTATTTATGATGCAAATGGGTGGCAAAGGAAATGGGAGGGAATATTTTTAAATATTTGATTCTACTTTTCACTTTCTCCATAGGATCTATGACCAGAGGAAGATAAATGAGAATGATAACAATGGTGTACTGAAAAAGTTTTGTCCTTCACATCTGGTATCCAGTGAGTCCAAAACCAACATAACCTGCCTTGTGTACAGTCATGATGGCACAGGTAAGTCACACACACTTTGAATTAAATTAAATATCTAATGTAGTGAAGAAACAAAAAGAGAGAGAGAAGTGGAACAGCTAACATTTAGTATTTTCAACAATAATTTGGTATCCCCATGGCATGATTGAATTCTCTTGCAATTTTCATGAAGTAGTTTCAAACTTCTGTTTGAATTCAGTTTGGTCGCCCTTATGTCATTTCTCACTCTATCATGACTAAACTGTATTTTGGAGATATTTATTGAAAATAATGAGGCCTGCTCTTGGTGATTGCTTGGATGAGTCTTAAAATGCCCTTCGTAACCCTGATGCAACATCAATGCAACAATCAGTGGCACTCCAAACAGAATCAGGTGTAGTCTCACTGAATAAAATAAATCGGCAAGAGTAAAGTGTAGGGTTTAGTCCCAGTTAGACAAGTCTTTATGCCATTGAAATAAATCAAACACATGACTGTTTGATCTTCTTTGTCTGTCTAGAGCTCCTGGCCAGTTATAATGATGAAGACATCTACCTGTTTGACTCCAACCACAGCGATGGCGCTGACTACCGCAGGAGATACAAGGGACACCGCAATAATGCCACAGGTATTAAATTCAGTCCGTAGTAAGAGCACTGCAGTCGTAAATCTGTGACCTTTGTAGCTGGCCGCACTTTTAAAAGTCAGACTTATCAGGTGTAGCCCAGCTCGTCAAGCATTTGGCAGTCAGCTGGACATGACGATCCTCTCCCACCGTCACGTCTTCCTCACAGTGAAAGGGGTGAACTTCTACGGGCCGTGCAGCGAGTTTGTGGTCAGTGGCAGTGACTGTGGACACATCTACCTGTGGGACAAGTACTCAGCTCGGATCGTCCAGTTTATGGAGGGAGACAGAGGAGGAGTGGTGAGTCAAAGAGAGAAGGACTTGATTGATTGATTTGTTTATTTAAGTGTCATGCACATGATGTGCCCAGCACACATGGGCTTACAAGACACTAGACAATATAGATGCATACATTCAAAGATGGCTAACTAGTCTACTTGTAAATATGCGTCTATAGACTCAAAATAACCAAAACAATAATAGTAAGTAGTTTTATAATGTTTTCTGTCTCAGAGTCCATGCTTTTTTAATAAATCTGGCCAAGACATAGATCTTTTCCTTGAAAAAACAGCTCAACATATCACACATAGACATCCAAAATAAGTCGGGGTTCTTCACCTGAACTTTTTCAAACATGGATTTCCTCAGTTCATTATACAGAGGGCATTAAAAACAGAAAGTGAAATTCATCCTCCACAATATCGAGGTCACACAAAGTATAATATAGAAATATACAGTATATTTGGTGGGGAAAAAACTACTCAATCACATTCCTGCAGTGATTTTTAGAGGTTGTTTTTCCCCCTCATAGCTATGCAATATTTTGTGATTAAATTCATTTGGTCTGTTATAAGTTTTACCTATTTGCTCCTCAGAAATTCACCCCAACAATATTTTGTGTAAAACTTTCAGTAACTTCATACTTGCATCTCTCAACGATCAGGTGAACTGTCTGGAGCCTCATCCCCACCTGCCTGGTATGGCCACCAGTGGGCTGGACCATGACATCAAACTCTGGGCCCCCACTGCTGAAACCCCCACAGGACTCAAGGGTCTAAAAGAGGTATTCTACTGCAGCGATATCACAACATGGGCGGAGAAGTTTGTTTAACATAATATGTACAGTCTTCCTCATCACATTTCACACCTCTAATTAAAGACGCTTTGTGTTTGCCAAAGGTGATGAAGAAAAACAAGCGGGAGCGTGATGAAGACAGCGTGCGCCACGGCGACCAGTACGACACCCAGCTGCTGTGGTTCCTGATGAGACACATGAGGAACAGACGGCCCCCGAGGGTGAGATCTCAAACACTGCAACCAACGCCAGAAATGTTAATTATGTTTTTGAGGTGTGGGAATGAAAAGATGCACATTTCAATAAAAGCTTCTCACTGGTTGCATTATGGGAAATGTAGGATCCTGCATTTTGAAATTTGGACCACACGTTATCTGCAGTTACTGCTTTATTTTAAATGTAACCCTTATGGGTCTGAGTCTGGCTGTTTTTGAATACTTTGATGATT
The DNA here is from genome assembly GCF_905171665.1 of Trachurus trachurus. NCBI lineage: Eukaryota > Metazoa > Chordata > Actinopteri > Carangiformes > Carangidae > Trachurus > Trachurus trachurus. Next base: position 12,783,763 of record NC_139900.1, read on the forward strand.
ATATTTCACTTTAACCTACTTTATTAAAGGGATAGTTCAACATTTTTGGCAAATTGGCCCAAACTCGGTCTTGTAACGTTCCATTATTATCTCATAGCGTGGTGAATGTGCAGGTCACTACTTTTCCACCAGAGCGTTTTGGAGTTGTTGGATTGTGTATTTGATGAGGGAAACCAAGAAATCCCATGAGCCTCCGTAGTGTAGCTCTGAGCAGCTCGTGGCTCTGCTCCGCCGTTCTAAAAATAGCTTGCACTGACAAATAAAGGTAACAAACCTACTGCTAAAACTATAGGGATTATGGCAATGGGCCAATTTGCCATAATGTTGAACTATCCCTTTAAGACATCTAACCCAAAAATAATAATATCTAACCCCTCGATCCACGTCAGACATCTATATTCTTTACGTATATTATAATATCAGCTGATTAGATTTTTTCCCAAATAATATTTTTTTGTACTATCAAATTAAAACGATCATATCTCTGATTTTACATGGTCTATCAAAATCAAATAAAAACTGGTAGAGAGTTTCAAATCCACACTTTCAAGTGAAGTTGACGGCCACGCTCCAGGTGACCTTGTTTAGTTTTTATGGTGCTTTGAAGATGTCATGTGATCTGATCACGCTGGTGTGATCATAGATCCCAGAGAGTTGAATTTCTTATCTTGTTACTACTGGATGACCGCATGCTGTCAAAGACCAAACGGTCTCACTTGTACTTTTCCCTCTGTCCCCCTCCTGATTCAGGCCCGCCGTGAAGGTACAGACCCTGACACAGATGAGTCCTGGAGTTCTCCAGATTCCTCTGATGAAGAGGAAGGAGGTCCAGACCATGTCCAGTGCATGTCCTCCTGAGCCACACACGCACACACAAACAAACACACACACACACACACACATACATACACACACGCACTATGGGGTGCAAATGTGTGAGACCACTTTTCCATTGACTTGAATGACAAAGTGGTGTCAGACCTGTGGACCTCACTGTACCTACACATATACACACTTTATTGCCCTTGAATTGATGCACATAGGCAAGCACTATTGACACACTGGCATACTCAAAACACTGATGAGCCACAGACTTGGGGTTTTTCTTTCACACATACAATCTCACACAGACAAACAAAAACACATCATACATTTACTTAAAAAAAATGCTGTTGAAGCAGAGTGACAGATTTGATAACGCCTTGGTTTCCCAGCAGTTACAAAGTGTGCACACGGCGGCTTTACAGTCTGCATACACACTTCCAGAATCCCGATGTTTGAGAACTGTACGAAGGAGGTTTAGTGAGTGCTTACATCCCTATAAACCACTTGGAGGGCCCCCCTTGCTTGTCCATACATTATCTATATGCTCTGCCTAGCCCCACAACTGTGTACTGTGCGTGTATGGACACAAGCACCTCCAACTTTAGGCACCCCGTAGTAAGCTATACATCACCAGCACACAAACCTTCCCTCTCTTAGTAAGACACCTCTTGCTCCCGAAGCTTTCTTTGCTGATGAAGAGGGGTTCAGCAGAGAGGAAGGGCGTGGACTCGTACCCTGAAACCATCCCCTGAATGTGACTTTCTTTTAACCTTGAGAGGGGAAACCTCAGTTCCCCTCAGTGCATCGCCCCCCCCCCCAGCCTCATACAGATTTCTGGCCCTGAGCTTGCAGAGCAGTGAGTTGCGTTTAATCACCCGTTTGCTCCCAGAGGACTACTAAATCTCTACATGCTGCATCACCCTACATGCTGCCCTCGGCTGCTCCCTCCCCTCCTCTTTCCCTCTTTCACCCTCCCCTTCACTACTGAGTGCACTTTGAATCAGGGATGCTTTAGTTTGAGACACAGACAAAATGTGCACTGAGTTGTGTAATTTTATTTGGGGGAGAAGAGCTGTTGTCTTGTCCTGTATCTCATTGGAAAAAAAAATCCACAGTGAAGTTTAGTTTATTTCCTTTGTGTTGTTGTTTTTTTTTTCCTTTGGAGTGGAGGGGGGAAATTTTGCACTTAGTCATTTCTTGACAGAGGAAGAGGAGGTTTCCTTTTGCTTCCACCAGCCTTTCCTCCTCCCTCTTCCTCTTCTTCTCCCGCCTCACTCTCCATCCTGACACCCATCTTTGACAGGACATCTTCAGTTCACCTCTCTCCGTGAACATTGCGGTGGAGAAATAGATGGCGTTCAGCATGCGCATAGGAGATAAGGACTGATGTTGGGCTCCATTGGTAAAAAAAGAACCGGAACCGACCTGGATCAGTAGCGATTGAAACACTGCCGATGAGCCAGATGAGACTGGAGTTTAAAAAAAAAAAAAAAAAAGGACTCCACCTATTCATGTGGTTCTTTTAAATACCTTCTGTTATGCGTAACGTCTCCGATCAATTGCTACGTGACGTTTTTCAGACAAACCATTTGAACCAGATCGGGTGTTTGCAGCCAGCACACCAAATTGAGAGGGAACTTCTGTCTGTGCTGTAATAACATTGGCTCAAAGAGGAGGACGGGGGGTCGGCAGGGTCAATATGCTTGCCAGTCATTTGTTGTGTGAGAGCGATAAAGTCCAGCTTTTCTCATTTTCTATGAGAACTCTAGTTAGTTTGAATTTATATGTACATATATAAATATATATAAAACTGTAAAAAAAAAATGAAAAAATAAAAAAAGTTTAGCAAATGCTGTTTGACTTCAAAAGTTAAAAGATGTCGAAACATTTGATTGGTATTGATTCAGAGGTTTATATTCTATATGAGGACAAAGTACTTTTAAATTCCTGAGAAAACAAAAAGACTTCAGACACCATTTTTTTCCTTTTATGAATGACATCCATCTGTTATGAACAGAATCACGGTCATTTCAAGTATTAAAAGGTTTTGATTCAATTTCTTGTTCAAACAAAAAAAAACAGTATTTCCTTTCTGTATCTTACTCCATAAATTCAGACAGTTATATTCAGATTTTTCCCACTGGCTATTTTTGGCATCTTGTATACATTAATAAGGCTTTTGATGGACAGTTTTTCTCCACCACTGCCTGATATTGCATTCTACCAGTTCAGTTGGAAATATGTACGATTCGTGCAATAAACTAAAAGACAGTGCTCTTGATGTCGTTGTCCCTTTATGGTCTGATTCTTCTTGTGTTTACCTGCTGCGTCATGTGGCGTTGATTAATTTGTTTATTGACTGACAAGTGGCCAGAAGACGTCCTGTTCTTAATCTGTAGAAACTTCCTGTCATCAATTATAAAATATCCCTTCATATTTAATAGGGATTCTTTCAAACTCCACTCCCAATGTTTTTTAATTAATTTTACAGACTCTCAGTTAAAAAAAATAGTGTCATATAAAGCAGCTTGAACAGGACTAATTTTTATGTGTAAAAGCCTTAGACTGCCAATTTGATCCCAAAAGACGACAAATACAATTGACATCACACTCTTGATTCCCGAGGTGGCAGCATCAGTGTCAAACATGGATGCTGACTTGAGATGTGGTGTTTTGACAAATTATCAACATGGTACCTTTTTCAATCCTGGGACATTTTGACATGTCACAGTAGGAAAAGCACCTGTATAAATAGTAAAATGAATGGTGGCTGATTTGTGTTTCGCTGCCTCAGTCTCACACTGAGTCTGAACACAGCCGGACTCCTGGAGCCCAAATGTCATCGTGAGATTCATCAATAACATCTACGTTGTTCCTACAATGACAAGTCAAAAATGTCTGCTGGGGAAAATGCTTATTGTATGAATGGATGTGTTGAGCAGAAGCACTTGTTCATTGTCCAAAATGTCTCCTGGGACTTTAGTGTTGTGGAGGTGGTAGTTTGATTATTTAGCTCTCAGACCTGTGCACTGAAGCAAAGCAGTTTGTGATTTTAAAATCAGTTTCTGCTCATCGTTCCACATCTAAATCACCTCAGACACTTATATAACACCGGTGTACAGGAGCTGCCTTTTGTTAAATCAGTGCTTGCTGCTTGTCGTACTCCCTTGACCTCTGGTACTTCACTTATGTAAGAATCCATTCAAGTGCAGTAAAATCTAATACAAACACATGGCTGAGCTTTCTTTGAGCAGTCACCATCATTTATGACGAACAGAGCTGAAACTGCTTATTAGAGGTGAGACAGAAACCTGACAAATGATCTTTATATCATGTTTTTATTCAACAGGTCTCTGAGTGAAAACTCAAATTCATGTGACACAGAACAGTTATACTCCACACGAACAAAACTGACGAGAACAAGTGGTTTTTATATAATGAAACAGATGTGTAAATTTAATATGTTTTGTTTTTCCTGGTGAAGAGAACCAGGGCTGATGTGCACAAGTGTGAAGCAGAGGTTCTCCAGGGTGGTGTCTATAACAAAACCAGATCCAGGAAAACACATTTCAGGCGTCTGTGAACTGAAGAGACCTCCGAACAGAGCACATTCCTGCTGGCTACCTCAACAGCTTGGGCCATTTCTTTCAACTCAGTATAAAAAGGGTTTTTGAAATCACAGGGATATAATTCAAGAGGACAGCAGATGAAATATGAAACCACAACTAAGCAGTAAAAAAAAAAAAGCCCTTCACAACTCATCCCATTGACAAAAATCATCAAATATAATACTGTGATATTACTTTCATGACACAAACATCTTTTGGGATGAGTTGCTAGCCCATGCTGGTTTTAAATCCCAAACACAGGAGATAATAGTCCTTCACAGCTCCTGGCAGCCTGGGGCAGTCTGTCAGCTGGAGCTCTGCCCCCCCTCACTCATGTAGGAGATGTCTTAGACTATCAAACACAATCCTCTGCGACACAGTGCAGACGCAGATTTTAAGAGGCACTATCATGGGCTTTCACTTGTTGCCTCACTTTTTAGCTGATGTGTTCACACGCACACACCCCATCACATCACACTGATACGAATCCAAAAAGGCACCGGAGCCAAGTGTCAGGCGCGTTATTCCTTGTACTCCAGAAACTGCTGTAGTTTTTTCCGGTGCTCTGCAGACATCTGAACAGCACTGAGGACATAAAAGATTCATAGAGACTCAGCATAATCATCTTTTTGCCATTGGAGAAAAAAAGTGAATTTTTAATGATGGTGGGAGGGGGTCTTACTTTAAGTGATCGCCAAAAGTGGTTGTTATCCTGTAGATGGCGGTCTTGAGTGTGGCCCGGAGAGCAAAGCGCAGTGTTTTGTAAGTGGAGTCTCCCATGCTGCTTGTCGACCTGATGGGCTTACTGGAGGCGTGAGGCAGCTTGAAGTGGCGGTCTACAGCCTGGAGACGGAGGAGGACACGGCTGTCGTCAAGTGTACACACACACACGCACACACACACACACACACGCTTCAAAGTAACAGCTGCAATTTGTTTCCCCTGCGTCGGCCCTGCAGTGTCCTGAGGCTCTGCTGTGCGTGCAACTGTGTCAGTGTGTCACCACACTGTCCATGTAATCCTGTCAGTAGGTTTGCTTTTTTTAAATGTATTTTAGATTTGGATGAACGGATCGGTTTACTTACCTCTTGCAAGACTAGCATAGAGGTGAGGATGCTGGGTAATGTAGTCTGCACCACCCCAAATTGGTCTTCTGAGAAGGAGGCTTGAACGAGATAAGACAGTCCTGCAGGAGGATATTAGAGGATATAATGAGATATGTATCGGGGGTTAAGAGGGTGAATCCATATCAAATGAAGATTATTAACCGAGGCCGCCTCCTCCTCCTCCTCCTCCTACCTTCTAAAGCCCAGATGTGAGCCTGGCCGTCAGCAAAGAGAGCCTGACTCGAGGCTTCAGGAAGCTGCAAGACACAGTGTTAGGCTAGTGAGAGTTTTCACTTCAATTGAAGATCAGATCAACGAGTAAGGAAGTGGTTAGTTGGACATATTTTAGTGAGACTACACTACAACATGCATGCGTGATTAAAGGAAGATACGTAAACCTCAGACAGCAAAGCAGGTTTACCAGACTAGTTTCTACATCAAGAAAAGGGTGCAACGTAACGACTCAGACACACTCATTTGAGGAAGATTAGCACCTGTTTTATACTACTCAGCTAACACTAGAGGTGAGTGTCACACAACTCCTTAATTCAAGCTTTCAAGGTAATTAGTAAGGCTCTTTGTAACCGTTAGATGGGTGGAAAAGAGCTACATTAGTAATGCCCGAACAACGAGGCCCAACCAGGAGTTAAATTAGTGATGCCTGCAGGGTGAGGTTGTTAGATTTGCTAAAAACCAAAGAGGGAAGATCTACTGTGCCAAACGAGAGCATGCAGGAAGCCCCTCGGTGTTGGGAAGCCTACAGGGAAGTAGCATGCACACGCCGCACATCCTTACCTTGTTAAACAAATACATTATCAGCACCCGCTTTGCCATGAAATTTTTAACCTGAATGGGACAATTAAGTGTAAAGTTGTTTTGGTATGGGGACAATGGTAAGACAATCAGCACAAATAAAAAACATTTTGGACTGACACCTGTGCAAATATAATAAATAAATAAACAGGGAGATGGGCTATTTGTTGACCGTTGCACTTGACTCTTATGATACGATCCCAGAGTTAATAAATGCTAAGTGTGAAAAAGGCTTTGGTCAGAAGCACATTGCAGCACAGCGCAACAATTACATTATAATTCTGCTTTGTAATGAGGATGAAGTACCTGTTCTTTTCTGTTCTGGAGGAACTGAGCCAGCAGGCTTGGTTTGGAGGCTTCCTGCTTGGGACTGGGAACAGAGGCAGGGGACGGTGGGAGGCTGCCGTTGGCCTGCGAATCTGCAGAGACAGAGGACAACATCACAAATAGAATCAAGATATCTAGACTTCATAATGCAGTATCTAATCAATCATCCTTCTATTAATCAATACATGTAATTATCCCCTGGCCTGAGCCACTAACAAGTTGGCATACTGCCATGCAAGAAGCTTGACACGGAGCCTGTTGCAATAGCTGAAATCATGTCTCTAATCAGACAGAGAGAAAGCTATGCATATCAGATCAAAACCACATGCAATGTAGCTCATCAACATTAGATTATAGCAGGAATACATCAAGCGATGAAACAGCACAACTGTACCTGCAGCAGCTTTTCATAAAGATTTAAACAACTGTGTTAAAACTGGATTCTGTTCCATCTGACTGACCCATCATCTTCCACCAGCTTCCTCTCACCTGTGGAGGTGGACCAGAGCTTTGGCGCTCTCCTCATGATGTGTGGGCTCTGCACCGTGCCGTGCCAAGGAGAGCACTGTTCCACTGGGGCAGTGAGGCGCCGCAGGGCTGGAGAGGCGAAGGGACTGTCCAGGTCAGGGGTGAACGGCGCCGTCAGAGGGCTCTGTGGGCCTCCAACAACAGAGCGGGCAAAGACTGAAGCTGGAGTTTTCATCAGCATATTGGGCCTTGGAGACATCAGGTCTTCTGTGCCTGATGTTACTTCAAAGAAAAATAAAAAGGACAAAGTGCATAAACATATATTTCTTTGAAAAAGGTCTGTCTTTTTAAAAATAAAAAAGTAAAATAAAAGTCCTTAATATAGATGAACTGTGATTATTCCTGAAGCACTGACCCTCTTAATACTATTGCCAATAAAAGTTGTTACAAAATGTGCACTGGTAATGTCAACAACGACTTAAAATATGTAATCATATGATACAGTATAATAAAGTTTCTTTAAATGACTAGAGCTCCACTAATGTCAGCCACTGGTTTACAGCAACATACTTGATGTCTCAGATGACGTCTTCCTCTCACTCCCAGTAGACAGTGACTTGGCGCGGCCATTGGTTGCTACCGTGTCATGATAGGCCACAAGTCTCTGGGTCAGATCAGCCAGCAGAGACAGACACTCTCTGCTGATGGCGTTCCAGTTATGAGGATGGCCACCTGAGAAAGAGATAATGAAAAGATACAGTAAGCACAATCTGGTTTTGTTGTAAAACCTCTTAAAAAATACAATTTGAACACCTGAAATGTGTCAAGATGTATTTAAAATAATCAAAGGAAGCATTAAGTGAGGCCATGTTTGCTGCATGGATTACACAACAGACCTGGCTGACTCAGACTGAAGACCTCACAGCGCCGTGATGGGGAGCGTTGAGACAGCAGAGCCAAGTCCTGCAGAGCTAGGAACTGAAAGGACAAGTCAATCATTAATTAAGCAAATTAGGTAATTAACAGGCAGAAAAAGAGAGAGAGTAGAAAGAGAAAGAGAGTAGCCTTGAAACACTCTACACTTATGTTGTACCTACCTTTAATATCACTGGATGCCTGTCTGTGAGAACTTTGGGAAGACAATGGAGAGCATCTTCAGTGAAAGACGACTGCACGGGAAAACTGTACACCTGAAGATGAGACATATTAAAGTCATGTTTATCAATTATCATTTGAGCTGATCACTTCAGATAAATTAGACCTTTTACCAACAAAATACTGTACACACTATTCTGTCCAGACTGGTGTTTTTCCAAACACCTACACATTCAAATCAATGTCAACGCTGCCCCCTAGTGTCTCTAAATAATTAAAAGGTAAACAGGAGTTGTCTGCCTTGCAACACAATATGCTACTTTTAGGTCATTAACATTGATGAATGGCGAACAAAATGAATTAACAAAACTTGTGAGTGTGCTACTTTATAGTGGTCACACTGGTCATGGCTGGAGTAATGTTGATCATGCACTAGGTCAGGTTTAAGTGGTGACATTTAACCACCAGATCAGATCATGTCAAGTGTATCAAATCAGATGTTGGTGTCACACAAAAATGAAACAGAAATATAAATACGTCTCGTCTTCAAAAGAAAAAAAAAACCAAGAACATACCTCAGTGACAAAGATCCTAAAGAGCAGCAGTGTGATGTACCACGTAAAGAGGAGGAAGGTGGCACTGATCCACAGCTGGTAGAGCAGGGACAGGTCCAGCAGTCCAGCTATGCTGTCAAGAGGATGGGCAGAGCTGGAGGTGGAAAATGCAAACAAGCATAAATGTTTTTTACATTGGTCCACAGAATTAACACTGGCAACTAGTACTTAATCATATATAATCAAGAAACTATACTGACCTGTTCAAATGAAGATTCAGAGTCTTACAGGTCCACGCTCTGGGAATGTATCCTGTTAATGTTCAATTGAAATATTTTATTCAGCTGTTACTTCCAGTAACTTTGGGTAGAAAAGAACAAAAGCAGCACTCAAGAATATTAACTGTATGATAATATAATAATAACAAAAGTGACTTTAAAAAAAACTTGAGGTGGAGTTGTCTTCATTAATGACTTACCCAAAAAGAAATACACAACAATGAAGTTCCTGATAGAGTAAAGTGCTTGAGTGGCACTGCACTTCACCACCAATGGCAGGGATCCCTTGAAGCGAAGGTACTTGTATTGCTGGGGAAATAAGAGGTGAGCATGAATAACAGTAACTTTATGTAGAAAACTGGTATTTTAGATTTCTAAAATTTGAGTTAATTATGTAGGCTGTGCTGTGCTGACATCAGGGTTCAAGAAACATGTACGTATTTATCGACATTGTAGACTGGCAGTAGAGGTATGTTTACATTCTCATTCAGGAAAAGAGAGTTCTCAGTCGGATAAATGATTAACCTCGCATCAGTATCACACACCTGAACCGTGTGGAAGGAGACATAGTTCATGTTGTGGATCACACCCAATACACTGTGAGACAACCCAATGAAGGCTCCAGCCAGCAGCAGGATGAGCTGATACTCATTCAGGCACATCTGAGATGAACTGTCGGTGTTGAAAACAAAATTAGAGGCAGTTAGAGGATGGCTGAAGCATGTACAGCTGAACTTTACACCTGTAACGTGGTAACACCCTACCCATCGCTCTGCATGCATGGGTAGCTGAGCGTCTCATAGCTGCCCCCCATGAAGATGGCACAACACCAAGCAACAATTAATCCCATGCTGCAGTAGACGAGGGAGTTGACAAGCTGGCGAGGGTGGAGCAGCTGACCCAACAGGGCGATTTTCGAGCACGGAATAGCTGGGATGACTAAAGAGGAACACAAGACAGTAAAAATTCATGTGAGCACATACTAGTTTTAAAGAAATTGTTCTCAACAATGTATCAGAGGAATATATGGTTATATATCAGACTGCAATGTAACTATCATTCACATCATTACTTTAATAAAAACGTGTCCGAGTGGTAAAGTTTGGCAGAGGAAGATTTATGGGCTCTTTGCACAGCTCCAATACTTACTGAACTTAATGCTGCTCCTTTGTTTCCTGTCTTACATTATTTGACAAACCGATTAATCCAGGTGTGTCTGACCATTGCGACTACTCAGACACACCTAGATTAATCAGTTTGTCCAATAATGTAAGACAGGAAACAAAGGAGCAGCATTAAGTTAAGGAAGTAGTGGAGCTGTGCAAAGAGCCCATTCCCTCCAAACAAACATATTGGGCCCTAGTTTCCTAGACCGAGCGAAGTCTAAGCGCAGCGCAGCTTCGACACGCCAACGAGGCTAGGGCTAGGGCCCATTAAGTTGACGACGGCTTGCCAGCCTGTAAACCATGCTGGGAAAAGTAGCAGCTAAAGGAGGAAATACGTACAGCAGGAATTTAAATGTTAGCGTGTCATTTGTAAGGAAAAAAAAAGAAGATAAAAACAAACTTAATTTTTTTTTATAGATGACAATTAAAGACTTGAATATTTCAAACATTTTCCATGGAGGATTAATAATTGGTCATATATAGATAGTTCACATATTTTGTGTATATAAGTAATGTCATTATATTTTGATTTATGCATTAATTAATTAATGCATAATAATCATGATAATCGTAATACCGTTATTATTTCTCTGTGAATATTCATATCACAAAAAATCTATGATGGTGACATCCCGACTGATAATAACCATGTTGGATGCAGTCCTGTGTTTTTCTGCCACTCACCTGTATAATACTCCAGGTTCAGGAACCCCACCATGAGGATGACTCCACCCAGCAGGATGAAGGAGAAGATGGCACTGGCGCTCGTTAGTAGGGAGAAACATTCTGCAGGTAAAGAGTGTAAGAAGTGTAAGCTTGACAACACAGACAAAACTTCACACAGCTCTGAGTTGAGTCAAATCTCAAAAAGGAACAAGGTGTCTGACCTGATATTGTGTGGATGGGGTGGAGAAGACTGAACCTGCTGAGGATTACAAACACTGCTGTGATGGGTGGCAACAACAGGACAGCCCAGGCAATGCTGGCTGCTGCTCTCCAGCAAATCACCTGCACAGAGCAGATCATCAGACATCATTATGCATTTTATAATTAACGTTACACAACCATTATCTCAGGTTTACAGAAGAGTTACTCAATCTATGACATTAAAACTGACTGAACTGACTGCATTTTGCACTGTACAGTGGTTTATTCAGAATATTACAAACTGTTTACTGAGTTTACTGAGTCTTTTTCAGAAAAATTATTTAGATACTTTCTTGCTGGATTTTGCCAGTTTGACCATTTTATTTCTGTTACTTTAGTTATAATTCAATTTACACAATGATTTCATAATTTGATCCACTGTGATAACTGTTGTCATTAGCATATTAAGCGATTAATGGCTTTTACATACTTGTTATTATAATCGCTCAATTCAACATTAGCATAAAGCAAACTAACAGAATAGCCAGGAACAATAAAAACTGATAGATATGACAGTTCACACAGCAGGACTACATCATTTGATCCAACATGACCGCCATAATTCGTTTTCGTGTTCACTTTGTCTGTCTCACGTTTAAAATAATCTAATACATTTAATTTCATTTTCCAGGACTCGGCTAAACTTTTTCCTCAGAGACGTTAAGTTAACGTCTCTGGTTACAAGAAAAAACTGGTTGACGGATTAAACAGATCTGTGAACCGACGTGACAAACTATCAGGTTTAAGTTACCTCCTGTGTTTAAAACCTATTTAAAACACGGACATTTGGTTTTATTTTGATATCGCTAATCTAAACATGTTAAAACAGCTGAAAAAAGCGCCTGTTAGCTTCGCTCCTGTGAACTAGCATCAACACACCGGCGGCTACTTAGCAAAGGAGTTAGCATGTTAGCACAGGAGGAAAAACACTTTGTTATGAATGAGGAAGTGTTTCTTTTAAACAAAGACAAACGACTCACCTTGCGGATAAACCAACACGTTTGCTCTGCAGAAATCATATTGTTAGAGGTAAAGATAGAGCCAAACGGTGACTATAATCTCCGGCTGTCCTGCTGTCAAATTAGTTTCCACTCAGTTTGTTTCCCATATCGCGCCACATGCACTCAAAAGACCTTTGAAGGACCCCGACTCATAGTTGTCCATCTTCCTGCCTGATGCCAGCGCTGCTCATCATGACCCATATAAATATACTCGTAATTCATACAAAAATATAGACAATAATAAATTCGTACCGGTTGAACTGAATAGTGGAAAAAGTGGAATAAACTACATAAAGTCATAAACAATACATTTTGGTACCAGTTTCATTTTTACTTAACTAAAAAGTGAAGTTACATTTCAAAATACTGGAAATTATTTACACAAAGCACCAGGACAAGCCATGTCCACTGTTTAAACTGTATAGCCTATCTCATTCTACTAATTTCTTTGTCATGTAGGCTACACACGTTAAAGTCAATTCTATCAAGTCAAGTCAATTCTGAATTCCTTTAGTTTCATCATGGATGAAAGCTTTCTTGTCATGATGATAGCCATTTCCATAATTTGGAAAACTGTGTTTATCCAAAACAGTTTTTCTGTCATTGTCCCGCGAGAACGGTTTGATCTCGAAAGCATTGACCGGGAGCTTTTGGGATGAACTGATGGACATCTCAGTTTGCATTGCTTTATGGACAAATGGTTTCTGTCCATGTTTCTGGGTAATTGCCGGGAGGGCGAGCTGCTCCCTCTGGCCCTTCTTGTCTTCCCACAGCTTCAGCAAACGGCGCTGATTATTTGTCATGTCTTTGAGGTTTTGCTGCAATGTCTGAACTTGGTCTTCCAACAGAGTTTTAGAGGTGACTGTATTTGCCAACTCTGATGTCAGATCATCAATGGTCAGGCTCAGTTTCCCAGCCTTTTCCACTAAGGAGCTGCACTCACGCTCCTTCTCGTGCAAGTCATTGATTATGTCCTTTGTGGTCTTTCCATTGAACTTGGGACTGCATTCAAGTCCAATCTCAGTACGCAGAGTTTTCACCTGTTTCCTCAGCTCTTTGTTGTCCATGGTCAAGGTTTTCAGTTTCAGTTTTAGAGCCTCAGTTGAACGCATCCTTGCCTCATACTGTCGCAGCTTCTCTCGGAGAACACTTTCTCTGTGCATGGCATCATCTCTTTCCTTTCTGCATTTCTCCAAAAGTTTTAAAGTCTCAAATTTGGACACCTTTTCACCTTTCCCATTAGAGGTGGCCATCCTAAGAAAAAACTTGTCAAATCACTTTATAGCCTATATATATATATATATATTTTTTTTTAAGTTTGAAATTAAATTGACATTTTCTTCAGTAAAAGATAAAAAGATTAAAAACAACTAAAATAGTCCTTGAGAAATGGGCTAATAAATCCACAAACACGAGCGGCAGCCTGCATGCCTGAGACTGAGGCAGGTGACATTCCTCTAAAAGGGCTATCTGTTTGACAGGCAGCTCCTGTGTAACTCAAAGCTGGGGCTAGAATGACCATTAATTAGGGCGCCACAATCCCTTTGACACCGTTTCAAGTGACACAATTTTTTTTTCTGTTTTGTTAATTAATGTAAAAACTGTACCCTTAATGATCAATGGAAATATTAACCCTGTAACCCTATGTCCCCTGTGTGTAAGGAGCTGGCAACACACAGAGTGCTTGTACAAAAAGGCTTTACATACATAAATAACATTTTCCACTGCAGGGGATCTGCGCATCCGAACAGCAGCACAGTAGATTCTATCAGTGTGCTCAACCACATGACTGTGACGATAGATAGTTGGAAAAACAGAAGCAGCAGCCAAATGTCCACTTTTAAACTTAGACCCTCTCTTTGAAATGCTGAAGTTAAACATATTGGTTACAATCTCACCTTTAAATATTTAAAATGTTCAACTGTTGAAATGTACTGGCAGCCTTCAATGCTGTCAGGAGCTGGCAGAAAGAGTCACGTTGCCCTACATGTGGGGGAGCTGGGGTGAATCAAGGTTGTAGGGTTTAAGATTTACTGGGGGAAAATAGTATTATTAATATGAACTGAATTTGTTAAACTTGTATATGTGTATACACAGTCCTTACACATTTTTACAAGGTCTCAATATGTAAACTCATTATTACAGGTGAAGTAGACTGAATTCACATGCATGAATTCATATTTATTATCTAGGAACTAAATGATAAAAATGAAGTAATCAGGTTCAGTGTGTGGATATTTTTTGATTGGCTTCTCATGTCTTAAGTGATGTTAATGGAAAACAGTGAAACAAAATGCTCTAAAACAGAGGGAAAGAGCAGGTTCTGTCCAAATGTAACAAAATCTGCCTTCCAGCACCACTAAAGCTTACTAATAGATACACGGTATCTTATTCCCTCTGTTTTCCAGTCTCTATAAGGACTAACTATGGGGGTAAAGCCAGAATGCAGGTGGTCAGTTCATGTGGTTTAATCTAACTGTGCTGGAAAATATGCCACAGTTGGACGACTGTAAATTGATCATTGTCATTGACAATTTCATTAATAAAAGTGGCCCCACATAGACCATGTTTTATTTTTTTTTAACAGAACATGAAATTTCATCAAACGCAGTTTCTAACAATAAAAAATAAAATAATTACAAGAATTTGTTACACAAGTTGTTAATCACTTGGACATTTAGGAAGGGTCTTTGGCATTAGTTGAGGGCATTTGTGATTATATTAGTTAGAGAAAAAATACAATAACTCTGTGTACATTATCCAAACCCTTGGGAATCTTACCAGTAACTATTAATTGTTGTTCTGTTTACTTAGAAAATTCTGTACATACATATACAAACCAGTTCCCATTAAAGGTATATATATAAAAAGAAATACATATTCAACATGCCACCGACATTACTGCACATACAGGTTATCTGTATATTACAACCTATAAACTATAAAGCATACTAAAAGAGAGAATGTTTGTGCTGTGTAACACTTTTGCATTTATCTTTAAGGAAATTTAGATCCCAACCCATATGAAATAGCATAGTTTATAGTAGTGCTCATTTCCAGAGGTCACACAGTTGCACCAAGTACACGCACTGGGTTTTAAGGTCTTAAGCCAGAATGTCCAAGTGCAGGTGAAATCCAGACGACCCATGACTTCATCACCACAGCAACCCGATTCTCTCTAATAAGGCAACAGGAGAACCTGCAATTTAAAAAAGAATAACACTTGCTTTGGGAAGGAGAAAACGTGTACAGGAAGTCCGGTATCAGATGTTCTCCTCTAGCAGGTCAAAATGACACATGGTTGAGCTACTGCCACTAAAATAGGCCAACAGTGTAGAGCTGCCACTGCAGTAGGAGGTCAAACTCCCTGATACAATGGAATGCAATGAGAAAACACAAGGTGGAGAAATATGACTTCAATGTATCAAGTTATTATTGGATTTGAACAATAGGCTTACTGCTGTAAAAGCTTCTGTGCCACTATTGTTTACCTTAAGACGGCTGGTAGGCTTTCATATTCAAGGCTTCGTTGTAGGAATTGTTAGATTTGGTTCTGGGTCACTGAAGAAATAGGCCTGAAAAAAAAAAGAAGCAGCGAATCAGTCAAACAGAGTAAAGCAACCTGAAAAAGGAAGCAATTACATGATTAAGAGAAACAACTCATCAATCAAGAACTAAAACTGGAGTGTCTGAAGGTAAGTGTGTGGCAATTGTTCAATGTTACGAGAGAGAATACAGCATTCTCCCCCAGCCAATTCATCTTGGTCAGCCTTCAGACATAGCTTACTATGTAGACTAATTACATGAATGTGACCAGACATGCGATACCTCTGAGGTGTAGACCTGAGAGTATCCGCATTAAGAAGTGCACTAACAGCCCGTTGTCACACCAGTTAGCAAATGCGGTCACAGTTTCCGATGAAGAGCATCTCCCTGGAGGGAGTTAATTTGAGACTAGCAGGTATAGACATTTCCCAGAAACACACAGGGAGAGACACGCGAAAATGTCTGTGTAGCTTAGTCCGTGATTGACGTAAACAAGTTGGGTCAAGGCTTGGCCATGCCACTGAGATCACACTGAAGACAAATGAGAGTGAGTCAATCATTGTTATCTACACCAAGATGGCCATGCAACGTGAATCAGTTGAATAAGTGCAGACGTACTTTGCCAGAGAGCAGAACAATGAATGTTGTATCTCATTTCCACCGAACAGATTTATTATCTATATCTATCCAATCTGTAATTAATCCCACCAGAGAGGTTGTGTAAAGGAAACATCATAGTGATAGCAAAGCACCGTTACCTTGCAACCAACAGCAAGCAAGACGTTGAACAGCAAAATGGCGGACATGACCGCTATGATCACTTTGGGGTGGTCGTCCCGGACCGCAGGCCAGAAAGTCAACGTCAGCACTGAGCCAGAGAGGCAAAGAGCCACCACGATGGTGCACCACTTCAGCCATGGATATGGGAAAATCCACAAGACCTTATTTAGGAAACATTAGGACATTATTTATACATATATATTATTACATTATGTGTGTGTTATGTATAGTAGCAGTCAAAAGTTTGGACACACATTTTCATTCATTTGACCGGGAAAACATTTAATGAGAAATACTAAAAGCCACAAGCAATGTTCTAAATGTGTTCATCACACAGGGGACAGCACATTTTCAGTGTGAGGATTTTGAATAACCAGCAGAGATATTTCAATATAATGAGAGGTGAGAATATTTTGTACAATACAAAATTATTCAATACACAGCTTAAGTTGATTCATATGGTATTTAGAGACATTCGGAACATGCTGTGCTCAAAATGTGTGTCACAATGTGATGTTGTGGTTGTTTCTGAGCTTATTTATGTTGCCACATGGGGTTGCAATTGAGCATTGTTGTACAAAATATACAGCTTGGAAGACACTGAATAGCTTTTTATATTTAACACAACCGTTTCATTCCAAAATGTCAAATATTACACCTTAATAAAGCTGAATGTTATTAAGATTTTAAAGCCAAAATATAAAGAGCTTAGCTTCTACGGTAATGCATCACATCCTGGCACAGCATATTATGAAAAATGAATTGTAACAATTGTTCCTCATGTTATTCTGAGATATCAAGAAAAATCCAGGTCTTACCACAGCAGGTACGTAAATTGAAAGTGAGTAGCCGTACACACAGACTATCTCCATAAAGGAGTATGTCACCAAGTTCAAGATCTTGTTGCTTCTCCAAAGCAGGAAACCCCAGAGGGCAAGAGGCACCAACCAAGCATAGCTGAAGATCGCTGTTGCAGCTATAGTCACTAGAAAAGAGTTTTAAAAGGGAATTAATGGCACAGTTTTCTTTTGAACTCAATCTGAGCTAGCGAGCCACAAATACCAAAGAATAGCAGTGCTTACCTTTTCTAAACTCTGGGGTATACTTGTAGTGTGCTTTGCCTGAATGCACCAGAAAGTTGGATATATTCCCACTGATAGCAATTGCAAACACAAGAGTGGTGCAAATCCAGAATGGCCCTGGAAGCACAAATATCAGTGATTAGTGAACCAGTTTGTGTTTCCTTTTGGGAACCATCAACCAATCATTTTACTCGAACACGAAAATTGCAAACCATAAAGATCAGGATTTCGCCGAAGGTAGACCTGAACAAAGTTCTTCCTAGGCCATGGCACCAGTGATCCAATGATTCTCTCCTTCACCTGAGAGAAATAATCATGACATATTAAAGTCAATTAGAGCTACCTTTGTTCTGATGTGCTCTGTGTTACATAACACATTGTTACTGTGGTGAAAAGTTCAATAAGTTGTAAATATATTACGTGATGGGTCTCAATGTCGAAAAATTGTTGGTAGTACTCAAATGTCCAGAAAGGGATACTTTTCTTTTGCCCGGAGAGAAGCTATAATAGGAAAAAAAGAAAACAAACACGCAAAATTTGTCAAATTAATGTTTTACACAACACTTAAATAGTTCATTATTTTAAAAAATCACACTTTTCTGTGAGTGTTAGTCTCATCCTGACCTCAGAGTTGTCATCATAGTCAGGGGGGTCCTCATCACCACCAGGACTTAAACCAGCAGCTTTTCTTGTCTTCTCAGGCTGGACATCATCATCTTCAATACTAATGGTGGTTGCATCTCTGTTGGCTTCTAACAGATTACCAGCTTCTTCAAACTCTAAATCCAAAACAAGGATAGATGGGAATAGATTTGTTAAGTTTTGATGGGTGGTTATTGAGTTAAATATACTGTGTTATCATACTGTCATACACCAGAGAAATCAATGAGAGTTGACACAGAGACTGAGAGCAGAAAAGAGGAGTTCAATTATATAGTGATAATAATCTGAATGAGTTGGATTAAGACTGGACACTCACCTTGAAATTGAAAAGGATCACTTGTGGACGCCATTATCCCGGATTCACTCTCACTGAAGTTTGCCTCTCAGTAACTTATCTGCCAGTTAATGTTGCACCAAGGCAACAACTTAATCTCACAAAACTGTGAAGGAAAGAAACATTACAACAACTTTATTATTAGTTCCAGGCATAATTATTCCTTCTGTATGTGTTGGATAAAACCGTTGTGAGCAATGAGAAATACAGGAAAAAAGACACGTAGTAAGTTAGCTTACTAGTTAGCCCTCAATTGACAGCTTATCAACAACTAGCCAACTACTTCAACTGATTAACGCAGCATCAGCGTGATAAAAACGGCGAGAGACTCGGTTGTATTTTAAAACCTTGTACTTTGTTTATATTATTTTATTTAAACTATAAATCCTTACCAAATATTCTCCCAAAACGCATGGAAATCATTTCACTCTTCTGAACTAGCCTTTGCGTTTCCTGGGCCAACGCGTACATGTCAACAAGACCTCTTCCGGTTGTGGTAAATTTTCAAAGTAAGTGTCGACCTATGAGGAAAAAAACACGACATGTCATTAACCGTGTCCATTCAGATTAACTGTGATTTTTATACGCATTTTCACGTAAAATATATGACATTTAATATGCATTTTTCATGAAACGGCGATGCTGAAACAAGGGTCAATCAGTAGTAGAGTTTTAGTTTGAAGTCAGTGCAGTTGAACCGCGTAACTTCCTGTGTGGACTTGTCTCGAATTTGTCAAATACATGCAAGTAGTACGGATATCGTGTGAATGAACTATGGAATATAATGAAAGTAATTAACAAATATTTAAGGGTTTTTGGGGCGTAGTTTTCATCTTAAGGTCGACGACCCTATTTATTAGTTGGCAAGTGAGTCAGTAGAGTTTTTTCTTCCTCTGTTTCAGGTATTTAGCCGGCTAGCTCAGTGTGCATGAGTAGGGACTAGTGCTGTGCTCAGTCTGTGACCTTAACATGGACAGTGGCCCCATTTATGTCAGAGAAAAGGGCAGCCTTCGTCGTGTCAGTGACATAGTGCTGGCACAGCCAAAGCCAGTGTCATCATGCAGAAGGACGAATCCGTTTGTGCTGAGAAAAGAACATTTCACATTCACATACAATGCAGAGGGAAGTCTGAGATACACCGCAAAATCCCTCTTTGACATCACTCTGTTGTTCGTGGCTGACAACATTCACCATGTGGACTCTCTGGTGGGCTTCCCTGAACAAATAGGAGACAGGCTTTTTGCAGCAGCGGAGGAAAATCGTGTCTTTTCAAACACAGACATTTCCCCAAAGGCCCTGCAGTTATTCAGTGATGCATATGGGCAGATGGTGCTTGGATCCCTCTGTCTGCGAAACAGGTAGGTTACAGTGCCAGTATGAGTCTCCTCTCTTTCCCAGGTTTCTTCACCATCAAATAGCAGTGTTTGTTCTCACTGTTTCGTTTCTGCAGGTTTCCACTTTTGCACGAGAGGATGGATGAAATAAAAACATTTCACAGTCTGAGGTCTCTGGATTTGTTTGGCTGCAGGCTGGGCGATGAGCACGAGATATTCCAGCATCTAACATCATCTAGCTCATTGGCAAAGTAATAATACCTGACTTCTCGGTCCCCAACAACAACAACACATTGTGGATAATAAGAAATGACACTGCTAACACCTGCCTTTCATCTGTAGCAGCCTGATTCAGCTTTTCATTGGTGGGAACAGTATGTCAGACGTTGGCTTACAGAGATTGACTGCACCTATCCGGATGATGAAGAAAGGACTGGATTGTCTTCAGCTCCTAGATATTTCATGTTAGTTACCAGAATATTAACTCCTTCAATATACAGTAACAGAAATACTACTATTCAAATGTAAATCAGTCACAAGCTGATGTCTGGTGTTATTCTTTCTTACACAGACAACCCTATCTCAGAGAGGGGCCTCAGGTACCTCACATGCCTCCCTAAACTTGAAAAACTTGATGTGTCCAGGACAAATTTGAAGGTAAGCCAGTAATACATGTGTATAACAAATGGTTGTAGTTTATTTTGATGCTGATATATCCAAATATATCCTTTTTTTTTACCCGCAGTTTGGTGCAGGACTGAAAACAACCATATGGAACCTGTTGGGACTCACCTTCTCTGAGAAACCTCTGGACAACTTTGATCACTCAAGATGTAAAACAGAGGGTTGGGCAGAGCAGGTAAAAACCCTCAGACACTGACAGAAGTATGTATGTTGAATATGTAATATTGTTTGACATCTCAACAACTTCTTGACTCGTTTTCAGGTTGTAAACCAGTGGGAGACAAATAACTCACAAATGCCAAAACAGAAGAAACTGGAAGAATCTAGAACATCAGCTCTACGCTTTTGTAAGTTTTCTTTCATTTTACACTGCATGTCACATCACATTACATTCAGGTTACTGGTCGTGTTACCCAAGATATTAATCAAAGTCTTTTTTTGTTGTGTAGTTGGAAGGCAGAAGTTTGTCAGGGAGGTCCTGAAAGCAGCACCTGTAGTATGTGAGAGTGAAGAGGAGGCCCAGAGGGACAGACTTCATTTCTACAGACCTGCAGCAAAAAATCCCATCCTGGAGAAACAGGTTCCTCACACGACGAATCAACAAGCGAAGACTTCCTGGCACGACTCCAAAAAAAGGCCGCGTCCGTCAGAACGGAGTGACAGCTCCCATGACGGCCCTCCGACAAAACGTTTGCCCTCATCAGCGCTTAGTGCAGAGGACATTGAATTGTTGAACAGCTATTGAGCCGTGCATCCACTGTGTGCTACTCTACAAAGAGCACAGCACAGCACGACTATGTTCATTAAACAGGTACTGTATGTTTAGGCTCAAAAGCAGCCAGAATGTTTTCCAAGGTTCCCATCTGTTAACTGTAAACACTTTTACTTGAACTGGTTGCATTTGCAATATATTTTTTTTTATAAATAAAGTTCAATAGGTCATGTCCTCGTTTGCTGTTTTGTGATTTTGAAACAAGCAAATGTGTGCGAATGTGCAAACTATCCTGGGGCCCAAAAGTGTGCAGTGCAACTGATCTGATGCCACTTTGATTTAAATTTGTTTGGGAATGTGCAACATGTAACGTGAACTGACATAAGGACTTCAATATATATCCTTCTTGTACTGTATGACATGTAAATTCAAAATAACCTTCAGTCTGGGTGTTGTTTAGCTCACTAGGTAGAGCAGGTGCCCCATATGCAGAGGCTATAGTCCTCACCGCAGCTGCAGCCCTGGTATGATTCCACTGGTGGTCCTTTGCTGCATGTCATTTCCCCTCCCTCTGTCTCCCCATTTCCTGTCTCTCTACACCTATTCTATCAATTAAAGCCATAAAAAATATTTGAAAATAATCTTTAGTCACTGATTTGGTCACATTTTCCAGAAAAAGAGACTTTTCAAATATTTACTCAAACAAAAGGTAGCTAAGAAGGAGGATGGTCATATCAAACGAGAAAATTGTGCTGTGAGGAAGTAGTTTCAGAAGATTAGACATTGATATTCACTGCACAGTGGTAAACAAGTTGTTTGGTGGTTTGTTACTGCACAGTTCTCCCCTCGCAAGCGCTTGTACAATTCTCTGGGCTATTACAGAGATTTGTCACCACACAGGACACCAATGCTTTTCTCTGCAGTCTTACATAAACAACGGGCTAAATCATCAGTTGGGAGAAAAATAAAATCACTGAACGAATGAAAGTTTAAAAATCATTTTGACGGTAAATGTTCACCAGAGGTTTACATGTACATCAGAACATGCTGAAACACAGGAATCATTATTCTACGGCAGTGTGGTGATGAAGATGCAAATTAGCCCTCAGCATAGCACAAAGATACATAGTATTATAGTGTCATAGCATTTTGTTGATAGACCGCAAGTTTGGCTAAGGTAGTTTTTAAAAAAAAGTCACACACATGAACACTTCACTCCATTGTTTTTAATTCTGATCCATCATTATGAGAACAGACGACAGTGAAGCGGGAAAGACCTACTGCATGTACCGTCACTATTAATTAATATCAAGGGCAAAGTATTTTATTGTAAAACTCTATAGAATCTGTGGAAATCGACTGCAGTAGAAACATAAGAACAAAAAACGAGTAGAGTCAGCAACAGTAGCACAAACTATTTCACCGAGAGTTGAGGTTTTTGGGGGTGAAACTTGTATCAGTTGAAATCACAAGCATTTCATTTAAACATTATTCACTAAAATAAGAACACCAAGATCACCATGCACACATTAAAATTGGAAAGAAAAAAAAAAATCCAAAAACCCATTTGCCTTGTGCTGCCATCGCTATTCTATAATGCCTCAATTATACCAATATACAGAAAAAAGAACCTTTTCATCACTCCAAATTTAAAAGCATCAAAAAAGTGAGATGAGACATTATATCAGTGATACGAAATTCTCTGCAAGTAGTTACTCCTGTTCAGACCACAAGCAGCGCACGTCTTCTGCCAGAGATCAACCAGAGATTATTCATAAAAGAGGGCATCCCTTCTTTCACTACAGCTTTGGCTTCTAGATGTTGGACTGGTCCAGGTTCACTTTGGAGGGGAGTGGCCCGGCCTCTTCCTCCGGCCCTTTGGAGGTGATGATCAGCAGGGAGGATGCAGGGTATGGAGTCAGCTTCTGTTCCTTCATGTAATCCCTGTCACCATAGATGCTCAGTTTCTGCAAAGGCAAAAAGGAAATATTAACCCGAAAATCTCTTTGCAGAATAGACGAATAGTACTTTATTAATCCTTTGCAGGAAATGATTGTGTCACAGCAGCTCCAATAGAATAGAATAAAAAAATACAGATACGATAATTAGGAGAATAAAATAACTTAGGCTAAGCACTTAGCAATAATATTAAGGATAATATCAACAGTTATCCATGAAAAAAGCAGAATCATAAACTGAAAACAAAACAATGGCACCCTGAAGTTGCATAAACATTTACATAGCCAGGTGGAGCTTGGTGTGTTAACCACAAACGGCACGTGACTCACCTCAGCCGGTACATACTGGTCTACAGCAGTTGCCACAGTGGCACAGCAGATCCAGATCAGGACCAGCACAGACAGGATCAAAGTTGTGGTCAGGATCCACCCTGGTAGCCAAGGGTTCCTGAGGAGGAATGATGACACTGATTACTCCTATGGGATTAGATCCTGTTCATGTCAGGCTCTATCAAGGAAGGTAAACAACTGAACGTGTCTGACAAAACAGATAAAAATGAACAAACCTTGACAGACAGCTGAAGAGGTTGTATTCGTCGTCATAGCTGCGGTCCCCAGTCATATCTCTGTCTCTCTCCTGGATTAAAGTGCGGTGGTATTCTTTGTAAACTGGGACTGGAAAATGAGAAACAGAAGTTACCTTGACATACACAAATGCACATAATAATTAAAGCACTGCTCTGTCATATTTGCACAAGTGAGTATTTTGGGCAAGGCTAGTGTATGTGGGATTGACAGAAATATATTCAGGTACCATCTAAACACAGTACTAGTGAGAAAAGTGTATGCTCATTATTGATTTTGGATAGGAAAGGGAGTGAGTGAGTGTTACTAAAGTGGAAATCTTACAGCCCCTCTGTGGCTCCTCTTTGACGTCATTTCCCAGCTCGAACTGGGAGAAAAACCTGACTTGTGGTTCAGTCTGTTCAAAAGAGGACAGAGTTGCGTTGACACATTTACACAATAAAAGGATTAAGTGTGCTTGCAAACAGAACACAAGATTAGATCCCCCCCATCTGTATTTAGTACAATACCTGGAAAATGACAACTTTGCCATCATCGGCCTGCAGGTAGAACGTCCATGTGGAGGTGATGAAGCTGTGGGCTTGACTCATTACATCATCCCAAAACCCTCTGACCAGAGTCAGGGGGTACAGCAGGTGAATCCTGGGCACCATGGCCTCCAACTACAGAGACAGGAGAGACACACTGAGTACACACTGTGTTATTGGGATATCCATACAGACCAGAGACAAGAGTCACTGTTTTCATACTTTTTGTACCTGCTCCTGTCGTTGCTCTGCAAAGGGAAGCTGATTCTGACAGCCGATGTTGCAGGCATACTGCTCTTCAGTCTGTTTGTAGGCTTCCCGACAGGCTGCGGAGGTTTGGAGGAGATGAGAGGTTAACAGATGGTAAAACAGGATTATGGACAAAAGGGTTTGGAAGTGCAAGCCACTTTATTATAGACTAGGGTGTGTAAAAACCACAGGTTGATTATATGCATGAGGCCATTTGTTTATAGCTGCACTGGAGATGATTACACGGATAACAAGCCGTGTCTGGTGGGTTAAAGAGGTCGAAGGCTTCGAGTATAACTTACTTGATTCACACTCTGATTTGGTCTGATTCAGGTCCTCGCTGTCACGAACAAACTGACAAATGGAGAAAAGACGACAGCCTCTCTGACAGGCATACAGTCCCTCCTCCTGCAAAAGCAAACCAGAGAGGACCAGTTGAATGCCTCCATAAACAGTCACGAAGTATCCGTTAAAGATGACGCACTTTAAACTTTTAAATAAGCCAAGTCACAAACAACATCTAATGAAAATAAGACCCATAAAATAGCAGAGTGAAAAACCACAGGCCCCACTTTCGCTTCGCTAACTTGCCAAAACGTCAGTGAGCTAACGTTAGCGGAATTAGTTTCCTCGGCGAGGTGAACTGAGTACTCACCCGTGGATACGTGTGCAAACTGTATGTCATTTCACATGACTTGTGACAAGACGCGGTGCTTCCCAAGACGCTTTCAAACACATCCGAGGATGCCGATGTGAGGGCCAGCAGGACGAAGAGTCCAAAAATACAAACAAAGGAGGAAGAAGTCCCCATCTTGTCTGCGAAAACCTAAACAAACAACACGCTCTTCTTCTTCCTCCTCCTTAATCTGCTTCTCATCTCGCGAGAGTGGTCCAGCAGGTTTGGCTACGTTCAAGTGCTGCTCGTACATTTATAAACTCTACTGATAAACAATAAACACTGTGATTACAATGCGTAATTTATAATTACTTTGTCCCCTTTCCTGTTTGTTTTGTTTTGTTTTATTTCCTAATTTTAATTTGTGTGTGTGCGTGTGTGTTTATGATTTTATAAAACTCTCTTGTCTTTTGTCTCTGGCCTTTGAGGGGAAGTGGATAATAAAAAGTCACTTCACAACAATTTATGTCTTGTTTCACTTGTACTATCAGCCGTCAACTGTTATATTTACGCATGTATTATTGAAACACGTATTATTTTGTGCCATTAGCACTTCCATTTACGACCCAACAACTTCGCATCGTGGGTTGGCCCGATTATTTTTGTTACTCCGACCGCACCTAAATGCACCATCAGTGTCTACATTTCCATAGCCACCCAGCTGTTGTTAGCATGAATATTAGGGTTAAGATTCCCTATATTAAAGTCACAAATGCAGCTGTTAATAGGCTGATCGTGGACAAATGACCTCATCCAAACTAGCAATGCGTTTGATACATTGAGTTTTAAAGGATAGAGTTGCTATTAGGTAACTAACGTTGAGCAGGTAAAGGTAACTGCTAACAGCAGTTAGCACTCGTTGTCTCTGGATGCTCCTTGTGACCTGAACTTTAATTATCAACGCCAAACCCAAATTTACTGAACCAAACTTAGCTGGTTTTAGATTAGTGTATGAAAACCAAGCTTCCTGCTTTGTGTTTCGAAGATGGATAAGTTTGTGGTGCGACTTCCAAAGGGGGGAACACCTCCAAAATCGAAGAGCAATGAAAAGGTTTACAAACAAACCACAATTGAATCTCTACGGGTGAGTTGTCAGTCCCACACCAGAGTGATCAGACAAAGTAAGTGCATCTGACAGATTTATTTTCTCATGCCATTGCCCTTGCTTTCCTGACAGAGGGTGGTTGTGATTGAAGACATCATGCGCTACAAGTCAATATTGGAGCTGCCAGAGCAGAGCAAAGAAAACCTGCTGAGTGCCTTGACAGAGCTGAGCAAGAAGATCCCATCCAGAGAGGTGCTCAAGTCCACAAAAATAGGTGGGCTGGACACTCCTGTGATAAGATCCATCTTTCTGCCTTTAATGTCACTTTACTATTTGGTTTTGTTTATTCCTGACAATGCAATCTTGATATGAGAGGCACTGCCTTGCATTAGCATTTTATCACCTGTTTGTGTAGGAGTAGCACATATGGCAACAAAACAACCCATTTAATTTAAATCCACACAATGAACGGTTCACAGGTTGAATCTGCTGTACATTTGGCTTTTACTACATTTTTACAGCAGTTAAAAAACAACAGAACACTACAGTTATCAGAAATGTATTTCCCCACATAAATGCCAAGGCCGTTATCAAATCCACAATATTCAAATTAGTTTTGTTGAATACCTCTCTCTTCTAAGGTCACACTGTCAACAAAATGCGGAAGCATCTGGACCCTGAGGTGAGCTCAATGGCAGCAAAGGTTTACACTGACTGGAGGACGTTCATTGAGGAGAATTCCAATAAGCCGTCTATTGAAGTGCGCTCCGACAAACAATCTGAAGGACTCAGGAGCAACGCTAGAAGACTCATGTCTGAAGCCCTGGAGGTCAAGGTGAGGAAGGGAGTCTGGTCTTGTGTTGAACTCCTTCTGCTTATTCCATTTCTCATATCCATTTAAAAAAACCTTGGTCGTGACATTTCCGGGATGTAATTGAATGCCCTGCAATATGTGGTCATTCATATATAACCCAGCTTGTTTTGTTTGGCATCAGAGATAACATCACATGAACTGCAACTTATTGTGTTCTCCTATTGCATTTTACCAGGTCCATAACATGGCCACTAAAAATACAGCATACATGAGTCATCCCTCAAGAAAGCACTTCTTTATTTATTGCACTTTAACAATTTGAATTTGTATTTCTTTACATTCCATGAGTAAAAATACATAACAAAACCCTTTTTTCTCTTAATGTTACTCGAAGTACAATTCATTGGCTGCAAATCCATTGACACCATTGCTTGAAAATCTATTCACCTTCCAGCAATTTAATCGCTTGTTCATGAATATTCATGTGAATTTTAAGTAACGTGTTTTTGTTTTTTCCTCTTATTCTCCTATTTATCCCAAAGGAGGATTGCGGTCTTA
This sequence comes from Trachurus trachurus, assembly GCF_905171665.1. Lineage (NCBI taxonomy): Eukaryota > Metazoa > Chordata > Actinopteri > Carangiformes > Carangidae > Trachurus > Trachurus trachurus. The sequence goes on from NC_139900.1 coordinate 12,811,478, forward strand.
TAGACATCATTGAGAGGGAAGTATTTCACCAGAGCTCCCGGCTAGTCAGCGGTTCATACAGACGGACTGTCCGAGCGCTCGTGTTCGCCTTCAAACACAACCCTGAGATCAGAACTCAAGTGAAGGACAACACGATGTCAGTCAACCAGGTGGTTTCTAAATACAAGAAATAACTGAAGGTGACTGTGAGCCTTGTGGCTGCACATTAAAGACTCTCCGGTTTCCATGATAATACATTCATACATTTATTGATTTTTTTTCTTTTCCTTGATTTTTCTGTAAAGGAGGTATAAAAAAAAAACGTTCACGCTTTGTGGCACATCACTAGCCTTACACTGTTGTTTTTTCAACACATAAATCACTGTCAAGAAATTACAATGTATTGTCGATGGGTATGCTGATATTGTTGTTTTATGCTGGAATCGTGTGAATTTTTCTTAATAGATGCTTTGTTTTTTTATATCTGTGATGAACATTTTTATACAAAACATGTTTTAAAACATCTCCATCGCCCTTGAGTCCTTTCTCTCTTGTATATTCCTACAGCAACACCAGCCAAATTATAGCTATCACCATGAGAATAACAGCCAGAACGCAGATGCTAATGAATACAATATCACTCAAATCATGAGGCTCAGATGCCTGCTCCCCTGCACTGCCGCCGCTGTCGGGTACGGTTTGTTGTGCCAGTTCCTCGAGACGCCGCTCCTCTGCTGATATGAGGGACACCGATGCTATCTTCCGCAGGGCATCGCACTGCACCTTATACTCTTGCACATTTTGCTCCTTCCCATCAGAAAAATCAATGTAGAGTTTGTTTACCAGCATGGTGATGTTCCGATGTTTCTGTAAGGGAACAGGAGGAAGGGCGTTATTTAGAAGGCACAAATGTATGTTTGATAAATCAGCGCTTATTGTGATGTAACAGGAGATTGTGGCTCGTCACCTGGCTTGCAGTGCCACAGTTGACAAACTGAGCAAGTATCTTATACAGGGTGGATGTTAACTGGGCTGCACAGGTTGGGTTTCCCAGGTAGATTCTCTCACGGTCCAGCTGAGGTAAGGACTTCTGCGGTATCAGAATGGTGAATTCTGATCTGGTGCAGCTAACGTTTACAGGCACCACTTGGGTTGCAGGGGGAAAGAAAACAATCCAATTACTTCTAAAGAGCAAGAAAAACATCTAATGGATGAATGTCATTTGCAGAGATGAGCATTTATCATATTTAGGCAGTAACCAAGAGTATATTAAGCAGAGATGCTTAAGTACTGAACATTTACCTCCAAGATAAGACGCAGTGAACCCTCTATGAGCTTCGTCTCTGTCTGTGCTGAGTACCACCAGCAGCTTGTTGCCCTTTGAGACGAGAGAGGGAGGATGCTCTGTGCCGCACCAGCGTCCCAGCAGGGTATCTGTCTGACTGTCCCCGTCATAAACTGAGACAGAGTCATAGTCACACAAGTCTGACAGACTGTTGCGGTCCTCCAGGTCCATCACAGGGAAGTAGAGCTTGATGCGATACCCAGCTGAAAGATTGATGCTCCAGTGGCAGTTGATGTTGTTTGGGTAGATGCTGGGGAAATGGGGGCTGCTAAAGTTGCCACTTACAGCTGACAGGACTTGCTGGCATTCACCTGTTAGAAGTACGGTGGATCAGTTAAGTTAGTGAAGTTTATTTTCAGGATTCAAGTGCATAATAAAGGTGAAGCCACACTTGGCAGCCTTTAAGTTATTTTAGTTGGAACAGGGAATGGAAATTAAGTCACCAGCTCGCCTGAAAACAGTGCTGGGAAAAGTGAAACTGCCTTTTATCTTAACAAAGAAGATACAACTTACAACTGGATTCAGGTCTGGGTTCTGGTTAGAGGACTCAAGTACATTCATGTCTCTCCACCATGATAGAAAAAAGGTGTGAGATGGTGTGATGAGCTCTGCTCTACCCAATCTCTTCCATGCAGAGGTGTTCAATTTTCATGCCATCAAATGGCAGGATGATTCATCTCATGTTCTGGGTCTTTCACAGGCCTAATCCCAAGGTTTTGACATGATATAACATGTTTTATCATATAGCCCATTTGTTCTTGTTCAAGTCAAATTATTTCCCCCCCAATAATCTTATTTCTGTTCTGCAGGAATATCATTTGAATTTGTGGTAAAACAAAGGTGTCTTTTTGTTAACCAAAAGGTCACATTGTTGTACAGTTCCTGCAGTCACATCAAAAACATGGACAACAAGGTTAATCAAAGCAATTATCATGTGTTAAGAGTTTAGTTTTTGGCATATACACAATCACACATTCTTACCTGAGTAATAGTAGGCCTTGAATCCCCGTCCCCCGATGTTAAAGTCAGATTTGAAGACCACCAGAAGCTGGTTGGAGGTGGTGACAATGTTGGGTGGTTCATCTGCCCCACAGTATTTGCCCAGGTGGCGGTGGGTGACCGTCGGGCCATCAAACATGGCCACAAAGTCAAAGTTGCACCCTTCATTGTTCTCCAGCTGGAAGTCCAAGAAGACCATGGTGACCACGCTGGTGTTGGACACATGGATGGCCCAGGAGCAGTCAGCGTTGTTGCTGTACTCTTGAGGGTAGCCTGGACTGGAGATGACACCCGACAGACCAGTGAGGACTCCTCCGCACATGTCTAGAGGAGATAGAGGGCCAGTTCAGATGCACCTCAGTATGAGAACTTGTAGAGAGATATAAAAGGGCAGTAGGGGTAAATGGAGAGAATTAAGTACTAACTTTCAAGTAGTGCCATTTTGAGACCAAAATTAATGTAACTACCATCATCCTTAGTTGTCCTGTACATTTTGTGTTAATTCTGCCAATGCTAGCACACAAAAACACAATATTTAGGCCTATATGAAAATGTTCAGCATTATACCAGCTAAACATAAGCATGCTAACATTATAATTGTGAGCATTATGATACTGTGAACTATGCCTATAATTACAGCCTCCCAGAGCTGCTACACTTTGTCTTGTTTCTGTGCAATGTTTTGTTGAGACCTCCAGTGATTTAAGGTGGACAAGTTTTAGCTGAAAGACATGAGTAATGGTATTGCCACTTGGCCAGGAAAAATCATCTCAACTTTTGGCCGTTAGCCAACCGATCCCTGTCACAATGCATGGCATATAACAAGTTACCTTTTCTATAGCCGACGCTGAAGCCCCTGTGGGCCACGTGGCGGTCTGAATGGAAGATGATGGACATGACGTTCCAAGAAGAGGTGAACTGAGGTGGAGAGATGTCACCACAGAACGTCCCAAGGAGGTTTCCCTCATCCTCAGATATGCCATTGTAGATCTTGATGTAGTCATAAGCACAGTTGGCGTGGTACTCCAGCTCAAAGTAGTGAAAGGTGAGGAGGACGGAGGAGCCCTCTGCCACCACTATCAGCCAGGAACAGTCAGTGTTGTAAGGATACAGGCCGGGGAAGTTTGGGCTGGATATATTTCCAGACGGTGCAGAGAGGATTCCTCCACATTTGACACCTTAAAGTTGTAAGAAGTTCTATTTCAGTTCAAAGAGTGGATACAGTGAATAAAGGTTATTGAACTTTCCAAGCTTACTTGTTTATTTTGCTATTTTCAAACAAACTGATACAACCTCTGAAAGTGTATTACAAGCTGACATTGAACAATAGAGGCGCAGCTTTCTGTGTATATGCGCTATGTGCAAGATAAAACGCTCCTATCAAATTCACGCTTTGCTCCATCAAGGTAACAAATAGCAACTCACCTTTTTTAGAATCAGCCTTGTCAAAAACCAGTAGTAAATGAATCAGTATAGCCACCCTGAGACTCATGTTGTTATTGTTGATTCGGCTTTTGTCACGCCTCAGCTACAATACCAGACAACGGCACTGTCAGGGCATGCAGCCTTGAGACATCAGTAGTGGTGACTGTAGAGGTAATAGGACTTTGAAAAATTCATTCACAGCCTGAATGAGCAACCCGACACCCACCTAGGCCAGGCTTTGCCCTCTTTGCTAAATTTTAATGACTGATATCCAATGAGCATGAGTGGCTTGTCAGGGACACTGTTTGGAGAGACGCTATGCATTTTTAATGATGGTCACACACACACACACACACACACACACAGACACACACACTACCCTGCACCAGCTGTGGGTGGGGGTTGATAAAGGTGACAGGAGGAAAGAGAAGAGAATGATCACATTTGTCACTAATATAAATGACTTCATTAAAGCAACATGTAGGAGAGACGATCCCAGAGCTACAGAGTAAGGGGCAGTGTGTGTACACTTTGCTTTACTTGTGTAAAAGCACTATAAGCATGACACAAAGACACAGACCTCTGAATGGGAGTGTACATTGATGAAGAAATGCACTGGTGGGCTATGCCAGATTTGTCTTTGACAAAGGAAATCGGCCTAAATATGTCACTGTATTGGATCATAACAACAAATACCACATTGTTACAACAGCAATTACAGTAAGCAGCTCCAGAAAAAAGCATGTAAATGTATACCTTTAATTAACATTCTTTTGTTAATAAGTATATCATTTTATGCAGATGTTGATGTTACCTGCACACTTATCTACATAATGGAACAAAAGTCCATTAAAGCCATCCTGTGTTTTAATGATTATATTTGTATCAAAGCTTTTGCATCTTGTTGTAAGTGAATACTAAAATTAAAAAATAAATAACCTCAGTACCTGCTGGAAAGAATGACATTTTTATGCTGTATGTATAGATTCTTTTTCACAGTGTATCAAACTGTGTAATTAAGTCACTACAATATGTTGAGCACTCAAAAATCCTTTGCTTTTAAGTACCCAATTGCAACTGTCCAATAAATGTACTTCATCAAAAGTAGAGTGAAATAAAGTTGAGTTAAAGTATCTTATAAAACTGTGCTCAGGAGGACTCTGGTATACCATTACTTCAAAACTTTATTAAGTTCCTCGGCTATGTGCTTATTTTAATTCCACCTCTCTTCTGTTATTTTATCAATTTTATTTCTTATTCCTCAATCTAATTAAACGATGGGTAGTAGAAGTGAGTGAATAATGACTCCTACACAAGGTTGTCTCTCCCAAAGATGCAAGCTTTTTTCAATGCAAATTTTGTTTACACTCTGGTTTCTGTTTCTGTGAAGAATAATTCAGTGATTCATAGGCAGAGATTTTGTTATTTTTGCCAAATGCCAATCATATCCCAGGGCTCATTTCTCCTACTATGGCAGTCTTATAACTGAATAGTGCAGACACATGTAGACAACAATAATCCCGACTGAATGGAGTGTATAACAGACAGGGAGATAAAGTACTCTTAGGAAAAGCCTATTCTGCAAATAAATGTTCGCTACTCCAGCAGTGTTGCAAAGGCAGGGCTTTTAGAGTGAATATCTAATGGCTTAAGTTAGCAAACCCCGGTACCCAAAGATACCTGCTAGATGGTGCTGTTGCACTATGAAAACACTGAGAAAATCACCACTGGCATTTAAAAAGTCATGCCGTGCTCTAAGCTGAAATAAATAAGAATGTGATTAAAATCAGTCAAGTGTTTTTCACACAGTGGTTCCTGGAACTAAAATGAACCGCCTTGCCTTTGAATTTTAATTCCGTCCTCTCTGAAAGCTTGTCATTGTTCAAGGGTGTGGGTACTGGGCAGTGCTGAAATGTGTTTCAGAAAGATACCGTTTGTTTAGAGCAATTAAATCACCTATTAGCAAGTAAATACTCAAAAAAACAAATAACATTGAAATTGTTGGAAAATTACAGCAGAATGAAGGGGAGTTTCGAGCTTCAGTCAAACTGACCTGGGATATTTTGTGATGCTTAATTGAATTATTTTGGTCCATTTTGGTTGTTATATTTGTTATATATGGCAGTGTACAAAGCCATATTTAAAACACATCACAACTAGATGGGATTTAGCTGGTTGGCAGGTGAGAGGAGTGTCTGTGTGTGTCCTTGACATCCATGGCATCTGGCATCTTTTCATCAAAATAGCCAGAAGGCAAATGATGTGCACACTGATATTTGTATGCATTTGGAAAAAAGTTAAATAAAAGGTAATCCTCTTACAAAAAAAAAAAAAAAAAAAAAAATTCCACACCATGGCAGATTATGTTAGATTCTGCTTCGGGTATATGGGGACTGTAACTGCTCACCCTGATTAATGTTCTCTGAAGCTCCTGACAGTAAGGAGGAAATGAGATGAATATATAAACACATGTCACAGGACAATAAAAAGTTAATGTTTCTGACATAGCCTGCAGCTCGATAGAACATCCCTATACAATGTCTGAGTGTATCCAGTGGTATATTGGTGTTAGAATGATTTGTCTTTTCATATTTTGTAATGCATTGTCTGTGTCTGTGGAGAGAGCCCAAGGACAACCCTGAATCAACCTATGCTGCACGTTGTTTAGATCTGCACTATGCAACACAGTGTTTCATACATATTTTTGCAGAACAGCTTGTTGAATTTTTGACTCCTCTTTCAGTACAGGATGCACTAAAAGCTAATTTTCTGTCAGCAGTGCAATACTTATTGATATCCAGAGTATTTATCATTGATCAAATTGCTGTAGCAGTAGTGGCAATGTTTATGCAGTGGAGGGCCAGCCAAACTGAATGAGTAGTACAGAGGAAACATTGCTACAACCTTGTATATTCCCAGCTGGTGCTCACTTAGAGCCAGAAATGTGTGTGTGTGTGTGTGTTTTCTCTCTCCCTTGTAGTGATTTTGTCAACATTTTCGCTATGCTGTTTTGTTACATTTCCACCTTCTCTCTACCAAGGACAATGTTGATATGTCATTGCACTGCCAATTCAGGAGCTCACAGATTGGATTATGGACCATAATGAGCTAAGCCTCTCTCTATAGTTATGAGGGCAATGAAATCCGTTATTTCAGCTCATGGAGCAGAGGAGATGAGGCTGACTTCCCTTAGCAACCGCTACTTTTGTTACCTTCACTCCTTCACTCCTACACAAGATGAGATGACATGACATTTTTGATGTTGCTGCTTGTGTGTTTTGAGTTATACAACTTTAGTTGCAAAAAGTGTGAAAATGAGCTAAGAGCATCACAGAAAATCACTGGTCAGAATGAGACACAGTAATGTTGGTGCTCAGCCGCCTACATAGCTGTTAAATCATGTACGAACATTTTATTTTTTAATTGCACCGTATAAGATAATCTATCTCATTAACACTAACTGGTTGTCATAGCAGTAGAAAAGACAAATTCCCTCAAATACTTGTGCTTGGAAATATTCATATTATTGATTCAAATCATTAGGCTACATCTGTTTCAAATATGAAAAAGCACTCCAATCAATTAGATTGAACTTAATATAGACTAAACAAAACAATATACAATATAAATGATGAAATACTAAATAATTCAGTTGATTGAATAATCAAAATGGAATGTAAAAACACGAATACAGCAGCCTTTAATATGGGAACATGGATAATGAACACTAGCTACCATATGAAATCTGACTACAAATTATTATTCTTTTTTTTCCACACACCACTTAATAAAAGCAGCATGTCTTCACCTCAAGCAAATATTTTAAAATTGTATTATTGATTGTAGGTATTTACACGCGTGACGATAAACCAAAAGGAAATTATGTTTTTTATAAAAAAAAAAAAAAAAAAAGTATTCGTTCGAGCCGGAAGCAGGTGAAATGGGCGTGGCTACATAACAAGGTGAACGCAACGTGATGGCAACGCATGGACGTGGTGATAGCTGGTGCATGTTGCATTTACGTGTGTTTATAAGCCTGGTCAGACAGTAGCAAACCCTTCAAACACTGAAAGCTAAATGGGACGCGGCCCTCATTAGCCTCTTGCAGTCTCACCTGTGAGGATTGTCCTCCTCCATTAAAATGTGAACGTAAACGGCCCCACCTGTTGATATAGCCCATGAAAACTTTATTTAGTTTGGTCTATGCGTCTATGCAACGTATCAATAAATGTATGACAAGCTTTGAGGTTTGCGTTTGCCGTTTGCTACGTTTGGGGTCTGTGGAAATGGTGACGGACAAGAAGAGGGAATGGAGCAGGCCCAAAAAAACACCAGGTTTGCCACTGTATTACTATGAAATACTCTCTATATTACAACATACAAGTAATGCACACTTGCACATCTGTTGTTTACTGACTATTTTTGATGTGTTGTTAGGTTTTCTCCTTTTGTAGCGGTTTCATAGCTGTTTGGCCTAGCTGTTTGATAACAGTCTGTTATTGTCACTTTAGGCGTGCTAATGGAGGAATGGTCGTCATATCATATCAGCTTAATTTCAAGCAGACCTTTCCTGTCTGTGATGTTGGCCTGCATTGCTGTATCTTCTCAAATAGACGCCAAACAAAGGTAAGTGTTTGCTGCTCTAGTATTATTATTATTATTATTATAGGTTGTTGACATCATTTTGTGGAGGTTTCCTAATGTCTCATTTCACACCTGGGTCTCTAACAGAGGATGGGATTGTGTTGCTGAAGGGATGTTTGCGTGATTGTTGCTTTGCATAATTATTTCCCTGAAATGTGTGCTTAATGGGGAAGCTCAACATAGCTTTTGTGGGTGGTCAGTTCATGCTGTACAATCCCTCACATCTCAATTACACATAAACCGCTGAGCTCCTTCTCTCTGTCTCTTTGTGTTTCTGCCACACTCTTTCTACCTGCAAACTTCCCCCAATATTCTGCTGCTTATCAATGCTACATTTCATCTACACTTTGATAGAAGAAACAGTCTCCTCTCATCCATGAATTTGTGTGAATTTAATAATCGTTCTGCTTCTGCATAGCTGATGTGATGAGGTGTTCAGACTAAAAGTGGCATGTTGCTGGAGGTAGATGTGAGATGATGATCATGATATGATCTAGGAAGGCCTGAGAAATAGATTTGAGTCTGAATGTGTCCTCACAAATTGCAATGTGAATGTTAAAATTAACCCATGCACACTTTAAAGTGCATGTTCTGCATGTTTGATTGTGCTTTTACACAGTGAGTTGCTCGATAACAAAGAGCCAGGTTCAACTTTGTTGCCAGACAGCATTTTTTGGTTCCAGCCCTCTGCGTTGGCATTGCTCTGTGTCGTCTCAGAGTAAAAATGGTGCTGTGTTTTTTGTGTAGTACTGACACAACGGCTTGCTGCTGTGTATGAGATGAATTGATGGGTTTAGAAAGGTTGTTGCCATTCTTTTGGCCCTTTTTCCTATTTGCCCACTTCAAAAGTGTAGTTTCAAACATGTAGTTTGAAGTGGATTCATATTGCATATAGACTTTATATTGCATATTGACTTTAGCTTTAGCAATTGTCAGCCCATTCACACTGGTCTTTCCTTTTCAGTATTTCCTTAATAGGGAGTTCAACATGGCTTATCCAGCACATGCCGGCTAGGTCAATATTTGTTCCTTGTTGAATGGATGGTTTGATCAAGCTGTTATTGGCCTTTTGCTTTTTGTTGCACTTACAGTAACGCTCAGTAATAGTTGTCATCAACTCCAGTAATTTTCAGTTATCTTTACTTCACCTGGCTCTGTGGCCAGCACAGCCTTTGTCCAGCTGTTTACTGTGTGTGTGTGTGTGTGTGTGTGTGTGAGCTTGTGTACTGAGAACAGCCCCGCCACGCCCAGAGAGCAGAAAACAGAGAATCAGTGTCACCATAAATTGAGAATAAATATATGCCGGTTAATAGTGACTTGCCGCATAGCGACTAATCACAGCAGCCGTAAATGGCTATTATCAGGCAATTGTTGTATTTTACCAATTTAAAAAAAACAATCACCTATCATACAGCAGCCTGGTGCTGGTCCATGGCCCAGGGGTTGGGCACCTTTAGGCTTTTTTTCACACACTGAGAGAAACTGAGAGAATGAGTAGGATAAATTGTATAAGTAGGTTTATACAATGGACACACAACAATCCATTTCTAGCTTGTTCTTTACAACAGCTGGGTTTGGGCTCAGTATTGATGCTTTTTTTTTTTGGTTTATTATCATCACTCTCCAAATCTCTGCTGTGGTTTGCTTTGTGTATTCTTGTGGAGAGTTGTGACAAGTTCAACTCTGTGCCTAGGCTGTCTGAAGTCTGTGAAAATATTTGTTCTTCTCATGAGCAAAATCTGTTGTAAACAGAACAGCAGCCTTTCTATCAAGGCCAATCCCTCTCAAGTTGATTGACAGGCCTTTTAATACCTCGACATGAGACAAGTTTCTTATGTCTGCTGCTGCTGCGGTTTTTTCCTCCTGGCTGGACTCTAACAATGAGCCCAGCCCTGAAAATGTGTCTCTTACTGACTGACTTGTGTAACATTACACCATTGTTTTGCCGGCTGAGTGTTGTTGGAGCTTGAAAGTGGTTGAGAAGTGACTGCTGGTTAACATGTAGTCTTAGTGGGCTGCATTTCAGACTCTGTTTCATACTTCTGTTCTGTTGTCTGACATCAGAAACACAAAAACATGTAAATGAGTAAATGAGAGCAGCTTTATTGGGAATTCAGCTGTACTGACATACTCTATGAGCACAGAGAGTAGGAGAGAAGCACATGGATACGAGTGAAACAGTGTGCAAATAGCTTTAGATGTGGAACAACTATGCACTAGGTTTCGACCTAGTCTTGTTTTTTGTTTTTGCTTTTTTTCTTCATCTTTAGTAAAGCCGTCCATTCATTATTAATCAGTTCATCTCACTAATTGTGCACATGATTTTGAGATGTACTTTCATCAGTGACAATTCAAGTGTTTCTGTATGATAATAATAACGATAGCTTTTCATCAAGCAAACACGTAGAAGCATAGAATCGCATAGAGAGCCCTATAAATCAATTTCAGCTGAGCCGTCTAGATGGCTGTGTTGTTTTGGGCAAAATGCGACAGCACTTTAATTAATCATTCACATAGTGATGCTGCAGTGTAAATACTCTAGATAACAGGAACTCAAAGAGGGGAGAGAAGAGCACCCTGGCACATAAACAGAGTACAATTATGGCCCTTAGCAAGAGCACTTGATTAAGATGTTTTAGTACCCTTTACTCACTGGGTACTAAACATCATGACTCATAATGTTTCAGCTATATGAGAGGATTTCTTTTGCTATGATCTTGCATGAATATTCACACTCGTAATTAAAGGAAAGTAATGACTAAGTGGATGGGGACAGGAATCAGTGATGAGCAGCTCAGCTTGATGATAAATATGAGGGCAGTGATACAGAAATATCACTTGTGAAGTCTTTTTCTCTTTTCCAGTCTTTTGAGGAGAGTCGTCTCATTATTGATCAGTTTAACACATTCAGATCAGATCGGATTGTCCTGCCAAGAAAAACAGCAGCTTTAGTCATTTCAGCCAAAAAACTGATACTTGTTTGCGTGCAAGTTACAAAGTCGTCTCGCAGCTGTCAGAACTCTTGGCCTCGGGGAGCAGAGGAGAAGAAAAAGAGTCCATTGAGACACAAGGTTGGGAGGGTTTGATTCCTGCTGACGGTCGATGTTGGTTTCTTTTAACCATGACCACAGTTGTTCTCTAAGTGTGTGTTTTTGCAACAGCTATCTGTTATGGTTACAGAAGGTAATACTGAATGGATTTATCCTGCCAAGAGGGATTTCAAATCAGAAAACACTTACATCTGTTGTTTTAGATATCGGTTACAACATATCGTGTTGTCTTGATTTGAGACTGATTTGTTGGAGCATGTCCTAAAGACAGTCCAAACACAAGTTTAAACGGGGAAGGTGTTTTTCTGTTAAAGTGTGCATGGTAAAAGCCACTATCCCGCAGAGTCAGCAGATAAAATTGGACTACTGACAACCCTTGACTCAAGGTTTAAGATTGAGGACAGCGTTGCCATATCAACAGAGGTTTTATCTCACTGGAGCTCTTCTTAAAAGAACAACAACATACAGAATATGGTCGGTCATTATATCATGTTTTCATGAATACCATAAGGACTCATCTCCGGCCGCAGCCCTCCTCCCTACTGCTGACCCTTTTGGCCTTGGTGGCCTTTTGGGTCTCGAATCTGCTCGTTGCTTCCTGACAGATGGCTTTAGTGCACCCGTCATTTCCCACTTCTGTGGGGGGGCACCAGCTGTATGTGCAGGCTGGGCGCGGGCAGAATACCCCCACAGTGTACAGTATCTCTCGTTTAACATTCACGCTATATTTAGTCACAAATAATGTGACGTCTTGCTTTGCACCGGGATGTGAAAACCAATTTCACCAGGCGTAGTACCTGACAAAGGCCACGCTGGTCCTGTTCCATCTGAACAGTTTACACGACGTTGCGGTAATCTGACAAAACATGATCATGGTGTTAAAAAAAAAAACGCAGACCAGCCTAATTATTCTCTGACATTTCTCTGCTTAATATTAGACGTGGCTTTGTTCAGCAAGTAAAATGTAACCAGTCACAGTGAGATACTTGGTTGTGCTCACAGCAAAACAGGATGCGTGTGTTTGTAGGAGATACCAATTCAAAGTACTCTTGAGGACTAATCCACCTTGCATGAATAAACAGTCTGAGATAATCAACCCCTTATTGAGAACCAATGGAAATTCTTCCCAGGAGCCGTATGGAAATTGTGTCCACCAGTATATTAATAGTTGTTGGGACAACAGCACGAATGGAGACCGAGGGTTAACAGCTATTGGCCAGTTACACTCCTGGGATGCATAATGACCAATTACTGTGATTAATAGAGGTCTAATTAAATAGTCTCCCTCCCAAACATTGCCAGTAATGTTTTCACTAATAAAATAGTAAACAGATATTATTTGTTCTTTCTCAAATTTTATTACTCCTCTGTCGTCCATATCTGTGAATCTCAGTGGCGTGGGCGATCGTCGATGCCTCTCATAAGACATTATCATTACTTACATGCAGGCTGATGGGAATGTGCTTGTGTATTTCTGTGTGCGCACAGGGTTGTTTGTGCTGTGTTCCCTCATCTATCAGTGGGCTGCCCTCCTCTGATGGCCGCTGAGGCTCCATTAGTACCCACAGTCCTGAGTGATGTTGCACAATACTGTGTTGGAAGGCTAGGATTGTTGTTCTGAACCAGCGACATGCTTATTACAACACCTTTTCACCACAGAAAAGGGGAAATTGCCATGCTGATGTCACGAGGCTGAGATTTGTACTGATGGTGAGCTCAGCAAATGTCAGAAATTATTTGCTATTCTGAAATTTGTGTGCAAATGTGGCACGCCTCAGAGGACGAATAATGTTTTTGGAAACGGGGGAAGTTTAGATAATAAGCTGTTTTCTTGAATGTATTTAAAGAATAAGTGCTTTCATGTGGAACAGTTCTGGACAGACTGTACATGCTCCACTGATTCGGATGATTCAGAGCTGTTAAGTGGTTACGTTTGATCCGGTGTTGGTTCAGATGCTGCAAACCTGCTTGATTGGAAGGATTTAAGCGGCTGTTTTGAGGGGCCACGACAGTCAAGGTTTCCTCCCCCTATGATTTCTCTTATGAGCCGTCTGAATCAACATAAAAGTTCAAGAATTTTTCTTTTTCACATGAAATGAAAACCCGGCGCTAACCTGAGAGCCCATTGATCAAACAGAATCAAATTTTCAACAGCTGCGTTTAACATCCTTGATCAAATGGCATAGTGGGTGCTAAAAGCTGTGAAATTGGTTAGTTTATGAGGTCAGACATTGATATGATTTCTCTGATTAAAACATACTTTTCCACGTGGGCTCTCTCCCCTGCTGTCCTGTGTTTTCAGCCCCACTGCCGGTGTCTGTGTCAGCAAAACTGCCTTGTCTCGAAAAGTGAACACTTCAGTTATGTCGCTACTTTTCAATATGGCCTTTGAATTCTTGTCTGCATTCATTAGTGGGAAGCAATGGCACCATGAGTACCAGGGCCAGCTGCCAAGACATCTATGCCGCGAGACAATGAAGGAGACCGTCGCCTCTGCAGCCTGCTGATGAGTACGCAGTCTCTTTGATTTTGCATTTGAAACCGAGATGTAAAGCTTGTAGCCTGCTGGACTGTCAAAAAAAGCTGCACTGAATCACTCAAGTTTGGATTTATTTTGTGCCAGCTTTGCTTTTGTTCCTTCTGCAGTGGCTCATTATTGTCATTATCAAGGTCATAAATGAGTCAGGGACGGGGCTGAAAGTGGTTATCGCTTTGTCTTCTCTCGGTGTCTGACGACGAGGTTGTTGTCGGTGATTAAGATGATGTTTGAGATTATTTGTCTATACAGAGACGCGGGAAACATGAGAGGGATGCGATGACATGCAGGAAAGACTGAGTCAGATTCAAACTGACAGCCTTAACCAGCTGAGCTTCCCACACACAAACAATTCTGTTTTTTATTGTTTAATTCATGCTGTTTGGCAGATGCTGTGCATTTTTTCCCATCATATTTCCGTGCCAGCAATATATGCGTGGCATTGCCTTATGTACAATGACATGTAACAAAGTGCGGTGATTGCTTTTCTGTATATTGAAGGTATCATTTTAGTATTCCAACAGTGCACATTATTACACCAGTTTCCACACATTAACCTTTCCGAGTTCTTTCCTTACCGCTGTGCTCATATGTGCCCAGACTATGATTAATATGCCTTTGCTCTCATGTGATAAAATCTTGCCAATCTCCTTCCCTGCCTACCTACAACTCCAGTCACCTTATTATTTTCGAAAGGTTGTATGGTCACTGAGCCTAGATTATTCCATTCCCTGTTTTACATTTTATGCCCCCACGTGTCCCTTCCTCATTCAAATGTGTTTTGTCTCCAGGAATGGAATATGGAAATGTGCTTTAGCTTATGTGTGGATGATGTTTCACTATATCATATAACCATTTCATCAACTTCCCACTCGGGCAGCTCGTGGGGATGTCCTTGGTTGGCCGGTGTTTTTCTCAGCCACAATATTCTTTGTGGCTAAATTGTGTGTTGTGACACAGGTAGCAATTGGACCAGAGCCTACATATGCCGGGGACTAAGAAGTGAAAATAAGGGTGTCATGAACCTCATTTATTTTTCACAGCCATTTTCTATTGACAGCGTTTTGCTTTTTTTTAATACATGATTTTACATAAATTTCCAGGGGACCTTATCCCGGTCCATTGGGTTTAGGAGGTGATGTACAAAGGTCCTTAAATGATAAGGCTGGCAGTATTTCTCTCTCTCTATCTCTCTCTCTCCAACAATGCCGTCATTTGTCTCTCCTATTTTTTGATTTCCCTGTCCTGCCTGTGGCACTTGGCATCCAGTTATGTTTCTACTGGATTAAAGTCTTTAAAAAATAAACTACATTCATAGTTAGAAAGGACCGTGTCATCCACACCCGTCACCACACCTCAATATGCCAACTATAATAAACCTTCAACTTATTCTCCCCTATTGCTGACCTCTTGTAGTACTTTGAAAATGTGAAGAAGGGAAAAACTCTTGTTATTAATCTGAAATGGGATTGTTCATGAATTATTCCAACATGTTTGTACTGATAGTTTTGTAGCGACACCATGTAAAAACTCCTAAATTCGTAACTTTTGCTGAGTTATGTATTTAGAGCAGTTTGTTAAACCAGTGAAATCGGATACAAACAAAACAGCTGCCAGCAATGGAGGCTTCGCTGCCATGTTGTCAGCTTAATCAGCTGGGTCCATCCACACCCATGGTCTAATTAGGCAACTTGGATGGAGCATGTCTATGTCGTAGAACAGACTGGAATAAGTTATGTCAATATATAATGGTTGCTAGTAGGAAAAACTGTTGTAGGTTTTGGTCCTTTCATGGGATTTGTTGATAATACGAAAAACAGCCTCACTGATTTAATCATCATCTAGAGGTTTAAACAGAAAGCTTTTAATTAGATGCATATGTTTTATAAATGTGCCACTGATTCCTCCAGTGGATGTTGTGCAACTGGAACTGAAAAGTCTTTTGGTTTAACTTGATAGAGCCTACAACAAGAACTCCAAACACTCTGTCCGGGCTTTTCGTGTCAAGATGTCATTACAATAAACATGAATAATTGACACAGCTCAGCTCCTATAAAATATTCATAGAAATTCATCAACTGGATTTTGATATTTGTGCTCGACAAACATCCAACCTCTGGAATAAACTATTATTAGTAGGGTATAATGCACAAATAATCTTTTATACATGACACCATCTATTATTTATTCATTGTGATGTTTTTCTACATGATAGAGAAAAAAAATATTCTCTCAAGGCCTACACTCATTGCCTCTCATTATTACAGTTCACTAATGTGAACTGCTGGAATACGTCATGTTGTATTAATCACAGACTTGAAAAATGTGGGAAATAAATGTCACATTACTGTAAAGCTAAAAACGATTTAAAGACCAATTTGTTGTTTAACAACACAAAAATGTCCTTGAGTTTGGGCTGAAAAGACACTTTTCCTCACACAGCAACGCTTTTTTTTCCAAAAGGTTTTTATATCCTCTGGCGATATGGTTGAAAAAAAAAAAAAAGCTAATGATTAGCATGAGTTTTCCAGAAGAATATTCACTGTCCATGGCAAAATTGGCCTAACTTTCCCCCCCGAGTTAGTGACTATGTTTCAACTCCAACATTAGGCTCAGAAAGTGCTGTGCATTAGCTTGAACTAAAAGCCTAGCCTGACCAAATGGACCTATTTACCCACAGATTCTGTTTCAATTAGCACAGAGACGAGTCAGACGACCATGAGAAAGCATCCATTACGCCCCACAGCACGTTTCTCAACACAGGCTGATCTGAAGTATGACGACAGGAAGAACAAGAGGAGGAAGTGATTGCTGTTGTCTCTATAGTGTTCCTCTGGGGAGACCATTTTGTTCTGCAGCGCTGACTTGCACAGTATGTTTTCTTGAGCTTTCCAACACATCAGCCATTTCACATTTCCTCAGAGCAATGCCGTTATTTTCCAGAGTGAGGTTGTGAAAGATTCAGCACGTTCATTCAACATCCATCTTTACTGAAGCACACTATTCCCGTCCCTGCATGGACGCTCTGTGGGGTTTCCACACAGAAAACGTTAACGGGTGTCTATTTGAGATCAAAATTAAGGACAAGTTCAAAGTGGAGCGTGTGACCTATGAGTTCTGAATACCATGTAATGAATGAAGTAATGGCCTCTGAGTACTCATGGGTCACAGCACCAACATGTTGACAGGCATTACATCTGGTGTGCTTCCCACTGCAAGACAGTCTTCAGCTTGATATTATGTTATATTGTCAATAGAAACGTTTGCCAGAACTAGGGCTCATGTTTGAGTTAAAGAAAAATTTATAGAAGGAAGTCCTTAATTGCTCGGCCACTGGTCATTACCGGCAGTAAATGTATTAGATCGATATTTATGCTTAATAACTAATGTCGCTGATCACACTAAAACCGGTCATCTGAAGTTAATCATGTGGTGTCTGCAGCTGGAAGAGAAGAACTGTGAGCTGTGTAGTTTAGTCTCGCCTCCCGCCTTGTGTGATGTGCCAAAACAAAACAAGATGTCGGCCGCGTGGAACTGTTACAAAGTGTATGAGACTGACAGAACCAGCGCCATCTGCAAATGCACGCCAAAAATGATAGGGATCGTCTGGTCTCACTTAAAGATGATCGGTATTGGCGACGGCAACACGATGGTGGCATCCTCACTGAAATGATTACTCTGTAAACGCCAAATGACTTGAGGACATTGCTGTGTTGCACCTGTACTACTTTTATCATTTCTGCTCATCAAGCACAAACTGCTCTTTTCTCAGGAGGGCACCTTGTACTCATAAATTACCGGTGTGTGTTTTCAGACTAGTGTGAAACGCCGAGTCTGACCATGTGTCGGCTCCACTCAAAGGGTGTGCAGGTGTGGGAGTTTCTGTCTGTCCGATCTGGGTAGGGGCCATTAAAGAATGTACATGCTGTGCAGATGCCCTTTCCATTATGGCAGGATCTGCTCCTAGCGCCACCTTTGTCACAGTGACTGACAGCACTGGAGGAAAGGAGGGTGGGGTGGGGTGGGGGGTCACCTCCTCCTCCCCAACCAAGGACCACCTGTCAGAGCCAGCAGGCTCACTACCGATGCATCAAGGATGTACGCTTCATAAATTCAATGGTGGCGCATTCATTAGCTCCATTAGGGCAAAACTTTCAAAAGGGGGTAACGGTGTCATTGATCTGAGTAGAGCAATTTCTGTCTGAGTCATCACTCATGTAATATCCTGGAGTCTGATCTTTCCTCTGGGGTGCCACTAGTCAACTTTAGTTTTAGTTCATGGCCCCTGTGTGCTTTTTTCGACATGATTCAATTTACTTTTGGTCAGTGTCCTTAATCCCCTAGTGTGAAATCACCTTTTCTACACGTTTCATATGTATTGCATTACTACACATGTGATGTCACTTTGTGGGGTATTTCCTAGGGATAGGTGGTCCCCTGCTCCCATAGGATGCTCAGCCAAGCAGAAAATTGAAAAAGGTGGTGCACCAGATTTATAGCCCATCACCCTTTATTAAGCCTTGTTTGCACAGACAGAGAAGTGAGTGTGTTCATTTCACGCTTTAAGTTACAAGTGTCAGCTGCACACACTTTCTGTTCAACTCTGAAGGGGAGCCGAGACAGATCTGATGTTTTTGTCGTCAGCCTTTTAACAGATGGGGCAGATCACAGCACATAATCTGAGCATGCTTAGCTGCTGATGTACGGTGTGTTTGCACCTGACGCGAGCAATCAACAGAACCAAGGAGGAATTCATGTTGATATTCTGGTGAAAATCACCCTGTGATCTAGATGAATCAACCTCGGTGTGCAGGATTTGGGCTTTTGCAGAGAAATACCAAATCACACTGAAATGGGCATAAACATGCCTCCAGGGTAAAAATGTACTGTTTCCCAGGGTAGCAGTGTCACCGTTAATGTTCTACCTCTGTGTCTAGACATAGAGGTATATTTGACACAGTCATATAGGCTGCAGACGGCATTATGCACAAGCTGAAAATAGCCAGCTGCTACAGTACCCCCGAATCACCGTGGGAGTTTTTAACTAAATGACCAGTTTCCCCTGCAGTGACCTGGCAGTCTTAACAAGCAGCCTGCAAAAAAACTCTTTACTTAAACAAGAAGACTGGGAGTCGGGTGAAGCAGTTTAGGAATATGCATGTACATCGTGAACTGTGGTGATGATGAGGAGAAGCCTGTGCTGTTTCGAGACAAAAGTGGGTCATGCCAGAACATCTTAAGGGACTGCTGTGAAATTCTAAAAAGTCATTTACTGGGAATTGAATTTCTAATGACACTAAATGAAAATGGAGCGGAGTGAAAGTGTTCCGCTCCTGTGCGAGCCCCACTTTCTACAACTCCACTGAGACACCGAGGCGACACGTGAGGGTAGTAAATGCAGGGCTTATGGAAATGAATGGGACCGTGTAAGAAGAGACATTTCATTGTACTTTATTAAACTTTATGGCTCCTTGATGAGGCCCTAGGCTCCGGGATATGATGTCATTACTTAACAGTGTTTAGGAATGGAAGTTTTACTTATTCATTGTCATATACAGTAAATGTTTAAATGCGCAACTTGATGACAGTCGCAGCCCGGGGGGACGTGGTTAGAGAAGCTTTAACTCGTATGCATACCTGCGTAAAATCCCATGTAATTCTGTGTTT
Organism: Trachurus trachurus; assembly: GCF_905171665.1. Classification (NCBI taxonomy): domain Eukaryota; kingdom Metazoa; phylum Chordata; class Actinopteri; order Carangiformes; family Carangidae; genus Trachurus; species Trachurus trachurus. The sequence goes on from NC_139900.1 coordinate 12,831,123, forward strand.
TACAGTAGAGTGAGCAGCTTGACTGCATGGGGCAATAGGGCATGCAGGTAGGGCTGCAACGAGTGGCATATTTTACTATCCGATTGTTCGGGGTCACTACTCAAGTAGTACTTGAGTACTTTTTCACACCGAGCGGCCATAGCCTTAATGTTTTTAATATAGCCTTTATGCTGTGAGTCGAAGAGAGGCGTCGTGTTAGACCACTTAAAATTAAGTCCTGCTGCGGCACAAACAGTGAGACCGAGATGCCCCGTCTGCATCAGTCGACGGAGCAAGCGAGTACTCGAGTACTCGGGTATCGGCTACAGCCCTACATGCAGCTAACAGCTATTGATTATGGGATCTGCAATAATGATTGTGGGATCAGCAATAACCTCTCCTGCCCTGTTATTACCACCTGGAAACGCTAACGGAAGCCCATTTTTCATAAGCTCACTGATCTTCAGTCTCTACAGCCTGTAATGGATTAGTTCTGTTTGGTCTAATGATTTGTTCATTATCAATAATTTTTCTGAGTCACTGAGTGATTGTTTTCTCTATAAGAGGTGTAAACAATGCCCATGACAATATCCCAGATCTTTAATGTGAAGTCTTTCCAAGAAAACCCCAAAAGGCAAAAAAACAAATTCTCACATTTGAGCGGCTGGGAATGGTGAACATTTGGCATTTTGTTTGTGCCAAATTTATTTAATACTGAAACAATTAGTTTGTTGTATTATGATAATGAATTGTTGAAGTCAGTTATCAAAGAGAATGCCAGTGTCTTTTGTTTTCTCTGTTGTGTTGTGCCTGCTGTAAATGACTCAAATGGAATATTTTTGGGTTTAGTGCTGTTGGGTGGACGGAACAATTGACTTACAAAATAATCAACTAATTGCCTGTAAGGAATAGTGAGTGAGTTATCTCGGCATGTAATTGCCCTCTAAATGGACCAATCAAATCAAAGAGGAAATGTATTTAGTACAAGATGTCTGACCCGCCTCCCTCTTCATCTTTAGGCAGTCTGAGGTCCGTGCAGGTGTTAATAATGATCACTCGGCAGTGGGAATGTATTGATTATTGGCTTCTGCCCATATCAATTACCTTGTCTAGACTTTTGTCTGTATTCGCCTTCTTCCCTTTGCCCCCCACTGCTTCCTCTTCATTATATTTCTTTCCTGTCCATGTGCGTCTTGCAGCTGCTGCCCTGTGTCAGCACTCCGCTCCGAGTTACATAAGCTCGTGAAATGCTCTTGACTGGCGGGGAAAAAAAAGAGAAACAAAACAAACAAATAAATAAATAAAAGCAAAGTGGATTATCTGTGACTCATTCCAACATTCGTGAACACTTGAAGAATTTTCTAATTTGTTTGATTATCTCTGAACTGTCAGTCATGCATAGTAATCCTGATTTATGCTAATCTGCCGCTCCCCCTTCCTCTTCCACCAAACTGAGGCTGAAGATATTGGCATCTGGCGGGGTTTTTCACGTGCGTGCGTGCGTGCATGCGTGTGTGTGTGTGTGTGTGTGTGTGGCAAGTGAGGGGTCTGAAATGTAAAATGAAAATGGACCGGTGTGATCTGTTACTCTGAGTGCGTAAATGCTGTGCCACGGATGCTGCTTATTGGCCTGGTGGTGGAGAGGGTAATTAACAGCAAAAGCCTGCCGATTTGGTTGCCAGCACCAACAGAAGGGCATGTTCCAGATGCCAGCTGGTATCTAGAGGGTGGCTGCTTTTAGATTAATGGAGAGAGCACAGTAGAGAGCGAGCTAAAAAACTACAGTTTTATGGTCTCATACTTGTACTTTCATATACTGAAAAATGAACAGCCACAAAGTCTCTTTAATGAGGAAACAATTGTTCTCTACAGATTATTTATTTCACCTACTCTTGAAGTTTTTTTGTAAACACAAAGACTGTAATGATACCACAGCCATAGTGCATTTATTTCAAATGAATAAAAAAGTCCTTTTTGGCAGACCGCAGTATAATTTTGAATCTCCATGACTGGGGATGTGGCCAAAGTGTTTTTGGTTCCTAACTGTGTGTGAAATAACCGGAAGTGTGTACTTGGCAGCCAGCTGGTTGAATTCTCTAACTTATCTCCCAACTTTCTAACTTATCTCCCTCAGCATACTGGACCGTCCTTTATGAAGGGATAGGAAAAATGCTATCCCAATAATCCCATAATCCCTTGCCACTGTAACATTTAGAGAGACGCACTCGCACTGTTTTAGATTCACTATGGCAGATCCAAATGAGTGTAGAAACAAGCGGAGCACACGCTTTATGTTAGTGACACAATCAAAATCCACAATTAGCCCTATAGATCCAGTGTCTGTGTGGAGTTTGCATGTTCTCCTCGTGCATGTGGTGTCTCCGGGTGCTCTGGCTTCCTCCCACAGACCAAAGACATGCAGGTTAGGTTAATTGACAACTCTAAAAAATTGCTTGTAGGTGTGAATGGTTATCTCTCTGTATATGTCAGCCCTGTGATTGACTGGCAACCTGTCCAGAGTGTTCCTGCATGGCTCTCGCCCTAAATCAGATGAGATCCAGCTCTCCGGTGAGTCGGCGACCCTAGTTGGATAAGAGGTACAGAAGATGAAGGAAAGGAATGAATGTATGGATTTCTAGTTTACAAGATCATCATCATTCATCCCCTTCCATTGCATAAAGCACAGAAATTGTGTTTTCCATTGGGGCTGAAGTAAAAGTGCTTACGAAAGCAGATTTTTTGACTTATTTATTTGACTCGGTTGTAGTTTCCTTATTGGCTATTGCCCAAATTGCAGATGAGAGTGTATAAGCGACAGCTAACAATATCAGCCCAATGCAGCAAGTAAATTATGTGGCTATTGAATTTGAAATCATATGAATTTTTTTTTTATTATTTGCCCACATCGATATTGCATCAGTTAAACTACCTGCACTGACATCCCAAACCAAAAATTCACTGCCCTTGAAAAATGTGCAGGTAATGCTGTCTGAAGTAGAAATAGTTGATCCTGTATGAGGAAGGCACAAACTCAGAAGAAATAAAAAATATCCTGAGTGGGTTGGAGGGTAAAGGGGGTAAGGAAACACTGAGTTGAACCTGCCGTTGTCACTTATTTGACGTGGGTTTGATTAAAACTCTGTATTCACAGCTGCTGAGTTTACTGCCATTAATATGTGAGACAGAGTTTCCTTGCAGGCCGAGCCGGTTTAACATTCAGGGAACATTCAGCAGGTGAAAATGAATGATTATTAGCCAACTCGAGCACATTCACATTCTAATGTTCATCACTGTGTGCTGTCCATGACATAAATAAAATTAATACAACACATCCCTCTCACCTCTCTGGTGTCTCTGCCTATCTACCAAAATGAAAAATTACAACTTTCAGCTATCTTGTGGCTAATATTAAAAAACTTGATGAATGGGACGGCTTTCCTCACTTCATGATGTATGGGCCGCGTTAATACGCTTTGTTGAAGAGAGAGAGAGAGGTTAAGGCAAAAGTTTGATGACGGCAGCTCATTCCTTATTATGCAAGGCAAATAAAGCATAGGAGCGATAATTAAATATGACAAAGCTGTAGGGGCACTTTAAAGTAAACATGGTTTTCTTGAGATGAGTGCAGGTCAGAATTTTTTTTTTTTTTTTTACCTCTAATTAAAAATGGGGAGAGGATGCAGATTAGCTGTCAATTATACACCACAGTGCCTCTAATAAGTTTGAAACAAAAGGGAAAAAAGGTGTAACTAAACAGTTTTTGCATTTTCACATTTCTTATATTCAAATTAAACACAAATCCACATATTTTTGTTTAAATGATTATTAAAAAAAAGCCTCAAACAAAAACTATTAGTCATGGAGTATGGCTTGTATCAGTGCAGGGTGATTCTGTGTCGCACCGTTTGCTGTTTTTTGTAGATCAGCAATGGTAATTGCTGGTGGAGAGATTTTGAACACGGTCCCTTGGAAGAATTCCCATACGGCAGCATCTGTGCTTGCTATGACATGCCAGTCAAAATGTTTTGCCCTTGAATGTATGATGAGTAAACTACCCTTGACAAAGTATTTGCAAACTCAGTCGAGGAAAATGATTTTATTTAGATTGCCTTGCAGGAATTGCTATTTACACAGGCATGCTTATTTATTTAGCTTGAGTCACTGCCACGATGCATCCTATATTTATACGCTCAAGACATATGTACATCACAGAAACTGCATCACCGTTAATAACCTGCCATCTTTTAAAGATATCATGCACGTTATTAACCTCATTGGTCGTGTTTTTTTTCCTCTGCTGTCTTTATTTGTGTTTCATGCTTGTCAAAGTTTTCTCGTTTTGGCAGGATTATGTTTAGCATGAGCCAGAACTAGTCATATGGGTGATGGCAAACAGCTCCCCAGATTCATTAACAGTCTACCTGAGTAAGACTGTAGCTCTCCTGTCTAGCCGCCCCATGGCTTGTCTGAGAAGAGAACTACTCCTGATGTGATGCCAGCAGAGCACTGTGCTCTCCCTCCTGGCACTGCAGAGATAATGATTGCTTCTGATGATATTTATAAAGTAAAGTAAACACCGCTTTCACAGAATTGTTCACAGTTTTCTGCCTTTTTTGCCGTTGTTTTTCAGTGGGATTTCGTATACAGCTTGTCCACCAGCATTATCAGTTTTACCAACTCTGTGCTCCTCATCCGGCTGATACTCACAACCGTGCCCACAGAGAAGCGAGACAACTCTCAGGTGGTCCGCGATCGATCATGTGAAGGCGGCACATTTTCTGTCTCTGTCAGTTTGAAGAAGACATTTGCAACAGCATATAAAGGAACCTGTGGGTGTTTTACAAGACAGAGATGCAGCATGTTTAATGAAGGAAAAAAAAGCATCACTTAATCATGAGTTTATGGCTTAGTTTAGTTTAATCTATTGACATTTTCATAAGCTCATAAATGTTTATTTTATTCTAAAAATTGGGATTTTGTATCACCAAATAAGTACACAACACAGTGCTAGAATATTAAAATGGCATTTTAATTTTCTCTAGGGCTCAACTCATACAAAACAAACATGCATGCATGTGCTTCTCCATTGACTGTATGAATGCAGATAATTGAAGCATGAGTCCGACAACAAGGACATTGCAGTCTATAGCAACATTAAATTATAATGTCATGTAATAAAAGTAGATTTTATTCTGCCTTTGGCTGCTGATCTAAAAAAAACCTTACAGCTTTTTAATTGGGACCTTCTATGGCAATTACAGCCGAGACAAATAATTTGAACTTTAATTACATATACAATCATAATATTCAGGGTTAAGCGCAGTGCATTTACCTACATACATTTACTAGCATTCTGTAATGATTCGTTCAGAATGTTATATTTATCGTAGATGGCCTTGTAAGATTAAGACGTGAATGATTATGACGTGTTTTCTTTACAAATGAACTACCATAATCATGTATTTGAGATTTAATTGGATTTAAAGGACACATTAAACATTGTGTCGTCCCATTCAATAATAACATAGGTTTAAAAATCTGTGATATTTAAGATAAATGTGTAGTTACCTGTGTTGGTCTGAGAATGAGCTTTTCCTCGTGCCAAACACTTAATGAAAACATGAGAATTTGGTGGTTTAAATACTTTACAACCAAAGTTTGCAGCTTGTTTGCTTGTCATGAAGTGGGCACCCTTGGTTTATTCATCTGGCCCCCAGATCTGTAATATCATATTCTGGTTGGAGCGTAACCGTTTACATGGTCCTGTGCAGATGTAGTCATCGGTGAAGCTGCCTGGGGCATGCCTGTGTTTACCATCCCACTGATATTCATCTTTAATCAGCTGGGCCACAGATGGATTAGCATGCTACATGTAGAGCTGTGTCAGACATTAACATGCTCCCCATTCGCTGGCGGGGAGGAGATGTGGGGGAGAAGAGATAAGGTCAGCAGTTAAATATTATCACTGGCCACAGGAGAGAGACCTGGATTTGGTGGTGGGGGGAGGCAGGGAGGTAACCGCCGTGCTTAAATGGCTCCATAAACACCAATCAATCAGGAATAACCAAGGGCCCCTAAGAGCCACAGCAGTTTCCTTGTGGCACCACTAACAAAAACAAAGATCAGGGTGAGGACACAGGACAATAATCATCCTATTATCACTCACCTTCTTATCTCAATGCCAAATTATACTACACAGCTGGGGCTGTATGTGGGATGCACAGGTGATGCTGTAAAACCTATATTCTTAAGCTCTTCTGGGAATGACAGGTGCAGGAATAGATGCTGACATTTTCTTCTTATTGACCTCTAAATTAGACTGAAATCAGATGGTAAGAAGCAGAGTGCTGAAATGTTGCAGCAGAGCTGAGGTATTTATACATCACAGCACAGACTGGGTCATGTTTGTTTTCCAATCAGCTGGGACATCCATTCCATCATCTCCGAAAGCCATGTTCACATTGCCATCACAGAGCAAAGCTCATAGTCTATTTCCGAAGTCTGCATCACGTTCAGTAGATCCCTCTAATAAGCACAGGTCAAATAGCCTCCATAAATCATAAAACATAGCACTTTTCCTCTGGTTTCACTGCAGCTCTGCTGTAATGGAACAAGGACCCAAGATAAATTGTTATTACTGCTCCTACAGCAGGAACCACTGGTGGGAAAAAAAAAAAAAATCAATTGTATAATCACTCGTGGAGGAGAGGAGGAAAGGGCGACATTGAAGTGTTCCTCCATTTCAGGTTATTCCTCTCATGGAGGCTTAGTGCTGCTCACAGCCTGGGTAAGGGGCAAAACAGAGCGAAACACTGAGAAAAATGATTCATACTCAAAAGCTCTCATCCAACTTGAGCACCCAGCAGAAAAAAAAAAAAAAAATCCGGCATGCAACTCTTTGTGGCTGGCATTTACAGTTCATTTGTTTTCACAGGAAGTAATTTTCATTAGCAAAAGCAATTTCCCCCACAAGTCTTCAACCTGAATAATAAACACAAACTCTTGCAGGGAACGGGTAAAAAAAACAGCATTCCTGCTCAAACTCTTCTTAGAAGCTGCTCTAGAAATATTTTTGGGTGCTCTCTTTGTTTGGGCTCCAGGTAAGAGGTGTCATCGTTCTCAGAGCATGTTGTAATCACTTGCCTTAGGAGAATTCTGCTAGAGAGCTAATCATTACCACTCCGGCAGCCCGTCGAAAGAAGGAGGAGGAGGGAGGGAGGGAGGGAGGGAGGGGGTGCACATTTCTCCTGCTCAACTTTGGGCTGTTTTCTTCTCTGTGTGACTGCTGCCTGTCAAACAAGCCACCACTGGTTGAAAAGGCAAGTTTACATCAAAGCCACTCACAACACAAGTTCATTTTGAAGCTGCAATGAAAGATTCAACGCTGTCTGCCTTTAATCAGGGCAGAGCAGCATTATTCTGTGCAAAGAGTTTGTTTCCCTGAAAACAAGCTGCCTCTCACTCGGGGGGGCCTTTACGCCGCAGTGTATACTTTGCTCTCGTACAGCTCTTACAATGCAAGTGTGGTTCTGTAAGTGAAATCCTCCATCACTGTAAGATGAATTGCTGTATTTGCTTTGCACCTGCTGTTCATCATGTGTACAAATAAAGCGTTAAGTGCAGGATTACTTGCATACTTGCTTTTATCTATAGGAGAAACACTATAGCACTGATTTCAAACATCATCAGGTTTCAATTTAGAGTTGTTCTATGCTTTTGTTTATGACTACATACCTGCTAAAGTATGACAATCCCATCAGTCTCAGCAGCACTTAGTGTTAGTGATAATTAGCAAATGTTAGCATAGTAAGGCGCTAAAGTGTACAGTGTACAGGGGAAACATAGCTTTAGAGCTAAATCTGACATATTTACATATTGTATGTTCATGAATATGCAGAGTCCCGTTACAAATAAATGAAATGAAATGAAATGATTGCCGGAGCATGTAGCTCAGAGGTAAAGAGCAGTAGAGAACTATAACCTCGCAGGATGCCGGTTTTCCCACTGGCTACAGTGGAGGATAGCAGCCTCCTTTCATCACACAGTTGTTGCTATACTGCTCGTGCTCTGTCAGGAGGTTGTTTCTGGACCTCGTATTTTCCAGTTTTATTGAAAACGCGGCAGCTCAAGTCCAGTGAATAACCTTAAGAAATAATAAATAAATAAAATAACCCTCTAATTATGTTCCTCTGACTCTACATTCACATATTGAGCAGCCTCGGCTCCTTGACATTCACTCCTTTAGATTTTACACTCTTACTTTTTACTCTACTGTATTATTTTTATCCTTCCCTTCATTTAATATCTTCCCGGCTGTAAACAATGGAAGATGATGCAAACAGTTCCTACCGTAACTTTTGTTGATGACTCGCTCCGTCTGTATAAAGGCAGAGTTGGAGGCGGTGGTTACAACAGGCTGTTGCATTATTATGACAAGCCTGTACTGCGGGAAATAGCACTGTACGAGGAGAAAAAGACAAGTAACAAAGGAAGACAGACTAGCTGGTCAGAGGTTCATCCTACAGCAAGGCAATGACCCAAAACATTAGAAGAAAAGAACAGACGGGGGCTTCACATGATGGAGAGCAAGCACAGTCTCCAGACTGAAACCCCACAGAGCTGCTTTGGGATGAAATGGACAGAAGGTGAAAGCAAAGCAAACTGCAAATGCAACAACACAACATGTCTGGGAACCAACAGTGTTGGGATGAACTTTCCAAACACTTTCATTTCAGTATAAAGAGGAAGTCACAACTTAATTTCAATTTAAGATGAATCTTTACAGCTTCTTTAGGATGTCATACAGTATGTAACAACAGGGAAAAGGAACATGTTCTCTGACAGGTCATGAATAGAAATATGTCATGTATATAAATCTCTGCTGCTGCCAGACCAGGAGCTTTCCATGTATCAGTTTATGCTTCAGAAAGTCTGGCAGTATACTACAAATGGTACAGAATAGCCTGTCTTCTGCACAGGTTTGGCAGCAAAGAAGGAAGTGACCTGAAAGTAGGCCAACATTTTGATTACTTGTGATCAAATCCTGATAGCTCATCTTTAACATTCAGAGCAGCACTTTGTCCACCCCCTAGAGCGACTAGATCAAATTCTCAATTAGGCTTGTTGTAAGGGTGCCATCGACCTTGAGAGGCTCTCGCTTTTTTTTTTTTTTTTTAAATGTGGTTCCAGGTTTGAATGTTAAGCCTTTTTAAGTCACTTGAGGATAAATAGTCTGTGAGGCTCAGCAACCGTGGAAATGCACATTGATAGATTAGTGATACTAATGCTAGTTGGGCAGCAGCACCTTAGTCTTCTTACATGTCCGTTATGGTAATAAATAATACTTCTAATCCGGGGCGCAGTGCTGCAGAGTTGCTCTCAGTCGCCCTATCTCATTTTGTTTACAACAAATGAATTACAACACATACACAAGCACACAACTCATTCATGGCTCCTAATTGGCCTTCAATGGAAGCACTGTGTGTTAATAAAAATCAGCCGCTCGTATCTTTTTAGGAGTGTTGAACCTTGGGAGGAAGTGATTAAATTGGTTATTAAACAGGTAAGATGCTCAAACACCGGGGTGATTAATTCCTAAGGGAGCACCTTTCACTGAGGCATCCTCTGAAAAGATGAACGTAATTGTACCAATTTTTACCCCGAGCTCCTCTCTCTCCATCTTAATTCGCTGTCAGTCCCCTGGAGCAGACCAAGTGGACTGAAACAAAACTAGTGACAGATGCACTATAGTGGTCTGGTGAGAGGAAAAATGAAAACTGAAGGCACTGAGGCTCGAATACTTAGAAATGAATTAAAGCTCAAGCAATTATCCAGTGTAGTGAAATGGTAATTACAGAGAAATGATCAAGGGATTTATTGAAGAAAACAAAAATGTTGACTATAGCGTTGTTGATGTCTCAGTGCATCAGACACAGCGCTTACCAGCATTCATACATGGCTTTTCAGAATATCAACTAATGTGATGGAGATTCATGCCAAGAAGCATCACTGGCTGGGAATATGTTCCTGTAGTTTGGTCAGCCAGACATCTCGGTAGAAGCCTTATTATCAACAGCTTTATTAAACATGGAAAACTGAATAATTATAAAAATGGATAGTGTTTTTTTCCCTAATCATTTATTTAGAATTTGTACAAAATTAACAGTAACACCAGTGTTTGCACAAGTTATTATTTTACAAGATAAGTTTCAGTTACTGTGAGTAAGTAATGGTCCAACCTCATGCATTGTAAATGTAAATGTAAAAAAAAAGTATATATACATATATATATATATATATATATATATATATATATATATATATATACAAAAACATCTATAGCACAACTTCTCTCCTGTACTTTATTCCACTGGCCTTTCTAACTCGTCTGTTTTTCCTGACTCTTGTGTCTGCTGTTGTAGACAGACAGTAAGATGATAATAAACCAAAACTTTACTACAACACCGACAAGATAACCGGCTATCTTCTACGCTAGATAGTAAAATTATGCAAAAACAAATGGCCATTTTCTACTCTACTAGATGGTGAAATTATGCTAAGCTGAATGGTTATCTGCCATTGTCCTAGATGGTGGGAAGAAAAATAAAGGTCCACATACTGTAGCTCCCTTATGTAATTTTAATGAGATAGCCACCAGTGATGTTTTCAGCTACATGCTCGTCTTCGGACTGTGGATCTTGGTTACAATGACGCATCTTTCCAAACTTAACATCCAGGACAAAAGTTGGCTCCTATTTAGTTTTGAATATAGATATAAAACACCAAGAACATGTTGTATCTTTTTAGAAAAAGAAGTACGTAGTAAGTAAGAAAATGTATATACATAATAATTGGCTGACCAAAATCATTCCCTGTGGCCTCTCTGCAGTTGACCAGGTCGTAACTCAGTTTAACTTGGAGCTGTAAATTGAGATTCTGGACACTTCGTCATTTATCGTCATTTCTCACTGACGGGTGAAGTGCAGCGTGACGGAAATGTTTCCATTTTGGGATGATTAAGCAGAAAGTAGTTTGCTGCTCCTCTAATTGTGGAAATATTTAGAGGACATTATACATTGCAGAAATTCCACACACAGCAGTCAGACACTCAAATTAAGTGGGGACAGTAAATTTACTGCCTATTCAGTCCCAATTTTTTTTTCCTGGCAAAGCCTAGTGGTGCTCAAGGCAAGTGCATTTTAATTATCACCGTCTGACACTGGCTGTTGTTTGCGTCTACATTATTATTATTATTTTTATGTGAAATGTCTGCTTTCACTAGCTGTTGTCTATCACATCACCTTGAATATGCACTTGCTTTCTCTCCTGTGAATCCCTCTTGCTCTGCCAGTAACTATGAGAACTCCTATACAGGCAGGCAGCTACTGAATGCAAATGCATTCAATAGCTATTACAGAAGATAATGATAGTCTATAGTGCAATATAGAACATGAGGTTCGAAATATAGAGTATAAGGGCTGTAATATACTGAATACTAATACTGTAATTGTTCAATTCTTTTAGGCATACATTGTGGTCTGTGGTCAACACAATATAAGCTACAGTGCAATTGTTCCTGTGGCGAATTGTCCACTGTGAAAATTGTAAATGGGACCTGGCAGCGAGGGATGGTCACTAAAGAGAGGGAGTTTTCATCAAGCGTGATTTCTTCTCCAACGCTTACTTGAACGCGTTTTTCACAGGGGCTGCTCTCAAATAAAGTAAGCACTGTATTAGGCCTGTGATTGCCACTAGGAAGTCTCAGATGTATTTTACATTTGAAAAGTAACAATTTCCAGCACTTCACCGTTTGATTTTGTCAATCAAAACACTTGATGAGTAAAAAAAAAAGCTTTTACTGAACTGCACAGTCAAAGATCTATCACGGGATTGCATCCGAGACAGGAAAGATGAAATACATGAAATAAAAAAGTGATAACAGCTGGCTGAGTGGATTGGGAATTATGCAAGACGTTCAGACTTTTCCTCAAAACTGAAACCTGCTCTGCAGCACGTTGACAATCCCTCAGAAGGTCTTCAAAGTTTTTGGGCCTCGCACCATGAAAACGAATGAGGGAGAAAAATACGACTCATACCCTCGTCTCGTCGCTTTAAGAAAGTTGTCATAGTCTTGTCAGTGTTTTCTCATCACACCCCGTGTGGGGAGACTTGAAAAAGCCCGCACAGTGTGTCGGGAAGAAGACGCATTTTCCGAGATAGCTGTTTCATCAAAAGAAGCTTAGGTGTGTAATGATGGCGGTATCAATCACCTCGTGACATAAACCATAAGCACCATTGCTTTGGCAGTTGAAACAGCTCAGTGCCTAGTCAAACATTTTCCGCAGTGGCACCATTTACTCCGGTCCAGATTTCCATTACTTTTTCCTTCAGTCTTCTGGAGAAATGCTCTGAATCCTAATTGAATCGCATACGTCCCCAGCCGGTTATCCATCTCTCATGTATTTTTTTTTTTTGAACAGTTTTGTTTACTCATTTGTTCCTAGGGGACCATATAATGGCATACTAGAATCGTATAATTGCTTTGAAGCAATCTGCATATTTCCTAGGTGAGTTCAACAAAGCGTAACCGAATGGATGTCTTCTTTTGTGTTAATAGAGTGACTCTGCGTTTCTCTGTAGCCCAGTCTTGTAAGATTAATGATGGGGGCCAAGCCCTCCTTAAGGCTCATTCATTACCGTAGGCTTGTCTCCCTAAAGCCAAATATAATGCCATGAATCACTTTTCTCTCCTGCCGTGGAGCTGTACGGACATCTGCTGGGTCAGTTTACTGTTTTGATCATTTGCTATTCAGAAAAGTCCTGAAAAAGAAAACTGTCATGACTGGAGGAATGTGTGTGTGACCTGTGAAGAAGGTGGGGGGGGGATTAAAAATGCTGCTTTCCCCACATATCCTATAGGCAACCTGGGTAGTTTAAGATTTGGCGGCAAGCGATTGTTTGAAAAAGTTAAGTCATCAATAATGAAGAGATTAATGTGTTCAGGTCAAACTGACTTGAATGTTAATAGATCGGACGTAACAGTTTAATTGTGTATTTTCAAACTTACAGCACCAAGTCAGCTCTGCTCCCCCCTAATGTGCCATTGTTACTATAGCAATGATGCAGCAGGGATACTGTTGGGAAAGTATGATGGTGTTATTATTGCTCTGGTGTGTGTGTGTGTGTGTGTGTGTGTGTGTGTGTGTGTGTGAGTGTGTGTTTGGCAAGGTTACTTGGAACAAAACAGTTTCGTTCTCCCTGGAACAATTTTCCTTTGATTTTTAATTAATTATTCAGAACAAAACTGCAACTTTGTTTTTGCAATTTTCACTGTCTCCTGCAATTTAATCGCAACAAAAGCGCTTAAAACATTGCAACATGCACCGCATTTTAAAAAAATGCCGTGAAATCAGGCATTTTAGGCAGCGACAATCACAAAAAAAGCCTGTGAAATCCTCGAGGGACTGATGTCTAACAAAAATGTGACAGGCTGAAGTGAGCGCTGTACAACCGAGAAGATTCAGGGTATTTTTGTTTGAGGGAAAACCTAAAAAACTAGTTGTAGAGTAGAATCAAGTTGAGCTGGTACCAAGCAGTGGAAGAGGGGTATAAGTGCTACACACATTCACTAACAAATAGGCCTGCACGATATCAGCAAAATGTCCGATGTGCAATGACGTTGTTCAATATTGTAATTATGCAAATATTCAGGTGTGCATATTAAGCATACCGTTCCTTTGTCTTTCTGAAAATGACTCAATAAGCTGTAGTACATACGCCATGCCTGTAGTGGAGCTGTAACGCAGCCACACAAATACACCAAAAACAGAAAAGAAGAGTAGAAAGCTTGCACGCAGTAAACAAACTCCAAACATTATAAGTCGACTGAAAACGAGAACTTGTGCCAGAACGAATGCCAAACAATGCCATGTGGATGCGTTTCAGGTGTGGTATCTGAGGGACCTGAGGCAAATCCGCCGTAGTTATTACGCTACGTTATGAGGTGTATGACTGTGGGGCTACTCACAAACATAGAATATATTATTACAGTTTTATTTAAAATGGCACAGCTGCAAAAGTGCTTGTTATACACATAAATGGTAAAAATATCTGATGAAGCATTTTCATCTTTTATGCAGGGGAGACGTGTCTTCACGTACGGCTGATCTGATCTTTGTAGAATTTCGGATGTCAGCTCACCTCTACCTGACTTCAACATCAACCGCTGAGTAAAGTTTAAATGTTTTTTGATGCACTTTGGATACTCTGGGTGCACTTCATACATTAGTGCAGACACAGGGCACATTGTCTGAGGTGAGCTTTTCAGTTCATCCATGAAAACGCTGCCCTCAGTGCTTTTGATGGGTTCAGGTTTTGAACCTCATCCTTTTGAAGTCAGAGGACAGGAACATTTTTTGAAGGCCTGCTCATCACATCATCAATAACCTCACCGAGTGTAAGAGACAAGGACATGATATTGGCAGTTAATATTTATAGGACATCCATTTTTACTTGCGAACCATTTTTACAATTCAACTAGAATCACTGAAAAGCAAAAGCTTAAAGTTTGAAAAAAAATAAAAGAAGAAGTAACCTTCCTCAGAAATGACTGGAAGCCGCAGATTTTTAACCTGAAGCGCCAGATGGTTTGTTACACAGAACCATCTGGAAAGGCTTCATTGGAAACTCTTAGAAAAAGGGCAGGCATCTTCAAAAAAAAAAAACTTGGCAGGTGATTGGATGAACCATCTGTCTATCAGTATCAATCAAAGGATAACTTCAACCACTATCTTCACTACCGGCAGAGCCAGCTGGTAAATCAGTGAGGAGAGGAGCAAAAACATCTTCATCAGGAAAAAGCCTTCAGTGCTGCTCTCTGCTCTTCTTTCAGTGAGGAAGTACTCTCCAGGTCTGATACAATCACTGCAATTATTAATGAACATTTGCTTCCTGCTATCATCTCAACTAACACACCTTAGCTGCAATGAGTTGCCCCTTTGTAAGATGATTGGCTCAAACCACAGTGGTACGGCCATAATCAAGGAGCTTGGAGGATGGTAGCATGAATTAAACTTATCGCTGAGGTCTATCCCCTCCCATTGTATTTTTAAAAAGAATCTGAAGGAATTTTTTATTTTTTAATTATGTTTCTCTTAAATATATTTTCTCTGTCATTGTTCTGCTTTTGTTACATATTTTTGTCTTTTGTTTTTGTTTAGCTCATGTATGTTGTCTGCTTGTCTTTTGTTTCGCATTTTGACAGCATTTTTCCGTCCGTCTAGGACTTTGTTTCCCTCCTTACGCAGCGTTATACGCTTTTTGTGCTAAATAAACGAACCTGAACCTGAACCTGAACCTGAACCTGATTCTTACTTGTGGTAGGGAAAACTGGGGATAATTGTAATAACGGGAGCGTGCCTATGTTCCCACAGCCCTATGTTCCCACGGCCCTATGTTCCCACAGTTCTAAGGTTTTCCTCAAAATTAGGCCCTATGTTCCCACTGGACTCTCTCTACCTATCTGGACTCTATCTATCTGGCCTGTCTAGCCTCTACCGGGTCTTTTTACTAAACTTAACCAACTCTTTTCTTCATTGCCTAAACCCAACCAATGGTGGGACCAAAGGGCTGTGGGAACATAGGGCCTAATTTTCAGTGACAACAAAAGTTAGAAATGTGGGAACATAGGGCTGTGGGAACATAGGGCTGTGGGAACATAGGAATGACCCCGTAATAACATTACTTTCACCGGTACGGGAAACCAAAGTTTTGTGAACTTCATGTGAACCCACTCCCTCCCTGACCTTGCTGTGTGAATTAGCATGGCTGCAGTGTGCAGGTTTTTATAGCCAAAACACAATTAATCTTTTGGAGCAAGTCATACTTTTATTAGCACCGATACCGTTAAGGTTTGAATTAGTTCACTTGTATTATTAAAGTTAAAATGTGAGTGATTTCATCAAGGTTCATTTCAGTTGATTGTGCTGGTTCGTTCACCTAGCTAAACAATGGCTGGCAAGGGTGGGCATAGCTGTAACAGCAAGCTGAATAAAGAAGAGGAAGAAGACAAACCAATCAAAAAACCATGAATCACACTTAATCGTGTGTAATTTTCAGACTGTCTGAACTTGCCAAATTTCACATCACATACAAAAGCAACGTCTCTCTGCAGTCATTGCTCAGTGTCGATCCATATTCAGTGTTTGTGTGTCTGCAGTCAAGTCGGTAAAGCAGACAGCTTATCAGCCGCCGAGGAGAAGGCACCTTCAGTGAGATCGGGAGACACAGTGAGGAGAACATGGTGGTTGTTTTTCTTTGCCATGAAGCGAGCGCCCTGATCATGCCCAGACAAGCTGAGTGAATCAGCCAGTTAGACACAGGGGGAAGTGCTGCAGCGCTAATGGGGGTGTGTGGGCTACTCTAAAAAAAAAAGAAAAAAGGATGCATTTAGAGTTCGACTCAAAGCTGCGAGTGGAAACGATCTCCTCATAATTACACTGTATACTAAGACTGATTAGATGATGCAATCAATGTCACTATTTCTCAGTGATATTTACCTACCGTTGCTATTTACTCCTCACTAGAGTCTGTTATTATCCTGCCAGGGGAAGAGAAGGATGTTTACTGCTCATCGCTTTAAAACACACACATGACATTAGTCACTGTGACCCTGCATGGGACTTGTACATCATGCAACTGAATGAGATTATGCAGCCACAGAATTGTATTTAGGAGTTTGAATGGGACTGGGCCACTTCATATTGTTATTTTGATAGCATTTCATAAAGATATTGAATGTATCATATTGTCTTTTTATTGTATTGATCCATTTGTATAAAGAGAACCTCCATGCTGCTTCAGTACCTTCACTTTATTATTATTTTTTAATATAGGGCTTTAGTGCGTGTACACACTGTGGTGCTGCTGTTTAAACATTTCTTCATTCACTGACATACCCTGCACACAAACTCAGACAAAATCAAAGCTACATTTCATGCTTAGTGTCATGTATTTCCTGCAGGTTTTTTTTTACACTCTTGTTGCTTCTAAATGGAAAAATGAAAGTTAGCAAGCTAAATCATATGCAAAGCATGTCAGTCACTTGTAGGAGCGTAAAGAATTGCAGTGGGTGTGTGTAAGAGCAAGGTGAATACAATCAGGCATGTAATTGTTTGGCTGTAATGGCAGTGACAAGGCATAGCTTCAGCTCCTCCACGACAGACAAAGGTGTAATGGAATCAATCAGCGATGTACTTGTTTTTTGTTTGTTTCACTGGAAGTGAGAGGGCAGCCATTTGCCTGCTTATAACAGACCATGTAAATAAATAAAAAACAATAGTAGATAATAGATTTGCTTTCAAAGGAGATTGTCCTCCATTTGAGGCGTTGTGTTTTTGAAGTGATCACAGGTTTTCGGTATCTAATAGAAGGGCAAAGTATTGGCAGAAATGTCATCAGATTCCAACCTACATTGCAGCCAAAGTGCTCGCAAACTTTTGCTGAAAGCCGGAGTTGACAGTGTGATATATTTCTGTACAGGGTTGTGATTGAATCAGGACTCTAGTCCACTTGGCCACAATGATATTGTTACTGTTGTATTGGCTGGCTGCACCAGTTGGGGGAAGAATACAAAAAAAAAGGGAGAGAGAGGCAGAGATGTGATCGAGGTATAATGGAGTTCTTCACAGGTCAGCGCAGAACTATTGACCTCGCAGTGGGTCCTCTCTCTCCTCCACTCATCCGCCACAACATCCACCACTCATCAGCAGTCCATCAGCCCGCGGTTTCCTGGAAGAGCTGGGAATTGTGAATCATACTTTTTGTCCATCTGCCGCGCCGTTTCCATCGATTCCATTCCAGGTTCCCTTCGACATCCCGGCGTAAACTCTGACCGGTGGTGACGCTCTCGTGTATCAAACAATACGCCAAACGGTCATTCACATCAGTGAGAGGCGGTGGCGCAAAAAATATCAGGCCAGCTTCCAAACACATTAGTCTACGTAACAATTTTCTTTTTTATCAGCTTTTTCTCATGCTTGTCATGCCCCCATTCATTATTCTCCTGTGTTTTTATTTGCATTTTACATTTTGGATGTTTGAGGAAACACTTGAATTAGAGGTTAGCCCTAACAGCCCACACAATTAGATTGTTTTCCCCTCCCTGCATATTCTCACAGCAGCAGATTTGTATCCACTGGAGATGGATGCTGTTTTATCCACTGGTGAACACGCATTGTAATTCCAGTAGATCCTATAGGAGGGCGGTTGTTGTTGCGCCTGCTGTATTTTTTTTTCTCCCAGTGCTGGTAGATCACTCTTGATGCTCATTCTGCAGAGAGTAACAATCAAAACAGACTCTCAGGTCTTCTGACAGATAGAAATATACGTTTTGAAAGTGTCTCTGTGGGTTCAATTCAAGGTACAACTGAAAAAGAGCATGCAGCCTCAGCAACTTTCCTGGAGGAATTTAAATGTGTCTTTATCTGTGATTAAATTCTTACCGAGCAGCAGCAGATTATCTCAGATAAGGTTTTTACATTGCATATATTAAGTGATAAGGCTGGTGTTATTCTATACTTTTCTTGCTGTCAACAAATTTCATGAAAGGACCAAAACCAACAATGTGACAGTTGTTGTCTGTGCTTTCCAACTTCCCTGCTAGAGTCTAAACAGCAGGGATGCAGATTTTTTTTTTTTTTTAGAAAATGTTGTTTAAACACCAGTAAACAAGAAATTTATTCAGGACTATTTTCAGCTGTGGATTAAAACCCACACTGCTGTCGTGAGTATTTTCACGGCCAGGACACAAGATAAATTCCAGTGTCCATTTTTATTGTTCTGAGAGAGGGTGTCACACAGTGTGGTGGTGTGGCTCAGTAGTTTAGCGTGTTGGCGCCGTGCCGTTGTAGGTTAGAATGTGGGTCAGTCAGTTCACCACTGAAATATCATCATGTATCATCAACTGTGAGATCAATCACCATTTAATGATGATCATGGAAACTATCATTTGAATTCTTCTCACCTTAGTGATGCATTTACTTCCTGCTGGATGGATGTTTATGTCCCCCCTTTCAGGATGATCTTCACTTATACAAGTTATACATTGTACCAGTCATTCACAGTCTTGTTAGTCTGTTTGGCCCAGAGGAATAATCTGAAATCATTAAAGGGATAGTTCAACATTTTGGCAAATTGGCCCATTGCCATAATCCATATAGTCTTAGCAGTAGGTTTGTTTGCTTTAATTGTCGGTGCAAGCTATTTTTAGAACGGCAGAGCAGAGCCGCGAGCTGCTCAGAGCTACGCTACGGAGGCTAATGGGATTTCTTGGTTTCCCTCATCAAACTCATCAAATACACAATCCAACAACTCAAAAACGCTCTGGTGGACAAGTTGTGACCTGCACATTCACCACGCTATGAGATAATAACAGAACGTTACGAGACAGAGTTGTTTTAGAGGTAAATGCTTGCTGAAAAATTGGCCCTGAAGGACATTTTCTCATAGCGTGGTGAATGTGCAGGTCACAACTTGTCCACCAGAGCGTTTTGGAGTTGTTAGATTGTGTATTTGATGAGTTTGATGAGGGAAACCAAGAAATCCCATTAGCCTCCGTAGCGTAGCTCTGAGCAGCTCACGGCTCTGCTCCGGCGTTCTAAAAATAGCTTGCACCGACAATTATAGGTAACGAACCTACTGCTATGACTATAGGGATTATGGCAATTGACCAATTTGCCAAAATGTTGAACTATCCCTTTAAGATACAAATAATCATTGTTTGTAGGATATAGTTTTTTTTTAATGTGACTATTTATGTTTCTCCTTGACATTCACATTTCTTTTTACAGGACATAAATGTTGAAGTGTCTATACCAGGAAATGGCCGTTTAAGCCCTCTATCACTCTCTACACTTGTAGTGTTGCAGCACGCCAGGTCAGACAACATGAACACTCTCCTGGCTGCAACACCACAGATAAATTCATTTCTCTGCCTTCCATTCAATCCCTTTGTCTCTTCATGCCATGTGTGCATGTCTGTCAGACAAGCAACAATTTTTTGACACCGTACTGACATGAATTTCTCAGAAAACAGTGATGTTTCAAAAAACTTCCCCTCGATTAATGTGAAATCTGTCTTCCATGTCCCGTGCTGACATGTATTTGAGCCAAAAGACCAAAAAAAAAAGGTTAATTGGCTCCACTGTGGCTGCTGTTTGACAAAAACAGCCATGTTGAAGACAAATACAAGGTGGGAGACAGAATAGGGGACATGCGGGTAAGGTTGTTGTGCATTTACTGTCTAGGAGAATGTGCGTTCAAGAGCCTTGACTGCTCAGACGAGCACCAGCCGAATACAGAGAGGATAAGCGACAGGCCTCTGTAGCAATTTGTACTATTCATGCTACATTACACAAACAGCCGTTGAGCTAAAGCACTCTGAAGAACCTATTTTTATTCAGTTGTGCCTCCTATACTAATAAAGCCTCAACATTTCTGCCATCAAAGGTTTTTCTGAGCTATTTCATTTCAAGTTTCGATATATATTTTTAATGAGAGGAAGCAGCAGAATTAACTTAGCCATGGAGTGAGTCGCTCATGTCCTTGGACGGCTGTTTTTGTGTTCTCTCCGTGAAACCTCAAATAAAGCTTTGAGAAAAACTCGGCCGTCTTTGTGGGCTGGTTTTTGATACTGAATTGGAAATATTGTGATCACAGCGTTCCCGTGACGGCAGAAGTGAACCCATCAACGCGGTGGCGACAGAGTCGGCTGACATTAATGAATCCTCAACGTGAGACACAGAGAAATTATGTGTGATGCTACTATGGAGCTTGTTCCTTGCTTTTGAAGAACCATCCAATTATCAGTTGATCTGAGGGTTTCCAGGGGATCACGACAATTGTCACTTGTAATTTTGTTGTCGCTCCGATGATGAGAAATGTAACTTAGCAACAAAATGGATGGCTTTACAGGACCGTGCCACACTGGGCTGGTTTGTTGTTGCTCTCTAATTAGATGTGACAAGCATGTCAGCGTTTACTATTTCCATTATTCCTGTTATTGCTTCCCCTTTAAAAACAAAAAGTGATACACTTTTCAGTTGATTAACAAACAACACATCAGAGAAAAGATAAAATAAAAACTACAAATAATCAGATTTGAGTGTTATCTAGATTTTATAGATCTTTGTAATATGTTATTTGTAATTACGTTTCTTTGTCTGTTAGAAAGACTGACAAAATGATAGTTATATAACTCACTCTTTTATCTACTCTTACTTTTGTTTGTTTTGTTTTGTGTCTGATAGTTAAATTGAGTTGACCTGATTGAATTGTTTTGAATTGGTGAAGACTTCCTCCTCTGTACAAACCCAGACTGATCCAATTGATGCTGACAAACCAAATCTTCAAAAAATGTTGTCAGAAAATCCAGGACGGGTGAGACTTCAGGATGGAAAACATACCCGCATAGCGCTTTCTTTAATATCACAGGAGCGAGGGATAAATTTCATCCCTCCATCCATAAACCATTATTAGTATTTCATAAAGGAAATCAGCACTGTGTGTCATTAAGCCCCAGCACCGGTGACTCCCCGGTCTCTGGATGATTCTGCACAGCAGTTTCTGGAAGCAAGTCAGCCTTGGTGTGTTGTTGGCACAGCCCCCGAACAGCTGCACATTCTCTGCCGGCACAGAAGGAGAAAATCCTCTACCTCCTCCAACGTATGGTTTTATATATTTAATTTTGGATGTACAAGCATGTTTCATGTCCCCACTATCCCGCCTTCTGTTGCTCTGCACCGGAGGAAAGTATCAAAGTCTGGCTTTGTAAGCTGTTTTGTCTGTGTCGGGCTTTACGCTTGCATTAGCAGTGGACACATTTATCAGTGATGTGTTCAAATGAAGATGATCTGCAGTTTAGTATGTGTCTGTCCAGTGACTCTGCTTTTCAGCCTGGCAACTCAGCCTGAGCTCTCAGAAGAAGTCCCTGCTTTTGAAAGACGAGCCACCAGGGGGCAATATCTCACCTGCAATCCCTGGACTGGTTTCACAGTGGCAGGCTCCAGATCCCTCGACTGTCACTGTGCTCTGTGACCAGTGCTCCCATAGCCACCCGTCTGTGTGTGTGTGTGTGTGTGTGTGTGTGTGTGTGTGTGTGTGTGTGCGTGTGTCGGAAAATTTTGGACATGACGCCTGAGGCCAGGCTTCATTTCAAACGGTCAGGAATTTAAACGCTTGAACGGAGAATCATCTGATCCATCCACACATGCAGAATTAAATGGGTGCGATTATTCTATTTGGGCACTAGCTGTCCTCATCCAGGCCTGACGCAGCAGCTAAGTACAACTGAGGGAAATTATGCTGTTTTCATTTCAAAACATATTCTGGAAAAAATGTGTTATGAACCCAGATGATTTTTGCATTGGAGACATTTAACTATTCTTAAAGCTAAATAAATAAGTGAGTCTGCTTAACTTCATCAGTAACTCATAATGTGATTTACCTTCACACCAGCATTTTGTCCTAAAAGCTGAATATTTCACTTTAGAATAAATCTCTTCAAATTCTCCCTATATATCTGCCCTGCTCTTGAACCAATAGATGCTTGGCTTATTTTCAGGCTCTGCTTTTATAAGCAGTGTGATGTAAGAGCTGAATTACTTCTGTATGGCTCTTCTTTTCTTTTTTTTCTTCTGCCGGTTACCTACCATTCTTTTTCTTTACATAAATGCTTTGCTACTTACACGCTCTCAAGCAAGTGCGCTATTGGAGTAAACAATACATGTAAAAGCTCTTATGCTGTGTCCTTTACCATCCGAACTTGTGATGTGCAGGTTCCACGGCCGCTCCATGCATAAGAAAGGAGAGACAGACGTGTGGAAGCATGCTAGTTCTGTGTGAATGTACAGTACGTGCTGTCAACCATGGCGTTTCAACAGCAAATTAACTATGCATGCTGTCACCCTTAAGCCTCTCTGTGCTTATTCAACTGAGTCAAAGAATGTATGGCATGGTAAAGCATCTTGGAAAATATATGGCTGACATTTACCCGGTATAGAGACATTATGATTTCTGAACATATTCTTCTATTTCCACTTATGCTTATGTACCTTATTACCTAGACCCACTGTGTTTGATGCATCTCACAGCCATTGCCTACTGTATATGTAGATGGCGCATGTAAAAAGTTTACATCGCATGCAGAAAGTATTCAGACCCCTTTACTTATGTATGTGAAATGTAGCTCAGCTCATTTGACGCCCATCTCCCTTGATCATCTTTGAGTTGCTTCTACACTTGACTGGAGTCCACCTGTGGTGAATTCAGGTGATTTGACATGATTGGAAAGGTGCATACATAAGGTCCTACAGCTGCACAGCTACTGATGCATATCAGAGCGAAAAAATCAAACCAGGGCTGTTACAATTATGAAATTTCAGTTGACAATTAAATGCCAAACAAATAATTGCGATGATAATAATAGTAATTGTCTTTTCCTGATCATTTCATACCACTATTATAGTACAGTATAAGCCTCATACATACACCTTATGCAGAAAAGAGCCATTTGTTGGCTTTGCAACTAAATCCATGATGCTAATGTCAATAGATGCTCATTGAAATGCATCCTCATCCATAGAAGAAGAAGGGGGCGTGATGATGTCATTAAAAGTGCAACAATCAAACCTTAAACGGTGGAAGACGACAAGGTAATAGTGATGGAAATACGACATTTCTGTCATGTCCAAACATCCAGCTGTTTTTATACAGATAAATGGTCACAATTTTAACGATTATGAAATATAATTGCGGGCAGCTCAAATAATTGCATTCAGGCGATTATGTAATAATTGTGACAGGCCTAGCAGGAGGTCCACGGAGCTGCCAGCAGGGCTCAGGGACAGGACTGTGTTGAGGCCGTCAGCCGACGCCGGTCCCCATCCTACCTCACAGAGCTTGAGAGGATCTGCGAGGAAGAATGGCTGAAAATCCCCAAATCCAGGTGTGCAAAGCTTATCACGTCATACCCAAGAAGACACAAGGCTCTAATCGATGCCAAAGGTGCTTCAACTAAGTACTGAGTAAAGGGTCTGAATACCTATGTCGGTGTGATATTTCAGTTTTTCCCTCTCTAGCCTCTGTTGTTTTGATATATATTTCTTTTATGAACGAGCATAAATGTTGACTGGAGAGTTTCTACAAAAGAAATACAGTCAGCCTGATATGAGAAAATGATTTCAGTAGATAAATATATAGAGATATTGGCAAATAGTACATAATCTTTTAACACTGTAACCTAAAATCCTATCAAAGTATTGTACTATAAGATAAAGATGTGTTTGCTCTATGGTGGATAAGCTATGTAAAGTTATTTGGTATTCTTATCGTTACCTTTATTAATTACCCGTCAATTTATCAGTCTAAATCTAACAGGCATATAACACGAGGAAACCATGAATAATAAATTCAGCATGAAGAGCAGCGGCGGATTGGTCAGTGGGAGGTCTAAACTGTTGTCAACCCATGCAGCCCTTTGAGAACAAATACCCTAATCTTTAAAACACCCTCTGTATCTCACTAGTTATCAGTGGAAGAAGAATTGCACTGGGGATAGTAGCTTGTTTTTGTCTCCTTTTGTTATCCCCCCACTTTCTCTGACCATTTGCAGCAACTTCTGCATAATCTATGCTGTGAGTTAGGTCTCAGTTTCACTATGTAACGCAGTGGTAGGTTGGGAATCGATAACCTGCCAGCGAGAGTGTAAGAGAGAAAGAGAAACAGAGAGACAGAGACTTTGCATGTTCCCAACAGAGTGGAGAGATTTCCATTCTTCGGAACAAAGCACTGATCCCCCAAGAAAATGGCTCACTATTTAGGCAAGAGTACAAAACATTTTACACCCCATAGCCTCTTTGTCGAGAGATACCTAGCTAGTAGTACCCATAAGGATCCTTTTGCGACTGGAACCGTTTGAAATCTTCAACTTATAGACTCAGCAAAGTGGTGAAAGAACAGCAGAGAGATCCAGGTCTGTTCTGGCTTTACTCTGTGTGTCAACATCCAATTTCACCTCATTCCAAAGGTGATTGAAGTCACCGCTGTTTCCTGCTGTTAAAGTCACTGTGATCTTGACACGTACAATACAAAGGGACATTGTCTGAAATCTGTTGGATGCAGGTGTTTTTAAACCTGTGATTGTTGATGGTTAACTGTTTTGTCCACTTGGGGGCAGTATAAACTACTTACAACCAGAAAATGTTGTTGTATGATCACTTTTTCAGGTGCTAATGTTCTCATTTATGCACCGAGCAGCTATGAAACAACAGCATTTTCTTTGAAGTCATGTTTCATGGCCGCCTGGTGAAAGTAAGGAATATATAAAGCAACTTTCACTCTGTTTTCACTCTGTGTTTGGTCTCTACCATTTCCTCTGGGAAATATTTGGCTATTTAGCTGCAGGACCTGAATTTTTTGGGTTTTACTTCCTAGATTTGTTTGAGAAAGTTTAATGCAGGTTGCTCTGTGTGTGTGTGTGTGTGTGTGTGTGTGTGTGTGTGTGTGTGTGTGTGTGTGTGTGTGTGTGTGTGTGTGTGTGTGTGTGTGTGTGTGTGTGTGTGTGTGTGTGTGTGTGTGTGTGTGTGTGTGTGTGTGTGTGTGTGTGTGTGTGTGTGTTGTTCCTGTGCTATGGGCAACTCCATGTTAGAAAACTTGACAGCCAGCTGTGGGAAGAGCAGCCTTTTTAATGTATGAAGTGCTAGTAAATACAGCCTTTTGATGGTAGACGTGTTTACTTGTTGCTCGGGTTTTTGAGTTTGTGTTTTCTGACATAGTATCAAGGCTGTTGAGAACTGTTTTAGATTTGGATGTCCAGGTCTTCACGCTGGTACATGAAGACGCAGCTACAGAGACACAGAGCGTCTTGTGTTCTTTCTGTGTTCCTTTTTATTTTCTCCTTTCAAGTCTGCAAGATTACATTCACAAGTACAACAGCTTGGCGTCCAGATCCTGTAATTGCTTGGCTCAGACCTAGTAGATATACAAATTCATTCACTCTACATACTGACCCTACTATCAGCATTGCAATATTTACTGTACTGTGGTGATGGGTCCAGGTGGCATTTTTCTACTCATCACTTTGAAAGTGTTAATGCTCATGTGGCTAATGTACCCTCTTCAAATTCTTAGCTGGAAGCCAGCATTGATCTCCTGCTGTCTGCTGAGCCAGTCCAAGCCTGGAAGAGTTGTTTGTTTGGAGATGCTCCTCTGCACACCATTGTTGTACTGAGCTGGTATTTACATACCTGGTCCCCTCTGTGTTTGTGTGTGTGCATGTGTGTGTGTGTGTGACCAGCCTGGAGTCTTGCTTTTTCTCTCCTCATCTCTAATCATCCAGCCATTTTCGCCCACAGCGTAGCCGCGTACTAGACTCTTGGCACGTTTTATTGTGTGTCCAGAGGGCAGCCATTTTTCGCCACTTTTTGGTTGTTTTTGAGTTTCAGGAAATGGCAAATCAACCATCATAACACACTCAAGGTCACTTGAACCACACATCTTGCCACTTCTAATTTACTTGAACCGTAACTGAACATTTTATCTCTACATTATTTGCACTTAAGCTTTAGTCACACAGGAATCTGGAGGAGCAATGTTTTTGTGTAAACACCAAGGTGTGCCAGATAAAGTGGTGTGTGTGCACGCGCGCATACGCACGTGTCTGTGTGTGTGTGTGTGTGTGTATACTTATAAAGTGTGAGTCGTCTTGTTGCACCCTCAGGGGTTGATGGCTGAGCTGCTTGGGAGGGGAGCTGCAGTATTTACCACCTGCTATGAAACAAGCCTTCTGTGCAACTGTGATAGTGTCATAGCAAGTGAAATGAAAGTGATGCCTCTCCATATCAATGTGTCCTGTTTTTAGAATAATATTGTCATGGCATTCCTACTTTTATTAGATTCTGTACAAGTGGAGAGTTAGGAGGCAAAAGAGGATACGAAGTGAGAGCGAGGATGACGGGTAACAATTGTCACCTTCGTTTCAGCCTGACAAGCTGTTGGCGCCCTGGGATATTTCTATCCAGAGGATGAGTAGTCTTAGCTAATGTCCATGTTTCAGTGTCACTATATGTCAACAAAATCAGAGATACCTCTACTGAAAAGCTTTTCATGTAAATTAAAAACCGTCTTGATCAGAAACTAGACCTGGTTGAGAATCTATCCAGCTGTGTTATATAACTCTCTGTCTTCTAAACTCTTCTTACATTGGCTGTTTGTTTGCTAGACACCCTGGAACATTATCATCACTAACTAGCTGGACGGGCGACATTGTTGTGTAGATTTTGTCCGGGGGTGGAAAAAAACGAAAATCCCTCAAGAAGAGTGAAACTTTCTCCCTTTTAACATTGTTGCACACGCTCAGTTTTTATTTCTCAATTCTGTCACACTTTCACCATTTAGATCTGAAACCTATTGTTGGTCTGAAACTGCTGGCTCTGCAGCTCAAACTGCATGCACCTCATACAACGGTCCCCTGGGACGCCCAAAACTGCCTTGGGTGTTCTCAACAATGAGATGAGTCAGACAGAGTGGAAATTCAGTTTTTTTTTTTTGTATCTTTTTATAATTTCATCCAAGTTAGAAAACCCCCCCTACCCCCTCGTGCTTCCTGGTGAGAGAAAATTTGTATAACATGTTTTTCTCCTTCCTGACACAGATTTTTCTGTGGAGGAGGATTAGGTTTCTTGAGCATGAGTGCACTTGTCATATTATATGTAGTTTACAGTATTGTGTGCTTAAATCCCTGCCTCCCTTGCCTCTTGTGTATGTTCCCATGTGTTTTGTGAGTTCTAGGTGATTGGTGCAAAAGGGGTTTGTATTAAAACTTTATGCTCTTTGGGATTTGCAGGTTTTCCCACTGGGGGTCTCAGCAGAGCAGGGAGCAACCCTCTGACCATGCTGATGTGTTCACATTGTCTTTGTACCACATGCACGCTGCATCATGTGGGACAGCAGAGAAAATCCTGGAACAGACCCGATACTCGTGATTTGATTCTAGGGGGTTGTTTTTTTTAGTTTTTTTTTATTATGCATCTGTTGCAACACTAACTCACCAATTGCCCAATATAATACTGCTGCTGGCTTTACTGACGTCAGCAGCCATTTGTTATGACATCTAGGAATACTGGATCATTAGAATCAAAAGAATTCAGCATCTCGGTTTCTTCCAACCTCCTCTTAAGATGCTCACGCTGCGACACGGGGAGTGGATTAGGTTGGAGCTGAACACCGAGAGCTGCAGTGAAATGCAGTAAAGCTGACAGAGAACAAGCTGTAAGTTTGGTGGTGAGTGTGATTCATTGGACTGTTGACCTTCCTTTAAGGGAGATGATGAACAACCTGGTACCAGACCCTGGGCCTCAGGCCGTGCTCTCCCTCTCAGCTGTCTGTGGCTTCACCTTCAGCTCACATTCAATCACTCTGGCAGCCATCGACTGATAAATGCCCACCATATGGCTACCTTCCTCACCTCTCGCTCCATCCTGCAAAAACAAACAACAAAATGTCACCACGACTTGCAACGGTGCCACCTCCTTCTCCCAGAAGCACCATATCCCTTCCAATTTGTCCCCTTTGCCCATAATGGTCTGCAATACTGGCACTCTGTTGCCATTGCTAGAGCACATTGGCTTGTAATTACAGTAGCAGTGATATATTTTATCTTCTTCTTTTTTTTAAAGAAATCATTAGAAATAAAACTTGAATCTAGCTGTCTCTGGTATTGTTTTACAGTGAGTGCCATTTTATTGCATTGCTCCCTAAAAAGCACCTAGTCTTTCCCAGTTAAACCTCTCAAACCTGTAACCCACAGTCAAGCCTGACTGTTTTCCTTATCAAAACATGCACACGAGGAATGCCCAAGGGCTTTACCTGTGGAAGAACACTATATTTCTTTGTCTTTTATAAAGGAGATCTGTGCTGGCCTGCAGTGGCTTTCTCTTAAACCCCGTCGTACATGATGTGGACTCTTCCTGCTGGTACGTCTGGGGAAACGAGAAGAGGCTCTTATTATAAGCCATGATGCATTTCTGCTCAGCCTTTGGGATGTCGCCTGTAGGTGGGAGATGGCTTGAGGGTCCTCTGCAAAATTCATTAGCACACACCTCACGTTTAAAGTCCTACATTATTCTGAAATGACAGGTGCAGTGTGCAGGGAGACGTCTTGACGGTGAATTCATAGTGAAATAGGGAAAAAATAAATATTGAGCACTTTATTGGAAACACATGTACTCCTACTTCTTATTCCTGCAATTATCCAATCAGCCAATCGTGTGGCGGCGGCGCAGTGCATAAAATCCTGCAGATACAGATCAGGGGCTTCAAGTTAATGTTCACAGTAAATATCAGAGCGAGGGAAAATGTGATTTCAGCGACAGTGTGTTTATGCCCGAGTCAAATTTGACTGGTTTGAGTATTTCTAAAACTGCTGATCCCTGGGGATTTTCACACATGCAACAGTCTCTAGAGGTTTTTTCAGGATGATAGCACACAAAAAAAAAGGAAAAAAAAAGAAAAGCCCCAGTGAGTGGCAGGTCTGCACGGACGGACAGAAATCCCTTCTTGATGAGAAGAGTCTGAGGACAGTGGTTGGATTGATTGGAGCGGACAGGAGGGCTCTGGTAACTCGGTTAACCACTCTTAACAACTGTGACAAACAAAAGAGTAGCACAAAGTGAAAGTTCAGGTGGAAGACAACAGCAGAGGACCACGTCCGGGTCTTTAGTCAATCAAGTCAATCAGGAACAGGAATCTGAGGCTGCAATGGGTGCAAGACTGGAAACATAGCCTGGTTTGAAGAATCTCAATTTCTGCCAAGACTCACCGAGGGTAGGGTCAGAATTTAGCATCAGCAGCGTGAATCCATGGACCCGACCCGCCTCGTGTCAACAGTGCAGGCTGCTGCTGCTGCTGGTGCTGCTGCAAGAGTGTGGGTCTGTTTTCTTGGCACATTTCAAGCCCCTCAGTAGCAGTCAATCATGGTTTGTATGCCACAACCTGTCTGGGTATTGTTGTTGAACATGTGCATCCCTTTATTGCCACAATTTACCATCTTCTAACGGCCACTCGCAGCACGATTATGCTCCATGTCACAAAGCAAAAGTCATCTCCATCTGGTTCCATGAACATGACAATGAGCTCACCGTACTTCAGCGGCGTCCCCCGTCACCAGATCTGAATCCACTTGAACACCTTTGTGAAGTGGCGGAGCAGAAGATCGGCTGCTTCAATGTGCAGAAATGAGGAATGATTTCTGACATCCTGTTGAATTAAATACCACAATGAAATCAAGTAAAGGAGGCCCTATCCAGTATTAGTGTGGTTATAAATTAAGTGCTTAAAGAATATGAGGGTTGGTTGAAGAATCTGTCACTTTTCATTCTTAATAAACAGCTTCAGTTTGTGCTCTGGTCAGTCAGACTGGTGCAGAGCTTTGTGTCGATGCTATAATGAGACCACCCTGCGAGGCATTAGGTTTTGTAGGTTTCCTTGGAAACACCCATTAATTATGATGCCCTAGTATGAATGAGCACATTATCTAGCAATGCTATGTAACATTTTAATGTTGCTATTTAAATGCAAATTCTGACTTAATGACCTCAATTGAATCCCAATGAATAGTTTCAATTTCAATGTTTTTATGCCTTTTTATGTGCATAAAAAACTTTGAAATTGTTCCAGCATTGCATCATGGTCACTCATTTTCAGAGCACACCCCCCCCCCACTAAAAAAATAAAAGAGCAACAATTGCTCCATGCAAATTGTGGCGAACATTCAGTCTGTTGTTGTACATGCAAAATAGCTGAGAGTCATTAATATAAATATTCCTTTTGTGAATTGATTGTGGAATTAATTCCCTGTAATAAGTGTCGAGATAATAGTGTTAAACATTCCCCACACAGTATTATCAATAATTAGGTGAAACACAGAGGTAAAGGAGACGGTAACGTAGCTCTGGCCTCAAAGAAATTCATAGTCTCTCCAATGCCCGTCGTCATGGAGGGTCCCATCGCGTGCTGTTGAGCACATGCCTCAGCTGTAACCTTGGCCGATCCTCCAGTCCCTGCAGGGCTTATGCCGGTCAGGGTGGGTTGTAATACGACTAATCAGACGCTTTAACTTTTATGTAAATTGCCCTGGCTTATGAATCTTTAAAGAGGTGATGTCAAAGACAAAAGAGGGCGGGATGAGGATCGGTGAGTGAACGGTGAACTGTCAGAGATGTGAGCAGTCTGTCTGATTACCCTGTGCTGCTGCAAAGACACCTTCTCACACACTAATGAAGTCTGATAATTAGCCAAATTGGTGATACTGCAGTCAGAAACTTGCCACAGATATGTCTCGAACACCGCCTGTTTCGAATGTGGCGGCGGTTTGACAGGCGTCTGTCACAGCTCCGACGTTCACACGAGGATCTCCTGTCATCTCGGGGATGAAACGCTCCCGTAGGTTGAAGATGTAGCAATATTTCATGTTTCCTGTTGTGCTTAATGACCCAATTTAAAGGTAAAGGAAGAGAGTAATTGTGGTGCCTTCAGGTGCGATGAAGCAACATCCATATATAGACAGCAACAGATTAACAGTGACATACAGATTAACAGTGTTGCTCAACTGAGGTAACCGTAATTACTGACCTGCATTCTGTTCCACCCAAGGCTCCTTTTTAAGCCGCACACACACTCACACACACATGCACACACTACGGTTGTTGCTGCAGCAGAATGATTTCATGATTCAGGTCAACAAGAGGCCTCCGGCACATAAACCAAAGTCTTCCTGTCTTTCACAACTTAATTTGTGAGGAATAATGGCTCAGATGTACAACGAGGCCATAGTGCTTCACATGTTTTGGCAAAATATATTAGCCTCAAGAACCGAGCTCCCTCGCCGAATAATTAGCGTCAGCGTAACTCTATTTGTCAAGTTCTATAACTATATATGAATTTGCCTCTGTGGCATTCCTCCAAAGATAAATAGACAGTTTGAATAGTCACACAATACACACAGACACATATTATTCACTCTAATACAACCTCGCGTACATACTGCATCTGTGAATTTATGGCTAAGATATATCTCGGCATCGGCGGTACACATCACTCTGTAGACACCATTCAGTTGTTCTGTTCTGTGTAAATATTTAAACGCTGTGCAGTAGAGCTGGGGTTATATAATGAATGGATTAGTTGATTGACAGAAAATAAAATGGAAACTGTGGATTCACAGTTTTGATTTTAATCGTCGCAGTCATTTTTCAAGCAA
Source organism: Trachurus trachurus (assembly GCF_905171665.1). NCBI lineage: Eukaryota > Metazoa > Chordata > Actinopteri > Carangiformes > Carangidae > Trachurus > Trachurus trachurus. The sequence continues at coordinate 12,863,413 of NC_139900.1, forward strand.
AAATGCATGGCGGGAATCTGTTGCTCCTACTGGTTGTCAATTTTAAGGAATTATTACTATGAAATGTATTTATCAAGAAAGTAATAATCAGACTAATTGGCAATGAAAATTATTATTTGTTGCATGCTGACTATATACATCAAGGCTCCAAATACGAGTTTCTGATCCTTTGCTTTTTTTTTTTTTAAAGGGACATCTAAATACTTGTAATGTAATTGTAATGTAAAGGAGTATCTATACATACAATTACATTATAGTCCATTACTTAAAAGCCTCTCCATGCTCAGGGCAGCTGTAGACGTAGAGGATGTAGAGCAGGTTGTCTACTAATTAGATGCTGAACCCCAAATTGCCCCTGATGGCTGTTAGCTCAGTGTGTGATGCATGAATGTGAGTGAATGGGTGAATGTGTTAAACACTGTATTCCTATTTAATTGAATGCACTGACCAGGAGAAGCACTCCTAATATTGTTGTATACCTGACAATGAAGTATTTCTGTGTCTATTTCTACTGTGTATGGTCGATAACATTAGAAAAGTGCTACTGTAAGGATCCATTTCTCTCTGCAGCCTTTTTCTTTTTCTGAAGACCATCAGGAATAGATGTGTTGTAAGAAACATAGTGCCGGCTTTTTTTTCTTTTTTTTTTTCTTCAAACCAACTATTTTGAATTCCATCTGTTTTACTCACAACATCTCTTCATGGCTACTTGAACTTAAAAAGTGGTTTTATGGTAATGTTGAGTCAACTAACCGCACTCAGGAGAGGACAGGGAGACGACTGTGGTCTAGTTGTGGTTAAATACTGGAAAAAACAACGCTGTGAAGGGACTTTTTTTTTTCTTTCCTTTCTCAATATTTAACCCCAAACCACAAACTTTCTTTAACCTTAACGAAGCACTTAATGTGTAAACCACAACCTTAGTGAAACAGGACACACACACTCGTCCCAGGTGTCAGACTCCTGACCGCCCACCCTGCCCTTTAACCCCATGACCTCTCTAAAGATCTCACCCTTCCACCATAGACCACCGAACATCCAGGCTGAGGTAACGTCTCCTCTAAAATGCATTTTGCAACACAAGTCTGCAGCATATAAATATATCCTGTGTGAGATGGTGTTACCTCTGAGATGTATAATGAAGAATTTATTGAAATTCTGGAGCAAAACTTGAAAAATCAACATGTCTGAAAGTTTTGGTGCCTCGGTTGATGATTGGTTAATTAGAAAACTTTGTATATGTTCACTAACTAAAAAAAAACGATGGATGTGCACTTTGTTCATACTCTACAATCTTACTTTTAACTTGAAGTGTGTTTTTTTCCCCCTGCAGTGACACCCTCTTAGTTTAGAAATATTGAAGCTTTTTAGAAATCTAGACAGACTGAAACTCTCTCATCCAAATAAATAAAGATTACCCATGGCACTAAGTGTGTCCATGTTTGGTTCGACTAATAAGATGAGATGTAAGATGAGGCTGTCTCACAAAGTGATGTGATAGTTGCACAATATGTACAAACATAAGCAACTAGTTTGGGAAATGCTTTTTGCCTCGAGCTGAAATAGCCACTAAAAACAAATTGAAATCATTGTTTCAGTTTTTTGTTGAAATTTCTTGAGAGATAGACCAAGTTAAATGGTGTCGATCAACTGCCATAGAAATAAATAAATAAAAATTTTACAATAAAGGACTTTTTGTCTCTAAAAACCAAATATCATCCTCCATTTAAAGTGAACTTAATTAGAAGTTAATGGTTCAGAGTGCAGTAAAGACAACAATATTGTACAGCAGTAAATGGTCTCTGCATCCCTGATGAGGAAGCTTTGGTTTGCATCAAGGGCGTCCGCAGCCATCAGGTAACACAAACATTGTTTTGGGGTTTACTTCATTTTGCAATTAGCTCATCTTCGAGTTTTGCCCTCCGTTAACTTCCCGTCTCTTCTGGGAGATGTAGTCTTTAGGTCAGCAACACAATAAAGATATTTTCCTCAGTCAGTCCTGGTGAGACTTTCCCCGAGTTGCCGTCTTTGCTTCTTTTGAACCTTCTGTCTGTGTGAATATGCAAAAAACCAGATCATATGCTCATCTATCAAAAAATTGCTTTGGAAAACTAGCTTTGCATTTAGTGTGTCCCTCTTCTGTCTTAGCCTGACTTCATCTTGGGTTTTTTGTAATTAGGCCATGATTGGATTAAGAGAGGAAATGCTGGGGACGGGGAGAGACTGTTTCTCTGCTGAATATAATCCACTTTTAGACCAAATGTTTCTGCAGTGTCTCTGATTGTTGGAATTTACTCAGCATCAAAAGTGCTTGGCTGATGGCAACTGACAGTGAGAAATATATACATTTTTCTATGTTGTATTTCTTTTTGTTGAAGTAATTACACTCTTTTTTTTCTTTATATTTTTTGGGCTTTTATTGCCTTTAATTGATAATGCAGTCGAGAGAGTGACAGGAAATGGGGAGGCAGAGAGTGGGGGAATGACACGCAGGAAAGGGCCATCCGACGCGGGACTCGAACCGGGGCCGTCTGCACCGAGGACTGAGCCTCAACATGGGGCGGCAGCTCTACCCAGTGAGCTAAACGCCGCCCCGAAGTAATTACACTCTTAACCATACATAAAATGTATATTTATTTTCATACATGACACTTCAAACCCCAATGCTCACATCTCAAAGTCAGAGAAAGGAACTAATTGGGTTTTTTCTTTTATTTATTTATTTTTTCATTTTTTTGGGACAAACAGCTTAACTAAGTGTTCCAACGCAGCGCAGATGTTTCTGGGTTTCACTTTGTGTGGTGATAACCAATTAATAGATGTGCTGATGCAGCTTCATCACAGCAATTAGTATTGTTCTTTTTTTTTTATAAGCACATCGAACAACTGTTCCTGGACAGAGCAAAAAAAAAAAAAAAACCTGCTGAAAAAACTTGATGACATGCACTCTTTCTTTTTTTATTTTTTTACTCCCTCTCAGTTTTTATAAAATTCTTGGGTTGCTGTGAAAAGAGAGAGGCAGAAGTGAGAGAGAAGGGAGGGAAACAATCTGAAGATGAAGGTTTATCCGTGTGTTTCAAAGAGACTATCTCTCCATGTTGGAGACAATCTGACTGATCTCCCAGAACAAAGGCGGTATGAAAATAACTATGCTTCTGGCGCTGCGCTCTAACTTATTTTAAGAAATCAGCAGAACACAGAGGCCGGTGTAAGTCCACGGCACGATGCAATTAAAGTCTATATCAAAACAGAATCTGAGGTCAGATCTTTTGCAGCTCGCTGTTTGATTGTTTTCCTTATTGCATTATTGCACAGCCAGGATAACACTGACACTGACTGGTGAAATAGCCCCCCTGTCAAAACCCATTCACTCACTGCAAATTAATTCCCGTCTCTTCCCTTTTGCAGCTGAATGGAAGTTTGAAGCCGAAATAATGCGCTTTCTCATTTCGACTGCTCTCTCCATAGAAAGGGAGGTCATTCGTATGAAAATGAATAACCAAGCAGATTGTCTGATTTAACTCACTCCTGTGGGGATGCATATTGCCTGAACAAATGCAGTGATGTACAAGCTGACTTAATTGGAAATAATGAGGAAATGCCCAGCAAGGGTTTTATGTATTCAGAGAAAACGTATAGTTACTGTGAAAGAGCTACACGTTGTAAGATGTATAAATATATCTATACAGTAAATAAAAACTGCCCTGTGACTAAATTACCACTAAATAAGATCTGATTTATGTGGTGCTGTGAAAACAATTTTCTGTGCAGCTTCCCACAATATTCAAAAGTAAATTTAGTGTCTTCTGTGCCCGCAGCAAACAGGTTAGTTTAACATACAAATGCAACCTTAATGGAAAAATAACTAATCCCTGGACTCCTGCTTCTACAAGTAGTGTATATATCTATAATACAAATGCACTGTGACAGTGATGTAGTTTAGGTCCAACATTAAATTTAGCTCTTTGTGCGCCCAGTTTCCTCGATCTGCTTCCTCTAGTTTCAGTGCAGTTTATGAGTTCCTACATTTCCCAGAATCCCCATTCGGTAGCCCCCGAGAAGAGGCGTGAAATAGTTGATTTTAGATATGGGTTTTATGTGTAAGTGGAGAGAGGGAGAGAGGGAGAGAGAGAGAGCAAGAGTGATAAGAAAGTAGCAGCAAGAGAGTTTTTCACTGAACTCACTCAGAGTGTATCATGTCTTGTGGCTGTATTGAATCGCGGTCAAGTGAGGCCATTGGTGAAGAAGTGGGTGGGTTATATTTTATGATTGTGAAATGCCAGAGCAAAGTGGCAAAGTGGTAACTCAAAGTCTGAGAGGTTTTCTTTTTTCTGAAGGGCAATATTTAATGTACGACTGATGGTACCTGAGTAATGTCCCTGCTGTCAAACCGACAGCTCGGTCCAAAACACTTCGGCCTCTACTGAAGACAGTAAACATCCGTGTTTATCTATTCTGCAGCGTTTAAGTTTAGAAAATATGGCAGCAGGATCTGGATCATGCTAACGGAGCAAAAAAAAACTGGAGCTAATTAAAAATAACGATGTGGTGGCTTCTCCAGCTATAAGACAACTGATATCACACACCTGGTGTCTCGTTGTGATCCAACCAGCTCTATACATTCACTTAGAGAATAGGAAATCCCATGGAAACAGGGTTTGATCACCGTGCAAGGCGTTAAAACGCAACCCTGTCTCGGCTACTAAACAGCAACTGAAGTATGTTTAGAAAGAAACATGTGTTAGATTTAAAATCGATTTAACTTTGAAACATTTTTGATGATCACAGTGATTCTGTGTTTTGACAACTCAGTGATAATTAAGTTCTGGATTGCTTCATTGGAAACTGGGCAGGCGCTTTCAAAAAATAAGTGTGATAGCCGTGTGATTAAATCTGTCTATGCTAGATGTTAACACTCTTTCTGTCTTTGTGTAAGGAAAATATACACGTTACAAATTATTCAATGAATTCCAAAAGTTCCTTGTTATTCCTCCTAAGATGCTGATTGGTCCAAACCGTAGTGGTCTGGCTACAAGCCGATAGCTTGAAGCCAAGTTGGATTCTTGTCAGCGAGAAATCCAGCGGCCATACAAGGTTATGGTTGAATAAAAAAAGACAAAGTCAAGTGAAAAAGTCAATGACTTTGGACGACTTTAGACAAGATACATTCACTTTAATCATAGTCTGAATCATATGATAGGTTTTTGTTTTAAATACTTCTCAAACACTTTATAATAAACTAGCTGTAGACCTGTCACAATGATTACATGATGGCAGTTATTTGAGTGGACTGCAATTATTCTACACAATCATAAAAACAGCTCGATGAAACTCAGAAATGTCATATTCCCATCACTATTTCCACATTATTTTCAACAGTTTGATGTTTGACTGGTCCTCTTTTAATGACATCATCACATTGTGCCCCCTTCTTCTTTTTCTTCTTCTTCCATGGTTTAAAGGGATAGTTCACCCAAAATTCAAATTTCGACTAGGGGCTGGGAGAAGTTTCAGAGTCCTCCGTGCCTTCTCTGAGTTACAGAGGGGCTCTGTGCAGCACTGCATGTCCATATGACGGTTGCGAACGGAGCTCACTTTTCTTCGTCCAAAAAGACACACCAAAAAACATCCAAATACCTCCATAGTGCTCATCTGTAATGTCCCTCTTGTATTGAAGCCCCAACATGAGAAATTGTCCCCAAAAAAATTAAATAAGTCTATATTTTAAACTTGTTTGTAGCGGAAGCTCCCAGCACTGCTCTTCCTGGTCCGTCCAAATCTCCGGTGAGAAAGCACCGGTGTCAATGCAAATCGCGGTGCTTATATATTATATATAATATTCGATGATTGCATTTTGATGAGCATCTACAGTATTGACATTAGCATCATGAATTAAAGTGCAAAGCCTAAAGGCAAACAGAAACACAGTTTTTATTTATATGTTCACATGTTTATGCCAATAAATGGCTCTTCTTCTTACAGTAGGTGTATGTGTATTATTAATCTATGTTTAGACTTGTACTATAATAGTGGCACAAAATGAGCAGAAAAAGACAATTACATTCTTAATTGCAATTATTTGTATGTCAATTAATCCTCAAGTAAAGTTTGATAAATGTGACAGCCCTAGGAATTATAGTTATATTTCTGGCCTAAAAGCATTTTGCTGTTGTTGTTAATGCTCTACAGTTACTTAGTAATGTCACTGAATAATAAAGTTCACTCTTTTTGAAAGTATACATTGAATATAAAAACATGAATTTCAATTTCTTCCATTCAAAATGAGTCCATAAACAAAACCTGTTATATGAACAGCACATTAGCGTAAATCAAGGTAGAGAAGTTGTTGACAGGTTGTTTGAGGCAGGAGTCATTCTTCATCCCGCTGCAGTCTCCAGAGCACAGCACAGCACCTGCCAATTATACGCCTTATTTTCAGATGGTTGCTTTATCTTTGTTTTTCTGTGGCTCAGGCTGCATTACGCTGTGCCACACTGTCTGTTAGTTAAGTACAGAAGCCTCTTTGGGTGATTGAGGTACAGAATTAAGGGTAATCAAAGGACGCTTTATTACACTGCAGAGCCACTGTTTATATTTTTTTTATTTACTCTATACAGTACACCACCTTTTTTTTTTTTGACAAAGTAAGAATTTACCACACCACCACTATTTCTTAATACCTTTACAATGGCTACATGGAAGACAGAGATTCAGTTTGAAGTGTTTATTTACTCTGTACTCTGGTCTGACTCTGTAACACTTATCTGATTAATCCTACTACAGTTTGCAAGTTTTCTCCTCTTGTTTTATGTCGCGCCGGTGCTTTGGGGCGTTTTTGTTTTTAGTTCCACATTCGTCCTGGTTTTGGTCCCAGTATTGATTCTAGTGCACAGCGCCGTCTTTAGAATAATTTTCTTAGAATATGGTACCATTTGACAAAACAACCTCTCCAAACACAAAGAGCCCACTGGAGTTTCTTTGTAGTGTGAAACTAAGTTAAACCATACTCCCAATTTTATTTTGTATTTTCTGCTGTGCAAAGCCAATAAAGAAGTCGTCCTTGCACTGTGCTTGAATGTCTCATGACATCAACACAAATGGATGATTCAGGGATTTGAAGGAGTCAGATCATGGGCGTCTCAAAGAAATGTTACCTTGTCATTCGTTGTCGCTGGTTTCTTCTGTTTACCCATCTTGAACATTTAAAGTGGGTCTTCCTATTCCCCCTTTTTTAAAGAAGTTATCTCTAGAAAGACAGTCACAAGTCATTCATGTGGAAGAAAAAGGCAACTAGAAAATCTGAAAAATTAATTGCAACAGATTTTTTCCCCCAAGCAAGTAGTCCTTAACGTCTTTTTTTTGTCTGATTAATTCAAAATAAACAAAGCAAACAAGTGTTTTTTGTAATTAAGATGATGCAGGTGTTATAAAAAGTACAAACTGTTCTATGAGATACAGTACTGTCACAGATTGATGCAGACTTTTTTTTTATAACAGAAATGTTATACTTTTTAGAATTCCAACAGAATGTTAAATTATATTGCATCTGGTTTTGGCCTGTTTTTTAACTTCCTCCTTCTTCATTCATTGATTGGAATATATTTCAGCTTTATCTCCGCTATCAAGAATTCCTTTCAAATAATGGGGATAAGTGGAGCTTTCTTTGTACTGATGCGATGAGAGGCACAGATCCCATGTGTGGAGAACTGGTTTTTGGTTCTTAAGATGTTTCTTTTTGTTGTTGTTGTTGTTGCATCTTTGAATAAGGGATGATCATAAACTCATTTGTGAATTTGTCAAGTTTGTTCAAACTTCGATCCCAACAACCAGCATGAATTGACTTCATGTCACAGCTTCATAACCGGCGATGCATATTAATGCTGCTGCGTGTCCGTATTTGCTACATCACTCTGTTTATTTGAATGCGATTACAGTGTTTGTGTTAATTCTCCCTCCTCCTCAGCGAGAGAGGCCCACGTCTCCTGTCAGTCTTAGCAGAAGATGATAATCTGTGCACATTCATGTCGATCCTAAAATAAAAAAAGTGCTATTTGCAGAATGCTCATGCCTGAAGTGCCGAAGTTAATTGGGTGCACAGAATAAACTGAAGGAGCACATTCATGACGAGCCACAATAATCATGTTTTATGCTCAACACGTTGCTTGTTATGATTCTGGATCAGTAGAGCAGCCTATATTGAGTGATGACTTCTTTCTAATTAGATACAATATGCAAATAGGGAACACCAGGAAAGCTATTGAATATATTACCAACTTCATAATATGCACGTGTAAGAAATAAAGTCGTAGCAAGACGTGCTGTCGTAACCAATGTGTTCCCAGAGGTGGCTTTTTATATAGAAAAACAAATGAATGTGATACCGCGGCCGTTCGGATTTATGTGTTCATGTAATAGTACAGTCGGGTTGTGACTGACAGTCGGAGCTCTGCTGCTCTCCTCTGGGAAATGTTTCTCTAGCAAACGCTTGATGTGCATGAGGCAGAGTTACACCCGCTCTGAACACTGATTAGTTGGCTCCAGGCTCGTATGAATTATGCTCTTTGTGTCAGTAGCTCTTCCTGGAAAGTTATGTCTTTGTCAGCGAGGGATGTACTCGGGCCAAAGTTCAGAGGTCAAAAGTTAAACCGTGATTGAGATGAAACCTCACACACTCGGATGCATCCCTCTGAACGTGAACATGAAGGTCATTGAAAGTTTTAAAGGGAGATCACAACAAGAAAAAAAAAAGATATTCTATGGAAATATTAAGCTGCAGAAGAATCCCTTTAAGCACCACACTTATTACGACTATCTATGCATAGCCTGTCCACTTGGGATGCTGACTCACCTCCTCCAGGCAATTTATTTTGAACTTTCCCATGTAGCTAGCTGTAGTCCATTCATTATCGTTACAAATCTTACTTGGGGAGAAGTAAGACAACAACTCACACTGGAGCCCTGAAGTATTGGCTTTTTTGACAGGTTGCAATAGAGAAAGATAAACCTGTCAGTATGAGTGAATAATTTGTTTCTCTTGACATTCGCTGTGGGATTTGGAAGGCTGCTACTGTTTGTTATAGCCTAAGGAATAGTTATACAGACAATGGGTGACACAGCTGCGATTACAGCTATCCTCACCAGATTGAGAGAGGGAGATAAGGGAAATCACAGAGTCCCTTTGGGAGGAGCTGGAGAGAGGAGTAGGCCTACTAACTTGCATGAGTTTATCCTGATGAAATGATGTGAAGTCCAAGTTTCAGATTAAGGCCAAACATTAGCAGCCGACGCCTGAAAAAAGCTTTTGAAAAGCAACGTTAAGATAAAAGGAAAGAAAGCAGAGTGTTTCTTAACAGCGGGCCCCTTAAGTAGAAAAAAAAGACTAAACACGGGCCATGCATTTAACAGTGGGTCTCTTTTCAGAGCTACAGACGTCTCATTTTTAGTTCCTCTCCACTCCTGTCCTTTGTAGCCAAGACTAAGAGACGTTTTCTACTTGTCACATTATGGAATGTTAATACTTTTATGACTTTGCGGGAGCAGATGGAAATCCTTAATAGGAAAAGAAAGGGGTGAAAAAAATGAATTGATATTCTTCATTTTTCTGTCACCATGGAGAGAGAGAGAGGAGTGGAGTGGATGCAGCATTCATCTGAAAACTTCTGATATGACAAGAATCAAATTATACACAGATGTGCCGAGCAATCTGTTTGCTTTCTGAGGCTGTATTCTGAAGCAACTAAAGCATGCATATGTATTTTAATAAACAATGCACAGGGATTACTGTATTCTGTTTTTATCTGCTAATGCAGTTTGAATAATGTAATTGTTTGGCCCATATTAAAGACAGTACCGTTGGAGGAATTACATTAAGAGTGGGAGAAATCCCATAGATGGAGGGGAAAAAAAAAAACCTTATCAAATCAGAGTTGGTGAAAAGCCCCTCGCTCACACATGTGCACATACAGATATTCCTCCGCCGCAACTGAAGGAAGCAATCCACTTAACATGGAAATTGTCCTTTCATCTTTTAGGAGAGAATCACTCTGAGGAAGTTAAGAGGCAACTAATCAACACAGTAAAGGAGATAGTGCAGCTGCAGCATCTTTGGGCAAAAAACTTCACTTTTGCACTCTGCGAACCCAAACAATGTCATTTCCTACATGTGATAAGAGCTCTAAATGAAATAATTAACTTCAGCTTGGCTTTGGTTTTAACGTCTATATGCCTCGGCTCTTTCATTACGTGTGTGTGTGTGTGTCTCTCTCTCTCTATAAGAGTGTGAGTCCGCTGTGATTCATGAAGGCCCTGAGTCTTTGTGGTGCAAAGTGCCAGGAAAAGACATCGTTCCTGCTGCGACACGTGACGGATGCGGTCTGCATCACGCAGCCGTAGTGTTGCCGCGGGGGTCGGAGCTAAGCTATTCTCCCCGCGTGATGGCTTACAAGCTCCGGCATGGTGGAACAGCATGTGAAATATGGACACTACCACTGCCACGTTTTGACTCAGCAGCCAGTCAATTGACCTCAAAGGCCACTTAAGATTTGAGTGTGTAATATTTCATCAGATCGAATTTGCATTAAAGCACCTCTTTTGTGCCCACCTCTTCATTTATTCGAATCAAACCAGCAGAACGGAGCTCTTGACTTTGTCTCTTACACTGGCCGGACAGAGCCTTGAGCACTTACACTCATTTACACCTTTTTTGTTGCTGCGCTTCTTCCTCCCACGCAGTTAGGCTGCGTGCAAATGACAGATCAAGGTCAAAAAACGCTGCAATAACCCAAATCTTTTTTTTGAATCTCTCTAAAACGTCAACATCTTTCTGCATTTTCCTGCATTCTGTCGTCTTCATTTGAATTTCTTTCATATTTGATATCTGACTGTTAATGTGTGATTGCAAAGGAAAAACCAGGAGGCGGCATGTAATAGGATGTTAGAGAGACAAAAGAGCATAGACTGAAGGGATTTGCGAACATTCACACTCGGTGGAAAAAGATGATGTAGACTTAAAAGGCAAACAGTGTATCTTTGATGGGTGGGTGTTACTGTTAGAACCACTCTCAGCTCATGTGAAGTGAAATGAAATGAAACAACCAGTAAATGATATGCATAGTTTAGCCTCTTACTTGGGACATCTGAGAGCCCATTGGCTAAACGAAATCTAATTAGGTTTGGAGTAAACCACATTATTGCCTCATTACCGTTAATTGACCTCTTGGAGACCTGTTACTGGAAGACTGGAGAGGATGCCTGTATACAGACAGAAACATTAAGAGGGTATGTTGAGAAGACTGAGGAAGTGAATGGAAAGCGCATTAGGAAAAGACATTACTCCATTCAACACACATTCACCCCTTCAGGATGAGTCTCAGTCTTTCCGTTTTGAACTGAGACCGTCAAAAGGGGGGAGGGGCTGATAAATCAACTAATAAATACAGTAAGAACCCGAGACGTACGGTGGAGTGTCCCAATATCAAAGGAGAGACAGAGAAGCTAATTTTCCTTTACTTTCACATGTGTGTTGCCTGAGGCTTGCCTTTTGAATGCTGCTCACTTTTCAACTAAAGATGAATCAGGGAATCTCGCGAAGGTGTGATGGCGTTATCTGACAGTTATTTTTAGATTATTGTTATCTGTGGCCTGGTCTTTTAGGGCAAAATGATGGCTATCAAGCAGTTCAAATCAGGGTCACCGGCGAATCCACAAAAAATGTAGGCCTAAAGGAAAAGGAATCATAAAATATCATTTGCAATACATGTACTGTATAAGGGGACCCTGTTGCAGGATCCCATAAGGAGGTATCCAACTCATAAAGGCAGAGGAGGAGGAATCCCCTTAAACCATCTCACATCAATAGGCATCCATAGCTTCAGGCTCACTCCCATTTTGCCTCATTAAATTCTCATACAGCCCTCATCAAAACACATCTTTCATCTAGACACAGTGTCGGTGCTGCGTAGAGACCAGACTGCACCACTGCCGATAAGAATTCATTCCATGGCCTGCATGCTGCGGACGGACGCTTGCTGCTAACACAGTGGGATAAGCAGTTTGTTTTTGTTTTCTCCTCACAAGCAAAATGGATCCTTGAAGATGTATAGGACCTTTGAAGTTAATCTTCCAGCAACAGCTGGTGCCAAATGTGCTTGCCCACTGAAATATCAGCTGTGCTCAAATAAAGTTGAAATATATGACAACAGGGGAAGAAAAAGATGGATATCCAGAAAAAAAGATTTGTGTTATTGTGGAGGGGTGGGGGTTCATTCACAAAAGTAAAAGTTAATACTCTGGGGTATTTTTGTTTTCTCTCTATATATATATATTTATAACTCAGAGCTGTCAAGAATAAACTTTTCAGGCACAACCGTTCGTTTTTTTAATTAATTTTTCAGTTGAACAATATCAGTTATTTTCCCTCACAGATTTTTATTCATGCCAGTTTATGTTTTTTTTAGTTTTTCTGGATGCTTTCTCAAAAGTCGATGCTGTTGCTGCGCGGCCAACATTAACAGCTGTTCAGCTTCATCATTTCTTCCTTCACTCAGCAGTCGGCCCGTCTCGTCACTCTCAGACACTCAGAGTCAATGTAGCATCCACTTTGCAAAGCCCTGCTCCGAGTATGTTTTGTATCTGCCTTGTGCTGTAAATGAAGCTCTGGGCAACACTGCTAAGTAAACAGCTGTTAATGCTAATGCTAACTTTGTGGTGATAGCAACTCTTTCAAAAAAGCTCCTTTCAAAACGGGCCATCTCGCTATGAATAGATCATGTTTGGAGTTCTGGAAATATTTTTCTATTTCCTTTTGAACTAGTTGTTGATGCAGACTTGAGATTCAGACTCAGACTTTCAGTTTCTTTCATTTGATTATTAATGTTTCCTTTCACACAGCCGGAGAGAAACTCATATTGAATATTGACAATTTCCCCATTTTTCTCCTTCTGTTGGTTTTGGTAAATGGCAGTGAATGTGTCACATTTACTTATTTTGCCATTGCAATAAATAAAACTCAATATAACTTATCTACTGAGTCACATATGATACTGAATACACATTATATAAAGGTCAACGTTTACTTTAGACTCACCATCGTGACAGCAGAGTATTAATTACATGTTGTTGTGTTTTTTACCTCAGTGGCTCTCGGAGGGCATTTTTGACTTTTCTGCTACATCTGTTATGTACACAGTACTTTTACCTTTTGACTTTGTTTTTAAAAATAGAATATGTTATGTCCTAGCATCAAGCAAATCCATTAAAATGTTATAAATGCTTGAATGGCCTGTTGCATAAGAGAGCCTCCTTGAAAGATGAATAGATCTATTACTGTGTCTTAGCTGATATTCCTGGTTTATTGTATGTGTAATGTGTGTGACAAGAAGTGTTTTATAGATTCTTCATTCTGATATTTCTATATGCCTGTGAGTCTGTGTATGCGTGTGTGTGGTTGTATGCGTGTGAGTGTGTGACACCATTGTGACAGACATCATCGTCACTGATACTGTGACTATACCTTGTCAGGTGGCTGGGAATAGTTGTACATGGAACTGCACCAAACCTAAAGTATCTCAGCCACTAACACTACAGATGGATATTGATGTTTTTGACGTATGCGTGCGTTGCGGGGACTGGCACTTGTCAAGCCTGCTGCTAGTGAGTGTATTTGCATGTGTGATCTTCACCGCACGCATATTCAAAGTTTATGCGAAGCAGCATGCATTTGTCTGTGATGTGTGCTGTGTCTATATATAGTATTTTTGTTTTGATGTATTATTTCACTGTGGATTGCCACATTTGAGGGCTCTCAGGTTTCCTCCTAAGTTTGTTTATAGAGCTTCTATTTCAGTGTTTGTTTTGTGTTTGTGTTTTTTTTAATTTTCTTTTTTACGTTAGGGATCTCAGTTCAGCTCCACACACGAGTCCTTCACTTGTAGATCGGCGCAACCTGCTGCTCGAATGCCACACGTCTAATACTCAAGTGCCTGAGTCTGAGTCACCTTGTGTCAGCCGTCGTTGCCGGCGAGTCTGAGCAGTGAGGTGACTGTGGCTCTTTTCAAGCAGCGGTGGCAGAAGCTGTTGTTAAATACATATATGCCCATACTTTTCACGAGAGGACGGGAAAAACAACCCCCGCGCCAGGTTGGCAGCAAAGGTGTTGGAAACTTATACTCCAGCAGAAAATTGTTTACTGTGAACACTGACCCTCAAGAAATCTTTAAAGTAACAGTTTCTCAAAGGTTGGCCCCCTGTTGTGTAGGTTTTAAGATCCTGGAACACAACAAATTGCTTTTGAGGAGCACTAACTGTACGTTTATGTATTTTATAGCTTATACAGCTTAGGAAAGAGACCAGCTACACTCTTTGTTTTGGTCTTACTTGTTAGATTGGACAAATATGGGTGGCCCAATGGCGTCTGATGCTTGATCACCACTACATACATAATATTTACTTACAGTACGACAAAAGGAGATTTCTTTGAATCTGTGTCAATATTTTGAAAGAATTGCTTTAACCCAATAAGCCCTCTCAAGTCTGTTTCTTTATCTGTCGTCTCACTGACTGTGTTTGTGTGCATACTACTATATAAAACCTTATGTTTCTCCACATTTCCATTATGTATTGAACCAATAAAAGTTATGTAATGTGTACTCTGTGCTGTTGTGATCCCTGAGATATAAGCTGCTCGGCTGCAGTGACTAAGGCACTAACACTTTCAGCGTTTTCATGATCCACTTAATGAAAAAAAGAATATCTTTTTATACAACAGAGGGTAACTTATATAGAGCACATAAGTACATCAGTTCACATGGATCGGTTTTAAAAGCTAAAGAGAGAAATGTTTTCTATATTACAGTACATCAAATAACTCTCGATCCCACTGACAATCAATGTCTGACTCTGCAGCTCTATGCAGCTTGTAGCTCAATGTGTTTTCTTTTTCTTCTTTTTTATTACTCACAACAACAAAACCAAAACAACGCTGGTTTATATAAGCCAGTCTCAACCCAGAAACCAACTTCAGTCCCAGTATGAACCTCACATCTACAGTACATTCACACCACATAGCTAAACATTTGTTCTCCGATTAAACAACTACCCAGTAATCAGAAAGTTCTAGCAGCACTAAAAACTGAAGCTTCAATGAATCTTCAGACTTTTAAAATATTTTAAGAGTTTTCAAATAAAGATGGGACATTTGTAAGATTATAAAACACATTTGAATTATCTTATCAGCTCCATTTGTCTCTATTAATGTGGCTTTACAGGATTTTGTATCTTATTGCAAAAATAACATCTTTCTGTGCATTTTGTGTGGAGTGAATGTTATATCTTTTCATCCAAATGGTTATAGAAAAGTTTTTGAGTTCTCTTGAACTGCCCTCAGAGTGACTCTGAGTGTTGTTAAATAACCTAGGTTTTTCAAAAGATTGCCAGTTATGTGTTTTTCGGAAAAGAAATGGATGCCAAACTGTGTGACTGGAATAAAATTGACTTATTTAAAAGGGACAAACTGACCTGTCCTCTGTGCGTTAAGTGCTATAAGTAAATGATTCACATGATGATTACAAGTTGCATTGTTTTCTCAAATCTTCAGCTATGACGTCAAATATTGATGATTGACTATTATAGTTTGAACAGATTTGACTGACGCAACACATCTAAATTCAAAAGTTGCTTAAAAACTTTTATATAGCCAAAACATTGGCATCATTTAAGAAAGATATTTGCAGGCCCTTCATTTTGGACTTTTAGTGAGTGCACATCAATGGGACAGTGCTCTGTTTCTGTCTGAATGTGCAATTAGCTGTAGCAACTCGGATAATCCAAAGGCTTGTTGTAGAGGGATAGTTTTGGAGTCTTCCTGCTCCCAATTAACAACTATTTTCTCTTTTTTGTTGCCTCAGTCAGCACGTACTGTTTGCCAACTATTGTGGGCCTGAGAGGAAAATTGGGGAGTACTTTTACATCGAAACCACTGAAGCCAGAATCTGCATCACTGAAGAGAGGAAATCAAAGACACAAGGTCTATAGTCTAGCAAGAGAGTTGCAGAAAGGAAAACCTTGTGTTGATTCAAAATACATGTTGTCGTGTTGTTTCTATAGAAAAGCGTGATGCTGCTTTAATCATCTCACTTATGTCCTCTTTAATGAGGTGGTCATGTATTATAAATATCCTTCATGCCCAATTGAAAACACCAGCTCCAGTCATTCATGCAATTACTGTAAAATCTCTGGTAATTGAGATCTACAGTGGTGTCTTTTCAACCTTTTTTTTCACTCCTTTTTTTGTAGCACTATAGGTGGCAGTAGTTGGAGGACTGGAATTTTTTAGGTCGACTCTGCCATCACCTGCAGTATATTGTGCACCTTCTCTTCTATTCACGTTAAGCCCTTTTTATTCGGGTATAATGTTTGCGGCAGGAGCTAAGACGGTTTCACCAGCTGCACTAAAAAGACCTTAATATGCACCCACAGACCATCTTTTTTATCCCTATTTAACATTGCAGGCGAGTATATGACTTCCCCAGATGAAAAGGATGCGATGCGCCGAGCTTGCACGGACACAGCCTGCTGCTTTAGCTGCCGCTGTGATTATTTACAACATAATGAGGAACCGTCAGAAGTTTCCAAAAGATTTGCAGAGCCTCTCTGATCCACTTGGCTCATCTTAAAACGAATCTAAGTGTCTTTCTTTGTCATTGATCACAGTTCACAGCTCTCAGATTAGGAAAAAAACAACACATTTTACCCATTGTTGTTGGTAATTGGTTGATACATTAAAAACCATATATAAAACATATCTTGTTCTAACGCCAAAGAGATTAATTATGCAATTTTAAACAGTGCTCTTTATATAACTACTTAAGATGATTAAATATTCATAATGTGGAGATATTATGGGGTTTCCTCCAATAGCACGTTCAAGGAGTTTGTTTACCAAGTGTTTTTTTTCTCACAAGGCCCACTTCATTCACAGCTGACATTATGTGTTGCAAATGAATAACATACAACTTCATGCAGTCAGTAGTCATTTTTCAATTTACAGTATAACACTGAATATGTAATTTCTGCCTGCGATTTCAGTTCTCAAGTATACATGCTGCCATATTACTTAAGCATCTGTGGAAAAATGAGTCTGTTTGCCATGCCCTGATAAGCTAGCAGAGGTTAGCACACACTGATTTGACATGAACACTAATAGATGCTGTTGCATACAACAACAACACTTAATTTCACACTGTGCTGGCCCTTAACAAAGACTGATCTGCCATCGCTCCACCTTTGTTGATGCTGAATAGACCCACAGTTTATTGTTCCATGAAAAACAAGTCAATGGCCGTTTTAGTTGGAAGAACAATGAGACTCAGGGAGGTGTGTGCTTAATGTGATTCCAGATAAGTGATGCATTTTTGGAAACAGAAAGAAAGGAAAAAAGAAAATATTATTTTCCCCGCTGACAATCAGTGTCTTGTGCGCCTTAGACTGGCTGACATGAAAGACCCTCTCTTTGTGCCCTAACTGTTGAGACTCTCCCGATAAAAGCATCTTCTAAATGAAATGAAAACAGGCCTTAATGGATATCCTTAATGGCTATCCTCTAAGCTTGACAACTACAATGGCAGCATTCTTTTTTAATCAGATTGAGAGGAAAATGGAGATTTCTTTTTTTCTCCCCTCCTCAGAGATCTGTCGTCAGTTTGGCTCCCGGTGACGAAGTAAAGACTTCCAGCTCAGTTACATCCATTGTAGAGCAGACCTGGCTTATAATGCTTTCTATATGCAATGGTTTTGGGAAAGTGCAATATATATTACACCTAGTTGGATACATGGGTGTAGAAATTGTAAATGCAGATGGGGGCTTAAGATCGAGTAGGTGGAGAGACTTCTTGATTCATTTTCATGTAATTGCCTTTTGAGGTCCCTGTAGCAGTGTGTAGACCTCTTTATATAGCAGGGCACTAAGTGGAGTACAAATCGCTGCGTAATTTCTTCAGTAACCACTGACATTTGTGCAGGAAAAAATAAAGGGCTTCATGAAGACTTACTAATAACAACTTTTAAAAAAAACAAAACAAATCGCTCTGGCAGTGCAGTAGCTCAGGAACAGATCCAAGGGAAATATAGTGAAAACCAGTGTCTTCAAAAGACATTGTATTAAAAAAGTGATGTTCATTTCATCTTTTTTTGTACCAGCTGTGACAGTGAGGCTCATATTGTTTTCACCTTATGAGTCTGTGAGCGTATCATCATCACAAAAATGTAGTCCAGGAGACACCTGCTGTAATAGGGACTACCGCTGAGTTGATTTTAGCACTTTGGCAGGTGTTTATTTTTCTGTGGGCAGATTTTTGTCACAGCAATAGCAGTGCAATTGTGTGCCAAATACAGTCATGAAACGTTGCAGGTGTGTGGTTCACATTAATATGAAGCCAGAGTTCACAGATGGGGGGGCATGGTGTTAGACCTGTGAATACTCACTACTGGGGTTGTAATGGGTTAAAGCATTAGCATGTTGATGGGAGTTGGAGTTGGTGTGATCCTGCTGCAAATTCACAAACCACATGTTTTCAATAGCTTGATTGAATTCATTGCTGGTTACATAGATATTAACTCATGTGTTTTAAGGTTCATAGAAAAGATTAGTAACACAAAAAACATGTGCAAGCATGCTGGTGGAAACAGCTTGCCTTAGTTTTAACTTCCCTCCACAATCCTTTTGTAGAAAATGTATTATTTTTTTTTCCAATAAAGATAAACAATACTTTTAATACCAGAAATATTAAAGTGTTTTTTTGTTTGTTTAATGTTGTGCCATTATATCCTATAGATCATTGTTTTTACTCATTGCTTCATGTGGTTATGGATGATATGTGACCATGTGTATAGTTTCCTACTAGAATTAGTCTCATTAACCTAGTTGTACTTATTTTAGGCAGGAAACACACAGGAGATTCAGTTTTTTTTCTCTCCAATGCATCTTGGGGGGAAAACAGTGAATGCAGGTGCTTCTCTCTGAGCACACATGTCTGAAATCTCTATAAAACACTGCTCTGAGCCACTTTCAAATGCAGTACTTTCACTTTTTTTTTTAACATTGTGCCCCATCTACACGCAAGGCAAGGACATCATTACAGTAGTAGCCACCCTCAGCATCAGTCCAGGTCGATAATATTTCTCGAAAACCATTATGGTTGTGTATTCCCCTGGGGAAGGTGTAAGGTGGGAGAAAATAGAAGCGCTGGCATGATGGTATCAAGTGATCTAATCACTTCTGGAGCAGAACCAGATAGTGAAAAGTGATTTCTTGTTCTTTCTGTGTCACTATGCTTGATACATGATGGAACAAAGATAGCAGTAATGAATTCCTGGCATTGAAAATTCATAATTTTTAGTTTCTGAATATTGTCGGTTATAAGAGTGGCTGCAATTTCTGTATCTGTGCACAGAATGAGGTACAAGTGCCCGGGCACATACAGTACAGTACTTCACACTGCGCAGTTTGTGAGGAAGTAATCAAATGCTACTTATCTTCATCCTCATTATAATAAACAGACATCACAGTCACATATGGTTGTGGTAGACAATGACCACAGATGGGTGATTAGTTGAAGTGTTCTGAAGGCCATGCTGTTCTTCTACCAATTGATATGGAGCTTGGGGCCCCCAGTGTAAAATGAAGACTGTAATCACAGATCCTTCAGAGCTGTAACTCAACACTAATGAAGAGCATCCATGTACTTCTTAATTTTTCTGTGCTGGATGTGGCCATACAAGCTCACTTTTAGAAAACGGCGAAGCATCTAAACATCAGATCGAGATCAGATTTGAATTTATCACCACTTAAATTACTTCTTTCTGCAGTTCTTCTTTACCTTTAATTTATTCATATATAGCTTCAAAGATGCTATGAAAGTGTCTTAAAGATTTAGGGTCCATTACCTTAGATGTAGCTGCCTGTGTTCTTAATGAATCACTTTGCCTCATAGCATCCCATCCATGCTAATGAATATGGAGTGAACAGATAGCTGCACCAGGTATCATAAAAATGTTGCTTAAAGCAGCTTTCCGAGCCTGTTTTTTTTTTTTGAGAGGTATTAATGGCTTTGTGAGTATTTGGATGATTAGCTCTAGCTGGGATCGAAAGCAAGCATTAATCATATGTTTTGATCGTGTGGATTTGAGGGGAATCTCGGCACTCTGCTCGGAGAAGCCTGTGGAGGTCACTAATTGAAGTGGGCGGGGGGGCTGCTGAGAGTGTGATCCTGTAACCTGGATCTATGAGACGCGTTGATGAGTCCTGAAACATACCTTCCTAGTCCGTATTTGAACAAGTGTACATCTATAAGCCTTGTACTCAAAAGGTCAGGCTGTGGGAAAAAAAGACCCGTCAGTCCTGCTGCTGATAAACACATTTTCTCATCCAAACCACATTCAACACCAGAATCTTTCAGAATATTTCTTAATGTCCCATCAAGGGCAATAAGCAATGTGTAGGGTGGGTAGATTTATTGTCACTTAAAGGATAAACCACTTGTGATGGCTACTGCATGTAAATCCATCTGGATTAATGTCCCTCAACTAATGCAAGTGCAGATTTAACAGCCTCCCATCCTTTCGGAGAGACTTCGGCAGCATAAGATGGCTGGAGTGCAAACCTCCTTGTTGCTAGGATTCTCACACTGTGATGGAAAAACATTTTTGCTCCGTCTCCTCTTCTCATTCTAGCCTCGCCTCGGTCGGCCTCCGTGGAAACTGGAGAGAGGAGGCAGTGTGCAGATGGACGGTGATAAGGACGATGGGGGAGGGAAACAGAGATTTTTTAGAGAACTGATAAATGACAAAAGGAGGATGATGGTGCGATTATCCCGGCCCAGCATCCCGAGGAATCATGTCTGTATTGGACGATTCAGTACCTCTTGTTTTATGGTCCGGTGCCAGTGCGGGATGTTATGTGCTCTCTGTGTAGTGAACTGAAAGGTGAGGTCATGGAGGTGAATGTGGGAGATGGAAATACAGGCACATCTAACTTTTAACACATAACACGGCAAATACAGCACAGGGGAAATTACTTGTTGTCGTGTCAGGGGGAATTAAATAATACTTGTTACCGTTCATTATTGTTATAATGAAGCTTGGGACTGAACTGGGATCTTCGTTATGACTCCTGCTCCGTCGACTCACTTGAGCTACGTGGTGAGAGTCTGACCCCGGACCCATCCCTAAAAAATCATACAATATACACTACAACGACGGCTCACTGCTTGGCAACAAAACCAAAATAGTTCAGAGGTGAGTGTTATTGTTCGGTGTCCATCACGGCCTCAACAAAAGAGCTCTTCACTACATCTGCAGAAAGCCGAATTTCTTGCCTCGGCATCCGCTGTCTGCTTCTTTATCTTTTCCTCTTTTCTTCCCACTGCTCTCTGACAGGCTCAGATTAGATGACACTCTCTTGTCTTGACACATGGCAACCAATCAATAGGAGGAATGACGGCTAAATTCAGAGGCACTTGATGCTTAACTAGGTATTTTAGTTGCCGAGCCTTAAACATGCCCTAATTTCAACCAAGAGTTGCAGCCGTCTAACTATAACTACACCCAAAGTTTATTTTCCATCTGCACTATGTTTTATGTGAGCAATTAATTAAGAAACTAATGTCTAGAGTAATTGATAATGAATTTAACATTAATGATATAGCGTTTTCTTTAGTCTTTAAGCACTTTACACTGTTAGTCACATTCATACAGTGCTTTGTAGCTACATACTTTATCAACATGTGGACTGGAGGAGCCAGTGATCAAACCACCAACCCTCTGATGACTGCACCACCCACTCTGCCTCCTGAGCCACAGCAGCCTGTGTAGTTATCTGTCATGCAGGGTGATGTTCTTGACTAGTAATGAGGTTTAATAATTACTGTAGATTTGTGAAGATTTAATCCAATGTATGGGAAATCGGCTCTGTCTGTCACGGTCTGGTATATCTGTTATTGCTCTGGATTTGCTCTTCACTCCTCCTCAAGTGAGCACCAACCATTGTGGCTACATAGTTGAACTTTCTATAGGAAACAGTTCAGTCGAAGGACACTTCAGACAGCGGTCCTCGACAGGCTCACAGTGAATGGTGGCTTGAAGTCAGCAACAACAGTTATCTAACGTTGTCGAGACAAGTTTCACTTCATATTGAGTTAACAGGGATAAATGATGTACAGATACAACAAAAGAAAGAACTCTCCCTCATCATTTACTTTGAAAATCCTGCAGTTGCTTCCTCCCTCCGGTCCAGCTGTGGAGATGTCAAATGTACTATGTGCAGGAAAAAATAAAACGTATAACTCCAACACATATCAAAGATCAATAAGCATGGGAGTGAATATTAACTTCCATGAAAAATAGTGGTCTTTGGGTTCATTGCCATGGTAACGCTGGTGCTCAGCCTGAGCCCGAGCCGCCGCAGCAGCAGCAGCAGTTTACCTCGGAGTCAGTCGATGGACAGAGCAGTTGCTCAGGATGTCTGATGTTGACATGGGTGGGTTCACATCAGTCAACTGAAACCCTGAGCGTCACCACACACCCACCAAAGGTTTCCCGTGCGTATCTGTATCTGTATCTGTGCAACGCCAGCAGCCGGTTTGACAAAACATAAGAATTTGAGGACCATGAAAGTGTCTTGGGGCAGATCTGTGGAAGATGGCGCCCTTGAGTAACCTTCATAAAGTTCCTCTGTATGAAATAAGATCCTATGGATTAATTCCTTTCTGTCTGAAGTGCCAATTAAATTAGGAATTAACTTTATTTCTTGCCCAGGCTGATTATCAGCAAGTTCTTGATCCTCTGATTGGTCTCAACAGCTCTTCCATAACAACAATAAGCGAGAATCATCTAGGTCACTGACAAATAATTAAGGATTATCCACCAAGACTGTGTTAATTAGGTCTACAGCGACAGCAGGATCAGCCTGATGAGGGGTTCAGTCGCGTCTCCATAATGACCAGTGGCATGCGACAGTTGAGGAGGAAAGGACAATTACAGCAAATATGAGCAGATTGTCCATATGTGAGTGTCAGTGCTTATATAGAGCAGTGCATCATTATTTATGGTTGATTGATGTGATGCGTACAATAACACAAATCCATACATTGCAGACTTCACTTGATAAGGATGAACAGTCATTATCACTCATGAATAATATCCACCCTATTTTCCGCCCACAGTGGGTTATATCTACTCATCTGCTCTGAGAGATTTGCATAGGCTTTTAAGCTCTTGGCTTTCTGTTGCTGATGCAAAGATATACGATATATTGAAGTTGGTGTTATTAAAAGCACTTTGTACAGTTACACATAATGTTTCCTGATTTATTATGTTATTAATTTGTTTATTTATTCAGGTATAAGCCAGGCCAGTCATGTATCTACTATACTGAGTCTGTTACTAAGAGACCTCTACACATGTTTTGTTGGGAGCTGTCAGGCTGAGGGGAAGAGCTTTTCTCCTATTTCAGCCGCAATTCCAAGAGAAAGCTTTTGTCTTGTAACCGTGCCGGGGAGAGAGCGAGCCAAATGAATAATTGATGGTGTGAGATGGATGGATTCCCCTCTGTGGAAAGCCGGTCCAATTGTGTGTTGTATTACCTGAAATGAGGGGTCCACTGTGCATTATCTGCAACCCCACCATAAGGTTTTTTTGAACTTTTTTCACTTTTCTGCTGGCTTTAGCTCCCCATCCTCAACTACTTTTCTCTTTTTATTTGTTCTTTTTCCCTCACCATAACTTTACTGTAACTCTCAGTTGAACTTTAAAAAAGGAGGCCTGAATACCATTGTTTATTAAGGTACTTGATGCATTTACTTTAAAGCTAACAACATTATCCTCTGTGAACTTTTCTATTGTATAGCTACAAAGCGTTTGGCCTGATATAATATAAAGCAACAGCGTAAGGCCACTTATTGTTTTGAACAAAAGCCCAGCTGGTAGTGGATTTTTGAGGCCAATATTGATAGGTATGGCCGCCGATACTCCAACTCACAGGGTAGCAGTATTCACTTTTCCCCAATTTTAAAATGTATACCTCACAGCGGTGGGTCTCTTTGGATTCATTTTTATGTAAAGTGAGATGAGGCCAAGGACTAAACACTGAGCCGGCGGCCTGGTGTGACAGGACGGAAACACTGAATTTTCACAAAATGCTTCACAGCTCCATCAGTTTAGCAGCAAAAAAAACCAACAAAACAAAGCAGAGTAGTAACAGACACATGGATAAGAAAAGGAATAGCACAAAGCAAAATGTCAGATGCATCATTTCACAACAGTACGCCTGTATGCTGTTAGTGTGTCGTAATCAAATGAAAGAAAATATCAGTCTAATTGGATGATAGGCGCCTAACAAGTGGTGGATATATTCCTCTCTCGGAGAAAAAGTCTTTGGCAGTAGGTCAGCAGGTGACTGACAAAGCTGACACGAGAATAACTTCTCTTCCGAGCGACTTTGCTTTGCTCCGCGGCTCCATATTGCTCCCGCAGTTCAGGGCCGCACGCTGGTAACACAATGTCTGGATCAACAGAAGGACATTTCGCCGCGACCCCGGTGGCTCGTCCCTTGGCTGGGAGTGGGCTGAAGTGTGCTGTGACATTGAGAGAGGGTGTGAACGTTTAAGTGGCACCAGACACCTCCAGTGATGTACCAAATAGAAAATTTTGCACTTCAGACACAGCGTGGTGCGACAGCTATTGTAGAGTAGATGGCTGAACCTGGGTCAGTGACGGTGCAAGTGTGTGAAAAACTGGTTAGGAGAGGCTGTTATTAGCAAGAAGCAGTCGTTTTTACACTTTTATAACCATAGTGAATAATGAATGAAAGGCAACTGTGAAAATCTCCGGAGCACAGCACAGTTTTATTCCCAGCATGATGTTCTGTCAAGGAGAGGAAAACAGTGAACAGTGAAGTTTCTGTGTCTGCTGAAAAACAGAAGACGCCTTTGGGTCAGCAAAACAGCACATACTTCATTTTCCTCGCGGTACGTTGTCAGTTTCCTTTCTTTATTGCATCAGATTCAGGCACCGTATTTGACAAAGACAGAGACAGAGCCACTGCTGTACAGGAAAATGCTGAGGTCAGTTTCCTCAGTGGATTCTCCCTTTTGAACTTAAGCACTGGTATGAAATTTAACCACCCTCTGCAAGATTAATTACCCGGTGAGAGAGTCTTTTATGGCCAAGGTTTATCACTGGGGAGAGCTTCTACCTGTGATTCTTTTATTTCACAGCGAGGCATTATTGGTAAAGAGAGACTGTTGATCATGTTCTCCACCACTTATCCAATCACGGCCAATCTAAGAAAAGATCTGAGAAACCCTGCGGAAATTGGAGATATTACCAGTCATCTCGGCCCACCGGGGGCAGTGAGTGATATTGTCTGCTTGGACGACATCCACGACGAGGATGTCTGAGAGGGCTTTATGAGAACACACAAAATAGGGGGACCATTTATGTATTTAGGTGGCCATCTGCGGCGAGCACAAGACGAGCACAAGCTTTATGGATACCCCTGCTCCTTTCCCACTGAGCTGGGAAAGCATTTATTTTATCAGTGCACTATAGCACCAGTTGTCCACAAGGTCATGTTATCTTTGAAATATATCTATTGCTTTCAAAGTTATTATTAGTTTCCTTGAGACAATTTTAGACCACGGCTGAAACAACCAGAAAGCTAATATTGGCTATAGTGTTGGGTTGGATGTGCCGGCATGTATGTTTCAGAGAAACGCCGAAAGAAACTACAGAGAGAAATAAATTGTAATAAATGTTTTATTGACTGCGTGTCATGTACCTTTGACCTGCAGTTGGGGTTTAATTACTTCATTCTCTCACTGGATTCTTTCTCGAGCTTTCAGCTGTATCTTTTAACCAGAAGACATGGGATTGCTTTGTATTTCAAGAAAGCCCACAGATGCGTTACTTTGAAGTCAGCATGCATTAAAAGATTTCTATGGCAACTGGGTAGACCCCCTCAGTTGATAAAGGCTGTGTGAGTTGAAAGCTCTGGAACAAGCTTATAAATGGATCCTGATTGGGATTTTCAAATATTAAGTCAATTTCTTTGTCAGATTGCTACTGTGATGATACAATTTGACTGTGTGTGTTTTCATTCGTGGGTCTGTATTATCAAAATAACTACAATTATGGTGGTACAAATGTGTTAATCACATATACTATACACTTGTGTAAACTTTGTGTTGACTATTCGTTACACAGTGTTCAGGCACACACCAATTAAACCAATTACACCAATTACTGTCTATTAACAATAGTTTTTACTAAATAGTTTTTATTTAAACTCCATTTGGTTCATCAGCAGTAGTGCCTGTGTTCATTAGATAAATAGCTCTAATTTGTAAAATACTACTTCAATGCTCAATCAGACACTTCAACTTGTGCCCCGTGCAGCAGCAGGAGCTGAGTCACACCGATGAGTCATGGCGTCTTATCATATGATAAGAGCAGAAGAGCTGAGTGACACGAGAGCGGTGGAGGATTTGTTGTCAAAGTGAATAGTGAGAGCACCTATTTGGCACCATTTCCAATCTACAGAAATGGAGCCTTTTTCATGTACAATGCAGTGTAACGACGCCGGTGCTGTCACGAGTTTACCCGGTGGGGAAATTTCCACACCATGGCATCCCTAACCATTATGTGTTTTAAATAGCATGACTGTAATCGCAAAGTTGAGGTGTTTCGTTGTGGCTGGTTCATGTGCTGTGCTCTAAAATCCTGCAGTATCAAATTCAGATGCAGAGAAAGTGCGACATGGCCCTTTTGTGACGAGTCTAATGAGCTTTTCTATTGTATTTCTGTGCTGCACTCTTACAATATTCAATGAGATGCAAGATTTTTTTCCTTTGCTGAAAGCTGAGAGGTTAACTGTGATGATACTCATCACACCCCTGCACTGATAATTGCCCAATATTATTGTATTATGTGCCCCCATTAGATATATATTGATTCTCCTGCCCAGAAGGATGGCAGTGGTTCAGATATCCCGCCAACAGTAGTAAAAATATTACTCTGCCTGTAGCTGCATATCTGAAGTCATTTAAAGTCTTTATAAAGTTTAAACTTGGAAATATTTAATTAAAATCATCCATTAACACATGGCCCATGGCTCTAGAAAATGGGATCCAAGGCACAAATGGCAAAGCCATAATTCAATCTTAAATAGGGAGCTCTGTCAACAGGCATCAGGTAAGGTCAGGTACTTCACAATCTCCATCTGTGTCTTCCATCTGAGTTATGATCTCTCAATTATATTACAACATAAAAGAAATTTGCCCAGGTTGGGGCACATAATTGAGTTGAATTGACAAAAGGGAGAATAAAGAATTCATATTACAGTTTAATCCTCTCACACAGTGGGCGGTCATTCGGATGTGGAATCGGAGGCAGACGAAGATCCTTAGACTCGATGCTGAACTCCTCAGATTAGAATATGAAATTAATCCAGGGGTGTGTGAGAGCTGTGCAGGGTTCACATACATCTAACAGATTTTTATGCTTTGAACATTGTGAATATATGAAAGTGATTAGAGAATGTGGGTAGATTTCTTTTTTTTTATCTTCATTTTAATCATTTTGCCATGTTTGATATGAGGCGGTGTTTTTTGTTAAGTGTAACTCCAGTGGAAAAATATATACTTTAGTTGATTCTTGAGGTTTTCTTCCCCTAAGGTTGTTGCAAATGATAATGTGTTAAAATTATCCTCAAGTGTGTTGTGTCAATACAATTATTTTACTACGCCTTCCCGATCTCTAAATGTAGACACCAACTAGACCTGCCCGATATCAGAAAAATGTCTGATGTGCGATGTCACTGTTCAATATTACGATGACGATATGACTTGCGATATTAACCATAAAGTTTCTGTGTCTTTCTGAAAACGACTCAAATCCCTGTAGTACCTACTGTACATAAACCAGACCTGTCACAAATACACATATAATACAATACAATAAAACTTACTCAACGTATTTCAGGCAACCTTTTGCAATGTGTTTATCCTGCATAATGATATCGCGATGACGATGAAAATAAGATTAATCAGTCAGCCCTAAGTTTGATATTCACAACTCCAGGTAATATCTGTGATGTAATACCTGCAGTAGCCAATGAGAGCGAGCATGAGAGTGGGAGGTGTCACTAGCTGGATGTTGCGTACTTTACCCTGCAAAGGGCATATAATCGACACCTGTACAATATTTCTCAGCCAGGTTTTCACCATATTCTTTTTCATGTTTTTCTACTCCACGGTGCAAGGCTACTTGGACAACCAGCTGACGACATAGATCGTCCTCCATTTTTGTTTTTTTCCTACTGAAATCGTGTTTGATTACACAACTTTATGTGAAATCTCATGTCTGGGAATCACTTTTGTGAAATTGTTTCTACAAATTGCAGGTGTGTGGTTTGGCAGTCTGGCTGAATCATCCAGTGTGTGTGTGTGTGTGTTCAGGGGATTATAATGCTCAAAACTGGTTGAAACTGTCTTTAGGTCTGTGGCCATGTTATTAAATTTTTAAGATTTGAAAAATATATTAAGTGTGTAGTCAGCCTCACATAGTCGACAGCCTTTTCCACGTACTCCTTAAGCATTTGAAACAACAGGACATGAGTGAGAAATAAAGACTTCACTTCCACAGCTCATATTAGAGGTGGGTCAGGTGACCTTGACTTTTCTGAGGACATTCAACTCCTCTGAGGGTGAAAAACACGATTCAAGTCTCACAGTGTCCACTTACAAAGCTTGTGTGTAGGAGATTTTGTTTTGAACAAGCTTTTTACTCATCCTGCGCTTAATTACCAGCCAAAAACTCTTCCTTATGATGCATGAGCCAAACAACATGATCCTTTCCTTGCACCCCCTCCCCCTCCAGTTTCTATTGGTCTCAAAGTGAGAAAGAATTCCCTCTCTATTTTATTTGACGTTCCCGTCCCCCCGCTGAGAATTCATGCTAAAGAAAGCCGAACATCGTTAATGTATTCTAATTAAAAAACAAACATAAGTAGGCATTCAGGTTCAATCTATGGTTATTCAGGCGCCTAATTATGAGTGTTTGTTTTACATTTGTTTAATTTATGAGGATGATTCATTCAATGAACGCTGCAGTTGAAGGGGAGAGCAGTGTCTTTGTACATTCAGTAGCAGAGAGGGATTAGCATGCTCCGTCGGAGGTCAAGTGTGAAATACTTGGTCTCAGATCAGGACAAATATCTTCCATCATGAGAAAAATAAGACACATTCTTCTACAAAGTGACTTCTTACAAGGACATAAACTTATGTGGTTATATAACCTCATGTTACATAATTACTTTTTAGATTCTGAAAACAGTTTTTTCCCCTCCCCAAAACGAACAGCATCTAGAAAGAAAAACTCTGCAAACACAGTACACTATTCATTTTAATGTCTCTCTTATAGAGTCTCTAGTGCTTTCTGTGGTGATAAAAGCATGCGATACATCAGGTGATGTGATATTCCTTTAATTTCATTTTCATGTTAATGAATTGTATTGTTGCTGTTTTTCCCTGTTTAGTTCAGGGTGAACTAATCGGAACAGAAAATTTCACAAGCAACTTTATGAATTAAATTCTGTTTCGCTCGTCATGTTCGCTGATGAATATTCAAAGCTTTCTCAGCTGATGAATACTGGATGTGAATTAGGGTGTTAAGTTTGATTTCAATAGAATAAATATTTATGCACTCTCACATAAAACGATAACTTTCACAGGTGCTGCGGAGATTGTTTTCCCATATTTTCATTTCGCTCATTCACACCATGGATCTTTTTTTTGATGGCAATTAACTATAATACAACGTGTCATGTTTCTTATTGGCAACAATTACAGAACAGTGGAAACAAACTAACGAGAGCGAGAGCCATCATGCTGTAATTGTGCTTAGTGTTAGCGTTTAGTGTGATATTTGAAATTCTTTTTTTTTTTCTCCCCGTATTCAGTTATAGTTGTGAACTGTAAAAATTCACGACATCACATTTGTGCCGGTATTGAAGTGTTGAATCGTTATTGTAAACCTGCTGATATGTGCTCAAAGCAGTTTGAATAACTCGTATTTTACTTGAATATTTAAATTTCAAAAGTCAAAGTGGGGTTCTTTTGGCAACAGAACGAGACATCAAAGTCTTCATACATTTCCATTTCTAAATGACTTTTGTGTTTCTGCCCTCTAGGGGTGAGAACTCATACAGTGCAGCTTTATAAAGGATCTTGAGGCTTGTTTCTACCCTCAGTATGGCCCTGTTAGATTACATTCTGTAGTATATCCCCATCAGACGCCTGTTGTGAATTCCCTGCTCAAAGTAGAAAATACATTTAGCGAGTAACAATCTATCCAATACAAGTGACGGATATATCTCTTATGAGTGTGTCCACTTGAAGAAACCCCCCCACCCCCCTACAGCCCGACCAATTCTGAGGGTCTGACCCTTGGGATGTCAGAGTTGATCCATAGACCTGAACAATACACTGTTAGCTAGCCTGTACATGTTCCAGCCCTTTGATCTTCACCATGGGAGCTGTCTTCATCATCTCTGGGAGAGCTATCAGCACACACACACACACAGGCATTCAGAGAAAATGACTGCACAATTGGGGAGGCTGAATAAGACCAGTCTCCTGTTGAGAAAGCTTGACTGGGGCCTGTTGACAAGTAAGGGCTCCTCCTTTCTCTCTCAGCCAAGCATGAAATATTTATCACCACAACTTATCGCCCATTGATCAATTATACACCTGCCACGAGCCCGCAATAAATTATTAACATGTCCCTGATAAGCATCTCACCCATTGATTTTTGTCACTCCTTTGAGATGGATATACTGGAAGGGGTTTTCTCTCGCTCTTTCTCGAGACATTTGGCCGGTCACCAAGGGGAGCCAACCAGAACTGACAATTCGAGCTTACACAGCAATCCCCTGAAAAAAGCAAGGTGTCTACCATCACTTTTTTTCCTCAGTGCTGAGCTTAACACTGTGTTTATTTAAAATAATCACTGCTGCGACTTAAGATGAATCATTGATTTATCTATAAAAGATAAACAAATTGTGAAAGAATGCCCCTCAGAATTTCCCAGTAAGCAATGCATTGAAATTCTTTCTCCGAAAATTGCAGTCCAAAACCCAAAGATACTGTATTTTATGCGTTGTTTGTTTGTTTGCACGTCAAGGACATTCACATACAGAATGCATCAACATGAAGGCTACCGGAAAATAACCATGAATGTTAAGTGCAGGGAGGTTATGCAGCTGCATGTTTCTGCAAAGATCTCTTCTAAAAACACAAAGTAAATCAACCGCATACTTTATATAAAAACAAAACAATGATGAACCGATTGAACCGTCAATATTTTACCTTTGAGATGGTGGAACAGCAAATGTTTGCTGGGCAAATTGAACAGAGAATAAGCAATTAAAGATTACGATTAAAGTTTTCAGTTTGTTACGTCTTTCATTTGGCTGTGCTGACTGAAAACTCTGGTTCTTTACTCTGTGCAATCTCTAAGATATTCACAAAGAACCACACATCTCCCCCTGTGAGCTGTCTATTAAAGACATTAAAGTTGTAGAAGTGCACTGGAACACGACATAAAAGTTGCCTCTTTAAAGTGCTCCAGTGTTGCCTGTGATGAAAGACCTCCCTCCTACTCCAGAAAGTGTGTGACATATCAGCGGGAAAAAAAAGAAAAAACTGGCAGAACTCAGGTTAGCATGACATTTTCATCAAATGTGTTGATTTTCTTGGATTTTCTGGTGGCCTGAAGCATCATGAATCAGAAGTGAGGAATGCTAAACACTGTGAGGTATTATCTCCTATCAAACCAAAAGTGCTCTAAGACCCATATACATTATGTATTCTCTCCACAGTGGTTCAAGGTACAGAGCAGTGAGTTCAATCACAAACTCCTCTTGTAACCTCATGGCCACCGCAATCCCCACAGATCTCTTTTGTCATCTACCTCTTTCCGGAAAAAGCTCGGATGAATTATTTCATCCCTCCATTTGCTTCTACGAGAACACCCCTGTCGCCCATTCATAATGGTTCCATCCACTGCCAAGGCTAACATATGCTGGCTGCCACTAAGAGTTGAGGAGAGAAATTGAAATGTTACTTTCTTCATAGCCACAGCTCCTAGTTTCGACAGACTTGCCCTGCCAGGGGAAGATTGATTGCTGGGGAGATTGAGTTTGAAAGTCAGTTTTCACTGTGCATAAGACACTCAAGATTAGTTTTCAAAATGATGTGTAGATGCTTTCAGATTTGGCAAGAAAAAAGGTTGGACAGAAACCAGACTAATTTTTGTACTTTTTCTCCTCCCTCAAGTGTGAAACATCTCAAAGAAGATCTCAATTTTAGATGAATTCCACGGTCTTGTGCCTTTGTTTAGTAAATGCCAGCTCACAGACAAACTCTGAGGCAGTTTCTGCTGTCAGGGATCAAAGATCTCTCAATCAGAAGTATTCTCTTGTTTTCTCTCTCCACACACTACAAACTCAACAAGTTTTTCTTTTTGCATTCCGCCTGCGTACGTGTCTCCTCCTCCCTCCAGTCCAACAGTCTGACATTAACACAGAAAGTCAGTGGTCTTCTGAATATGTTCTGACAACTGTAGAAGATGTCAAGACTTGTCCACAAGGCATATTAAACAGATCAAAGACTAAGAGATTAATAGCTATGCCCAGATGGAAACCAGGGTAATTAATGAGGAGCTTAACAGCAAATTAAATAGACGGAAATGCAATTATAGAGGTGAATGTTGATCAATAACCTTGACTAGCAGCCTCTGGGATGCTGCACATACAATAGAACGCAGCGTATTTGGTCTATCAGCACAGAAACATCCCTAGATATAGCAGCAGGGGTTTTTGATGTGTGTATGTGTGTGTGTCTGTGTTGCATAGGGGTTTGGAGCATGCGTATGCAATAGAGTGCTTTTTTTTTTTGTCAAAGACTGACAGTGTGCCAGGATGAAATGTGGCTTCCAGACTGGAAATGAGCAATCAAGTCGTTAATGCATTAATCTATCATTGATTAGCCCCCTCACTGGTATTTATATTCAGTATGAGATCAGGAGCGTTGGCTTCATGACCCCCTAGAAATTATCATTTAACTGGTTAATGAGAAGTTGTTATAAATTTGCATTCAAGAGTGGTAGGTGAGCCTAATTGGTTGCAAAATATAATTTAAAAAAACGTCCAATTAAAGGATTTCATCCCAAAACGCTGCTCTGTGTATGTTCTGAATTTTTAGAGTGAAATCTAACCTGATTGAGCGTTTCTGAAACTAATGCATCCTGGTTTTTTTTTTAAAAAGTCACCTCATGATGGTTAATATCTTCAGTATAAAGAACCATAGTGAAGTTTCCTCTCACATCAGTCAGTCACAGCCGTGGCCGGAGGCGTTGTGTTTTTGGGTTGTCCATCAATCCGTCCGCCCCCGTTGTTATGAACACAATATCTCAGGAACGCCATGAGGGAGTTCCATTATATCTGGCACAAAGGTCCACTTAGACGTGAGGATGAAAGGTCAAGGTCACTGGGACCTTTGCCACAGCTCAAGAATATAAATGCTAAGTAATAACATTTTATTAGATATATTATGACTCTGAATAGATGTGGTATAAAATGTATGTGCTGATCTTCACGGCACATGGCATAACAACAATATTCAAAGGAACCATTCAAAGTTGTCATTGTGAATAAAACATGTTTCATTTACATTCAGTATTTTCCACCAAAAAGG
Organism: Trachurus trachurus; assembly: GCF_905171665.1. Lineage (NCBI taxonomy): Eukaryota > Metazoa > Chordata > Actinopteri > Carangiformes > Carangidae > Trachurus > Trachurus trachurus. Next base: position 12,897,216 of record NC_139900.1, read on the forward strand.
TTCACATGAGCTTGTAAGGCTAAACTACACTATTTCAATAACTTTAAGTGTTTTTTTTATGGTATATATTGAAAGACTTTATTTTCTAGTGCTATTGACTTTGACCTGACTTCATCAGGTCAAAGTCTGACTTGTTTCTCAGCTTCACTTGTGTCTAGTGCTGTGTAAGTCCTCCACATTGTCAGCCTGCTGCCATACTAAACTAAAGTGAGGAACATAGTACAGATTTCATTTGAAAAATGAAAATTTATTAACATAAAGTGGCAAGAAATAGTATGTAAACCCTTTGGAATTACCTGACAGGGCAAACTTTAGACGTACAGTGATATTTATTTTTGGTAAAACAGTGGCTTCCTCCGTGGTGTCCTGCCATGGACACTATGCCTGTTCAATGTGTTGCGTATGGTAGAAGGGGTTAAAGGGATATTTCAACATTTTGGCAAATTTTCCTATTGCCATAATCCCTATAGTTTTAGGAGTATGTTCATTACCTTTAATTGTCGGTGCAAGTTTTTTTTAGAACAGCAGAGCAGAGACGTGAGCTACTCAGCTAACACAACGGAGGTGCACGATCTTCACGTTTTCCTCATCAAGTTGTGACCTGCACATTCACCACGCTATGAGATAATAACGTATATGTAACATTACGACACATGAAGCAAAGACTCGGAACTACTTGCGCTTTTGAAGTCACTCCGCCCAGAAGCCGTGTCTGGGATGTAGTTCTGGCTACACATTTGCCTCGAAAACAACTCTATTATTATTTCATAGCGTGGTGAATGTGCAGGTCACAACTTCTCCACGAGAGCGGTTTGGAGTTGTTGGATTGTGTTGATGAGTTTGATGAGGGAAAGGTGGAAATATTGCATGCCATGCAGAGCTCATGTCTCTGGCCCACTGATCTAAAACCAGCTTGCACCAACAATTAAAAGTAACGAACCTACTCCTAAAACTATAGGGATTATGGTAATCGGCAAATTTGCCAAAATGTTGAAACATCCCTTTAACCCCCTTTCCAGTGATTTCTTCAAGTCTTTAGAACTCTACTCTAAGGTTCTTCTTCTTTTTTTTTACCTCAGTATCCTGCGTCGTGCCTTTGGTGTAAACTTGGCCGGGCGCCCACCTTTAGGGAGACTAGCCACAGTAAATTGTCTCCATTTGTAGAAAATGTGTCTCCCTGTGGACGGGTGAATACCTAAAGTCTTTGAGATGACTTTGTAACCCCTTCCAGCTTAATGCAGCTCAACAATTCTTGACTGTAGGTCTTCAGCGGTCTCTGTGAGGCATGGTTCACATCAGCAGATGCTTCTTGTGAATAGCAAACTCAAAATGTTTCATTGTTTTTTGTTTTTTGTACAGGTCAAAGTGGCTCTACACCTTGCCCCAATCTAGCTTCATTGTTTGGACCCTAGGTTTGCCAACTCCTGACCATAAGTAGCTTGTTTTTGGAGTCATATAGACTAAGGGCTCACTTACTTTTTCCATCAGCGCTGTGACTTTTAATGCATGTGTTCAATAATTACATAAAATACTATAATTTTTTTATGTGGTGTTAAGCATATTGTGTTTGTCTATTTGTGACTTAGATGTAGATCGCATCACATTTTATGACCAGTTAATGCAGGAAAGTATAGGTAATTTCAGAGGGTTCACATACTTTTTCTTGCCACTGTAGTTCTTTGGTCTGTGTTCATATATAATTAATGTCATATATATTGTGTTTTACTAAGATTAAGATATAGTTGTTTTTAGCAATTCTGCAGAAAGTTGCACAGTAGAGTATTTTTAAACAATAATGTGTTTTTCTTGAGACATTCCTAGACTCAGGTCTCTGGAGTGCACCTTATGTGGGAAACTCTCCATCTTCACATGCAGTTGTGCTGTCACACACTCACATACACCATACTAATGCTGTGTAAGGCTCTCTGTTGTTCACAAAACAGCCTCAGTTTCCTCAGTTGGCAAGGCAACTTCCTGTGAGATCCCGGTCCATGTTGACATGATAGCATCACATAATGTCTGGAGGTTTGTCAGCTGCACATCCACGCTGCCAGTCTCCTGTTCTACCGCATCCCCCACAGGTGCTCTGTTGGATTCAGATCTGGTGACTGTGGGGTAGTGAAGTACACTAAACTCACTGTCAGGTTCATGAAACCAGTCTGAGATGACTTCTCCAGTGTGACATGGTGTGTTATTATGCTGGAGGTAGCCAGAATCCACAGTGATTGATCGGGCTACCAGGCGATGTTTTTCCTCGTCCTCAGCCGTCCAGCTGTGGTGAGTGTGTGTTCGCTGCTGCTTCGCATTTCTGTTCTCCTGCTGTTTCGACATGTTGTGACTTTTCTGTTCAACACAGTTTTTTATTTTATTTTTTATTTTTTTTAAGTGGTTATCAGAGTAACCCTGGCTAACTTTTGCAGTCTGGTCGTTCCTTTCTTACCTCTTTCATCAACAGGTCGTTACAGTCTTCAGAATTGATGCTTGCTTGATGTTTTTCTTGCAGCACTCTGTGTATATATGGTATTCTATCTAATCCCAAAGCAGCCTGAATGGTAACTGCCTGAGATCACATTGTACCATGTTGAGAGCATTCAAAGAAGCTCCTGACCTGTATCAAAATCTTTATAGTCAAGTGTTGCCACTCTTATAGCAGCGCTTTTAGGCTGTTATTTTGACTAACTCAACCAGGCCCCTGTCTCAATGACTGAGGAGAGAGCTTCAATTTTAAGGGGTCATCAGGACACAAAAACTGCATGTACAGAATCAGTCAAGCATTTCTGAGAAAAACACCTTAAATATTGTAATTTTGCAACAAGATAAGACTTTAGAATACCCATTTCCCAAAGGTTACACTTCACAACACCAGCTTCCTTTATCCAGGAGGTGTACAGGTGTTCATACATAAGTGCAGGGTGAGTGTGTGTATGCTCCACTGTGTAGACTTGTTTTAGCCTTTGAGAATACTTTCATCTCATATATAGTCATCATTTCCCTGGAAGTCACAAAGATCTGTCTCTGGTCTCTGTAATTTACATCTTCAGACACTCCGGGGAGCTTTGACCTCCGAATATTTCTTATATCTACCAGTGCTATTTTTTTTTTAAACCTCCTGTGATAAAATGTTTTCAATACATAGTTGCCTTAGGACCATGACACATTTTGATGGGACTGGGATTGCGGTGGGATTAAACATATCGCAGGATGCAGTTTACTGATGTTGCCATGACAGCTAAAGGGGCAATACTTATCATGCTGTACGTTGTATTCCTCTCGGGCAGACTAACAGGTGCACAGACACTCATTCCTCTTGTCAACATACATATGTTTTACCTTCCAGGCATGAAAGTTAGTTGTGTTTTTTATTTGATCGTCTTTGCTAGAAAACCGCCGCTACCTCTGCAGAAGCATCATTTAATTCTGTTGTACAAGGCAAATTAGTTGGAACGTGCTCAGGGTACAGAAATGTGTTTTTGGACGAAGCTCACACTGAGAAAGTACTCCAAGAGTCAAAAGCTGATCAGACTGTTTTTATGGAACAGCTACAGAATTACATTCACTTTTTAATCCTTTGCATTGTAGATTTTAAAGGATATGGATCAAAACAAAATCCATTTTACATGTGCCAGACTTTAATTTTCCAAGAGGCACTTTATTATTGAAAGAGAACACTGGATACCACTTTCAGAGCTTATTGCTGAGCAGACTCCATTGTTTCCCAATATAGAGTATCTCTATCTTGGCAACTGAACTTAAGAAAAAAACCAAAACACTTGGTCTGTGCCTGATGTTTTATGGGAAATAAATCATACTTAATATTGTGACTGTCATCTTCAGAAAAGAAACTGTGTTGTTGTTGTTGTTGTTGTTTATTCAAAGGGCTTAGTATTTATTCAAAGAGTGTACATTTGGAGCCAAAACAGAAAGTTGTTTGGGTCCTCATTGTGCAGAGATGGGGGATGCGGTTATGTGTTGAGCTTTGATAATGAAGGCCACAGTTCCCATCTCTTGCAAACAATGTTATTAACCATTTATTTATCATGGAAATCTCCCATTGCTTGATAGTAGAGGACTGGACGGGTCCGGTAACAAATCTGATCAGAAACAGACCAATAGACAACTTATATAAACCTGGTGTTGCATTAATTAACATATTCAGGGACAGAGAAAGAGCAGGAATACATTTATTTTTTCCACATGTAGTCTTATAAAGGAAAAAGAAAAAGAAAACATTTTCTTCCTGCAGTAATGACTGACCTGGTCATGAGCAGGAAACCTTCAGAAATACAATGAGAAATATGAGTCATCACAATTTGAACTAATTATTTGGACGCAGCTCGACTCAGGTTGAGTAGTTTTAGTTTGTTTAAATGAGACTTTCAGCATGGAATAATTTTCTTTAGAAATGCACTGAAAATCTACTTATGGAGTTATTTAGCATTTATTTGATATAGGTTTTTTTTTTGTTTTTTTTTTGCATACCCTGGCCACAGCACAAAAACAGAACAACTGCCTATTTATGCTAAAGGCCAGAGGCATATCCCAAATATAAAATGCGTTCTATAACGAGATGGCTTTCGCTACTGTTTCTGTCTTGCAAATCAAATCATGGCAAACTAATAATGGTTTGCCTGAAGCTTCTTTCAGCGTGCTTTTTTTTATGTTTTGTAATTTTTAGCAAGGCACAGATGCAAATTTAAAAAATGGGGAATATCTCCCCAGAGTCCCACTAAAGCTGTGCAGAATGATATAACCATGTTAAAGAATGTGTTTAAATGTTTGTTTTGTTCTTGTTGTTTTTTGGGGGGGTGAATGTATGATGTGTCAAACTTGTGATGCGTCTACACCATTAATGATCCAGTTTGAGTTGCGCTTTACATCTCAGCTGATCCGCATAAGAGTGGATTTTAGAAATTAGACCTCTGAACACAGAACCCTGTTTCCTCAGGGGGTTTTCCCTGAGTAAGTGATCCACAAAATCCAAGTGCATGGAGAGATAAAGGGAGGGGGGAGAGGAGGAGGAGGAGGACGGGGAGGAAGGCAGAGTGTGACATAGTGCATTTCAGCTCCACTGCCTCCCATCCTGTGCGTGTGACCGTGGAGGATCTGAAAACCTCAGCTTCGCCCCACAGCAATGGCAAGGAGAGGAATGTTCTTGGGGAGACTAAATTTAGACCCAATGTGCTGTACCATCAATCCCGATTAAGCTAACTGCGGAGCCGCACTAGTGGGAAGAATATGGCTGAATGTTTGAATCCGGGGTTACATAAGTGTTACTTTGTGTTTGTGCTCCTTTAGCTTGGAAATGAAGGAACTCGGAGAGCTTTGTGTTATTATAACTCTCTTCTTAAATACTCGAGGCCTTTATCGGGGACTTCATGGACTGAATGTGTGCACAGAGAAGGTCATGATGCTACTTCTAATTTTAGTTTCCACTGAGGAAAATAAGAAAGATGCCTTAAAATTCAAATTTCTAATAGAAGCTAAATGCCAAATCCAACACAGAAATAACTATTAACATAATAATACATCAAAGGTGTGTCGGTAATAGCCTACGTTCTGTGTACACCGGTATAAAATATGAATGCATAAAGTATAATTTCACATTTTTTAACATAATGGCAGTTCTACTCACACATTATTGATACTTCTTAATATATATTCAGTTTAGTTAAAGTCCTAAATAGTGCATGCTTCAATGTGTTTGCTCTAATTGACAGCTCTCCCGGGTTTAAGCGCTCAGTCATGACAGCCACTCCTGTAGCCCGTCCACCTCAGCTTCACCTAATTGCCTAATTTTTTTTTTCTCCAACACCTCAAAAAGGCTGTAAGCAGTAAAAACCCAGGAGCCTGACTTCAGAAAAACTCCCTGTGGGTTACATCAGACTCTATGTAGTGTTGCACATGTAATAACAGTCCTTACCTGTTGGCTTAATCTGTGTGAGAACTCTCAGACATTTACACGTTAAACAGTGACGGTGTGTTCACCCACTGCACCCTCTACCTTGCTTTGAAATCACATTATCAACACATGACAACACTAATTTCAGACGTACATGTTTGATACGACACCAACTGTATCTAACGGCTGTCAGGTACAAGATTAAGATTTGTATCAGTGTTGTGACATGTGCGCACATGCATACGCACACAATTGCATTTGTACAAATGACTGCATGTTTCGCTAAGAGCTGTATTACCTTTTTACACAGAGGCTCGTGTCTCAGCCTGACATTTTCATTTTCATCACCTCATACATTATGAATGAATCACAACATAAATAACAAATGTCTGACAGGCATTTAAGCATGACTTTTTTCTATTTTATCAGGAATTAAACCGACTCTGAGCTTGCGAAGGCGGCGGATGGATTTCATGTGTTTCATTGCAAGTCCTCTTGCCTTGTACTTTTCTTTACAAGGTTTTGTCCTGTGGGGGCTATTTACACATCAACAGATGGTCAATTGTGCCGTGCAATCTGTGTTACACTTTGTACAGTATTTTGACAGTGTTTGGATTATCCAACGCTGCATAGAAGCTGAATTATAATAGATTTTTTTTTTTTGCTCTACTAATATTAAAAGTGAATAACCAAAAGATGATGTGAAGAAAATCAGCATGTCCCAAATGAATCGGCATCGTTAGCTGCCTAAAACTGTAACTACTTTATGTGCGATTTCATTATTACAAAAATAGGGCCCTAGATGCTTTTTGTCAGTCGATCCCCTATAAATACACACGAGCCATCTGGGTACTTAACAGACTACAGCCAGCTCATTTACAATTCAGCCATTCTCCTTCAATCACTCTTTACAAACAATTACCAAATTATTAATTCACAACGTATTGACGGCGAGGCAGTGCAGTGATGTCCTTAAGGTAACCATAGCAACGTGGCAGGCTATCAAGAGTGGAGATGGTGTTCATCCCAGTCTTAAGTACTTCTTGTTTTTTTTCCAAAGTGGTCCATGTTTTTAATGTTTTCTCTCCGACGCTGCGTACTCTTCCTGAACTCTCTTGGGTTCCCTGTTGTTGGTGTTGTCATCGCCGTTATTGTTCTCACATTTTCATGTCAACAAGCGTCACACAAATGCATCAAAAAACAAGGTGTTGATGTGGCTCTCAGCTGTAAGCGGCTCCACTGGCGCCTCCCTCATTAATAGCAGAGTAAATGCCATTTGCATTGACCAAAAAATTGTGATGGATTTTTCTTGTCAAACACGTGTGAATTCTGTTTCGGCGTAATCAAATATTTATTCAAATGCTGTGTTCCTGAAATAGTGCAATAGTTAACGCTTCAGTTAGTGGCGAGAAATACAGCATTGATTAATACTCCTAGTTTCATTTGCATGCAGCCCTACTGCGTCTCGACTCGTGCAGATGCAATTTTACCGAGACCCTCTGAGCCGATGGTGGCATGATTCATCATGTAAATAAATGCATCAACATTACAAAGTTGTTTTCAGAGAAGACATTTATAACACAAATGTATTACCTGAACTTACACTGTCACTTTTGTTTGCACTGTGCTTGTCAAATTACCTGTCTGTGTCATTCTTTATACAAGGTGTGCTCTCGGTTGTAATAGCATCCTTCATCCGCACTTTAGTCGAAAATCTCAAATTAGGAATCCAGCAGGGATGTCTCTTCTCAGCAGGACAGTCCTCCCTCCTCAGTTGTACATGGGGACGTGAGTCTCTTATGAGGCTGCTGGTGAAGAGGAAACACTAACTCCCTCCTCACAGGTCAGGGCTGTCTCTCTTTGGAGAGAGAGAGCTTGCGTCTTGTCACATTTTGACTGATGGATGGGCAGGTCAGAACAATCACTCAACCCGAGTCCCGAGCCTGCCAAAGGCCTCAGACCTGCCAGATCACTATCCATTAGTCACATCAACCTCTTGGTGCTGGTCTTGTGTAGGTCAGCATTTCACCCCTCATATAGCTTCCTAGAGTGGAGTCAAGACAATATGATCTCCTGCGTGTTGTTGCAGCATCCTTAAATTTTTTAGGAATTGTGAAGTATACTGTAGTGTAGTCTTGTTTGACATGATGGTTGTGAAAGGTTGTGCATGTGTTTGCCACCATCAGGACTCTTCAGTCATGGAAGTCAAAGCAAAGTGAGGTTTACACTGTTTTTTTTTCTGTCAACAAGTGTTTTTATCTTTGGCTGCACATTCTACTGACATTCGCTGTAGTGGGCTGAATAGCACAGGTGGAGCGACCTGTCAGATTGACAGAGTCATAAATAATGGAACCAAGCAGAGACCTGCACAGCTCCAACACTGCCCAGGGACAGGCAGCCACCCAAGAGTGATGAGAGGAGTCCAGGAGCCCAAGGATACTCATCTAATGGTCCAACATAACCAGTGCTGCTGTGGCTTATCTCAATCAAACCACAGAGCCACCGTCCACACACACAGAGGAAAGCATATCCTGTCGTGTACATTTCACCGATACAAAGATCAAAAGCTAAAACTCCCGTTGGTTAAACATCATCATTCAGCCTCACGGTTGAAAACGATAAAGTTTATGTATCAAATATGAAAAAAAAGAGAAATCCAGATTAAAGGTTTGGCAATGTCGACTCTGGTCAGTGTCTAAGGAGGCAGCACTGGGTCCTTGAGAGAAAATCCCGCTCTGTGATCATTAGAAGGTCCGCATGGGGAGTCCAGATGGAGCTGTCACAGTGAAGCATGCCTACACATGTCCTCAGTGTCTGTAGGATCCATTGCTTTGGGCTAAAATCGGGAGGAAGGAAAACCAACATAACCTTGTGTCAAAGGCTTTGCTCATATTGAAAGAATGATGACTAGAAGCGCTGCTGTCCTTGAGGAGCCGCAGAAAGATGTAAAAATGCTTTTGCAAACAACCCTTGCCAAGAGTCAGTCCATGTTAGTAGAACATCTCTGTAGCCTTTTGTTAAAACTGCTACAACAGTTGCTTACACTCTAACTTTATCAATGTTGCATGAAAGGTTTTAAGGTGTAAAGAACTCAGGCTGCAAAACAGAAAGTTCATACCACAACACATTTTCTCCAAGTCTGTATATAACAGTATTTAAACAATGCTCGGCTGTGATTTACGTGAAGACTGGGGACATGGCCTTCTGTAATGCTTTTGTGACGGCTCCATGTCTGCTTACGGGTAAAGGTGTAGTCATTTTATTAGTGTGTTTTAAAAACTCCCCAAAAACCTATATTTTTGAATTATATCAAACTATAAAAAGCAGGAAAACGTCACAGCTGAGAGGCTGGAATTTGTTTTTTTTTCTTCTTCTTGATAAATGACTTGAACAATTATTAGTTTTTGTTGCCAATTGTTTTTCATTAGACTGACTGATTAATCAACTATTTTTCCACACTAATTAAAAGTGCATAATAAACAAATTCCTGGTCAATAGTTTAATGACTACCCTGCTGCATGTGTCGGTGCGGCGGGGCCTGTGTAACCTAATGGATAAATGCATGACTAAACACAAGGAGGCGGTTCAGCCTGGATTTCTGTTACTCGTGTCACAGAACAAATACACTTTATTTTGATACAGCTGTCTGCACATAGGAGGTCATATGCCTTCTATGGTCTAAACACATAACTCGAACTGACTCGCATGTATTTTTGATAACACTAAATAAATAGTTTGTTCATTTACTTAGTCTTTATAAGAAATCTTATAAACCACCACTTCTAAATAACTAGAGTGTAACTGGTAAAATACTTGATTTATTAAGGCTGAATACATAATTTATTAAGTATGAAAATACAATCTTTAGTACTTTAGTATAAAGTATTTAATAATTCTTAACTAACGCTTTATAGTAAAGTTTTCTCCTTTTTTATGTTAAAGAGGATCTAAACAGGATTATTACTGTGGATATGCTACATTTTTACCTTCATTAAAAGGCTCAGGAGTAATTGTGATAGTTAAAGCAGAAGTAAGTGATCCGGTCATTTTGGCTAATGCTGCGTTCCAGGCAGGCTTTTGAAACCGTAAGTTACAGCTTCAAGTCACGACTTACGACTTTGTAGCGTTCCAGGCAACCCGTAACTCGTGTTTTTCCGACCTGTTGTACCTGTTTTACCTGTGAAAGTGCACTATAACGGCCACTTTTTCCGACCCGTGAACTCGTACTAGATCGAACTTGTACGACTTCACAGGTCGAAAAAACACGAGTTACGGGTTGCCTTGAATGCATGGATCTATTGGTCCTCGTCCCTACGTCACCACATTCACGAGCATCCCTTGGCTGCACACACAGAGATGACTGCCCCTTTATGCCGTTCTCTCTCCTCACTGGATAAAGGTTGTAGGATACAAGGAAAGTTTTCTCCTGGGCTTACAGCAGAGCAGAGTGACTGACAGACCCGTGTTTCAGACAAAACACTCTATGTAAGTGATTGCCGTCGGAAGATATAACTATTTAAGACTTATATTAACACAAAAATTCCGCTTACTTCTGCTTTAACTACATGAATTGTGACTTGTTACTAGTGAGAATGGAGGCTCTCACCTGGCGTCTCGTGGCTGAAAACCAACCTTGCAACATCAGTGTACATCTTCATTGTAAACAAATGCACATGACCAGGAGGAGGGTTAGCAAAACAGCAGAAAAGTGGCCAGACTTGCATAGTTCCTCTTTAATTTATGCTGTCTAAGCACACACAATAAAATAAAGTGTTGTCCAATCAGTGAAGGCAATGTCGACTAGTTGAGGGTAAACAGGTCTGTAATTCACAGATACTCACGTTTGTTGTTGTCCGTAGACGTGGAGTCTGTGGGTCGTGCCGAACCACCTCCCCTCACATAACAAGATGTTCTAAGGCTCGGGGCTGTGGCTGTGTTTTCTCTGTACTCTGCTATATATTTCACTTTGAATGTCTGTCATGATTTCTCAGGGTTTTAAAACCTGGACTCCGGTGTCAGGATCAACAAAGTGCCTGCGGTGACGAACAGTGTGATGTCCGTGTTCTGCTTCTGTCAGAGCTTCACAGAATATCCACTGGATATAAATATGGCCTTAGTTTACCAGAAACTGACAATGAACAAACTACAACCACAGTCTGGACTCTGCTGTTACCTGTCCTCATAACACACACATGTACACATATAATAATACAAATATAATCATGTTTTCTAAATGTCTATGGGACAAATAAGCAGATATGCCTAAAGTAACCAAAGTCACATGCTTAGTGATTTATTTATCCATCCCTAAACCTTAAGTCAAAGCTGTATTAATTGTAGTTTTGGCCAGAGAGCAGCACAGCTCCCTCAGGCACCCCAGCATTGACACATAATCACCTTATGAAGTTATTATGGCTAACAGTTGCTTATTCATCCGCCCAAAAGGCACCAAGCAACATTAGCATTGGGAGTCATGTTTCTGGCCATCTGGCAAATGTCAATTAGTAGTCAGGGTTGTTGAAAGTCCAATATTCTCCTTTTGGGCTCTGTTTTGGTCTCTACCAACTCCTCGGGGAAATATGTGTCCCTCCGGAGGAGCTCAGTGCTCCACTACGTAACGTTGACCAGCTGGCTGTGGTCCTAAGGGCCGGGGCAGAGTTTGGTGTTAAATCTTGTGGGTTTCTTACTAAGAGCCAACCCTTTAACACGACACTTAGTTGATTCACAGTTAATTTTTAAACTGCTGATTAGTGAAGCTTTTAAGTTTTTTTTACCAGCCACAACAGAGAGCTCGGTGTTGTTTTCACCTCCTGGGAAACCTTCGGCAGTGGGAACTACCACAGAGACAGGTTTGAATACACTCTGCCTGTCTGATAGATATTAGATAAGATAGATAGATAGATAGATAGATAGATAGATAGATAGATAGATAGATAGATAGATAGATAGATAGATAGATAGATAGATAGATAGATAGATAGATAGATAGATAGATAGATAGATAAGTTAAATAGTGTCGCAATTGTGCAGGAGCCACTCACAAAGCTAAATGCTGAGTTTAAAGAGGTGTGCAGTCTGTCCAGGGAGTATTGAATAGTAATGTTATAATTTAGTAATGACTATGGTCAAAGCATCATGGCTGCTGTGGTGGTGTTCAATGTCAAAAATGATTATTCAGATCAAAAAATCAAACAAGTAAAACAAGGCGTTGTTACCAAGTGAAATACTTTCAGTGGCATTTGGAAACTTTTGGTTACTCCGGGACACAGTGTAAGCAAAATGTCCAAATTATAGGCCTGCACATCAGAATGATAGCCCAATCTGTTGGCCTTTTGAAGACGGCACTTTGATGCATAGTTCAATAAGAAACTAATAGCTTTGAATGAATACCTGTGATATATATCCTCTCCGCTCAGCCATTTTCAAATGCATTATGTATTCGTCCTCACTCCTTTCATTTCCAAAAGTAAGTTATATGACAGTGTGTTTTCAGAGGAATAAAATAGAATTCTATTCTTTGCACTCAGCCAGCTCTGAGGTATTTCGATATCTTAAGTGATTCATTGCATGAATGTTTTATGGGTAAAAAAAAAAAAAAAATACAATCTGTCTGAATTGGGTTTCTCTAGCAGAGTTGGCATATTTCTCTTAGTCCTCTCTAACACTGAGCTACTGTATGATAAAGAAGAACCTTTACATGGCAACTGCACCGATATGCTAATGTAGCCTTTCGCATAACCCTTAAAAATATTAATTAGTTTACCAACGCTCTGCTTTCTGTGAAGTAAAAACCTCAAAACAAGGGCGGCATATACGTCTCTCTGCCCTTCAACCTACTTGTGTTTTTTAGTGTGAGTGATGTTAATCTCTGCTATGACGCACGGAGATGTTCAGAGCAGAGATTCATACAGGGATCTTTCCTGGTAGATGCAGTAATGAAACCATAAATCACAGCATCATTGGACGTCTTCCCAGCCCCTGATATTTCCCCAGACGTTTTCACTCCAACCATTTCAGTCTGCTTACAGTGTTAAATAGATTGACCATGGAAGATAAAGTTAAATGTGACTTTCTTCCAGTACCTCTGACTCGACAAGAAATGAGGAGGAAAAAGAGCAGTTATATACTCTGTGAGTATCGGGTTTAATACTAATATTTTGGTACCGTAGAAAACTGTAAGGAACAGAGGAGGCGGTATTAAAGAAACGCATTTCCTCTGCATTGTGCCGAGTGATGAGGATGGAATAGTATTTAAATGTCAATGAAAGACCCATTTATAGTGGAACATATTATCTAAGTGGCAGCATGGTGAGTCCCTTTGAAGATTTTCACCCAACGTTGGGTAGTGTGAAGCGTAAACAGGCAATGATGGCTCACAGGTTACACGGTGTGATATCGAACTCCCCCTCGGGTGCTAACAAGATGGGGGGGAAAAGAAAGAAATAGACCACATTCAACATGGCAGGAATTTGTGGCTTGTCTCCACCGTTACAAATAACAGATCATGCTACATCATTCCTCTTTCACCTCTCTCCGAGAGCTCTGCAGTAATGGCTGCTCCGTGAATGAGGAGCAGATATAGGAACTGGGCATGTACAGTTGCAAGGTCCACAATGAATACAGGACCTGCCAGTCGAGTAATTAGTTTGGGCTGTGTGTTGGCTGTGGCTGTGATGGAGGCCGTTTATCATCCCCAAGACAATGGCTGCATAAGAACTGCCAAAACATGGCAGTGTGATCGCGGCCTTTTGCTGTAGCTTTGGATGTTAAAATGGCTCTCGGAGGCATCGTGGGAGTTTGCTGTCAGGTTTTTCTCTGGCGCTTCTGCAAAAGTGTCTCCTTAACTCATGACAGATGGACAATATTATAGCATAGACAGCGGGTCAGTGGTGGCGGCAGAGATCGTTTCATTTGCAACAGAGAATTGTAATTGCTCAGTTGTAACAGCAAAATGTGTTGCTTAGAGTCTCACTTGGAGTCAAGCAGGAACTGATTAGAAGGTGGTGGTCCAAGGTCAAAGTCTGAGTGCCACTGCTTTTGGCTTCTGGTCTTTGGAGGGCAATATCTTCAGAGGTTCACAAGGGACTCCCTTCGAATTTAGCACATTTGTCCAATTGCACACAGGAATAAACTAATTAGATCTTAGGGCCAAAGATCAAGGTGACTTTGACACTGTGGCCTCCTGTACATTATATCTCAAAATCACCTTGAGGGGATTTCCACAGATTTGGCACATCCATGCACTTGGACCTGAAGGTGAATTAAATTTGGATTGGTTAAATGTAACCACTCAAATATAGCCCCCTTTTTAAAAAATGTAATCACACAAAATGTTCTCAAATTGAAGACCTCGATCAGAAAAAATGCCACCTTGTCATATGTATTTATGTTTGTTTGTTTTTTTTTTAAAGTGGAGTAGTACGTGTGAAAATAAGTAAAACATGCGTGTTGAAAATCCAACCACACATCCACACTGCACACATGAGTAAGCTACTTGTACTTTCACCTATTGTCTGACGTTTCACCAGTTTTTATTCAGACCTGTTGGCAAGTTTTTCAGATGTTCTGCTGCTCACAACGAAAGCTCTTTGATGGATGGAGCTTGTAAACCCCTCGATCCAGGGCTCATGTTTCACATTTTAATTGCAGGTGACGCAGCAGAGTGTGCCACCAACACACTGTGTGAACTTTTGCATGAGGTGTAAAAAAAGAAAAAGAAAATTGTACAGTATATTGGACCGTGTGTTGGAAATGCTGCTGTGAACCAATCATGGATTAGAACTTTAAAGGACCCACTGCATTATAACTCATGAAATGAGATTTGAAGCAACTCCACTCTTGCACCCGAGCTATTCAAAGCATGGAGCCTTAGGGAAGCTGTGGTGCAGAGAGTGATACAGAGAGAAGGAGAGAGGGCACATGACACTATGAACTGATGTGGAAGAAACAAGTCAAGGTTGTGTGACTGCTGAGCGAGAGCAGTTAAGAAATAAGAGTCTTGAGCATATTGGTGCTTTTGAGCATGTGTGCTGTATGTGTGGAATATTATGTTTGGAAAAAAAGAAGGAATACACATAGAAGATGCTTTTTCACCTGTCAGTGAAAATGGGATGTGAAGTGGCTTGATGCTGTGCTTTGATCGTAGTTCATTGGCGTGTGATTTATGACTGTCATCCGCTGACCCGCACGGTCAAGGCCAAACAGTCTGAAGCCCTTCTGGACAGGACGGTTAACCTCTCACCTTGGAAGCAGAGCCAGCGACGGTATATCTTGGCAATCCGCCACAGCCGTCTCTTTAGCTTTTCTTACCAATCAAGTGATTTAATCCAGTTTGCAGAGGATGGAATAGCCTTGGCCCTCACACTCTAATCTAGGGAAATCCACAGTCTTTTTTCCAAAGCCTGAGCATCAAGTGTTGTCAATTACAGCCTGAAAAAGCCGATATCGTACGGGGGAGCTGTTCGAGTCGGCCTGAGCCCACGCCCAAAAGAGAGAAAATAGGCTCTTGTTTATCCATGACTGAGAGTGGAAAGAGAACATTGACTATCATTGTGCCATGACAACAATTTAATTACGTGAGCTAGCCAGCTGCTACTAATCTCACCGTGTTGTACCAATGTACAAGACTTCTTTTAATAGACTCTCACAGCAAATTCCAACTAGCATGGAGTTAGCCATGTTAAAACCTTTGTGAAGGCCCCTCCAGCTGTGCCCATGCAAGTAGAATTACAGCTCATCAGAGAATAGTGTGTAATGTAGTTAATAATGAATGTGGAGTGGGTTATTTGGTCCAATCACCGTGCCTGGCCTCGGTTTAATGAAAGATAAAAGAGCTCGGTACAGTGCAAATATATAATCATCATTGAACTAAAAAAAAAATCTGCCGCCACATAAATGCTCCATGTGCTGTCGGATTACAAGCTACATCATGGCTGTATTTTTAGAAGTGTGTTAATGCTCAAATCACACACATTCCACATCATTTCAATAATGTATGTCAAGCTCGATCTTGATCTGGGTAACCGAGGTCTTTTGGGGTGTGTGACTCAATGTTTAGAAATGACAGCAACTCATTTCTGGTAAGTCTGGTGCTCACTTTTGAAAAAGAAAAAAAAAAAAAAAAAGTACAAGTGTCACATTTTAAGCTGTAACGGGAGCAGTGAGATTTCGAGAATGATTACACTTTGGGATATTGGTCTTTCTATGTTGAGTCTTTGACAGCTTCCTCGCCTCAATTTAAGTGACTGAAGCTGAATGCCGGTTCTTTTTTTTAATTATTATTATTACTATTATTATTAATTTATTTTATTTTTTTCATTGACAAGGCCAAATCAGTTCCAGTGCTGTGAATTTACAGAGATGTAGCTGGGAATGAGCGTCTTACTTTGTAACGGTAAATCTAATTATTGAAAAACCCTGCCCCCCTGATTTCATATTTATTGACAAAATGACAGTGTATTCATTGTGACAGCAGGTAGGGAGTTTGTGCCACACAGCAACAGAGTGCTGATTATCTATAGGCAACAGCATATTTGTTTGAAGCCAAAGCACTGCCTCGCTCTCAACCTGTCAGAACCGTATGCAAATGAACCCAGTTTCTGGCTCACTGCACCTCACAAATTAATAACTGCGCACACCCTGCATTACAGTACAATTAGATTGTCCATTATTTTGTAAACGGCAGCAGAATCATTCCATCCTCTCAAGCATATTGTCATGTGGCTGCATTTGCCTAACAAACGTGAGATCAAAGACGTATTTTTGAATCCTAATCAAATCTATTTCAAGTCCCATGCTGGCGCCGGATGGCAGGCTGCGGTCTGTGGCTGGCACGGTTTGAGGCCCTGTCTGAATACCTGCAACAGTAAATAGATGGGCGGGCAGGGTGATTTGCATATAAAAAGGAGCAGTGATAAAAGAAAGTACTTAACCTGGAGTTTCTCACCATCCAACACTCTGGCACCTCCAACAGAATGACAGAGGACTGCTTTTTATCAAAGGGGATCCCATTATAAGATAATTGTATTTATTCTCGATGGAGAATGAAAGGAAAAAAGAGAAACAAAGAACATGGTCGGCAGCGCTGTAGACCGGGACATGCACATGTAAGGGAGCGAAGAGCCACTCACATTAAAAAGCTGAGGAGTAGCAGAGCAGGGATGTTTGTAGTGTCAGCGTGCATTTGTAACCGGGCCTGTACTTGCACCAAGATGGCTGCTTTGAACTTGTAGGAATCCTATAAGGTATAATTCATGTCGTGTTAATTACGAAGCAGCAGTTGTAGCGAGCCGAACAGAGGGAGTCCCAGACCATGACTCTTCAAACAGTGTGCGCTTACTTCTCCACCCTGTTAACACTCCTCGTGTCAGTTGTGCAGTTAGATCAAGGCATCCATGCTCAGTATTTCTGAAGGTTTCTCTCCAGGTTTTTGAAGATTTGTTTGTGAACTCTGAGAGGGATTGGCAACTAGAAGGATGTACACACTTTTTATTTGTCACTACTTGCATTAACAAGGACTTGAAAACCTCCGGTCTCGTCAGTGGTTCTGTGAGACACTGCAGCTCTTTGAGCTAAATGCTAATGTCGGACCGCTCCCAACGCAGGCCTGCTGAT
This sequence comes from Trachurus trachurus, assembly GCF_905171665.1. Taxonomy (NCBI): domain Eukaryota; kingdom Metazoa; phylum Chordata; class Actinopteri; order Carangiformes; family Carangidae; genus Trachurus; species Trachurus trachurus. The sequence goes on from NC_139900.1 coordinate 12,914,728, forward strand.
CTTTTAGCTGATGTAATGTTTACCAGTCTCATCGTCTTAGTTAGGGTTAGTGTGAGTTTTTGCATGCTAACATTTGCTAATTAACAACAAACACCAGTGGCAGTGCACAGTAAAGTCTCCTGAGGGAATATAAATGTCATGTCGAGTCATCTAACAACTGTCAAAACATTCAATTTAAATGGGAACCCGGCGCCAGGCCCATGGCATGGGCAGTGTACGCGAATGCAAGGGGCACCGTCATCAAAATGAGAGGGGAAAAAATTGTATCTAACTTTTATTATTCACTTACACTAAACTGCTCTATTATTTTTGAATATTTCATAAGAATACACAGCAACATAAACATACAAAGCTTATTAAACAATGGAGCAGCCTATTTATTTTCTATGTTCCCGCCAATCTCCGGCTCCCCTCCCTCCCCAGCTCGATACACTCTCTACTCTCTGAGGAGGATGAGAAGTTATCTGACGTGTCTGTACAAGATTCCATTTCAAAAGATGTAATAGTACGCCAACGTGGCGACACGGTCAACCACTACACTTGCTAATGTTGTCAGCTCTTGTTATCACGATTTCTAATACGGCTCATTCGCAATATAATCAAAATCGCCGTACAGCCAAGTGTGATATCCAAATCACAGGGGCTTTTTTGATAATGACAAATGTGTATCAACATTGTCGTGCATTGTTAACACCATGGGTGTCGTACTTAAGAGACAACCCGGCCTGCAGATTATATTCCCTATTACAGAGGAACATGTTTATCTTATCTTAACTATCTAGACAGTCATCCTACATCAGTGTAATTGCATGTTAAATGTAGTCAATCCTAATTTAGAATGCCAGCCTTTTTAAATTAAGCCCATAGGTTGTTTGTGCAGCAGAATATTATGACCCACCGTTACATTTATCTTGTTAGGCAAAATCAAGTGACTGTAGTAATTATGACAGGAGCAAAGTTCAGGAATGACCATTCAAACTGAAACTGCATGTCACAATGTCTGGGAAAATAATCGCAATATGACGTTTTTGTAGATAGATATTTTCAGCTTTGAGATTCGGTGCTGTCTTTTTCTCCCCCTGAATCCCTCCCATGTGCATACATGTATGGCCCAGTTATCAGTACATGACGCTTGACTGTGAGCAGTGACCTCTCGGTTGCAGTTCAACAGATGACCAGCATTATCAGTGTGCCATCCAAACATCTCCAGGCTGCGTTCAATGTCAAATTCTCCATATATCTGCCATCGCTGCCTCCCCCCCTCTGGATGGAGGGACAGCTGGCTGCTGCTGCTGCTGCTGCAGCTAGAGGGGATCACAATGAGCAGGCTGTCCCTGAAGCCTTCGAGTGGGTCTTCAAGAAGCCACAAGGGCATTTGCCCGATTTCTTACGGTTCTCCTTTAATGAACCACAGTCATCGTGTGTTGCAGTGCAGCCTCACATTAATCTTCGCACAGGATCAACAACGTGAAAAGAAAAAAAAAGGGAAGGAGGGCATTTGTCTTTCTTACTTTGCATAGCCTTCAATCTGTGGTCAGATCTTGCTGCATGATCTCCTTTGGGTCGGGCTGATTCATCGCATCGTCACTGTGGCCACGAGGTGACCTTGACAATCAGTGATGTTGCATCCCACCCCCTCTGCCTCCCTCCTCCCTGTCTCCGTAGCAGCAGTGAGGCAGAGCAAGCATCCCTCAAGGGAGCCGTTCATCTAGATAGGAGACCCATCAGTCAAGGGAGCCATTGATCGGCACGTCAGATGGCTTGATTTCCTTGTGTAATAATCGGCTCAGTTTTGACACCCTCCCTAATGTGTAAACGGGATGAGAAGAACAGGGCAAATGGATTGTGAAGGGCAGCTCTATCCACTGGCTGTGTCAGATGCATAAATATGTAGCGTCTTATATAACGGAAGTCCCAGCGGTATCGCACGCGGAGTGATTCAACATGTGTATACCCTGACTAATGCTACATGTATGTTGTGTTTTTATGTGCGTTGGAGTGCGGGTCTTGTCCTAACGTTGAAGAAGAGGATCATCAAATTAATCCACCCTGCATTCAGGGCAGAATAAACTCATTGTCCTCGCTGTTATTTCTGAGCGCAGAATAAGACGTACTCTTAGCAACCTCATGCGAGCACTGCAAAATGCCAAGCAATTGTTCAGGATCCATTTTGAGACTGCGATGGATTAGCGCGTCCGGTTCCCTGGTGTGGTCAGTGTGCTACTAGGACAGTCAGAGGCAGGCCGACATGTGTTGGGCATTGATAATGACTGTTGAATCACAACGGACCCACTGGAGTGTCGGGTAAAATAAAAGCACACAACCGTATCAGGCCAAAGCATGGCGGCAATCGCACACAACAAAGAGCTGTGTCTTGCATGCCGGGCTAAGCTGATGGGTTTTATATTCAAATAATAAGGATAGGGAGAAATACCAGCAGCATGGGATTTCTTCCTACATTAGACTATCTGGAGCTACCATGTACTTGGTTACAGTGATATCATGGGCTGTAGGATTCATAATTTTCTCCATGATCCTCGGTGAAAAGGAGGACTGCTTCCCATAAAGCCACCGACTTAAAGATGCATTCAGCAGCAGCACGCGATTCAAGTTTAATTCCTTTAAGCCTACTGTTTGGCAACATGTAGCACGTCCCCATCAATAAGTTGTTGGTTTTCAATGGACTCTCAGTATTTAATGAGGGGGAAGTGAACAACATATTGTTTTGTTCACCAGGCCTTTTTTCTATCTGCCTGGTCAATAGGTTCAATTTGATTCAGACTGTGGGTGGGAAAATAAATTGGAATTGTAATGGGGCTCATGTTGGACAAGATTCAGTTTGTTTTGGTACTTATCACTTTCAACTAGCTAATGTGGCTGCACCATCGACTCACCACTGACACTACACAAGAATCTGAATCCTAGATTAAAGGTCTTTAATTACATCTCAGAAAAAGAGATTGTAGGGGGGGAAAATACATCTGATGGCTCTGGGAGCTCTACATCTCTTGATGTGTCTGAAATCCATTTAGAGGAGTGTTATTCAGTCATCTAGTGTTTTTCATTTTGTCATCCTCTGACCCTCTGAAGTCCAAAGCGAAAATATTTATACACATTTGCTGAGAGGATGAATTTGGCTTGTCCACACAAGGACCAAGTTTGTGAATTAAGATATTTATTTATCCCTCTGTAAAACAATACCGCTCCACAGATGCTGTTGTGGTGAACGGAGCATGAAATTTATGGCCTGATGTCTAATCCACGGGCTAATAGAGCGCCACAGATGCATCAAAATTTAAATGTGCAAAAGAGTAACTACATTCAGTCTAATCAACCTGCTTGCACTGTCTGCTTGTGTTGACACCTGTTTCTTCCTGCTGCAGTAACAGCATGCTACAGTACCACACCCAGCTGTGATGTCCTGTGGTGACAGCATGCTTTAGCTGAAGTGCTTGTTGGAGAGTTGAACAGGATCTGAAACCCAACACCTCTTCAGTCAGTACGTTTACCTGATGTTGTTAGTCCGACTCAAACTGGACTTAATCAGACTGAAACTGTACTAAATTGAATTTCTCAAAGTTGGACTGAGGGTGTATTCAGACCTGGCTCGTTTGGAGCAGTTGTTCTAAAACGGGGAGTGTTTAACCCCATGGACCCCACAGCAAACACGCTCGGATTCGGGATAAAACAAGTGGGCCGAGATCACTAAGAAGGCGTGGTCTAGCTTCCATTCGAGTCCTGGAGCGGTTGGTTTGCAGTGAGAACATAATCATTCAATCATCAATCAATTTTGACTGGGTTCAGATTGGATTTGGGTCGAAAATATATACAAATGACTCGATGGGGTCGGGTCCGGGTTTCAACCCTTGGTCAGGTTTAAATTTTCAGGCCCGTTGACCTCTATTCTCATGGTTTTTGTTTTTCCTGGCTGACCTCCTCCTCCTTCTTGGTAAAATTTCTGACCAATGAAAGAAAAATTGGTTCGTGCATGGCATTTGTTTACAACTGTGACTTTGTGAACACAAACAAAATGCAACAATTGTATCGTTTTAGCCCCTGAATCGGAACAGAGCAAACGAGCCACATGTCTGAATACACCCCAACACACCCAGATAACTTTACTATTGGTAGTATCCAGTCAGATTCAAAATGGCCCAGACGTTCTCCACAGCTCCCACTCAGGTTTGAACTCAGACATTGAACAAAATGCATAAGGGAAGAAGAAGCCGGTGACACAGTGACATGGACACGATGATGTCCACGGAATCCACTCCACATAAAGTCCACCCAACCCGGTGGGGGCCTAAACTCATAACTCAGCTGTGCATATTAACACACCGTTAATTGGTCTATATATTATTAGTCTATACCTGCGAATGTAACATATCTTAAAATCACTTGGATTTCATGCAACAGTTGGTTGGGGGTGTTGTATTTTTCCTTTTGTCAAATTCTTTGAGAGTGCAAGAGAGTCCAGCACTTTGACTGCCTTCAAGGGAAAATTGTCCTGAAGTGTGCAGTGCACTTTTATCCCTGTTTGAGCAAACATCATGCTAGCCCCCCTCTGTGATCAGGCCTTTTGCTCCACCTTCAAATGTGGCTTTTTCAGAGCAGCTGTAAACACTTTGACCTCCCCACACGGTCAGATGTCAACTGGCTTTTTTTTATTTCAAGTATTCTGACAACTTCATACCTTTGAGCCCAACGCAGCCAGTGCAGCTGCCGCTTTTCCTCCTTCTATAATCTAGTGTGGCGGTGAGACAGTTTTCATCTGCTACGGCGCAGATGCTGTGAACCCCATCCTCGTCCCCATCCCCCTCCTTTTTTTTATTTTTATTTTGAGAGGTTGCACCTGATGATTTCAAACCCACCAATCTAGACAAATAAATGGGTCCGGATTAATTCCAGATTGTATCTGACAAGAATAATCTTGAGGAAATAGTCCTGTCTCTGTTGAGCTGTGATTGTCATCTTTTGGAAAGGGCACGTGTTATTTCCTGGAAAGAGCCCCCTGACCTCTCTCTCCTCTCCGTTTCCATTGTTCACTGTGCCTTTTCATAGTTTAGCTCTGACGGGCTGATGCAATAACTGTGGTTACGTGCACACATCATTTCATTCTGATTTAAAGATTTTAGGTCAACTGTTTACATGGGATGTGATTTAATTCAATCTAGTGTTTACAAGTGATGAAAACGTCACCTCCTCATCCGTCCGTCCCATCTCTTTGGCACGTCTTTGATCAGCTCCATGCAGATGGACATCTATTGCCTGTTGTCTTTCAGTTATTGTGTTGCTTTTAATCAGTTTGATAAATTCATGCCTACTCATACTGGAAGAAATGAAGAGAAGAGGCACAACCCAATGTGCTGTTTTCTTATTCTCACCTCTTTAGGGAGTTTGTATCAAAAAACAAACTCCAGCTTTGGATGCACATGCATCAGGATGGTGGGCATGTGCAGAGGGAACACAGCCAGAAAGTATTCAGATGAAATTGTTTGCATGATTTATTTATTTATTCTTTTTTTTTCAATAAAAAAAGGTTTAAACTGCCCCTTGGCAATGTCATTCAGATGGGACCTGTTTGCTCAGATCAAATTGTTCACATGGAAAATGTTCATACTCTTTGGGCCTTTAAACCGAATATAATCGGAGTATTAGGCTCCATGTAAACGTACCCAGTGAATTGGAGGCTTCACAAAAGATACTTTTACGCTACATTAGGCGACGGTCCCACATGTTTCTGTGACAGACAAATACAATTTATTGAGATGAAGCCGTTCGACTTGGCAGAATTTCTGCTGATATGACGAGCTCTCTCCAATAAGCCCTTCTTTTTTTTTTCTCCGCGCCACTCTAACTGCTCTGTTGAAGATCACGTTAACGTTAACATTTATTCTTTGAGCAATCATACGGTCTTATCGCAGACGTTCAAAAGGGAGTGTGACAATTCAAAGGCGGCAGTTATGCAGAATTAATGACTTCTTATGAATTACCTGTGACATTATGTCATTGAAGCATAACTTTAAACTTAAGAACAAAGGAGGACTTCTTGAGCGCTGACACGTACCTGCAGTAACATCTTTTTATTCTTGTAAAAATTAGGTTGTTTGTGAATCCCAATTCCTGTTCTATTGGATCTGTCGCTGTGATATCTGTCAGGCCATGTGAAGCGGCTGATTAATCACAGTTGTAGAAGTGACCTAAACACCACTGGTGGGCTTTCAAGTCATCATCACAGAAATGAATCGATTCGCTGTGTGCTCACGAAATAAGACCTAATGAGAAGTGTCTCAACCCTGAATCCCACAGCAACAGGGAAGTCACTCCTGATGCCATTTCATCCTTAATACCAAGTGGTCTTCAGGGGCACAGATCTCCCTTTTTCTCCCATTTCCTAACTCGCCGTTATCTGTCTGAGCTCTTCGCTCAATCAGGTTCTGTCACAGAGATTTTGACAAATTGAAGCAAAGTTCGCTGCTTCTCAAACTTGCCATGTCCTCTCTCTCACTGAGCTCTCCTTCATTGCAATCAACAGATCTCGGTCACACACCCCATGTTCCACCTGCATACGTGTGTTGCCTGGATATACTGTAAGTGCTGTGTGCTCCGCGGATGGTCATGAACCCCCCACCCCCATCCCACTCCTTGCAATCTGTAATACAAAATTGCAGGTCTGTGTCTTTCCCGGGTAGCAGGGATGTAATGTATATTGGCTTGTTTTGATTGAAGGTGAGGGACATTTGAGAAGGTTTACTGGTGTATTTTTGTTCACCAGTGCAGCCTTTGATATTGATGGGCAGGTGTGTGGAGGGTAATAAGTAGCCGAGCTAGAGAGAAAGCGCTGACAGAACCCATTACCTCTGCCAGAGAATACTTCACATATCCACTCAAATCAGAAAACATGAGGGCATAAATAGGAAAATGCTCATTGGACTCAGTGTGGCTGCTGGAAAATTGAACATTATCAGGGTGCTATTTGTCTTTCAAATGGCTCCGTGACATTCTCATGTTAATGCTGTTCGCAGGAGAAAGCTGTCAATCAGCCGGGAACAAGACGACGCTGTTTAACTTCAGGCTGTTGTTTCTAGACTCGGCGAGAACATTATTCAAAATTGATGATCCATATGTCGTCTGTAAATTAAAGACTAGTGAGCCAAGTGCAGCAGGGCTGTGGGAAGGGCCCCGTGGGGAACACTGCTTGTTATAAAAATCTGACCTATGACTTTCCTTTTTCTCTCCAGAAATAAAGTGTTGGACCCTTATTTACACACACCTCTGGAAAAAAAAACCATACAGATGGCTGACAAATTGAACAGGAAGAGCATCACTAATTCAGACATTTTCATTTCAGAAAGGGGCCATCCCCCTGGCAGGATTTGGATCCTCATGTCTTCTTAGTGCCTCTCTAAGTGAGCACGCATGTGGATCATCTTCATGGATCACGTTTGTGAGGCTGTTACTTAAAGATCCTTAAGAGACTTGAAGAGTAAAATCATTGCATTCTTGTTTTTGTTTTTTTCAATTCAATCTCGGTGCCCAACAAGAGCCTGACCTGTGAAATGCTGCCTTGTTATCCATAACACCCCTCTCTGTGTAAACCTACAGGAATGACCCTGGAGAAGAATCACTGCAGATGAGGTAAAAATTGTTCTGAGTGATAACCATCATCCATGGATGCAACATCTCCAGTAGGAGACATAGCTATAATAGGACGTGTATCTTGTCAAGATGGGGTAGTCGTCCACTGGGCACCGAGGTCGCTGAAGAGTTTCACAAGCATTAAAATGATGTGCGTTGTGCGCTGTTGTCTTTGAAGTCCTCAGATATCATCTCAGGTGAACATGGGAGATTTTATACAAGTGCATATAGGTAACACACTCCACCGCCATTATCACAACACCGACTGAGTAAATATGTTTTTGGAAGAATTACGTTTCATCCTTGCCGTCGTAGATCAGTGACAGATGAATCTATACTTCTTCTCTACTGAACGTCATTTAGACTTTCTGGCACGCTATCACAGCATCGGCAGCAGTGGCACATTTAATCATGTCAGTTTTCTCATCTTGGATAATTAAATAATGAAACCCCATATTATCAGTGTGGGCATTTTCAACTTCTTTGAACTAAGGAAGCTCCTAAACATCAACAGCGCGCTTTGTAGACTGAACGAGCCAGCGCAGTCGGTTAATTAATTTCTGTGATCAAAAGGTAAGTTTAAGGGGGGGGGGGGATAACCCATGCCTCCATGAAGAAGACAGAAACTCAACGTTCAGAGTAGACCACAGGCAGCAGATTATTCTTGACAAACTTTTGTCTCGCATAATTGACTCCTGCCGACCTTCCCTCCTCCCCTCCGCTCTCCTCTCCCTGTATTTGTCCCCTTTTCTTCTTCTGTCAGCTGGAAACAAGTTGCACATAAATTTAACTCATCAAGTTGTATTGATTTCTTTTGGTGAATAGTTGGAGAGGAGATTTTACTTTGTTGTCCCACACTGTAGGAAATGTAGCTCAGGGTTCGACTCACAAATCCAAAACTCATATTGATAAAACAAACAAAAATAAATGCAAATCAACCTGAAACATGTATAAAATCTAAATGTACAGTAATAAGACAGTCAAAACATTAGGTGATGTTGAATATCTATATTAAAAATCTATGGTGGAGAAAAAGCAAAGAGGGAAAAATAAAGATCTGTTTGTTAAAATATCGATTCTGTCCCTTTTTTTTAAACTGAAGTAGGGATAAAAGAGTCCTTAAATCGATTCACATGACAATGTGGCATTTCAAACCTCCTCCCTGATGGAAGTAGCTGCCTCTCGGTGTATACCACATGAGACTGGCTGGTTATTATCCTGTTGGCTTACCTCAGCACAGCCTGATCGTAGGTACACTGCAGGGATGGATGCTGTCTTATTCCTATTATCTTCCGTGCAGTCTGCATGACTCTGACTCATTTTGACTTCGGTTGCACAGAGAGGTTACCGAAGCAAGCTGTGATGCCGAATCTAATTAGGCTCTTGAAATCCGGCGGACGGAAAAGAGAAAGAAACTGCTGTAAACTTCTGACCAACTCCATGAACTCTTAGTCGCCGCGAGAAGTGCAGACGTTGTTGTCGTCTGCTACAGAGCCTATCGGCCTGTGCATCCCAGGTCAGCGCACAATCAATACAGACAGATGGGAGACCTGTGAAATGGTTTCAGTGTGGATGACCATGAACCTGTGGTCGCACGCTCTTCAAAAAAGGGTCAAAAAACCATCTCCCTTATTCATTTATTTTCTAACCAGCAGGTGGTTGTCATCGCCCTCTGCTACAGATGTTTGTGCTTCTAAATAATACTCAGAAATTTCACTGTCAACCTTCATCACACCTTGAAAGGCAGTATCGTCTGACAATTTAACCGCATAGGGTGACGGGTTCAATGCTCATTATTGTGTAAAGCAAGAAGGACAGAGGGACTAACTCAGCTGCATAGAGCCCCGTGTTCAGGTTTCGGTGTGCTGACAGAAAACCATTAACACTGACCTGTTTACGGCTGGTCAAGAAAGAGTGGTAACTGATAATAAGAGGGTGGACATTCAGCTCCCACAGCTTCTTAGCTTATAGAGGACTGCACAGTATTAAATGCTGAACTGAAATAAAATAAACTACGTTTACAGTATAATACACGAGGAGCAGATTTCTCCATGTGCTCAGATTTAAAATGCACAGTGGCTGCGACTGTGTCTGTTCCTCTGCTACACCTGTAAGCAAACTGGAAAAGGATCAAGTGAACAGTCGACTTCTTTTTTCTGTTTCATAATTCATTTTGTAGCAACGGCAGTGGGAGGTTTGCTTTCCAAAGTGTCTTGTTTTGTGATGAGTTTTTAGTGTTTTTTATTCATTTTTTTTTATTTCTTTGAGGAGTGCATGGTCCTGCTTCGGAAGGAAAGTTTGGACCAACAGCTCAGTGTTCCCCTGAATACATGGAAAATAGTTTTGCCAAGTTTTTCAGCAAACTTAAATCATCGTGACACTGGAAAAGGGACAATCAAAAATATTTACACTTAAGAAGTTACCATACTGTATCTACCACATCCCACACATGCAGAAAGTTCCTAAACAGCTGTTTAATCAAGTAAAGTTGAAATTGTTTCAGCTGCTCACTTCTCTTGCCCCCTATCAAGAAGGCGGAGGTTAACTATTTTTCTCTTGAGACATTTCCTACACAAAAAATAAAACAGAGAACATCCGTTTAAAATGATCAGGGGGGGAAAACAAATCTGGGTCTGTGTGCATGTTAATGATATGAAGATATTACAATAATGGTCAGGGACAGGAAATAATATAATACATGTGGAATGTGTTTTTGGTTGATTTTCAGTTCAAGCTGGAACTGAAAAGGGAAGTTTTGTGAGGTTAGAAAACACATCCACATAAACAAGCACAACTGTTAGCACTAAACACAGCTCTTCTGATGAGATCTAACCCACTATCAATCTAAACCAGAGCTTAAGGCAAAAATAGGAAACTCCTGAAGGGCTATTTTCGTCCCCAGATTGTTAACGTTTCAAAGGGTAATTCTAGGCCCTCTGTTTTTCTGTGTTTTTAGTGAAATTCAGTGAGTTCTGATGTGGTTTCTGATCAGTGGCGTTTTGAGGAGGAAACTCCCTTGGTGGTTCTTGGCCTCCTCTGAGACTAGGAATGAAGCTCTTAAAAAATCCTGCACCACAATTACAAGGCAGACACGCAGTAGGTCAAATAAAGGACAGAAGTGAGGGTAATATCAGAAACATGAATCAGATTCTCGTCACCACAGACACTCAAAACGGAGAGAGTATAAACAAATCACATTCACAAAGTCGGCCGCATACAGCGAGCCGTCTCCGTCGGCTTTTAAAAAAGTCTGACATCACCAATTTGTGTTCAAGTTTCATAAAGTTTTCACAAGATAAATGGCAACAAACAACAGTCCCAAAGAGGCTTAACGGTGCCGCTATTGCGAGAACATTTGTTAGAAATCTGCAAAAATGTGGCAAGGGAAACAGATTTCATAGTCATCTGCCAAACACTGACAAACTGTGTCAGCGGAGAGGAACGCTGGTCACCAGTTGAAGCTCTGACACACAAACAAAACCTTTTCAAAAATGAGAGGAGGAAGAAAAAAAATGCAGCCTCCAAAATAACCGTGGACTTGAAATCTAATCTAAAAACTCCTCTGCGAACTTCAGCTGCCTGGTACATATGACAGAGTTGTCATTGGAAAACCAATTATATTTGAGGCTCACAGAAGAAGACATAACCTTGTCTAAGAAGCATGAAACTCGGCCACCTGTAGAGTGGAGAAAAAATTACATAGTCTAAAGATCACTTTTTTTTTTTTTTTAACTATTTTTCACATATGGACACACAAGGGGGGGGGGGGGGAAGCTGGAGGAAAGCACAAAGTCTGTTAAACATGGTGGTGGATGTGCAGCCATATATAAGCAGCCATGCCTAATATTAGGTGTGATGATTGTTCTGCACGGTCGTAAAACAGCCGAGGAATACGACGCCGTTTAACTGAAGCACCCGGACAGCACCCAAGCACTTTAGCTGGGACATGGGTCTGTTCTGTGACTCACAGCTGGAAATCCTGTATGCAAGTAAAATCAAAAAATATCCCAGACAACACTGCTTTGAAACCGCCGAGCCAGTTACTCATTCATTTTAAAAGCGTCGACTTCAAAAAACCTTTCACTCGTTGGGACGGAGGCAGTTTTCTTCTGGTGCCTGTACGAACTGTTCCTCGGGTCAGGACCAATGCTTTATTTGAGTCACACTAACATTACACACAGGCCTTTTAACAGTATTTCATCATGTTTTAGAGAGAAGACACTTCCTTCCATCTGTTTTACATTAAAAGCCTGTCTGGGGGCATGATCCTTTCCCGTATCCTTTTCCCCTCCCTTGAAGGCTTTTATTGTGAAATATCTCATCCGGAGGAAGGGCCAAGCTTCATTAAGAGAGAAAAATTGTGAGACAGACTTTCTTGTCTAAGCCAGGAATCACACAGTGTAGGTCTAAACTTTGTTTTTACAATAGATTCTGCTTTCATCACCCGCTGTCTAAACTACAAAGGGCAGTTCATCTGAAATTAATCTGACATTTTCGTTTTTTTCTCTCTCTCTCTTTCATTATCAATGCGCAGCTCTTTTCCTTTTCCCTGCCTGCCTCATTCAATCAAAGAGTGTGTGATGGAGCCTTGAACTTGAATTTTTCCAGTGCATTAGGCCAAATAACCTCATCTCAAATCCCAAATTAGCATAAAGATTTCCAGACTGAATTGCTGGTGGTGCGTCATATTCATCATCGTCAAAACTGGAGGGTCGTGAATTTAGGTGTCTAATCAACAGGAACGGCAAACAGGAAATGCTTAGCAACAAACAGAACAACTTCTCCCCAATCACACAGTTAACAGAGCTCCTAATGCGCTTTGCATGCTCATCGCATCTTTGATGATCTCCTCGGAGAGCTCGGTGCTGCGAAGCGCACGGAGCGCACTTGAACACTGGGTCCAATTTGTGGGTGATGGTCGGGACAGAGCGATGCAAGACCCTTCCTGTGGTGGAGGGAGGGAAGGGGAGGTGGGGAGGGGGCTGATAGAAGTGGTGTTGGTCTGAGTGCAAACAAAACTCTCCAAACTGAGATAGAAATGACAGAATAGAGGGGTGGATGGGTGGAGGGACAGAGGGTTACATTCGCACAGTATCGATTTTTCCTCTGGGTTCTTTAGAACAGGAGCTTGTCACTGTGGCCAATGAATAGAGCCCCTTTGTATTGCATTCAACATGCTTGCTCTGACAATGAAGATGCCACAAAGCTTTTTTTTTCTCTCTCTCTGTCTCACTCCCCCGTCTGTCAATAACGCAATCGCTCGTCAACTTGGAGAGAAAAGAGTACAAATGATCATGTCTGGGAGGCAATACGTGACCTTGACAGAACAGTTCTGGCTCATAGTCGGCGCCTGAGCGTCTAAATACAACTTAACTTTTAGAAAACAGTCGAGTTAGAAATCTGGCAAACGATGCTTTTTAATAGGTCCCTCAAAGTGTCTCAGACAACATCTGTGGATTAGAGAAACTTCCCTCGTCGAGCAGTCTGTCGGCTGAAGACAGTGAAACAGATAAAGAGCTCGGCGTGAAAGTGGACACAGAGGAGCGGTGTGGTAACTGTTGTCATCTCTTATGGTGCTCTGTTACGCACAGCCATCATCCGTACGGTCAACAGCTGGTAAATGTTTAGCAGGCCAAACCCCAACTGAGCACCGATGGCTTGCAGATGCTGCAGAGGAAAAACTTAAAATTCACACCTCGTAAAGAGAGGAGGCAGATGTTTGCATATTAATAAAGATGGGATATGGAGGGTGTCTGGTACGGGGAGGCATTACAGCTGCTCCATTACGCCGTACGGTGTACAGTATACGCCACAGATGGATGTACTCTCGTCTCATCTCGGGAGCATTTTGATCTGGGTGCCTTTACATTGCCAGATGCAAAGGAATGTTAAAAAAAACAAACGTGTACTGCAGTCAGCCCACGTCTTATCACTGTTTTGGGCGATATTACAGTACAGTAACTATGTACATTTTTGAAAGTACAGTATTTTTGAAAAAGAATAATTTTCCTCTGGTTTATTTTGTGCCTCTAAACTTGTTGCTCCTCTAGACCATGATGCAACCATCTAAATACCCACTCCAACTCCAACTTCTCCAAGGAGAATCAGTCTTGACAAGGTTTGAGTCATAATACCTACAGTAATGTGACCTTGTGGAGGCACATTTTTGTGGCATTATGAATGTACAGTCCATACAAGCACATAAATGGACAGTAACCTGAAATAACATTGTGATGCAGCCCACAGGTCGGATTATGTTCACAAGAAATTTGATTTATGGAAAATAACATCCAGCATCAATCCCTGAGATTGTGAGGAACCGGAGGTGGGACTTGGGTGGGATTTATGTACATGACGGTCTCTGGCTTGGTTGGGTTCGTCTGAAGATGAAGTGCAGAACACATCACCACTTCATATATGTCAGTGTGGCTTTATCTATACTGTAGCAGATGTTTGATAAGTCATTGTCACCAGCTTATTTCTTAGTCACATCATTGTACAGTGTCAGTGTGAGACCCAACAGCAACAACACACAAATTTTGCCCACAAGAGTATACAAGCAACCTCCTTCCTTCCTGCCTGCTTCTGATGATGGAGTTTAAAGTAAAACTGAACTCCCACAATGCTTCAGCTCTTTTATGGAATAACTTTACTCGTATATATATTGAATAGCAGCGGCTCATTACCATAAATTCAAGATTTACCAAAAACTGGAGACAGACTGACCGACAGACCTTTATCAAAACAATTGCAGAGATTACATTTGACCATGTTGCGGTTATATTTCAATTTACTGTGCAGCCATAGCTAAATAAATGTCCCAGATTTGAGAGGTTACCATCAGATAATGACAAAAAAAAGGTTTAATTTAATATAATTAAAAATACATTTTGTCTCACCACCCAGCAGGAGCCCATTGTGGACTCAGGAGAAATTGTCAAAAGTCACGATTCATTAATTGTTTTAAATGCATTTGAATATGAATAACTCTGTAATTATAAAGCAGAATTTCAATACAAGGCTTTTACTTTTAGTCAAACTCCAGTTCTATTGTGGCACTGGCTCAACATACATCTCCAGATTTGCTGAAGTGAAGAATTTCTCTGCTCGTTCCAGTGCTGGTTAATAATATAACTACTTAAGTAGACAGAGGAGCCATTTATATCTATATCAAAATCAGCTGCCTCAAAGTGTTTTCAGACAGTTACAAAAGGCACAAAGGCCTATTGTCGGAGGTGTGCGGCGAATGTCATGTCTCACAAAATGACAATGAGAAATTGTCTGTCTTAGAGGTGGACACAGAACAATGGTGCATGCAGGTGTTTCTGAATGCAACACACTATATCAGACACGAATCTATTGATTTGTTCATTCAACAGCTTCACTAGGCCATAAATCTCATTTCAGAGACACACCAATCCACAAGGGCAATCTATTACCAGAGACTAAGCTTGATTGCTTAAAAAACGTAAATGGGATATGCACTATAATGTCGTTTGATGAAATTTTAAAAAAGAATGACTCTGAATGGTAACTAGTTCCTTCAATGATAGTGTGTAGTGGTAATTTGAACTGCAATCAGCGTCCACTAAGTGCTGCAGTTGGGAACAAAATCAGTGAAAATCAGGCCAAATCAGACTTTCACATGCTTCCGTCTTGAATGCAAATTGCCACATTGGAAGACACAGGGGGAAACTGAAAGCAAAATTAGGTATTGTGGGCAGATTGATGGTGTTCAGGCTGGCTTCTATTACTCTTGAGTTTGGGTCCCTGCTGTGTACACACTCGCTGACAGACACACTGGGAAATATCGTAAAGTAAACATGGACGGATGGCGGCGAGCCTTCTCAGTGCCTAGAAGTCGAACACATTAAAAGTCTGAGGTTACAGACTAATAACCGTGCATCGTTTCTGCTAGTCAATTGTCACCCAGTCAACAAGATTAGAGGAGATGAGATATTAGAGTTTGATGTTTGAATGTTTCCAATGCATTAAGCCTAATTGGTTTACTTCTAATAAAAGGTTTGCATAGGAATTACCAGCCAGAATTGGTACTCACACAGCATGTGGGCCGGAGATAGCCTCATGATTGCTTCTGTGATGTAGAGTAAGAATTATAAATGAAAAGAAACTTCAAATTACAAAGAAGGAAGCTAAATAAATCAACAAGAGCAACAGGGGAAAAAACAGATAATCAACAGATATAAACATAGTTAGACCTGACCTCGGAGCGGGGAAGGGGTGTGGCTTCTCTGCAGTCTATATTTCCTGAAAACAGTGGAGAATGATGAGGGAGCTGTCATTGTGCCAGGCTGGTGAATGTGATGCAGTGTGTGTTTAATATCTGATTAAATATTGTTGCCGGCAGTCCGGGCACGTTCACTGTGTCAGAGCTTCTGTTTCATACTCTGCTCACTTTCGCTCGTTTAAAAAAGACTGTTTCATTCGCCATGTCTCTCAGTGATTGGGTAGATTGGGGAGCAGGCACGGCCTAGAGGGGTCGCAGCTTCGCTCGAGGGGAGGGGAAGTGGCTGGATAGCTGCCGCCTTCCATCACCTCCTCCCCGCCAACCTCCTCTTCTCCTCAGGGGAAAGAAAGAGAGAGGGCTCAGGAAAGACCTTCCTTCTTTTCTTTTTTTTTTGCTTTATTTCAGAGCAGGGAGGAAGAAAGCGTGAGAACAGCCACTGCAGGGCTTCAGGAACATTGTATCTGTCTGTAGGATGAAAAGCCTGGCAGCAGAATAAGAGAGTGAGAGGCCTTTCTACCAGAGCTTGGCTCGATGAGAGGGGGGAGGGGATGAAGTGAAAGAGTTCACTACTTCCCACTAAATTAGATTAAGGTGAGTATTGATTGGGTAATGAATGCTAGTAGGCCTGTACTACAGCACCATCTACAACAGAGGCTGTTTCAGCATTTCTTGAAGATAATGAAAGTGGTAATGAAAGTACAAGACAACTATCTTATTACAGCGCATTTAAACCAACGTATCACAGACCGGTAAAACACAAGAAGGCAGCAAATGGCCCAAATGGAATCGGAGTAGCTGTACAGCGAACACCCATGGGTCCTCGGTTTGAGGCGTGGCTGCCTGAAGAACTGAAAAGTACAATGCTGAGATAAGTCAAAGCAGCAATGTTAGCAAACTTGCTGTCTCAGCAGCCAAGGAGATGTGTTGCTGATAATGGCAACTCACTGCACGCGGGCTCTGATGCCAAAATTCAAGCCAAGACTTCTGCTTTGTGCCCTCACGGCAAGAACTCTAGGACTCTCCATTAATCTGTGCTTAAGCTGCCTGGCTTCAAAAAACAGATGCTTGAGGAGGATAAGGCAACTCAGTGGGAGAGAAGGCACCTAAGCTTTGGTTGGATAAAAAAAAAAAAGTGGCAGCTTTGCAGCGCGCTGTATCTACTAGATGGGACTTCACAGGAAATTGTGTCTTTGTTATCATCTCACCCTCATCTGTACGAGAACGGCATGTGCTGCTCGAGGTGTCGCCGTCACTTCTTCATGCAGATATTGTGACATGTTCTTGACAATTTATAATCAGCCCGCGAAGAAAACAACAAGACAAACACATCTGACAGAATTTAAATCAAAATAATCGGCTACTTACAGCTTCATTTCCAACAAAATAATTACAGTCCTAATATATCATTGGCAAACCGAAGACGACTTAAGAGTAAACACTGCAATTTCATTTTTTTTGTTTGTCGGATGGTTTATTGTTGTGTAATGAGGAATCCTTGTAAAGATCAAAGTGTAGACAGCTACATTTATCATGTTTTACAAGTTAAAGACTTTTCTTCTTTGGAGAACTGTATTATTGTTGATAGTCAGTGATTGTTGTCATGATTGTCTTATTATGTAGGATAAGAAAGTGTGATTGATGTTTTCCTCTGAAAGGCCTCTAAACCTCCCAGTAAGAAAGATTAGCAACACTGGAAACAATAGTTTACCTCTCGTCTCCTACCACAGGAAGGGATTGCCTTAACCTAAGCCAATATATTTAGTTTTCTTAACCTAAACAAAACGTAGAGGGATATTCTGGCGTAAATTTAACCCATGGTCTAAGGCACCGTGAGACCAAGCAGAACACCCCCTCAAGAGATCAAGTTTGCCAACCACAAACGTCTCTAGTTGTAGCGACTTCAGCACAGACAGCCAGAAAATACTGCTGTCTGTGTAGCCAAGAGCCAACCGCGATCAAAAAAGCCATTTGTGGCCACTAATAATGCTCAGATCAGCACCATACTTCGTCAACAGTAGGGTCCCAGCACATAATACGAGACATCAAATACTGGAGGTAGAGTGGGTGAGTTCTGTTTTTGTTTCTTTTCAATACAAATCAGGCAAAGCTAGCGGGTGTTTGATGCCTGGTATTATGTGCTGAGACCCTGTGTGTACTGTTGATGAAGTTTGGTGCTGTTCTGAGTATTATTTGTGGCCATGAGTGACTTTTTTGATCTTGGTTGGCTCTTGGCTCCATAGACAGCAGCATTTTGCTATCTGGCTCTCTGTGCTGAAGTCGCAACAACTCGAGAAGTTTGTGGTCGGCAAACTTGATCTCTTGAAGGGGTGTTCTATACGGTCTTGCGGTGCAATAGACCATGAGTTCAACTTATGCCGGAATATCACTTTAACCACACATGGTGTCAAATGCAGGGTTGCTACGTACGCAGCTTGGTAAACCTGGAAAATCATTGAGCAAATGAAAACATGGGGGAAATAAGAAGAAAAGTAAAATGTCCTGGAAAATTATTTCTCGTACCTTTTCTTTCTGCCTTGTGAGCGAACACAAACAGTTCAGAAGGTTTGCGTAGTGTGGAGACATGCTGTGTGAGAGGAAAATTGTGTTTTTTGTGATTTGGAAGTGACTATGGTTGACTTAATGGGCCATTATGCTCAGTTTTTCATTCTCCTTCTGTTGTCCAACAACAGAAATAGAAAAATATGTGAATGAGAGCCACTATATCATGTATTCAGGAAATCGAACTTCTGGGGGCAGGAGTGTAAATCAACATAGCAGCAATCTGGGTAAATAAATGTATAAAATGCAAAGTACGACTGTAAAGAATGACTCATCTCTGAAGCATTACGGAGGGAAGTATTAGCATATGGTGCAAAAACCTGTCTGTCACACTGTAGCAGCTCCATCATCACCGACAATGTCCTGGAAAAGTCCCTGAATATGAATGGGACCCCTGGTATTGATTGTTGCTCATTTATCAGGCAGGATTGATGATGATATTAATTCTTAGTTGCATCCCACTTTTATCTGTTGACAAAGCAACATCTCCAGCTGTCTGTGCAGTAGCAAACTGATCCAGCCTGCATCCACTGCAGGTGCCGTTGGCTGTTCAAAGAAACACACCCTGACATTTTAAATCTATAAATCAGGATCATTTACATAAATAAAGCCCCTTGAATCGGATGCTACTCCTACGTAGCTGCTTTCTTCTGTGTATCCTTATCGTCGCTCCTTTACCAGCTGCATATTGTCCCAATGTCCCATACATGGTCAAGGTCAAGGGAACCTGATAAACAGTAAGGATCACCTCATCAATAGATCAACACATTTTTTCCAGTTTTCCAGTGGCCCCTGTGCTCGGCTGTGTCGCCAGTGAAGCGCTGAGAGTAAGGCAATCTGTGCAGATCATGTGATAATCTACGGGTCATATGACAGATGTAAGAGGTCTAATCAATAGATGTCCTCATGCTTTCACTTTGAGTGCATCATTTATTATTCAGTAGCTTTATATATGCATATTGTATTGAATAACCAGCGGGTGGGATTGATGTCCTGTTGTGCTCTGCCTCGTAATGAAACTGTCCAACTCTACGCTTTGAGTGTGAAGTCTTTTTTTTTTTTGCTCCATCATCAACATCAGTTGTTACATCATTGTTTCTCCTGATTGAGTGGTATGTGCAACGTCGCCTTGCACCTCAGTCATTGTAGGCATTTTCATTTTATGTTTTTGTCCCCCTTAGTAATCAGTATCTCGGGGATCTGTTTAATGGCCTGAGACAGTTTAGTCAACAGATCCCATGATAAACAGCCTATTTCTGCCCCGTCGCTAGATTATATTTTCAGGGTGCAGTGCATCAGCATTCAGCAATATGTTATTTCTGCCTGTGTGGAATTACACTGGCGACTCTAAGCATTTAATAAAAACTCGATAAAAAATGATGCTGGTCACAGTGCCGAAGGCAGAGCTGCTAAATCTCAGCTAAATCGTATTCAAATCCATCCTGTGCTTGCCTGTCTTCCCATCATGAAAACACTATTATGTTTAGTCATTGAATTTTTTTTATGATTACACATAACAACTGGCCAGATAGGAAAATATAACAACAGACACCAAACCCAATTATTGTCGCCTGATACCTAAGTTTGTTTGCTTTAATTTATAGCCCTGGCTGGCCCGATGGCTAGCTGGTGACAGTGGAGCATGAAAGGCCACCAGCTGATTTATGCAATAATATTTGTAGTCAGATTACAGGGTGGGGTGTGAGGGTTTATTCATATCTCTGACCAAGCCTCTTTTCTTTCTCTCCCCGTGTATACATATGGTATTAGCCTCACACAACCTTTAGATAGGGGGAGGGGGGGGTGTCCAGGTCTAGGATACACTTACAAAGATGTTTTCCTGTTAAAGCCAGTAGCTTGAGGCTTCACCTCCATGTGGAAATAATTTTACCTTCTTCACTTTTTTGATAAGAGCTCAAATTAGGTGCTTTTGCCCAGAGCAGTTTGGTCCTTAGTACAGCTGCCTAATCTTGTCTCTTGTCAGGGAAAGTAGAAGTTGAGCCCCAGGGATAGCGGGGCTTTAACCTCAAGGGCAACAAACCTTTTTTGGGTTTGGGTTGCATATCACAGCGGATTAAATTGTGTCCAATATCATTTCAGAATTTTGTCTCAGACTTAAATTAGACACTTGTAATCACGGCTCCGACACATTCTCCCCGCTTCCCGGTGGCTCCCAGCAAACCATTTGCACTCCTAAAACAGGTCCGGGGGGCTGATGTAGACGCGGGTCAAGGGGGTGCGATACGTGATGAGCAAGGGGAAAGAAAGTGCTGTGGAATTCAGCACTTCCCTCAATACTCCAGCCGTCATACAAAGGACACGCAGGCAGCGCATCGAGGCGAGACAGTCACGCACACACATAACAGCACACACTTGCACACGGAGGCTCCCGATGGAATGTGTGACCCTTAACCCCGATACTTCCAGACAGTAATTAAAGGCAGACAGTGTATTATGTGACAGTGTGCAGTTGGTCAGATGAAGATAGAGAGATACGGGGTAAGGGGGCCTTGGGGACCGATGTGGTGTCCAAAATAGACCTTGGAGATTAGGGGCCATGCTGAAAAGAGCCCACACTTGTGCTGGAATGTTACAGCTTGCCATGATTTTGTATTAAGAGAGGCAGCATCCTTTTCCATAACGACTTAAATTCCTGCGACCGTGACGGCGAACAGGCGACTCCCATGAGCCGGCCCCTCCCTAAGAATGCGTCGCATTCCTATACGGATTCACCTCAATTGGCTCTGAAGGCTTTCACTGACTATACGTCTGGTCAGGGATCAAGAAGCTAACACGCGTGGTATCTAAACACATCTCCACTACTTTTGTACAACTTTCCTTTCCTGTCCCAACATACCCAGGTGAAACGCATCCTGCTGGTATACTGTAGATGTGTTCATTATTATTTTTTTATTGTCCTACTTACACAACAGAGAGAAGATCCTGCCAGTAGACTTCCCTGTGCAGACCAGACCGGGTCTCCCACTGTTGTGTAAGACAATGAGCTTCATTATAACAAAGTGCGTCATTATATCTTTAACTGTTCCTTTGACTCGTGTTTGCCAGCAGGCATTATTAAAACTCACAGCTGGGCATTTTATCATCTGTTTGGCAGACAAGGAGTCATTTTGGGCACATTGTTTCAGAGGGAGAAATGACGTGTGGCTCCTGTTGGAGGATAATACAGAACAGAATTGTACTGGCACGAGGGAGTGTGGTTAACTTCTGAGTCATGCTGCAGATTTGGAGGATTAGCACAAGAACAATGAGAATCTTTCAGGGACTGAGATAAGCATATTGTGAAAATAGATGGGCAGCGATCGTGCCAGAAACTTTTTTTTTCAGGACTGACAGATAAAAGACAAAGATATGGTCTTAGAATTTGTGTGATGAGAAAAATTAATTAAACACTTAAATGTGTAAAATCCCTCTGAAGAAGAAAACATCTAATTTAAACTAACAATCTGATAAGGACATCAAAATTGTAGCTTCTGCAATCAAAGAAGAAGGCAGTAACATGTTTTTCCCCCTCATCATATGCAGTATGGCGTTATAGACACTGCAGTATCTGGGTTCACTTTAAATGAGACGAGGAGCAGTCTTCCTGTCTCGCAATCCACCGTGCACAGTATGCAGTAAAATACATCATCCGCAAGCCGCTACCTGGGAAATGATATTCATTACGCGTGAGCTCTTCCTGGCACCAAATACATCTCTGTGTCCCACAAATTAACTGTGCGCCAGCCTACAGACTTGTTTTGACGCAATCTGTCATGCCAGCTTCATTTGCCCTGTTTAAAGCAGCAATTAGAAATTGGCTGCCCTGGCGAGGCCCTGGGGTAAGTCACACAGATACAGTTCTTGACCTTCGCACCCGGCCTGATACTCGGTTGCCAGTGGCCTTGTTGATGATCAAGAGCGTTACATTTTTTACACCCTGAAGGACGCTCAACATGTGAGTCCCTCAAGTGTAATCCAGTGATGCATTCTGCTTCATTACCATTTCAAAATGCAGAATTACCTGTCAGCTCTCTATTGGGAGCCAGCGTTGCCAGCACTCCCACACCCACAGTAACAAAGGGTACTGCCTCTTAACACATAGATTGTCATTAAACGAAACTGGAGCTATTTGTAGGTTCATTAATTACACCCTTTCACACACCACTTCCCTCTCCCTGGAACAAAGGGAAGGTGAACGAGGACTTCCATTTTTGCTGTACATCAATGTCAGATTACAGCCATCCTGGCTTCAACTTGCTTCTCTCGCTCTCTCTGTGCGTGTGCCCTGGAGATATGCGCTTAATTATAATGAAGTGGGGGGAAAAAAGTGACATTGATGTCAGTGTGTATACACTGTCACCTCAAACTTTATGCAAGAGTCACAGCCGTGAAATTGGGGGGGGGGGGGGGGGGGGGGGGGGGGTGAAGGTGGAGGGGTAATGGCTCAGAATTTTTTATATGACAATCCCGTCATTCCCGTCAAGTCTGTAAAAGGAAGTCTGAGGTGTCATTCAACATGTCGTCCATTTCCCTCAAAGGGCTGAGTGAGGGTCATGTTTGTTTTGAGTCATCGTTCCCGTATTGTTTGGCTCCTAATGAGTAACTGGAACACATCTGGTTGTTTGCCATGGAATGTGATACTTTACTGTACATTAGACTCTACAGAGAGGATAAAACACTGTACTGTAAAGCTGAGGGGAAAATGGAGGGGAGGACAGCGTCTCCCACCCTTCATAAACAAAAGCTAATGAGCCACTGTGAGTCGACTCTCAAACAGCAAACCTCTCAGCTTTATGTCTGTGCCGGGATCGACTGGGCGCAGCTTCTATTACAGTGGGGAAAAATGTTTTCAAGTGCTCTGTGCCACACGCCGGCTGCACACGGGAACGAGCATCTCCGCATCAATCTACCTCTCCGCATATGTTGAAATCAGCATGTAATTTGCCATGACAAATCTGTCACGTTTAAGATCTTAATTAAAAGAATAAATCATAATGCCCCCGCGTGTCACACTCTCTATTACCGCTCGTATCCGCCCTCCTGTGTGACGAATCACAAAGCCAACAAAGCTAATGAAAGTATATCAAACTCCATCCCCTTGTTGAATGAGACAAATTTGATCAGTATCTTTCAACGCACAACAGCTGTTTAAATACATTTCTGAGGTGTCATGGCCACTTAATAGAAATTGCTAAAGACAGGCGCCAGCAGAAAGAGCAAAAACTGTTCAAATCTGTACAATGTTGGCTCTGATAATAGGTGCTTTTACTTTATCATAAACAAACAGAGCGTTGCAGAGGTCCTCGCCCCCCATGCATTATGGGTGAAGCGCTGTGCCGGAGTAATGAACTTCACTGTGTCTATATCTGATAAGAACTGTGGTTTTACACTCGATTTATGGCTGTATTAATCTGTGAGCCTTGTATTTCTCCAGCCTTGTTAAAGCTCGTAGAGTTATCTCCTAGGTGCAGATGTGCATTTAAATGGTTCTTGATCGGTCTTCTCTCAAGTTAAAGAACAAATTATCACATCAAGCTGTTACGTAACATTTTTCACCACCTGCGGCCGAGCAAACGGATGCTTCTATTCGTATTCAAATTCAGTTCATACCTAAATATTTACTCACACTGGCATGTTGTAGGAGATAAATGGCCATAACCAGAGAGCACACTTATTATGTATGCTCTAATTAAATGATAGTTTATCAGGAAGCACGGTTATACCCTGTGATGTGAAAATTGAAAATCACGAGAAAAATTGCCACGCTGTTGTCTCTCTCCCGCCGCCAAGCAGACCAACGGATGGGTCTCAAAACTGCAAAACACAATACAAGTTGGATGATTATAGGCCACTGGTTCGCCGCCAATAATGAGCTTTATTCATGGAGCACTTTTTCAGCAAAGCTCGAGAAGTGTTTCACAGTAGATAGAGACAGCATGAAACGCAGCAAACACCAACACAGAGATGTAACAGAACTGCTATAAAATTTCACAAGAGGAAATCCAGTCTCTTAAAAAAAAAAAAAAATCTGAGATGGCATTAAAAAAAAAGATTCAGTGTTTCATCCTCTGATCTCCCCTGGGAGGTTGCTCTCAAGTCCTGCTGCTTTGGTAGCAAAAGCAGGGGTCACTTTTATTCTCCCGGACCGAGATGTTTGAATGACCACTACGGCCCCATCTGACGATCTGTGTGTGAGGAGCTTTGGATCGGATCATATCAAGTTCAACATCCAGTCATAAAGCTCGGGGGATAAAGCCAGCTCTTCTTTGAAAGCCGGTCAGTAAAGAATCAGTAAAATCTTTTTTAAAAATCTGCCCCGAAACTGACGGGTGACCAGGAAAGAGATGGGAAGGATTATCAGACTGATATCATCCTGTTTGTTTGCAACAGTTTATACTTTCAGATGCACCTTGAATAGCTTCGACCAGTTCTTTGTTACCGACAAAAACAAACAAAAAACTATTTTACCTTCCGCACTTTTCCAAGTTTTCTCTAAATAAAAGTGTAGGAGATACCCAAACTCTGCATGTTTATCCCTTCACACTAACGTTTCCTCCTCAAGAGACACGATGAAGATGTTTGGTAACTTAGATCCGGATCACTTCGCCATCAATGAACTGATTCCTTTTGCATCACTTCATCTAAATCCTATCCAAGCAGATACCTAAACACTTAAAGAAAGCGCTTTGCACTTTCCACGTTGTTTATAATGATTACATTTAGCAAACTAAATCGTGCTTGAAATTGATGTGCACAATTGACGCTGCTTGTGTCCACAGACCGGACACCACAGGCGGCAGTTACTGTACAGGAAACGTGCAACCATCGCTTTTTGTCACATTGCTTCAGAAGCACTGAAACAACTTGAGTGTTAAAGTGACACAGGATTACCGGGTGTTACCTCCCTGAAAATGTTAGGGTTAGGAAATGTTTCTGTTTGCACTTACTTGCGTGGGGAGAAAAAAAGGGAAAAAAACATTGTATATGATGTGAATATATATATATTGTAAATTTTTCAATAAAAAGTTGATCACAAAAAAGGAATTCCGGTTGTTGAAGGGAGTCTCCAACACTTGAATTTGGATAATCAAGGAGACATTTACGTCAAGGACTTGAGACTTTTCAAAGAATTGAGGCCAGCACCAAGGATTCTATCGGGTGAACGAAACCCCTTGGCACGTAATGCTTCAGAATCAATAGAGAATAACAATGGAGCATATCAAGACAACAGCACCAAGGCCTAAATCACATAAGGAAGAGGTGTGGGCGGCGGAGGCAGCTGCAGTATTGGTTTCAGGAATCAGCAGGGTGTCGGTGAGGGCTGGATGATCATGGAGTCCACCAGCATTGAGAGAGAGGTGGTGGTGGGGAGTTAGTCGTCAGCTGGTAGTGTGACAGATGATACTGAGCATTGATGACACTGATGAGTGTCGAGAGTGACTTCAGTTTTCAGCCTGAGCTGAGGCAAAGCTTCATTAATACAGAATTTCAAAAAAACGACAGCGAAAAAAGAAGAAGCTGTTTGATGTTTGACTGTGGAGCGTGAATCCTGAATCTTTACCTCCACATCACCACCACTCATTTTAAAACCCAACATCGGCCATAATGAGACCTTATTTCTAACTCTAACCCAAATGTGCTCCCTCCACTGCCTATCACTTAATATAGACTGTGTTAGGAGAATTGAAAGTATCACCGTTCGACATCCCAAATAAATGTGACCGGTCGGTGACACACGACCTGGATGTTGGTGCAGATTCACACGCTGCGGTCTCATCGGGGTCGCTGGTCTCATTTTCCCCCCGCCGGGACCTGTGCAACCCCTTCATGCCTGCTTTACCTGTGCGTCTTCTGCCAGCAGTTTTCAACTTTGATCTGTGCTATCTGGCTCTCATCTGATGAAGGTGTGTCTGGGGCGGTGATTGAAGGTGATGGGGTGAATATTAGAGAGTGACATTTCTCTGTCATCTGACATCACAGGCAGGCGGCACATTTCAGTTCAGCCCCTACAGGTGGCGTGTCCTCTGCAGCTCTCCATTACTCTTCACACACCTCGAGGGACGACCCGGGAATTTTTCTGGAAGTGATTTTTTTTTTTTTTTCCCCAGTCGTGATTAATTATTGATTAAGTGATTAATGATTCAGGCCGTAAAATGTCAAAAAATGGTAAAATATCAACAGTTCCTCACATCTAAAAGGCTGGAGCCAAGGAAGGGTTTGAGGCATTTTTTTTGCCTAATAATGACTTGAGAAAGATATTTGCTGATTAATTTTCCATTTGAACGACAAATTGATTAGCGCTGAAATGATCAGTCAATTATGGATTATTACTTTACATTTCACATGTAGACAGTCAGCTGCACCTCTTCTGTGCTCATCAGCTTGATGAGTTGGATTGATGATGAGAGTGTAGTTCGGTGAACATGCGATAATTATTTGTGGATGAATAATACATGAATAACTGCGGTTTGTGTTTCTGAACATAACAAGATGTTTTACAGTCGCTCAGAAAAATTGGATTAAATGGCTTTAATTGAATTGGTCTCCCCACAGAGTTTCAGTTAATGCTTTCTTTTTGGTGTTTTGTCCCTCGCTGATTGGACTTTGGAGAAATTAAACTGGTTTGAAACCTCAGACTGGCACACTTTGGCACTGGAAATGAAGAAGCCCCACTCTCAGAGACGAGACTGGGGTTTTAGTCGGCTTTAGCCCGGCTTAATGAGGCCTACACCAGGGCCATTTCTCTTGTCACCTTTATCTAGTAAAACGAACACATTATATCTTTGACCACGGCCGCCGCCTCCTTTTAATCTCACACTAAACCGAAACTGACCCTCCCAGGCTTTCTTCTGCTTGAGGATTCAGATTCGTGTCTTGTCATCTAAAATGGAGATGTATGGGCTTGTGCCGCCTGCCTCGATTGAGCCTTGACGTGCAGCAGGGTCTCAGGTGTCAGGAGCCATTTCCCGGCCAGGGTCCCGACCAGAACGAGATTAGGTCCATTTATCTGATTCCAGATTGCGCTAAACCTATTTCAACTGTCATTTACTCTCATTAGTCCTACATCTGTTTTCTTTCGTGCCGGGCCTGTGGCTCTGGCTGCGGCTGTGTGTGTGTGTGTCTGTTTGTGTGTGTGCCTGTGTCTGTGTGTGAATGAGTGTTTGATTGAATAATACTGAGATCAGCAGAGCCGTATGAACATATACAATAAGACTAATTTGCCTGTCATATTCTCCCTATGAGAAAGTCAAGGATGACATTAATTGCAGTAATTACTGACTTCTGTTTGATGCCATTAAAAAAAAAAGTACATTTAAGAAGCTTTGCCAAACAACATGCAGGAACTAGGGAATGCTTTGTTTAAAACACTTTTTGCTAAGTCAAGTATCAGTTGTGCTATGATATGCAACATTGTGCTATAGCTGGTGTCTCTGCATGCCGGTAAAATTGAAGTTATTAGTGCTTGCACCCCCCAAATCAAAGGTCCTAGTCTTCTTAGATGTCACCTCTCTGGTCCATCTTTCTGCTCCTTTTGTCATTTGCTGAACGACCAAAGCAGTCATGGGCCGTGAAGTGAAAAACTGACACATGATTACACCTGAGTGGAAAGTTTGTGTTTTGACCTTGCAATTCGAACACGCACGGCATCGTTTCTGCTCCAGCGGGTCTTTTGGAAGTGGGGCAAATTGAAGTGAAAACCCCAAAGATACCCCCTAACATTACTGCTTCACTTGGTATCCAAAATATAATAGAATACATTGGGAATCACATTGATTTCTTCAGCTGTGCCAGAATTGTTCAGCAGTGAAATTCAATTTTGTGAGGAATGAAACCTCCTTACTGTTGTGTTAGATTTTCTTTTAAAAGATTACAATGACTGAGGCTTTTACAAATGACTCTGGATTGGTTTCCAGTCCGTAAAGTGGTATTGAACTTCTTTGTTTATTCTGTCACATCCTGCCAGGCTGAATTAGCCTTACACTTGATGATGGTTCTCAATCCGGATCTAACTCCAATGCTAATGGTAAACAGCCATTGTTTTTCAGCCGCTTGCCTCCCATACAGTCACTGCTGATGGGTAACATTTTGATTAATCTGACAGGACTAAGCTACCTCTCAGAAGATTATAGAATTATCTGTTTCAACCCGGCAATTACCTTTCCCTGTGGATGACGCAACCCGGAGAGGCTGCCAGAAAAATCGTTGTTTATTCAAACCAGGTTGCATATGTTGCTGGCAAACAGCCCGATAATCTGCTAGTGTGAGCAAGACGCAAACAAACGGACCTCACGGGAGCAACTGTAGCAGATCTCGGAGCGTTTAGACAGGTTGATGAATATAGATCAGCGAGAGGGAAGTGAGAGGAGGCAGTGAGGCGGCTGCAGGTGTGAGGGGTCATTGTTTCGAACTTGTGCGTGTCAGATAGACATGAGGTATTTCTAGCATGTCTGGAGAAATGTTATAATGAGTCCTTGTCTGTATTTACTCTCACAGATGTGTGTGCTGTGGGTGGCCCTTCTCTCTGCAGCCAAAGCACACTAATCAACCTGGTTACAACAAGGCCGGTAACGATGTTTAATTTTATATTGATCTATCTCCTCCTGCTAAAAGAAACCCTGCAAGAAGTTAAGGGTGCATAAAGTTACTGTCCAAAAAGAGAACAGAAGGGCAGTCAGAGCTGATCTGAGATGCAATATAACAGGATAATTAAACCCCGTCCAAAATACAGTGGAGAAAAACAGATTTAAGCAGAGAGAGAGGGTAAGAGAGAGAGAGCTCTGGCAGTGACATGACGCACTAGCAATTAAAAAGCAGCTGCAATGGAAATGCAGCAGCACTTGTCATTTTTCTTGCACTTCAGAGTTCAGTGTTTACCCACAAAAAACAACAACGCAGTTTTTTCCCCGCCTGCAATGACCATCATGTGCCCTGTCGTCAGAGTTGATGGTAAGCTCACTGAGAGCCACTTTGCCATTAGACTTATCGACACACTGACTGGAGCCCCAATCCAGCACGAGGGTGTTTTAAGGTGTCGGGTTCAGGAAACCAGGAGATCGATTTACATCTCACTCTCCAGGAGAAGCTGTCTCCTCAAGGCATCGCGAGTAAAGGAGAATTTAGCGACAGATGGCATGAAGGAAATTTAAAGTTAAAGGGATAGTTCGACATTTTGGCAAATTGGCCCATTGCCATAATCCCTATAATCTTAGCAGTAGGTTTGTTACCTTTAATTGTCAGTGCAAGCTATTTTTAGAACGGCGGAGCAGAGCCGTAAGCTGCTCAGAGCTATACACTACGGAGGCTCATGGGATTTCTTGGTTTCTCTCATCAAACTCATCAAACACACAATCCAACAACTCCAAAACGCTCTCGTGGACAAGTTGTGACCTGCACATTCACCACGCTATGAGATAATAACATGCTATTATCTCACAGCGTGGTGAATGTGCAGGTCACAACTTGTCCACGAGAGCGTTTTGGAGTTTTTGGATTGTGTATTTTCCGTAGCGTAGCTCTGAGCAGCTCGCCGCTCTGCTCGGCCGTTCTAAAAATAGCTTGCACCAACAAATAAAGAACCTACTGCTATGACTATAGGGATTATGGCAATGGGCCAATTTGCCAAAATGTTGAACTATCCCTTCAAACCTGAACTAATCAATGTCTTTTTAATATTAGCATCACTGCAGATGGATGGATGGATGGATGGATGGATGGATGGATGGATGGATGGATGGATGGATGGATGGATGGATGATGGTTTTAGCTTGTTGTAGTTTTCTGTCCCTGTCTTCTGTCACAACCCTGTTGATCCCATCTTTTGTTTGAGTGTCATTACTCTTCTTTCCATTTCTTACGTCTTGTTTCTTGTGTCTACTGTTGTGCTGTCAACTGTTTTATACACTTAATCAATATATAAAAAGAAGTAGGGAAATGCCCAATCCACTTTTCTCACAGTTCATGTTGACATCTTCAAATGTCTTCATTTATCAAATCAATGGTCCAAAACCCAAAGACATTAAGTTTTTATGTAAGACAAGAAAAATCAGAACATTTGATAAAAGCCAGAAAATTGCTGCTTTGAAAATGGCTTAAATAATTATTCAGTTATTACAATAGTTGAAGATTAATTTTCTATTTTTCTAATCACAGCAGCTCTTGGAGAATCATGTAGAAGAGTCGTGGATGGAGAAATCAAATAAAAATGATTTTGTTTTTATTTATTTATTTATTTGAAAGCATATGCTTAACTTTGGGAGATGTGTTGCTGTAAATCTTTTTCTGGCTGCGGCTCCGTGGATATGAGCAGAGCATCATGTTAATGTATTGTGCTGCATATTTCAACATGGCTGGCTGAGAGCCGCCTGGTGCTGTTGCCAGGATTGGTATTACTGTTGGTGGTGCACAATGAAATATACTGATACTGCAGGAGAATGATACCCGTATTGATTATAGTTAGAAGACTGGACTAGACTGTAATACAAGCTCCAGCATATAGCCATGGCCCGGTGTATGATTACTGTACGACAGTGGGGCAGATAAGACTTTGCTGGGGGTTTTATTTTAAACAAAGTGGGGAGCACCAGGTGTGGTGGTGTAAATCAGAGCTGCTCCTCTCTGTTTGTTGTTTTCCCACTTTCAGGTTTACACTGACAGAGAGATAGTTTACTGTTAAAGCAAATGTGCCTGTGTGTGGATTTGGTTTCATGCTGATTTAGCCTAATTTCCAGCTGCGAGCGGATGTCATTGCCTCACTTAGAAACTATTCATCTGGGAGCTGAGATCCCAGAGCTTGCCAAAAGTCTTTAAGGACTTATTTTTATTTTCCTTTATACTGTTTGTTCAAAGGACAAATGAGCGTTTGCAGCTTTGAAACAAAACTTCACCGCTGTGAGAAACGCACGTGAGTTGTTTCTGTCGTGTCTTTTGAAGTTGTGTCTACACATATGTAACATGAGTGTGACTTTAACTCACTCATTAAAGGGATAGTTCAACATTTTTGCCATAATCCCTATAGTCATACCGTAGCAGTAGGTTCGTTACCTTTATTTGTCGGTGCAAGCTATTTTTAGAACGGCGGAGCAGAGCCACGAGCTGCTCAGAGCTATGCTACGGAGGCTAATAGGATTTCTACTACTCACTACGCACGTTGCGTAGGGCCCCGCAAACTGATAGAGGCCCCGCGGGGAAAAAAAAAAAAACCTGACGACGTGACCGTCCGTCGCGCAAGTGTGCCAGATTCCCAGCGCATACAGCCTGATCCAGCCTAGCAAGACAGCGTTAAAAACGTCACGATGAAGCAGCGTTATCCCTCGGGGAATGAAAAAAGGAGGAAGAAACAGCTGACAATGATCTGCAGGATCAGCTGTCAGGTAACTCTCCTCTCCGGGTGGGAGAGTGGGAGGGACTAGTCTGTGTTTGACCTGCATTAACAGAGCGGTGAGCCCTGGGTGAATCCCGGTCTCTGTGTGCGTCTTGCTGGCTTCTATAATTTTATTTGTAGTGTAGTTACAACTGCACTCATACAAAATGTAAAGTAATGGATAAATATTGACTAAGATTGAATTTTGTTTGCCTGGATAGCCTACAGGCAAATAGTAGATGCAGATATAGTGAATAAATAAAACTTGTGAAATATTATGACAATGGTGCTAAATAAATAATAATATTAAATAATAATTAAAGCTGAATTAATAGTAGCCGTATCTATATTTTACTTTTATTTAATGGTGAGTTATTACAAACAACATGTTTACATGCCCACCATTTAAGACTGTATGATTGTTTGTTTACACATAATTTGATTTGTTCTGAATTCATTCTTAGTTAGACCAACAGTGCAATAGCCTATGTTTAAAGGGGGGATGCATGGAAGCACTGGGTGTCAGGTGCGACTGTTGAAAGTTTTTGGGGTTCAGTTAGGAGGGCCCCTTAGCAAAATTTTGCCTAGGGCCCCATGGAGGTCTGAACCGGCTCTGCCTGCACATTCACCACGCTATGAGATAATAACGGTATCAGAGTTGTTTTAGGGCGTATTCATTTCACACCAGGCTCGTTTGGTCCGCTTGAAACGGACTTTTCCTCTGGTGCTGACTTTTTGGGGATGTGTGAATACAAACCAGCGGACTCTGGTGCTGATCAAACAAGTGAACCGAGACCACCTCTGCAGCTGGGACTCGGTTCACTTGTTTGATCCGCACCAGAGTCCGAAACGAACCCTGGTGCGATTCGCGTACGGTGTGAATGCAAACCGAACCTTTCCCGAACCAAATGCAAAATCCAAGCGCCTTTTTGGATTCAACAGGCTTCCGTTGTTGTCAGAAAATGTGGAAATTATCAACAATGAGCCGTGGGTCAACATGGAGCACAGATAGACACGCTGCCTCCTTGATATTTGGTCAGTGGAAAACATTTATCAGATGCTGGAGAGGACGCACCCGTCGCCGTTAAGGATGCACATTCTTAATATTAATATTTTTAAAACTTATAACAAAAAGTCGTTATCCGATTAATAACCATTAACAGAAATAAATGTGACTAGGCTTATGCCGATTGGCAACGCGGCATCCTGAGAGGATGATTATGTTTTTTTGTTTTGTTTTTTGCTGTGCCGTCCTTTTTTTCTTTTCTTTTCTTTTTTTAGCGCACCATCCTTCAGACTCACATGCAGACATCTGTGTGTTTGCACAGGACAGGTGCAACTGCTACCAAATTGAAAGGGCAGCAAGAAACGCACTCATGACCTCTTTTCGTGGAAGATCCCGCTGATAATTTTTATCCAATGATTGAGCGACTGTGGGACACACGTGCTGTTGTTTACAAAGTTGATCCACATGTGAAAAAATGCAATGTGAATACAAACCGCACCAAGTAAAAAAAAATTTAGTCCGCACCAAAGCAAGTGAACTATCGGACTTTCCCGGTGTGAATACGCCCTTAGAGTTGAATTCATTCTTGGATTGTGTATTTGATGAGTTTGATGAGGGAAACCAAGAAATCCCATGAGCCTCCGTAGCGTAGCTCTGAGCAGCTCACGGCTCTGCTCCATTGTTCTAAAAATAGCTTGCACCGACAATTAAAGGTAATGAACCTACTGCTATGACTATAGGGATTATAGGCCAATTTGCCAAAATGTTGAACTATCCCTTTAAGCTTCATGAATCGTAAGCAACTAAGCATGAATTCATTTTTGCTCAACACTCCTACTCGTTTTGCATGCCCCCCTCCTCATCTCGGTGTCCAGTTTGAGCTTTAGCATCCTCCTCCACCCCCCAGGAGCCCCCCAGTCTGTCTCTGTAATGAGGACATTCTTCCTGTTGGAAGGTTAATGGCAGACAGAGAGAGGAACCTGACGAATCCAAAACCCTCTGAATCCTCAGGCAATTTCACACAGAATCTGTCTCTCTTTTTTTTTTCACTGGAAGGAGAGTCCATTCACTGTGTGAATGAGTCAGGTAAATCCAATTCCAAAAGGCAATGGGATT
Organism: Trachurus trachurus; assembly: GCF_905171665.1. Taxonomy (NCBI): domain Eukaryota; kingdom Metazoa; phylum Chordata; class Actinopteri; order Carangiformes; family Carangidae; genus Trachurus; species Trachurus trachurus. The sequence goes on from NC_139900.1 coordinate 12,948,655, forward strand.
TGAGATGAGGAGCAAATTGCACCAAGGTGATGCCGGACTGGTCAAGAGACCCTTGAGGAAAAAAAAAAATTTAGCTCGTTCCAACACAATAGAGGACACTGCTGTTATCTTTGCTGTTAGTCGTGTTTTTATAATTGATTTCCTCCTCCAGCACAATGGCTGGGCAATAATGAAAAGCCTGTCATTCCAGTTCCTTTGTGTTGTACGTTGATGAGGTCATTGGCTCAAGGTGGCCGGCGTCCACGGACCGCATGGTGCGCACGCAGAGTGGCGGTCAAGGGTTTGAGAACATGCCCCTTCTCCAATGGGGGAAAAGTGGCCTGAGGTTTCTGGACCTCACTGTAAATCAAAACATGACTTGAGGACCGATCACTTCCTGGTCACTGGAGTGATGTCAAGGTGCTGATGTCCTGACGTTTTCTCACCGACGGTCACACAGTATTCATGGAGGTTTTTGGCCTTTCTCTGCAAATTGGTTTCAGATAAAATCAGCAGCTCAGTCCTTTGCAAGCAGGGAGAGATGCTTATAGTCGTTAGTGAAACTAGAGAAACATATAAGGCAGAGAGTGTTACAGGCCTGCAGTGGCAATGCTCGCTAACGCCTCAATTAAAGGAACAATGATAAGCTTAGGCTTGACTGAAGCAGCAATGGACATCAAGGATTTAATAATTAATTGTGGTTGAACTTATCTCAGAAAGAATGTATTGTAACTCAGGCTTTCTGACAGACTAACGCATTTGATCAGAATGTGATAATTAAAACAGCGGCACCGTAGATGGCAATTAGTAAATACTGCTTCATCTTCAACTCTCCGTATATGGTTTTGTGACGTACTTTTATCCCTTAATTGCCTCGAGGCGACTTGAGGAAATGTGATTTAAGCAGTCATTCTGAGGATCTATCAAATTAATACAACCTGTCACCTGCCAGATCACTTAAACAAGAGACGCCATTTGATGCGTTCGTAAAGCTGGAGCGAAGGGTAACGAGGGCTTCTGCTGAGAGGGCACATTAATGATCGGTAAAACAGTTTTTCACCAGGACAAGAGCCATGACATGACCTACACACAACAGAGACGTCAGTGTTGTATGGCTTAGACAATGTCCATGCTTACAACACAAAGTATGACGGTAATTATGGCTATAGTAGACAAAGACTAGACTGGAAGCAAAGACGGTTTAGAAACAAGACGCCGCAAGGACGAGTCAGTTTCCTGTATCGTTGTCACATGGGTTTCACCCCTTTAGGAGACCAGCAGCGGGTCTTGAGCCTATTGAAGTGAACATGAGCACATATTATGGTTGATTCTTTCGCCTAATAGCCTAGTCACCAAGTACAACAAGTAAAGCATAACTCAAAGCCACATCTCTTCTGAACATTTTGACACGAAAATTGCAAATTTCAGATGGACAAATCAAGAGACAATGGACTTTGTTTAAGACCTGTCTCTGTGTCAACAACACACTCTCGCTAGATCTGGCACAAATCTACATTTTCATACAGTCCAAACCTTGAGTCTTTGTTTCCATTGCCAATGTTATCATATTATGGGCTATAAACTCTGCTCTGAGTGTATCTAGATCTAATCTTTGTTTTTCCCAAACTTCTCTAGAGACATATTTCCTAAAATTATCTGTTGTGGATCAAACGATTTATCAAGATGCAAAATCTTTCCTGTTTCTTTGTTCACAGTGCCCTTGATCTTCACACTTTTTGTGCCTCTGTGCCAGTGACAGCCACGACCAGACCAGTAATTTTGTTTTCAAGTTGTCTTTCACCCTGTTTATACATAGACATGTACAGTATACAACATGTAGGTTTACCCCAGTCAGTCTATTGAGGGAATTTCTTTGCATTTCACTTGGACTGAAAGATGAACAGAAAAGATGTAGAAAAAAGAGAGCTGGCTGAAGCCAAAGAGGCAGTCTGAGGCACTCTGAATGTAGTGTAATTAAAAATCCTTTATATAACAGGGATGGAAACTCTTTTTACATCTCTTCTTGAACCCAGATTGCAGCACTCCCAATTGCTTTGTTTCTCATGAACAGATAAGATTTTGGTCAAAATTTCAGAATTTATCGCTGATTAATAAACATGTGAACACAAATATCTAACAGGATAAAATTATGAAGCAATGATATTTTGTATCTGCAGACACACATCTGGCCTTATGTAATTCTATGTGCATACTTCCTTCGACTTAACTGCTTGGCTGAGCCGACAAAATCACAAGGTTGTAATTTGAGTGTTAAGAATTTTTTTTTATTATTATTGTTAATTTAACCGGAGCAATGCACAACATCATCAGTGCAGATCAAAGGCAGGACACCGAGGCCCTTAATGTGATGGTGTTATTGCTAAACATTATCGACAGGCACAAATGTTTGCTGACAGACAGTAGCATTATTGGTAAAGCCGGTGGTAATGGACTGAGAAGGTGGAGCTAATTAAAAATAATGAGCTACATGGGTTTTCTCTGTATCATCCTTATCACTCTGAACATAGGGTCAGATTAATTAACCACTGGATCCTTCAGCTTTTTGCCAAAACATACTGTTGCACGGTATACAACCCAAGCATACACATTCAGATTATAGATTCTTAAAGCTTCATCCTAAAAATAAGGAAACATCATTTGCAACAGGCCTCTTTCATTTCTTAAGCAGCTTTTTTCATCCTATCCATTTCCCCCTGCAAAACAAATAATAATTTAGCATGGAATTCATTATTGATTGTGTCCATATCTGTGTTACAAAGGTGGCACAAAATACACCCAATAATAAAACAGGACTGCATGAAAAAAGTAATTTTAATCACATTAGTGACCCGCAGCCACAGTTGCTGCTGACTCCCAAACAGGAGGAAAATAATATTGAATCACCATAATGTTTTGAAAATATTCATGTGGTTGTTCAGAAAAAGTTATAAATATGAGTAATATAATTATACAACTTCATTATTTTAAACCAGAGGTTTGCTACAGCAACTCAACAGTGACTATATGGTATTAGTTAAGGATAATAGCAATTTGCTTATTTGATGGTTAGCAATACATGAACACTGATCAATGACCAATGATACCTGGTCTGGTCGCTTTTCCGCTGTTTTGCTAACCCTCCTGCTGGCCATGTGCATTTGTTTTTAATGAAGCCGGTGAAAAATCAATGCATGGAGCGGTTGATAAAGTTATATCACATATACGGTGTTACGACGTGTATATCTGTGAAGTCTTAACTGTCATAAACAAAAGATTGCGGGTTGCGCGAGTGTGTTTGTGTCACGGTGCGCGGATGCGAGAGCTGGGACACCGGGGCGGCGGCCAAACAGGTACTACACTGATGTTGCAAGGTTGGTTTTAAGCCGTGAGACGCCAGGTGGAAGGCAGAAAGCCTCCATTCTCCCTCCTAACAAGTCACAAGTCATGTAGTTAACTATCACAATTACGGTACTCCAGAGCTTTTTAATTAAGGTAAAAATGTAGCATAGCCACAGGAAAATCCAGCTTAGTTCCTCTTTTAAATACTTATGTTGCTTTAATACAAAGTCCAAAGTATTAAGCAACCAGACTGCACAACTGCCAGGCTTAACTGCTTAACAGTTATAGCCAACTTTATATCAAACTGTATGTGTCTGATATGTAATGTAACAAAACAATCAAAACAAACAAACCTTTGTGAAATGCACCTATAGGCTACTCAAAGTAGTGCAAATGCGGCTCATTTTTGTGTTGATTACGTTTGCTGCATTTGTAATTGAAGTTCTGCTTGTCCGTAACGTTAGCCCGTAACGTTAGCATTGGCGTGAACCTCAGGTGGCTACTGTAGCTAACGTACGAATGAATGTTCACAACTTTATGCTGCAGTGTTTATCAACCATTAACAACAAGGCGCCACCTCTGGGCACAACTGGTTACACCAGAAGTTTCTGTGTACTTTACTGGCCAATGTCTATATTTTAAATTGGTGGTTATTGATTTGTTATTGACATCGCTTTAATATCACTGAAGCTTTCTCAGTAATAGGAAGAAACATACGGTAAGCTGTTTATAATGCAAGTCAAACTTTAGCACCCCCTCCACACAATGATCCTTCTCCTGCCGAGGTGGTACAGCAGCGTTGCCAGTCTTGCAGCATAAGTGTGTGTGTGTCTGTGTGTGCGCAGACTCCAAAGCAAGACTCCAAAATTCAAAAGCAAGAAAACACGGAGCACAGTTTGTGCACCTGTGTGAGTTCACATCGTGTTCACCTCTGGAGTCGCAAATCTGAGACATGTCAGTGAGATTATCGGTGAAGTGAAATGATTGCAGCAGAGCTCTGTACGCCACAACGAAAATTGAAATAAGTATAAAGTTTGCAGTGTACCTTTTTTTTCCCCTCCATCAAATGAACTGAGCCCATCTCTGGGAGTCTGCAGACCTTGTGCTTGACAAACAGATGAGGGGATGTGATACAGACTCTGCTCAGAGATACATGGAGCTGTGCACCTTGCTAGCTCCACTCTGTGGGTATGACAAAATGTCACAATGCGAGGATGAAGAAGAGCAAGTCTGATTTGGTGAGAAATTACATAGCCAGGAGGTTCTGATCCACAGGCCTGCTTTGGATGCACCTGATGATGCAGAGATTTGAGGAAATGATAGGTTTTCCTTAAGGTTTATATCTCCTTCTACCCCCTATCTAATCTCTGCACATAATCACTCTCCCCTTCTGAGCAACAGCACATCAACAGTACTGTACGTGAAAAACGAGGAGGTAAAATCGTCATGACAGCTTGCAGCTCACTTGTGTGCGCCGTGAAGGCACTGTACACCCCGGCAAGCATGCAGGCTCATATATTCATCTCTTTCTCAGCGCGACTCACATCTTTCTTTCAAGCCAACACATGCAACCCCTCCAACAGGGTCTATCTGCAAACTCCAACCTGAGGTGACGAGGGGGATGAAAGTGGCTGAGGTGAGAGCAAACTCACGCTGTCCCAACTGGCAGCCTAAGCTCATTTAAATTCAGTTACACGAGTAACGCAGTACCTCAGTGGGTTTTAGCCGAGCACTGCTGTTTCACCCTCCCATATCCGTGGCTTGACCTGCACAATACTTTCCTCCCTTCAGAATTAAATCCAGATATTGAAGCAGGTCAGCGCTGAGAGACTGTGTGTGAGAAGGGGGCGGGCTGGCATTCTTGTATATGTCCTGGTTTATGACTGCTTTGATTAATTGTGGGAGAATGTAAGTCCTGTTGAAACAGAGCGTGTGTAATTAACTATCCACTCAGGGTCTGCCTTGAAATTAATAACTGTGATGTTTAATCAAAATTTACATCAAACAGCAGGAATGCTGTATGAATATTTGCACATACTGTGCCCCTATCAGTTTGACGATACAGGCTATACTCGCTGCTATTATTTTTTTCTCCCCCATATTCCCAATAGTGATATTACTCAAAATTATGGAAATAAGCTGAATTTGATCAGTTATATGTGGTATCAACACCTGCCTCTGAGGTACAAGTTCTTTAATTAATTGAACAGTAATTAACAGTTAAAGTCAGGATCCTGAGAGAAAGTGAACTTGAAAGGCAAATCTAAACTAATGAGGTTCTACTTTGAAGTAATGAACTCGCTGGGTTTAGGGTAATCATGGGCTTCTGGGTTTTAGTCAATTTATCTAGAAGACAGTGAGCTATATGGGGATGTACTGTTCTTGAACCTTGTTTTTTTTTTCTGACAACTTTTAGTTGCAACTTCGCTCTTCTATTTACTGAGAAGACATAATTTTTAGAGAGACTGAATATCTCATCTTTCCATTTTTGGAAAGTCTTTGTAACGGCTAAGAATTTAATGTAGTTTGGATGATTGTGAATATTTGAGGCGGGTGAAATGAAGAGTTTGAATCATCCTCAGTCAGTGGAGACTGTGAGCTCTTAAAAGAAAGGGTTGTTTACTCTCTGGGTCTTATTTGTGCCGTTTTGGCTAATTACTGCCAATAGGTGAGCAAAACATGTCATTCACCTCCTGGAAGCAGCTTTTCAACTAAGACCAAAGAAATGTGAGCCTCATGGGGTTAAACTAAATTAGATACAGTGTGTTACTTAGTGGGCTTTAGAGGTGTTGGAAGGTGTAATTGGACAGAGCTGAGCGTGTTGTTTTGCCAGGCTGTGTCTTTATAAGGGAGCTAATGGCCTCCTGGCTCTGCCTCCTTACTTAATGTACGGACATGAGCGTGTTATCAATCTGTTCATCTAACTCTCAGCAAGAAAGAGAAGTGTTTTTCCGTAGAATAGCAAACTAATCCAGGGGGTTTTCAAAATATTCCACACCAAGGCTCCTGAATAGCAACAGCTTCTGACTGAGGACATCTTTTGCAAACCACCCAACAAAACCACGGGAAATTAGACAAAGACAAACACTTGGTCACATATTTTCTTACTTTTATCAATGCAGTAGGTAGGCTACCACTACATTTGAAACAGCTGGCTCTTTTCCATGTCAAAAGTGTATCCAATGTTGTAGCACTAGCTACAGTAACTTCATGCTATAGCAAGCAATCTATTTCAGATATTTGGGAATAGCGAAATAGATTCCAGCATGTTATTTTGAAACAGTTTAAAAATAAATATAAAGATTAGATTTTTATGAAATATAGAAATTAGGTAAATGTTGGTAGTTAATAGGTGGTATAGGGTATTGTAGCACTTTTGAAGGACACATGTTTATGCATACTGACTAATAGACAGTAGCAGGGGCGTTGCTACTGTAGCCACGTAGCTCTACTGGGGCACAACTCAGTGTGAAATGACTTTGGTTTTCATTCAAGCATTAAAGTGTACCACCTATATGACATTTATACTGGGGCACAGGCACAGCTCATATCTACTGAGGCCTGGTGACACCAATGGACAGCGGGCTAATTGAGAGGAAGTCGATTATTTCTATTACATATTCATTTATGGAGAAGGGGTGGGGGCTACTCCGTTATACTCCTTCTCACTCCTTTTCCGAGTATGCAACTTATTTGTTTGGTATATTTTGTTTGAATATTGTCTGCCATGTCTTTGTGGTATAGCCTATCCTTTGTTATATTTTATACATTTGTGTTGTAGCCTACTTATATAAACACTTAAATCTAATCAATCGATCAAAACATGAAATATAGTCTGTAATAATAATGCACAAAGCGATAATAATATCTTCTTTTTTTTCCCGAGGAACCCCTAGTGGTCCCCACTTTGAAAACCACTTCTTTAATCCAAAGATTTGAAGATTTGCCACTTTTGCTCAACCAGGCAATCCACTGGAGTGTACTCTATCTGGTTTTCACCTCCATGTTGGATGACTATGCAGTTTAAACAGTGTAATCTCATTTGAAAAGTCTACCCTGGAGGTGTACGAATCAGAAACACTTGATTTAACCCGGTGCTCAGCTACATTACCCGGCACCGCGCAGGTGAAAAATCCCAACCTAAAAAGACAAACAACAAAATGTGAATATTATGAAGTAGATCACGTGAGTGTGACAGCTCTGCAGCCAGCAGCTGTTGATGTGTTTTTGAACTGTCACATCAGCCGATGTAAGAAGAGCCAAGAGCGTCAGTGACCGAGTTTGTATTCAAATAAAATTCTCAGTTCTTATCTGGATACAATAAATAATTAATAAATAAATAGATAGATAGATAAAAATCCTTTTTTTCTGTGTCAACAAAAATAGATAAAAATAGCGATCACTCTTAGCACACATGGTGGCAATGTGTGTTGTGTGTATGTGTGTTTGTGGTTGACACAGGTGCAGACACACTTGCCCACACACACACACACTTGGCGCTCACACCAGCAGCCTGTCCACCTGACTCCTCCAGCGGCAGAGCAGAGAGTGAGGCGGTGGCAGTTATTATGGCTCTGCTGTCATTAATATCAGTTTTACTTTCTCAGGCATGCAGAGGTGCTGCAGAGGCTTAGTCGCTGACGGTGAGGGTCATTACATCTTGTCGGCTCTTGTCTACCTGTCTCTGCCTCCACAGGACACTAACAAACCCTGCTGCCTCCAGTGAACCATCCAGCACAGGAGCAACCAGATAGAAAATAGGTGCAGTGCCAGTCACCTCAGCTCCAGACACAGCTCCAGTGGGACAGAATTAACAGCTCCCTCGCCGCTGCAACATATGAATAATGGTTATTAGACGCGCTATACCACCACGGGACTTAAACTTTGTGGTCATTACTTCCCGATCATATAACCGTAAACAATGCCAGCATGTCAGCAGGCTAACTATGGACAATAAATTTTAATATACAGTACAACAACATCTGTATTGGTCTGTTGTGGCTCAGTTGGGAAGAGCCACGCACTTACAGTATAGTTAGTGTGACATCTCCAGTAACACTTAAGTGCAGTACAGTGAATCTGGTGTTACACAAAGTTCCTTCATGAGAAAGAACTGTGAAACATTAGCATATAAAAATAAATAAATGAAGCCAACCAATCACAAATAAACTACGATTCAAACAGCAGCCAATAGGATATTTGCATGTGTGGCCATGAGAGCATTTAATATATAGTCATGTCGTTTCAGACACGTCGATATGTGCACTCACTCTGCCAGTTTTATGGGTTCAATTTCCCCACATGCTAAAATAGGCTACATACAACCATTAATGCTGGAGGATATGGAAATCACTATCATGGGTTTAAATCATGCTCTGATAAGGGAAATGTCAAGCTGCTAAGCACTCCTGCTATTAAAATACATTGTATTGTCTGTTTTAGCAGCTTTATTTTGTGGCTTTTGTTGAGTATTTAGTCATAGGTACAATGTTGTATTGGGGACAAAAAGTCACAAATTTGCGAGAAAATAACTTACTGCAATCATGTAAAGTAGGTGAGCGTGTGCAGGATTTCCGTTGTCTCTTCAGTTACTGTTTGCTTGAAATTATTATCTCAAACAACAGAGTTTTGAGAAATGTTTTTTTTTTTCACGATTTAATCAGATTCTCACCGTCTGATAACACTGAATTATCTCGAGCGACCATTATGTAATCATAGCCGCTCGGAGGAGAAAGTCATGAGATAAACACCAGTGCCATCGTCAGAAGAATGGATAGCTGAAGCCTCCGACACATCCACATAAGCATACTCATGTCATGCTCATGTTTACATCCTCACTCACACCAGACTGCACAGTGCACACACACTCCCACAGAGCCGCGCGCCGCAGCCTTGAACACTAGTTCATTGCAGGTATAGCGTTTTTATGGCCTGCAGACAGATTGCGCAGACCTGTGGTTTGCTGAGGAAGGCAGGGAACAGTATTAGTCTCCATCCCCTTACGTCAGTGGTCATAACATTTGCCATTACTTCCCCTGCAAGATTCAATCACCAGCACACAAAGCCATGCTTCACGCACAATGAAAGGCGAGTGCTTTCTGTCAGGCATTCTGCAGAGTGAATTGCATATAGAGTGACTCCGAGATAGCATTGTTTCTGGCTGCCATAAAAAATCTATTTAAGGCAAATCTAATCTTCATAATCTTCTCCCTCAGAGGTGGTGAACGGTGATGGGAAAGATTTCCATCCAAGTCCAGGGTGTCTGGTTGGCAGTGCACAGGGCTCGAGGATGTAGGAAATTGCTGGGAGCAGAGGATATTAAACTTCAATTTGAGAACACTGATAAGCACCGAATTGGTGATTTATTTAGGCATATTGTCAACTAAATCATCCTTAACCACTGGACACAAGTATATTCATAAACACAGCCCTGCTGCTTGCTTTACAATTCTATTTTTTTCATATCTTCCATCTGAACTGCAGGGTAAATACTGTATGTCCTCACACAAGTTAGAGAGATATGGTCTTGAACGAAGATAATTTTCCCAGCGATTAGTTGTGGTGTAGCCTAGCAACCATGCATGTGTGTGTGAGAGAAAGGGGATGGAGACAGAAAGCAGGAGGGAGCTTCCTATCTCTTTCTTTCTTCCACCTTAAATGCAACGGCCAACTAAAGCGGCTCCGCGCATTACTCCACCGTGCGTCATTTTGGAGCGTGTAAATGGGCCGGTGTGGTTCAGTAAGAGAAATAAAAAAAAAAAAAAAGGGAGGGGGCTGTGGGAGGGGGGCTGTCCCCCTGCTAAGTCCGCAGCAGTGGATGAATTATTAATGGGTATAAATCCCAAACAGACGGATGGGGCCGAGACTAATGTCCACTGGCATGAGTTCCGTGGAGATGGGCAGCGTCTCAAGGATAGCCAGGCAGCCTGGCAGCTTCACACCTCTGTCAGCTGGGGACACTAGATCACCGCAGTGGCAGGGACACTCAACAAAGATCATCCTCACCTCCATGCTGCATTGTAAACATTAACAGCAGTGAGTGTGTGTGAGTGAGAGAGAGAGAGAGAGAGCATGTGTGTGTGGGTGTGGGTGTGTGTGTGTGTGAAGGGGGTGTGTGTGTGTGCTCTTTTATTTTTCTTTTCGTGAGCTTGAAGTGTCCTCTCAGGGATTCTTTGAGGGATTAGTTTATGCTCAGGATTTAGGTTTAAGGTTAACTTCAGAAGAAGGATTAAAGTTACGTTTAAGAGGTGGTAAAGAGGTCAAGGAGTGAATCTAACCAATTAAGCTTTGTGTGTGTGTATGAATGCCAACAGCTATTTTTTGTTGATGTGTCTTTACATGCAGGTATAACATCTATCTCTGCTTTCTGTTTGTGTCTCACATTGTGTTTGTCTAAGAATCACAAGCGCACAGAGGTGGGGGGAGGGAGTAGGACTTTTTTTTTCTTTTTTTGGGGTGGGGAAAGAAAAAAAAAAAAAGCTAAAATGAAGGAAAAGGAATTTTGCTACACCCGCTGTTTCTGTTAGCAGAAAAAGCACTGCTATATCCTCGTGAATTGTCTCGGCACTTCAGGCTGCCAGAAGCAACCATTTACAGCCCGTCCTCATGACTCATCATAATGAAAAATCTTCTCACCAAAAAGTCTGTGGTATTGAAAACAGGAAAAGTTTCATTGCGGAGCCAGAAAAGTGACTCACTTTTACAAAAATGATACCTGAAATAAAAGTAGAACTTTTCTATGGATATAATGAAGTAATTAGCTACCTCACAAACTTGGACTGGAAGATAACATTTGTTAGAACGGGGATCATTTCTCATCATCAGTTTCAGGAAAGTCTGAAAATGAATGCATTCAATTTATAGGATTAAACTCTTCAGTTATTTCTAATGCAGTTTGTGCCTCCTGTTGAATTACTTAACTGTTAATGATATTAGACTTACACTCTTTTTAATATAGTTCTTAATTATGTGAGTAGCCTAAATCCACCAAGTCTGGCATACAGATATGTAACCGTGCTACATTACAATGCAGTCCAGCAGTTCTTCATTAAATCATTCATTACTATGCAGTCCTATACAATACCACAACAGAGTACAGCCGGAAAACTTATCATAATGTTGTGTCGTTCACCATTTACCACTTTAACATTTAAATGACAATAACAGTTTTGAGCGATCAATACAATCATGTCCTTGGACATCTATTCTCCACTGTGGGTCTCACTGTAAACAGACTGCACCCCACAGCATGTGGACACGTTGCTGTTACTGAATAACAACCAGTAGACGAGACTAGACAGACATTTATTGTCATTGTAATGCACAAGCACGGTACAATGAAATTGGTTGTCAGTCCTTATTTCATATTCATCTCCACATGAGAGACTGTAATGTTGGTACAGTGCTTGGGTCAGAGGACTGTATGTGCTTACAGAGACACTCCTATTCTATATAGTACATTTTAATCTTTTTTTAATAGTCAGTTCACAGTTAGTGAGGGAAAAAAATCAAAATGTGATTAATCAACATACAAACAACTTTGGTGTGCAACTGTAAAACACATTACACTTCATGCTGTATCACTTCATCTTGGCAACAGGAAACATGTTCTGCACAAACGGCTTGTTAGCCATGCTAATAAGACCCAGACGATATGTGAAGAAGATTAAACCGGCCTTATTAGACACTTGTTAGGCTATAACCAGCAAACCACAAGACAGCGTGGACAGACGGGTGGAAATCAGCTTGGCTAGCAAACATTAGGGCTACAAAGAAAATTTGACCATACATCACTCTCCAAGCAACAGGGACACTCAGTGGAATATGAGCTGGCTGTTCGACACAGGGAAGATACGATTTGATATTTGGATATCAGATTAAATGATTTTAGCAATGCTAGCAGTGCAGTTTCATGTTGTCAGTGTGTTTTCAACCCATACTGAGATATCTTAAGAAAAAGTCATTTAAATCTTTCACTTCACCTGTAGGAGGAATCCCCGGGTGCTTTCAGACAGACACGGTTCTGGTTCTGGTTCTGGTTTTGCTCTGGAGTCTATGAACCTTGGTGCTTTCTGGTGAACCAGCTGCGTTCACACCAGTTTAAGCTGAACCAAAGTGTGAGGATGTTACTCAAGTAAACACAATTGTGGCCATTTTTTTGTTGTTGCTTTTTTGCTGTCTCTGTAATCCTTGTTCAAGTTTAAGATCAATTATTTGGTCTGGCATTAGAGTGAACCCAGCCTTGGCCATCTTTTCCCAAGTCCAAAGATAAGAATTACTTAACTTTATTAAGCCCCAAAGGGAAATTCGTGCAACTTGTTCTTTCGAACTAGCTTTTCTTGAAATTGTGTAGATGCCCCAAATCGCCCAAAAACATTTCATTTCCTCAGCAGACCACTGCAAAGACTTTTTCTCCAGGTTTCCCTCTCTTCCTCCTTCCTGCTCGTCTTCACAGCCTAGATAAGACACGCCCACTGATGGCATCATGGTTCACAGGGAAGAACCAACTATTTTTTGGTTCCCTTGAGAAAACGATTTTTGAGGTCCCGAACCTGTTATTTTTTTTTGGTCTGAACACGTCGGCCGGTTCAAAATTAGAAACCACTAACAATTGTCACTGGTGATCTAACTTTTTTTCATCAACTGTTATTACTGTTTGTTAATTTCATCGCCCTCAGCTGTTGCCCACTAGTGCTACTTAGCAAAGACTAGCATGTCAAAGCACTGAACTGAATTACCCTCTAAACATCACTGTATTCACATCAGTGTAATCATGTTAGCATGCTGACATTAGCAGTTAGCTTCAAGCACTGCAGCCTGTCTGTCACGAAAACTGACGCTCCCTCAGAACAAATGAGGGGAAATATATTCATGACCAATAAAATATCCTTTGCAGAGCTATCGTATATTTTCCGGATACCAATTTTGTAGTATATGTAAAGTATACAGTATATACATTCAGAAGCACCGTGCTGTGCATTGTGAAACCTGGGCGCTCCATTAAATTTTGTATTGACAAGACAGACCTTGGTAACAAGGCAAACAGAGAAGCCAGCTGTGCCTTTGGGGAGGTTTGCTTATTAACAGGCAGGGAGTCAGAACACACACTGAGACACAGAGGCAGGGATCACTATTGAGCTGTCTGTCACCAGGGAAATTGCTCCTGTCTATACACTACAAAAAAAAAAACATCCTCCTCAACGAGTGATTTATTTATTTCATCAGTGCTAAAATCATGACTCAACCGGTGTGACCACCTGAAGAGAGGGCGAGGGTGCGGAGGGCACTTTTAATTTATCTTCTTATTCCATATTTTCCTCTTTTGTCCACCTGTCTGTCACACTGTACACAAATAGCCCAGGTGCAGTTTTGACTCATTGTGGTGGGGCGGACTGACTCACCACACAAGCGCTTGTTCGTTTGCGTTATTTTGTGCAACACCAACGTCTCCAACGTCTGTTTCTCCAATTACATGTTTACTTTTGCCCTGCTTACTCTGGTGTTGTCTTTTAACTTAACTTTTCTTAATTCAGTCTGCCATTAAATCAGACTCACCCTGTGCATTTTCAGGACTTTTTGACTCGCTAATTAATTTTCTCTCTTCTAAATTTTAAGTGTCTTCAAATAAATTAGATTACTGTAGTGACAGGATAAAATTAGGATAAAAAAAATAAGGAAAAGTTTATGTATATCAAAATTAATTAGCGAGTCTTATGTATCTCATCACCTTGTTTGAACTTTCCTCTCAACTTGCAGTTGTTTATCTGGATCCTCCATGTTGGATTGAATTAGCGCTGTTCATCACTCTGGACTCGAGTCGCAGGAGCAGAAGTTGAATTAGCGCTGTTCATCACTCTGGACCCGAGTCGCAGGAGCAGAATAATGAAGCACATTGTTTGCAAGGAGAAGTCTGAGAAGATCTGTCACAGCAGGTGAGGTCCTTCCTTTCCAGCTGGTGCTAATGAAGCCTGCTAGGACTCTCCGCGGTTTTTCATCTCCACTGTCAGAACAGGCTTTAGAGATTAAGTCACATAGAGACCTGCTCCTCTCTTTTTTCTTTTTTTTTTTTTTGAAGTGGAGTTATATAAGAACACAAGGGGCCAAATCACGCACCATCAACCCATTCCTCTTTACAGTCTGTTGGGATTTCAAAGTGATCGCTCATCTGAAATGTACCGGTGAACTGAAATGGAGCTTAATGTGACATCGGCTTCATGGAATATTAATCAGTGTACAATAAAGTTTTCAAAAAAATATATTGGACATCACAGCAGGTAATGTAAGAAGTGAGCTGTAATCTTATTTTCAGGGAAGCAGCCAGTGATTATTTCAACTATCAACTGATTGCTTAATGGATGTTAGAAAACTGTAAATAGAATAAAAAATACACATCACAAATTCCCCCTGGAGCCCAGCATGACATTTAAGCAGGTGAAATCCCGTATATATTAACAGTAATACTTTATTTTACTGTTCCCTAACTTCTCAGAAGGCAGGAACTATCAAATTGGGAGCTAATTGTGGGGAAAATTGGCATTTTCTTAAAAGACCTCCTCTAGGTAAATCCAACTAAATATTATTTATATTTATTCATTATTTATTTATTTATTTATTATTGGGGACTTTATTTTTCACACTGAATTGTTAATATGCCTATAAAAACATGTCACATTCCCATGTCCAGTTGACCTGCCATGTTCTGGGTGAAGGACTGAGGTTACATCATCTCTTTCTTTTTTTTTCCATAATTAGTACAAATCAAATTAAATAATTAGTTTATACTTATTTTTATTCAGTTATCGAGACAGCTTTGGATTTATTTTCATCGTGTCAGCACTTCAAGGGATTGACACACACATTCAGTCTTTAATATCTCAACATTACCTTTTACACACTACATTTTCAGGTCTTTTGCACAAGATCATCTCATCCTTTTATTTGTCTTTTTATCTGGAATATTTTCAGACTCAAGGGATCTAACTGTCTAACCGTAAAGCTATAGTGGCTAATGGAGGTCTCACTACATTAAAACGGGGTCTCCTGATTATAAAAATGACTTTCATATGCTAGAGGTTGAGATTAGTGAGGTTTTCAGAGCCTGTGAAACTGGGATAATGTCTCTAAAGGTCAACTTTTTTATATAGGTCTGGGTTTCACCAGCCTCTAAGCCTGAACAATGTGAGGCCCAGTTTTGTCACTCTCATGGTTTTGTCTGCTCCCAGTGAGGCCCTAGGTGCAGAGTGAAATGAATCTTGGGTAAAGGCTCAATTAAAAGGCGAAATCCTTCGGCATGCCGGAGGCGCTCTGCGGTCTCCCCGGTCTGAATAGAAAGTGTCAGGAGGCGCTAAAGCATTGAGCGGTGACCGTCAACTCAGACTGACAGCATGTCATCTCTCCTCTCTCCTCGCTTCACAAAGCAGTGCCGCCTTCTCAACGCCCCCACTAATACAAACACACACACACGCACACAAACTTAATACACATACCACCACATCCATACCCCAGTTTGCTCATACTGTACATACCAAACACACACAAGTAGAGCCTCCCACGCTTTGGCTGTGAGGCTTTTAGTAACTCTGGTGAGTAACTCATTGACTCAGACAAATATTATCATATTCTCTGTTGCTCGCTCGTCTCTCCTACTTACACACACTTAGCCCAGTGTCCATGTAGCGCATTAAAAACATGCGCACGCACGTTCTCTTGCTCACTTGCTCAGGAATGCACATTCACACACAGCCATGTGTACACACACTCACAAAGTAATTAGTGGGTAGGAGTTCAGAGTCCTGGTGGTTTGTGGTCTGGTCGCATTAGAAAAAAACTCCAGTTAGCCTCATTAATCTTGGTATCTGCACAGGGAAAGTTAAACCGCCGTCCTCTTTTCTTTTCTTTTTTCTCACCAACAACGCAGAGAAAAACAGCATCTAAAGCACAAACTATCAAATATCCTCAGGAGAACTCAGCATTGTCATCATTGTCAGATGATTACAACAGCATGTCCTTGTATTTAAAAAAAAATAGCCTTGATTTGAAGAGGGTTTTTTCTCTGTCTCTCTCTCTCTCTTCTTTTTTTCTCTTTATCAGCCCCTTTCTTGATTTTGGTGCTGCAAGAAACAGAAGCGCTTTGTGAATACACTCATTCAACGAGGTGAAAGTGTTTAAAACGGTTGACCCAAATGTGCCCAACTAAAGCACCATTAGAAAGAAAGCAAAGTGGATCTGGAGGGGTAAATAGCACAATCGTTTCAATCACATGGACGTTGGGTGCGGTGGCATGCTGCCGAGCAGGGGCCATTTCTATTCAAATGACCGGAGTCACGTGTTTCGGGCCGTTTGCGCTTGGCTGATCCCGGGCACCCAGGATTGGATCACCAATTTAAGGTCCCTGATTAGAATGCTGAAGTGGATCAGCGGATGATTCACCTTCCCTTGGCATGCAGACGCATACAGCATCAAACTGCATGTTGTCTGCATGCCTTTCAGCAGTGGGCAACACACTGAGCTCAGTGTGATAGCTTCCACTATAGTATATCATCTTGGGAAGAGCTTATGTGTGCAGCTGTAAAGTGGTAATCTACAAGAACTTGTTTGTTTTCATTACGGTGACACATTTGGTGTGAAGCCATCATAGCTCTGGTGTTTCTGCACCACACTTCCCAGTCTCACTTGGCAAACGATCCGTGTGACATTGTTTTTTCCTGGAGTGTTTTAGTGAACCAACTTTGAGGATCTGTTCATCTTATTTTTCTTCGTCTTTTCCCACATGATGGAATTGATCACTCATGCGTACCAGAAGAGATGCACTGATCCCACGTTTTACCTCAGAGTCCGCGCTGTAGAACCGCTGAAGATACTGAGGTCATGTCCTTTGTGTTACTGTAGGTGTTAGAGCCACGTGGGGGGGCGGGGATTACACTAGTTTTTCAGTTGATTCCTGTATTTTCGAGGATCTTACTTTTTCTGCAGGATTCAGCAGTTTCCAAGAAAGTAAAGTGAACATTTAACATTTCATTTCATTAGAGTTTAGCTCATTGCATTCGATGCGATCCAGTTTATTAGCAAAGTCTTGAAGCTCCGTAAAATAAAATTCATACTGTACAAACAACCAACGTTAACACCATTTATATGTAGACAGAGAAAAGTCAGTAGACATCATCTGATATGATACTTGCTTATACAAGGGTGAATCCTTTGAATCCTCCCACTTATGGATCCACTTATCCACACAGGGTCACAGGGGGGCTGGAGCCAATCCCTGTTAACACAAGGCAAGGGCGAGGTACATCTTATTATTTTGCACACTGCTACAATTAACAGTCCCCCTTGGGCCGTGGGAGGAAGTTGGAGAAGCTGGAGGGGCCCACACAGGTACAAGGAGAACAAACACACTCCACACAGAGATGCCTCCAGCCCAGGCTGCCCCATCATGCTGCCCGAGGGCGAATCAAATGGACACAATTAATATAAAAGAGGTACAGTGCCAAAATAATTGAACAATCAGACCTTTTCTGTCATTGTGTGTGAGTGGCTGTGGGGGATCCTGCATAAGTGAAACTGATTAATCACAACTATTAACTTTAATCATTTCAATTTTCAAACAAGCCGCTGAAACTTCAAACGCATTATTCCCTGAACCTCGCTCAATCTACCTAAACTGTTGACTCACAGTTGTAATATCCTCAGTGTATTATATCCATCAGTGCTAGAAAAACAGTAGAATATGCATTTATTCACACACAAAAAATTTTTGCAGAGCATTGCTTGAATAAAGGTAGACCACCTAAACTCGATTACATAGTCCAGTGAACTGGGAGAAGTTACAGGAATCTATTCTGTCAAAGCTCGCAGCTGTGAAATGTATTTTATGAAAGGAGAATACATTTGCTCGTGTTTTGTCAGTCTTTCCCAGCCCTGTAATTGTAGATGTGCATTGACAATGCTACAATTACTGGGCTGGTATTGACCCAACCACTAGGAATGCACATTTGTCAATAATTGAGGCCCTCAAACATAACTGGTATTAATATACTCACTTGCACAGTATCATTTTTTTTACCCAAATTTATTTAAGGTCATTCATTTTCATCTGAAAGAGCTCGACATGTGTTAAATAGCTCGCAGATGGACGGCTGCCAAAGTTGCTTCATATCTCAGTAGGATAGAGCTGATAGGAAACTAGTTCACTGCTGTTTATAAACCCAAGAACAGCACATCGTTTCTGTGGATATTTTAGATGTGACCACAGATACACTTGTAATAACTTTGTTTTACTCTAATTTGTGATTCATTAAATAATTTATCTCCATCTCATAATCACAGATTCTTTTGATTTGGTTTTGGTTTGGTATATATTAATATTTGATAGTTTATGGCAAGTTATTTACTCTAGAAACGGCGTAATGTCCGTGCTCATCAAACTTATCACCGATCAGTAATATCAGGGTGCATTAGTGTTCTTTGACATGAGCTAATGGCTGTGACAGCTGCTGAGAATCAGATGAACATTTCTTCACAGCAAAATAATATTTAATTCAAAGAGTAGTATTAAAAAGTAGCAGAAACTCTCTCTCATGTCTCATCTCTGCTCAGGAAACAGCTACATCAGCTTATACCGTATACTTCATCAAGATATAGGTCTGATATCATTTTCCGAGCTGAGGGCTGAGGAGTTGTTGTTGGTATTCAACTGATAATTTCTCTGACCCACAATCCTCTTTGGTTACCCAGCAACAGGCTGGCTGACGACGTCCCCCAGGAGGAAGATCGGGTTTAGGAAGCAGGAGAAACAGGAGGAGGCTGGCCTATGGCGAGAGACTGAGAAAAAAAGGAGAGATGCTATCTTTTATCAAGTATGGCTGCATGAGCCGACCAGCTCCAACTTTATCTAATAGAGGTGCCGCAGGATGCCTCCCGGTCAGCTGCTGCACGAGCAAAAGGGGGAAGCATGGTAGAATAGAAAAAATAAAATAAATAAAGGTGTGCTGTACCTAACAGGAGAAAAATAGTGTGTATAGTGAAGCCAGCTTGGCAAAAGGATGTCAGTGGCCTTCAGTGGTGCCGTAAACATTTTGCAGTTCAACAGTCCTTGTGTAGGAATTTCATGTTATGAAAAAGTTTCTTATGCGCTGCACCTGTAATTTCTCTTTCTGCTCCCAAGGTAATATTGTCAATATGAATGCACCAGCTGCTTGAGGGTGACGCATGAAACCACAAAATGAACATGAAAACCAAACGCGTGCAGCCTCTGATCTGGAGGGATGTCTGCTCTCTGCTTCACCTTTGCATACCTGTGAGCCACATGTCACTGCCCCATATTGATCGGTTGTATGGAAATAGTACAACGTGTGATCGATTGGCTGCACTTGTCGGGACCGTGTTCATTATGTGCGTCTGGGCAGAACAGGGGGAAGCGAGAGGTGTGATGCCTCTGTGAGTCAGCAAAGGCTGACTTTTATCATGTTGTCCTTCACTGAGAGGAAGCTGGGCCCATGGTGGAAGACAAATGGCTGAGATCATTTACTTAATTAAAAGCAGCAATTCCTCACTTTGAAAATACTCTCCCATGCAAGTGAAAGTCTAGCATTCAAATGAAGTTTAAGAGCTGAAAAATGCTCTTGAAGTTGTAACTCTTAGGATTTGTAAGACATCAAATACTATTTATGGTTGACATTTTTTCAGTAGTGGCCATGTAATGTATCTTACATTCAGTCATTACACGTATATAGTGTTTTTTTATTGTGTGAGTTTCTATGCTGCAGATTCAGATCACCTTCACACACCCACACACATTGGGATGATGCATGTGTGTACAGTTTGGTCCAAAACTCTGAGAACACTTCTCCATTCCCCAGTGTTATAAGCAGCATTACTATTTTTAATTGCGTCTCATTGATAAGCCTTCACATTAAGAGCGTTCAACTGTTAAAAGTGCTCATTATGGAGTAGAATGGCTCCTGTCACTGTTAAGTGATTATATATGATATTATTGGATTGTTATTAGTGATGCATTAGTGTGTGAGGAGATTTTTACTGCGACTGTTACTTTATAGACAGTTGGGTCGTTTAAGTTGCAGCACTTCATTCTTATACTGCCAGTTCAGTGTTTTGTAATTATAATAATTTTCTGCAAGTATTTTTTTCTTCTGCTCAAGTTTTGAAATAGCATCAAATGTAGGGGTGGGTGAAAAAATTGGTCTTTTATTATGTAGGTTGCAAATATAATTTTTAGTTTTAGTACTAGAATATAAAAGTACTAGTTTGCTTGACAATCCCATTTTGCAAGAATAACAATGATTTTAGTGAGTTGCACAGAATGAAACTTTTATCTTATTCGATAAAACAGATGTCAGCATAGTTTCCCTTCAGGAGCTACTCTGCAGTTGCCAAATGGTTATAAATTGCAATATATCACAGTATGTTACTGAAATACTCAAGACGTTGCAAAAATGATTAAAATCACAATACTATCATATTGTGACAAGTATAGTGACAGTATCGTATCATGAGGCCTCTTGTGGAACTAATCAAGTAAAGTGCAGAGTGTTCTTAACTGTTCTTAAGTACAGTACTTGAGTTACTTTCATTTCACCACTGCCTGCATGTGGGCTATGCTTTCGACAGGATCTCTTTGGAAAGTGAAAAACTGCGTTCTCTGTCTGTGCAATCACAACAATCATTGATTTCAAGTCATTTTGCACACATGAAGAAAAGCCTAAAATATTTGATGATGACTGGATCCATAAGAATTCACGAGCAGACTTCTTTATTGATGTTTGCACCTTTTCCATTGTTGCAGCTACCTCAGAACAGACATCGATTCTAAATTCACCCTGCAGACGACTGAGAATCGATCCCTTTTTTGTGTCGCCTAGATCTTCTGCCAAGTACAAACCTGGCAAATGTCTGTCTTTCAGATGAGAGAAAACGACTTTGTGTTCTGAGGAGGGGGGAAAAAAGCACACCAACACTGAAGGCAATGTTTTTTTTTGTTGTTGTTGTTTTTTTTTTTTGTCTATGGTTCAGCACCCTAATTGAATTTTTTAATAACGCTCACCGAAAGAAGAGAAGGTAGTTTGCTCCCTCTCTACTGAGCCTCACTTCTGGATTTACAAGGCATTAACATTCTGGAGAGAATGGGCCGCTCTCCGTTGAGAGGAAGGAAAAAAAAAACATTGTCAGGAAGCAATTGTCTGTAAATGAATGGCAGGGTCACCCACCACAGTAAAATGTTAATGAGGAACAGTACACTGGTTCAGAATGCAATAGGGCTTGAAAGAGGCAGTCTTGAATACAACACGCCACAGTAATTGAGGCGTACTCTTCTTGCCACTGCCGCTGAGAACAAACAATATCAAAACATATGGCAATAGCTACAGTCCCAGTTTGAAATTGTTTTCCTTAAGGAGCCACTTTCATAATAAGGTTCATGTGTCAACAAATAACATTTATATTTTAGCATTTAAACTTTAACTCTCATCTGGAGCAGTCGTTGAAGGCTGTAGTAGAAAAGGCTTATTCCCCAGATTAGCAACACTGCAGCAGATCGAGAGGAGGGCAAAGGTCTTAGTCACAACGCCACAGCAAAAGACATAAAGAGACATCCTTGTGTAACCAAAACATACATTTGTATGACATAAATGGCACAAAAGAGCAGAGGTAGGAGGCATTTCCTGGTGATGAGACAGATTTAATGAATTTAAAGTGCACAATAGCGTTTTGCACCTGACAAGGCTGTATGATGTAAACCTCTCATGTAAAGGTTGTGTATTCTGAAGGACAAATTCACCGAAATGTCACGTCATATCTACCTCACACTGCGGCAGGTAAAGGAAGTGTCATTGGAAGTCGTTTGATCAGCGCCTGACGGATGCGTTATAGAAACAGCGTGACCTTTCTGGACTTTCTGTGGCTATCAGCATTTTGTGGAGGCGGTACACAACGCACTCTGTACTGTATGCATCTGTTCTCTACAGATACTGTCCTTAAAGGGGTTAGAGAAGTCCCCCACTCCTATCGCATCCGAGTGCACTGAATCCAGGTTTCATATTGAGATAAAGTTTGACTTTTCCATCTTGATTAAGGTGCTGCTGCTGAGCATTGCCACTTTAGTGAGGATATTACCTGTAATTGCAGCTGCCTCAGTAAATCTGTCATAAGGAATTAAAATGAACACAGTGGAAGAATAACCATAGATCAGAGGCAGACTCTGAAATTTGCACAAAAAGGACAGTCTTTTCCTGACTATAAATAATGATCATGCAGGCAAACTTTCAAAGACCAAAAAAAAAGGTCCAGGAAAAAGATGAAAATGACATTAGGGACCAATTAGAATAAGAGAGAAGGAAAAAGATGTGATATGAATGACTTGGTAGTGACACAAGTGCCACATCTTCAGCCTTTTTTTGTGTGACTATAACACAGGATAAGAGTAGCTGAGGTGACTGAACCAGTCGGTTTGGAGAATAACTACTGGAAAGACCAATTAAAAAAAATAATCAACTAGTAACATCTTGTTTCTGGAAAACACTGAGTCAAGGACAAAGTAGTCGTACATGATAAGTTGTCCAAAAACAGACTGTTACACACTTTGTTCCTTAACCAGCAACTAATGATACTTTTTTTTTTTTGTTGTTTGTTTTTTATCTGGAGATCTGAACGCTGACTGTTTGCTGAAAAGCACATAATCAATAACCTAGCATTACTTCACAGGTCAGGCATCACAGTGGATGGTTACAGGGAATGCATTATTAATCTAAAGTTACCTTGCCATTACTTACATACACCATTGAAGTGGACCAAAATAGCTACAGTAGGAGCAGCTGTCAGGATCCTCAAAACCAACACTGTGAAAGAACGAACCAAACTCCTCAGGCAGAAAAAGGAGCAATATTAAAATATTAATGCAGCTATTTGTAAGTTTTGCTATAGCTATACAGCCAGACTTAGCTTTCCACTTACTAGTCCCTAAGAGGAATTACAAGTCCAGCATCATGTGAATAATCACTCTTGCATTGCTTCTTTTTCTGTCACTTCTTCGACTGAAGTTAGCATGCTAACCAGCTAGAGCCGTTCTGACTGCACCGTCTTGTCACCTTTTGATAGTGAGTCACTGTAGCGACCAGTCAACCCTGAGGAAATTGCACTGCTTGGTGTTGTAAATGCAACAATGGAAGAGGTTGTTTATATGTGGCAACAGCAAAACTTATAACCAGCTCCTTGAAAAGCCTTTATTTATTTACTTAATTTAGTCAATGACAGTGGTTGAAGCACCAGCTGTTATACATCAGAAATAATAATGAAGTTGTTTATTACATATTCTGTTTCTGGAATGTGTACAGAGCTGTACTAATGAATTAAAAAATAAGAAATCTGGCTACGTCTTAGACAAATATGTTTTTTTCTTTTTCAATTAGAAGACTTTTAATTATCACTTCACATGGATTCATATTTCCTGAAATATTCTCTTCAAATTAAATCAGGACTTGTTCTCCTCCTCAGTGTTATGCTAATGAGGATGAGGCAATCGTACCCCTGTAGACTGTTCACTCATCTGACTTGAGATCGTCTGAGACGCGCCGGCACATAGTTCACAAAGTCAAACACGTGGAACGCGACACAAGTTATTCCTCCTCGCAGGGTCATACATCTGTGCATGTCCCCAAAAAAAAAAAAGAAATCTCCTGGGAACAATTGCTGCCTCTGCTTGTAGTTTTAGTTATGATGATAGTCTAAAGAGAAAATCGATGGCAGCGTGTCTCTGGCTGAAATTCTTTCCACCAGGTAACGATGTTTTTCACACAGCAGCTGAACCTTCAAACTAAAAGCCTCCCACCATATGCAGCACTTAACTCACAGGTCGGTGCCTTTGTTCCCTGGGGTTGGACACTGTATCTGGAAAATTGATGCATGAATGCAGCAGCACACAGGTGAGGTTTGTGGAGAAAAACAGCCAAAGTAGCTGGACCACCGTGATCCTCTGGTCTAATAGTCTGTTACTTTGTCTTGGGGAATCAGTGTGTCCAGTTGCCATAACACCAGGACAGTGTAGTAGTGTAGTGACTCTTCAGGATCGTCTCCCTGAACATGTCTGCTCTGTGCATACGCTGTGCTTCACCGAATCCCTTCACCTGCTACACCGCTACCAGGGTTTTAAATTTTTCTTATAACGTTAGACTTCCCCGGTGTACTCCACCAATAGCTATAAAATGCTCTCTAAGGTACAGTATATAGCATGTTAATTGTACAACCCAGAGGTGGAGGGTTTCTGGGTAAAATCAATCATTTTCCAAAAACGAGTTATTCAAATGTGCTTGCTCTTAATGAACACGATATCTATCATCTGTGGCTCATTAGGTTCCGCATAAGCACAGTCCATCATAGACTCATATTTAGATGATTCATGTCCTCATAAAGTGGGCAGTGCATCGTTATCTTTGCAGGATGGTTTTCTATACTTTGTAGCACAAATGATAATACGATACTAAATTAGATAAAACTGAGTCTCACTCTGTATCTTGATAATTGCCACAGTCAAAAATTGAAACATTCGTCAAAAATACAGCTCAGCAGTCATTGCATAATCGCGCCGGTTGCCAAATTTAGTCATTTTTAGTGGAACAAAGTCATTTATTAAGGCCTTCTTTTAAAATACAATCACTTGTCTCTGACAGAGATTTGTACAACTTCATGATCCGCAGCTGAATGATAAATGATTTGAATTCTGTTAATTTATTTGCACAATAAAGTGTTTAATTAGAGCTAATCTACATGGGAAACCGAATAAATGTTAAAATATTTCGCACTGTTTATGCACCGTTTCTCTGCAAATTCAAGTGCTTTGATGTTTATCTTGTAAAGCCCATACTTGTTTACACTGTAATATGAAAGAGTCGCTCATAGAGATGAGTTCACAGAGAATTGTCACCAAACTGCAGCTTCTCTCAGCCGTGTGAGGTGTTTTAGCATCTTTCAGCTAATTGTTGTGCCTTCTCAGCGTGTAACTTAACCATTTTATTCATTGTTTCTCATAACGTGGTTTTTGGCCATAACAGGCAGTTGGCTGGCTCCTGCATAAATACCCCAACATACATACCCTATTCAACAACTAACAAGGTTATCGAATAGCTGGTGAACATTGTCCAGCGTGTAGCAGCTGAAGCTCAATGGAAGCTGGAGCTAAATGGAAAGATTGGACATTTTTTTTAAATGTACTAATGATGCTGTTAGTTATCATGCACTCTGTATCGATGCTTTGTTTACAGCTTGTTATGCTGCCCCTAAGCTGCCAAAATGATCAACACAGGAACTATGTTGAAGTTTTCCTGTTGCCTCATAGCTAATGTTAGCATCAGGAGCTGGTTTACACACCAGTTTAGAAGGAAAAATTACAAGATCAGCATCAAACTTTGGTCCTTGAAACACCATGAGCTGTCCCCAGTAGTGAAAAACAACAACAACTACTGCCTCTAACACATCTTTTCTTCTGCTGAAGTTAGCATGCTAAACATCTAGCCCCGACTCAAAGCTTTTTTCCTTTCTTCACCTTAGATGTAGCTCTGCTCAGAGGATGAATTATTAACTCTTCTATCATATCGTAAAGACAACAACATGCAGTCACCACCACCACCAGCTCCTGGTAACGAACCATGTTCAGCCACAGAAAACGTAAAAAAAAAAAAAAATCCCCTTATAATTTACATGTATGTATCTTAATGTTTAATAATACAAGCACAAACGGCCCCTTTACACATAGATAATCATTGCTATATTAGGCTACTATGTGTGCATGAATTTGGAGATGGTGGAGTTTTTTTCCTCGCTGCCTCTACTCTTTGCACTAAGATAAGCTAAACATGTAGTGCAGTGTCTCCATCTCTGTACTTGTCTGATATCATGCAGGTTTATCCACCTGAAGAGAATCCCAAACTGTTTTACATACAGTATGAAGGCAGGTCAAGAGAGTTGTGGTGGGCTCACGCCCCCATAACAACAACATCCCCGCCCCAAACACACGTGTCTCGATGCATACTCGAGGAGACACTGGAGAGCTGGTCAGGTTGTAAGTGCTTTGGTCTGTAGTGTGTGCCATGACCCCTGGCAGGGCCTATTAGAGGAAATGTCTCTGTGGTCTACATGCCTCCAACCTCTCTGGCAGCCACCGAGCAACATCAATTACACCCACAGCAGCTCCAGCCTATAGCTACACTAGTATATTGCCATCACCACAGGGGTAATTGGTCCAATATATACTTCCAATTCCAAGCAAGTCACAGCCTATTTTTTTCAGTCAGTCCACTTTGGTCCATGTTAAAATTGCTATTATGGCCTGTTTCGGTATGGGGTCCTGAGATTGAACAAGAAGGGAGGAGGAGCAAGATACTGTACCAACAGTCATCTCAGTGATCAGCTTTGAGATATTGATGCATGTAGTGCTGATGGAGTTTCTGTTTTGGTGCATGAAAACCTTTTATCAGCAGTGAGTCACCACATACAGTGCAGCAGAGCCGGGTAATGAGGAGTGTTTTCATTCTTTCTTTTGTTGCTTATTCCTCTGGGATGGATGTATATGCATGATGCATCTCGACCCCTGCAGCGACTACGACTTAAATGTCCTCCTCTGCAGTGATGCACACATAAACTGTTGTTGGGATTGGACCTGTGACCTTTTCATTCACAAGACAGTTTCTCTCCCCACCAGGCCAACGCTGCAGCTTAAAGTGACTGGACAGTTCTGTAACAGACAGGATGACAACAATAATTAACTCCATTTATTACAGAGTCCTGGATAATGTAAATGTCTCATGTCATTTCTGTTTATAATCCCTAACTTGACTGATATTAGTCATGACAGCCAGTGTGCACACACGCACACTTGAATGCTTAATGCCGGACGCACATGTGGTGAAATTATACACACATGCATAAACTTAGTGTTAAATTAATTCAATGAAGCTTTATTGGCATGACATTATGATCAAAAATGTCTTTCCTCAGATTATACACACAGTAAACCGAGTGACAGCAAGAAGAGATAATAAATAAACTCAACATATTGAATAGCACAGACAAGCACAGACACACATATAGTAAAGCTATGCGTTTACATGCATGCATGCACAATTAGGGAAATATTCACTGGGTGTATGTGTGTGTGCAGGCTCGGTGTGGATTGTGCATCAGATGAAAGGTCAGTGGAAGTACATCGCAGCCCAAAGCGCTCTATGTGGTATACATTGAAAAAGACAGGGTGAGCAAGAGCCACACACACAGGCACACACACACACACCTGTACACAAAACATTTTCACACATTCAAAAGGCGACCACAGCATGCAGATGTGTACCACGCTTGGACAGTTGCACACAGAAAACAAATATAAACATGGTGCCGTGGACGCTGCACCACAAAAAAGACAAAGACAGACACATGCAGAAGCACACATGGGTGCACACACACACACAGAAACACCAGGCCCCCTGGCTGAGGCACTGGGGCCAATTAGGATGCCAAGGCCAATGCATCATCTGAGGGAGCCAGCTGTCTGTGGGCTGCCCTGATGTGGCTGTCCTCACTGTGCTATGTAAGCCCTCTGCTCCTGGGGGCCTGGACCAGCTCTGACACACACACACACACACACACACACACACACACACACACACACACACACACACACACACACACACACACACACACACACACACACACACACACACACACAGGCGTACTCTCCCTCACTCTGTCTCTCAACAGGAGACATGTAACAGGCAACAGGTTAACCGTTTGGCTCCTGCAAACACTGCAATTCCACTTCCCAGTTTGAATGATTAATGTTACTCCATGTAGCATTTTTAAACATTAAACAAGCACAGTCGAGATGATCAGTATAGTCTTCCTCACTGTAGTTTTGCTGTTGGTGGTGATGTGTTGTTTTTTTTTCTCCAAAAGTAAGACCTCATTTCTCATGAATAATGTTGCAGCTTCTTCGGGTAAAATCTATTTCTTTGTCAGTACCGAGCAGGATAAGCATGTCAGAGATGTTCTTGTTTTTCTCTCCATTTTCCCCCGACTTCACTTCCTCCGCATTCCACCATCTGCTCGTGTAAAATCTTTGCAATCTTTATCTCTGTTTGCGCTGGATAAACAGCACCGACCCAGTGGCACATCAAGTGAAACGCAGTGTAGAAGCTGGAAGGCTCTGTCAGTCCCACACTTTGCTTTGCTGGTGGTAATTACACAAATGTCTCCAGATGCGTCTCAGAATATTTTGAAGTCGCAGCATCACACGTGCTAAATATAAGAAAACGCTGATGACAACACTGAATATAAAAAAAGAAGGGGTTCACACTAAATGAGTCACATTTCCTCCTAAAAGAGATATTAATCAGAGACAGACTGCGATATCCTTCGTCGTTGCGTCTGCATTTCCAAGACGAAGACACAGTTGATGTGCAGTAGAGTCCAGTTAAGTGCTCGACCTTGACCATCTGCTGGGTGGGAAGAGGGGCTGACGTCTCCCAGAGGACGGACAGAGGTGCTGCTGAGGGTGAAGGAGAGACAGAAACCAAACAGACCGACTCGGAAAACGGGCAAATTCAATTAGATGTTAAGGACGGTTTGACACCAAAAAAGTTTGATATTTTATATTATTTAAAACTCCAGATGCAGCTCATCGTCATACCATCCATTGATATGTGTTTCGTTAGTACAAAAACTCAATGGTACGTTCGTTCAAACTGCTGTTAGAGCTAACAGGCTACATACAAATGACCTAATGAAATGTTCTATTAATAACACAGGGGTGACGGACCATGCTGGAAAAATGAAGCAAGAGTTGAATGTTAAACAAGCAAATCTGAAAATAATTGTATTGACAAATCTCTCTCTAGCCTAATAAAACAATTTCAGACAGTCACAATAATAGAAGACTTGGTTACATCAATAATGATAAACTTTATTTATAAAGCATCCTCCATTACAGTAAATGTCCTTCCAAATGCTTAACAGGAGGAAAAACGACACATTTAAAATAGTAGCTAAATAATAAAGTCCATAAACAGAGGGTATGGCAAATCCCACCTGTCACCTCAAGTGTGATTTACAAACATACATTCAACTAGATCTGAGATTGAACCTTCAAACTAGAACTGCAATCCTGTGCTGGAAAAGTCGGGATCAATCCTCTGACATCCAGCACGGGATTGTTTTTTTCTTTATTGGCGTCCACATTTACAAGTTCCTCTCAGACACAAAAGGATCCTGTTCATTATGTTGCCAACAACAGAAGAATCTTTGGACATCTGACAGCAACTATACGGGGGCGACTTTGCATTTGCAATAATGCCACCCAGCTTTTGGGAGGATATGGGAACTTTCTCCTGTTATTAGCTGTTAGCACTATAGTGAAATCATTTGGGTGTAAAAGCTCAGACAAGCGTTCTGTGAGCCAACAAAGTGTAGGCACCAATTAATTGTCAGTGGACTAGTTCCAGGTTTTGTCACAGATCACAGGATTTCTTGCCTAGTTTCTAGATTTAGTAGACATTTGTTCTTTTAACAATTCACATTTAAGCTCCCACATCAGACAATTAATATACATGCTCTTTTTTTCTCCCTCCCCGTTTCTCACGTTTTTTTTTTAAACAGGCAAGAATCCGTTTGAAGGCTCATTGTTATGTGACACGAGGCCGCAGAGGTTTCGCTTCGATCGCTGTTTGTTTATCTGAATCTCGGGGCATGTGTGTTTGAACGGAAATGGATTTTAGCCGAGGTGCAGCAGGAGAGCAGTGCAGGCAAAACACGCTATAGCTACTGTGGGTGCGACACAAGTTCCTCTCGAGGGCAAACAACGCAGAGGCCTGTTGCAGGGGATGATAATTGAATGAAATAGAGATTGGATTGGAAGCTCCTGTCACTGCCAGAGACATCGGCAGGTTGATGACTCGTCGCCTCGGGCCCCCAGGGTCTTGCTGGTGAGAAAGAAACAGCCTGTTCGGATGGCTCAGTGCGTTTGCCTTTAAACTGTCCTGCTCGGAGCAGGTGGGGTTATAACCGCACGCTGGATTGGACGGTCATATATTTATACAGCACAAACAGCCGCACGCGATCTTGCCTTTTTCCTTGCAAATATGCAGATGCTCACACAAATTGAGGCTTTCAGTTAAGTACAAGTATGCGCGCACACAATCTTACACACACACACACACACACACACACACACACACACACACACACACACACACACACACACACAACACACAGTGAGCAAAAACAAAAGAGGGAATGGGAACCCTTTCAGTTTTAATTAGTCACTGCTGCTGTGTTTTGGAGGCGGTGCAGGGGTCAACAGTAATTGGGTTGTTTTCATATTGAGGCATTCAGAGCAGAACGGAGGGATATGGGTCACAGCGAAGTGATCCCTGAATCCCACTGCCTGCTTTCCACCCTCTCTTCCTGCCCTCCCCCTCCTCCTCCTCCTCCTTCACTTCTTCTTCTACCCCCATCCGTCCTGGCATCAGTGCGGCCACTGGAAAGACTTGTGTATCCTGGCAGCCCTGGCAACTGGAGAGGGGCCACGGCACCGCCCTCCCCGCACAGCTCCAAGTCAGTTCTCACCAAGACCAAATGGAGGAATCTGGAGAGCTCGGCCGTTCCATGAAAGAACGGGCTTCTGGGAACATGTCTGGGAAAATAGGAGGAGGCGAAGACTCAGAATGAGGCAGAGGAATCACAGTCCCTGGAAGTAATGCCAGGATTTTCTTCACCAGCAAAACCCAGAGCGCCAAAGTGTGCGGTGCCAAGCCAAACTTAGAGAAGCCAGCTTCAGAACATAGAGAGGGAGATGATAGAAATGGTAAGATGACGGAAATGATTCAGTGAGAGCGCTACTGTGGAGGATAGACACCGTCCAGATGGTCAGCTCAGTGTCTTTCGATAAATTATTCATCAGCTTCTTTCAACGTATGACGCCCGAAGCGTAAAACTTTATTTTTGTTTCATATTCATCATGGATCAAACGTGAGGAGTATTCTTATCCGCACTTGTTTTATGACAATTGCATCACATTAATATGGAGAGTATGCATCAATTACACACAAATGCATAATGAATGTGCATACAGTAGGCTCTCCAAGCAGCTAAGTACCTTTAAGGGGTAGTGCGAGACAGCAGGACAAAAGGCGGCGGAGTTTTCCGAGCTGATTGCACCAGTCAGGTTGGAGCGCTATCAAAATGATGTTGGAAGGGCCGTTTTCTGACAGATGCGCATTAAGATGAAATGGCCTTCAAGGACTCTGATATTGCAAGGCTGGTCATGATAAATTATAAAACCAAGAAGCTGCCAGGTTTAGGTCTCCACAGGGACACCTCTCATGTACAGTAGTTTACTGCAATTTGTCTTTCTTTTAAATGTATTTTTCATTGGCTGGCTGCTTTGAAGCTTTTATCGCAGCAAAAAAAAAGATAAAGAAAAGAGGAACAGTTTGTTTAAAACTAATATGTTTACCCAGGCAACCAAACTTCATTGTGTTTCCTCAGGCTTGACGTCACTGGCCGCTGTGTTTTACACTAAGCAAGGCAAGATGACGCCAGAAGACGTCTGGAAATCGAAAGTTGAGATAAAAATAGGAAGAACATTTGTTTGAGCTGCCAATTGACCATTCATAATGATCCTAACCCCAAGCAGCAATTGTTCAGTCATAGCACAGCAGCTGTAACTAGGCACGACAGGCATGTCAAGCTTTGGTTCTGTCCACATGTTGAAGTGGTGTTCATGGCACTGCAGAGAGGAGAGGACTGAAGGTTTTGGTAGCTCATGTTCAACAACTAAAGTGTGAGAGATGGACGTTTTTCGTCAGGTTGATTTTTACCAACAGTAAGCGTCACCTCCCAGGCAGAGTCGTCAGCATATCACTAGCTCACTATTATTTTGCAGCAGACAGATTATTATATAAGTCCAATTCAGGGCCAGCACACTGTCAATGCGAAAACCAGAGTTAACACCAGTTCTGGATGTTTCCAACTGTTATCTCAGACATTAGTGACAAGTGACTTTAAAGGAGTTTAGGACATTTACCAGACTTGAGTTTTGTTTGATTTGTTGTTTTCTCTCAAATTATTTTTTCATCTAAAACTGAAATGTACTGTTTAGTGAGGGATCAGAAACCAGTAAAATTTGCAAAAGTGCATTTACTTAATGCATTTATTAC
The DNA here is from genome assembly GCF_905171665.1 of Trachurus trachurus. Taxonomy (NCBI): domain Eukaryota; kingdom Metazoa; phylum Chordata; class Actinopteri; order Carangiformes; family Carangidae; genus Trachurus; species Trachurus trachurus. Next base: position 12,981,180 of record NC_139900.1, read on the forward strand.
TGGACACCAGAGCTAACCAGTTCTGTTCTCAGTAGAAAGCACCAATGCTGGTTCTTTTATACTGGGCTTCTTCGTCGACTGTTAACCAGGGTCTAGTTAACTTTTACCTTTAAATAACATGTAACATAACTTCTCAGCCACAGTGTGTGTCAGTTCTTGGTGTTGCATGTCTGATGGAACATATTTTCTCCTATTACAGGCAAAGTACCAGCCTGTACTTCACCTGTATTCATGTAAACGTGACACTTCAGGTCTTTATTGTCTTTATTGAGTTTCACACACATAATTGTGTGTTGTGTTGTGAGCATTTCCAGGTGATGTACAGTACACCTTAGTTCTGGTCCTCCTGTGTGGACTCACATGGAGCACCAGAGCTGCTGCTGCTGCTGCTGCTGCTCCACCACCTGTACAGACATGGCAGTAAATGTTACAATATGTGCGGAGCCATAATTGTCGTTTTTCATTTTTAAGACACAATTTTCTTTTTAGTGTCACAATCAAATGAAAATGATAAAACATCAAATGAGTTTTCAGCCACCTCAGTGAGCTAATGTTACCACACTTGCTGTCATTTGCTGTCATCTGTGCTGACTTGAAATAAGGAGTTATTTTTTTGTCTGTCTGACTATTAGCACTGTAAAGTGAAAATGTGCAGTGCTACAGTAAAAAGCTTGTAGCTACAGTAACTAACAGGTTTAGGCGTAATGAAGGGTCAGATCTGGACCAATTAGCATCTTCGCTGTGTTACAAACTGCCTCTGAAAAATAATTTTCCCATCAGGCTTTTTTCAGTTGTTTTTACAATTATAATTGATTTAAAAGCTATTAATAATTGATTTTCATTAAATTCTATTAGCACCACAGAAAAAAAAATCTTGGTACTGTATGTGCTGCAAAATTAAAAAAGAAAGAAAGTAAATTCCCCTTTTGCACAGATTTACACTCAACACATGCTGCATCCTCTTCCAAGACAGAACACAGGCTTTGCCACAGCACAGCGGTGCTCCTTGCCGTCTTGCAGCTGGAAAACACACAGCGGTCCGTGCCAGGGATTTAACATCTTAACATCTTTCTACTCACTGGTTCTGCTCTCTAATTCAAGGCCAAACTACCACCACAGTATCCTCACATCTCTCAGCAGCATTGGCATTCCCCTCTCCTGTGCTGCTTTATTTCACTTCCAGCGTCCACATCAAATTCTTTGGAATATTATGTCTGCAGAAAGCCATCCAAAGAAAACCCTGTTGCAGGCGGCCAGATTCCAGTTTCACAGGAAACTAGAGGAAAAACTAGAGGAGCAGAGGTGATTTTCGCATTCTGCTCCGGCTCACGCTTTGAATCATCATTAGTGTGATTAATTTTCCCTCCAGTCCTACAATCCTCATTGGTGATTCCCCTCCAACACTTTGGCCGCACTCCGCACAAGTGACAAATGTGTTCCCATGGAAACAGACCTGTCATGCCATTGTCACCACTGGCCTGTCACATGAAATCCAGCTCCGCCAGAGAGGAACCAGCTGGTGACCTGACTGATCTCCCATCAGTACAACAGTGTGATTTTTGACAACCAAGTTGCTTTTAAACTGCGTATGAGCTCCCGCTGTCATTGTTAGACACATACATGTAGCAGTGTCTTTTGGTCCCTTTGTCTCTCCGCTTCCCTTCTCCCCCCACTCTGTCTCTGTCTATCTGTCATCATAAATCCCTCTTTTTCTTTTCCTCCCATGGTTTTGTCTTCTACAAAGCCCCAGCACATATCACTGTGATGACACTGGCCAACTGAAATACAGCAGCCTTAAGGGGAGAAAAAAGTTTTGCTATCCTATTCCACCAACGGTCGGGAAATGACTTTGCTCACATGGCTCAAAAAGCTCAGGAAAGTTGCCAGTGATCAGAAAGAGGGTACAAGGTTACGACAGAGAAATAGATTTTTCACTCTGATGAAATTGTCCCCACTGGGGAGAGAGACTGTAATTCTTTGACAAGTGAGTCATTGTGGCAACTATAGGGATTAATTATAGAGGAGGTGTAATTCAGAAAAGTGTGTACTGTAATTCACACCTCTCCCCCTTCACTCACAATCTGAATGAATAATGTGACCTCAGACTACAAAACAAATCAGTGCACTTAAGAGAAAAAGTGAAGCTCTGTTGTTACTGTGGTGCAAACGCTAAAATGTAACTCTGCAAGGGCAACGTTACCTGGAAGTGGCTGTTTCATAGAGACAGTCGGCTCTTTGAGGAAAACAAAACCTTCTTGTCGCATTGTAACATCATGTGCACAGAATTGAAATGTTTTGAACTCCCCCAGGTTGCTGGTCAGTATTGATATCAGTCAAACTCTACACTCACAGTGAAGAAGCTAACATCTTTAAAATCCGGAAAACTTGTTTGTGTGTCCATGTTTATTTCCCATATCCCAAAAGTTGGGATGAACGATAACTGTTTTTTGCAACAATACCGATAACCGATAACTTCCTGCATCTCATAACCGATGCCGATACAGATAACGTTTTTAACAGTTTATATACACACCTGAGGTTAAGAAAGGCTAAGATGTAGTGAGTAAAGATGAATTTAACATTATAGCTCTCTGACTTCACAGAATAACATAACTGAAATCGCAATAAAAACAACAACAGTTATGATTCTTCAAATATCAACATTTATTATCATTTCAAATCAATTCAGGGGGTAAATGGACTGAAATATAGACTGATAATTATCAGCCAATATGGGGCCGATAATTATCTGTACCAATAGTTATCGTGCATCCCTAAGTAAAAGCAAAGCAAACTAAACACACCTTTAGATTCTGACCAGACATGCAGTGGTTGCTCTTTTTGATCCTCTTGAACAATGTATTCACCTCTTTTTCATACGTAACCCTTATTTGCACAGAATATTGCAGACAGGGTTGTTTAGACTGTATACAGTGCTGGCCAGAGCATGAAATACGCTCCACGTCCACGGTAAATGTGATAAAGGCGTAATGAAGGCAGCGGCAGTAGTTTGGTTTTCTGGACGGCTTCGTTGAGCAGTAAGTTGAGTTGATTAGCCTCGGGTTCCTGTGCTTTCTGACTCCGGCGCAGCAGTAGGCTGCAGTCTAAGCACTGAAGAATGAATGTCGTGATATGAACACCTCTCTCCATCTGCTACTGTTTTAATCAGTCTTATTGTGCAGTGTCTGTAGGCTGTTTATCTGTGGCTAACTGAGTCTACCCACAGCTCAGCTCAGTGAAGTGCATCCAACACGTCGACCTCACTCCCCTTTCGTCTTAATCCAACCCTCAGCGAACGCTCCCCTGATTAGACATGGCTCTCAACATATGTGTCTTTGCTTTCACGAGGTGGGAGGAGGCAAATCAATAGTCTCACAAAAACTGTCTTTGGATTTTAAACATAAAGGCTCCAGTCAGTTGTGTGTGCGTGTGTGTGCATAATGGGTCAGGTGCCATTTTCTGTGAAATTTCTTTTCCTCAAGATACAGTAGGAGCTCAAGAACACATACGCCGGCTTCACTTTCCATCGTAGCATCTTTCAAAGAGACAAATATTGATGAAAGAGTTACATAACGCTTTTCTTCCTCTCTCTCTGGCGCTCTGTTATCTTTTACTCTTTTCCCAAAACAGTTCATTAAAAAAAAAGAAAAAAAGAAGAAGTACAAAAGAGTAAGGCAGCAAATTTCTTCCACTAAATCGAGGGCTTGTGACATTGGTGAAATCCTGCTTTTTATTTTAATGCATTTGCTGTATGCACCGGCTTACATCTGCTCGACTCCTGCTCTGCAATATGCGATGAACTGATTAGGAATATCTACATGAATTATTAATGAGACGTATTTAGGAGATTGTTCATATTTGAGGGGTCATAAAGCTCAAGGAGTGGTTTGACAAATAATCATGTGGCAAATTTAAATATGTCCCTTAAATTTTACTGCAGTGTGCCGAGAAAATCGACCCCAGTGGCTGCAGAACTAACCGATTCAAGTTGATGTAAATCTTTACAAGAGGCGTAAAATGAAGGGAAATAATCCCACAGATGTAAGTTATACAGTTTACAGGAAGGCTTTTCTGCGCTGTTTTTCCTTATGGTGATGAAGGGCTAGAGGTCATAGTTTACACGCCATTATATTGCCCCTACACGACTTGGAAAAGATAGATGCAGCCCGACAGTTGCTATCAGGGCTCTGTCTGTGAACTGTATGGACCTGGCCGCAGAGAGGGAGGACTCGGGACATATTGCTTTGGTTAATGACTGGTGACACTTGCAAGATTTGTGATCTTTGAAGGTCGTGCCCCTGCTGAAGTCACACAAGGAGGGGAATAAGTCGTGGGCTGATCCCTGCTGAAAGCTGCAGGAATGGACATGGTCGTGATTCATCTCTGTCTCATCGCTCCTGCTGCTGGGAGCTTCCATGGACGGCCGCTCTCTGTGACACTTTCTTCACTGGCCAGCTCTCAGCCAGTGACAGCAGCCATGTGCTAAAATGCAGGCAAGTGTGGTAGAAATGGAGGCACTCTGTCTTCCTTTGCACAGACCAGACAACTGTTTTCTAGTAAAGGGGCATATAAAAGTGTAAACGTATCACCGTCCCTGTTTGCTAAGACTAGAGGCTTGTTTTTGTAGCTTTGATCAACATGGTAATCAGTTGTAATATAAGGGCGAATTCCAGTTCCTATCTTAACCTTCAATCTTAACCCTCAATCTCAAAAATTTGCACTCCCACTAAATGCTAGTGCTGTCCCAATTCTCAGGATGTTGAGTTGAGGGACAAGTTTAAGGGCTGTATCGCCCTCAATATTGAGATTCTCCGGCACCACCCTTGGGAGCAAGGGCTACCCAGAATGCAGTATTTTCTTTGTCAATAGAGATATAAATATTATGAAAACCATTGTTTTATCTTAGTTTAGGCCCATTTTATGGATTATTTACCTCATTGTTGTATAACATTTATTTTTTATTTTACAATCTTTTGTCAATAGCCGGCCAGTGCGTCATGTCATGTTGCTTCAAAATGGTCATATTTCTTGGTGGTAATGTAGTTAAGTTGTTTCATCAAGATACAGCCTACGTAAAATGTTTGCACCGATAATGTTATAAGATGACCAGGCTAATGTCATCTCCCGTAGCAGCAGAGTTATCTACCGATAGTTACAGCTGGTGTTTACCTTTCAATAAGCCGTGGTATGCGCTGACTTTCAGCTGAATATGTCAGTGGTTGTTGTATTTATACAGATTATTTGTTTGAATATCAATTTATAACTAACTCAGCTAACTTATAGGCTACAAAAAACAACAACTAATAACGGAAGTAATAACTGACAGATAGTCCACAACAATTTCAAAAACATGGACCTGATGAACCCTTCAATGATAGCTGCGTTTGTGACCTATGATTAAACTGGCAGGGTGTCCCATTTCTAATTCACAAAATAGCCCTTAACACTTGGTTTTGAGGGCTACTAAGATTAAGGATTGAGCTTGAAGGTTAAGATAGGAATTGAAATCCCCCCTTTGACAAAAATGAAAACAATATATTCTGTATGTTTATTTGAAATATATTTATTTTTGTCAACCAACATCATGAATAGACAAAACCCACCAATCCCATTTACAAGAATTTCCTTGGCAGCCAAACCAGGGTATATGTTTATATGACTCCAACGCATCATTACACACTAATAAGCCACTGCATTTTATGGCTGTATACAATGAACATTCCCACACTTGATACATAGAACAAAAAGCCCAAACTACAATACCCAGATGTTTTACTTTTTATATATCTACCGAGTCTATTCTTTTCAAAATGGAGTCATGCACTTTTGACTTACTGTATTTTAAAAGATTTATATCTTTAGTAGGCACCAGCGGGCTTAATGCTGAGCACCACAGACAGGGTGGAGAAGCTAAAGAGATGTATTGTGAGGCAGACATGGTTTTGGTTTTGGTCTTGTGTTGACAGAGAGTGGAGTATAAAACAGCGCTAGGCTCTTACTTTAATTGCAGAGATCTGTGAATCACCACCACCACCTCAACCCTCGTGTTAGCCAAACCTATTTAAAAGGGACAATAAAAGAGGAACTGTGTAATTCAAAGAGGATCTGAGACTGACACTGAGCATTCAGGTTAGTCCACTTCAGGTTTTGTCTACAGATCTATTGCTTTAGATGATCTGTCTAAAGCATTTAAAGACTTTCTGCTCTGATTGTCCATTCCTACGTCTGAAGAATTGCTCTGGTCATGAGAACTGTTATTATAGCTCAAAGAAAAGAAAGACTAAACTCTGACAATGAATTTTAACAAACTAAAATCGTTATTTCATTCCTGCTCTCAAAAACAGTGTGGAAAGCATGATCGATATGTGCCATCCATCCACAGCTCTCATTTCTCAGACCCCCTCACCCCCGCCCGCCCACCCACTGACAAAGACTGACAAAGATGTCAGTCTTTTTATGGTACTCACTCATCCTATGCACATTGAAAGTATTAAGATTCATGCTGGGATTCAGAGGAATTAACCATGGTGGATTTAAACACCCTATCTCTTGTGTGCTTTGTCTTCATTAACCCAAAGATCAATATGTCATTGGCTCAATTACGGCAGACATTGATGACATTGAGCCCGCCATCCTATTTGTTCCAAGTCACTTCATCCCACCCCTAACCCCACGGTAGGCTGTTCGTATACCAACGCAACCGCCTGCATCTCCCACCATCTTGGGTTTTGCCTCCTGCAAGACAATTTTCATAATAGTGTTTGTGGAGTAAACAGAGCTTGTTATGATTGTGTGTGCAAAGCTCATGCACATGCCCCATGGGAGAGAGGTTGGCTAATAGAGATTAAAGTGTGGCAAAAGGAATACCAAAATAACAAGGAGAAACTAGAGCTGCAGAGAAGGCAAAAAAAAAAGTGAAGGCTGAAAGTGAATGCTGCTGCTGCTGCTGCTGCTGCTGCTGCTGCTGCAGAGGGACTGATGAGGTTTTACTTAGTATGATTCTCAGCTGATAAATCACATTTACTGACTCCAGCACATGGCTCTACAGGTGCCTTGATGTAATGCCAATTCACAACCCAGAAATCCGTGCTTTGTTATGCATGCATTTTAAATTGTGCAAAGACAAAAAAAAAGAGAGAAAAAAAGAAAAAAACAAGACCTTGAAAGTTTTTCTGGTCAGGAAAGTTGGACTTGACACAACTGTAATTTTTATTTTATTCGTTTTTTTTTTTTTTAAATAAATAAATACAAATCACAACAAAAAGCTGTTTTGCTTTTTGGACAATTTTATTGCATTAAAAAGTTGGTTTTTTTCCCTTCTGCTTTTTTTTTTCTTTCTTCAATGCAGAGCCATTTCAGCTCAGTTCCATAAAGAACCATTTCAAAAGGGCTTTACATTACCCCATTACATTTTTCAATTTCATCATACAGAGGCAGAGACAGAAAGGCTCTGATGTCGGATCACAAAAGTGCAGACTAGTGCTCCTGATGAAATACTGGCTTTAGCTCCTCTGTAGTCGCCCAGCGCTGTCCTCACGCTACTCTTCATCTGTCACACGGCGACACCAAAAAAGAAGCGATTCAGGTTTGTGTGATGAAGATACAGGTCAGCAGAGCCAGCCGCTTCCTGGTCAGAGTCGAGATGAGCAGGTGTCATGAAGCCGTGTTTAATAGGATCTCCCCAAGCCTCTTAGACATATTCCATGACTCCAGAGCTGTGTCCCACTTTCTGGATGTAATATTCCTCATATCTTTGGCCGGTCTGGTTTGTTGCTGTGTTGTGAACCAGCGAGTCATTTGCGGTAAACTGTCATGTCTGCATACTGCTCATTTGCTCTAATGGCACTGCAATTTTTATTACCTTTGGGTAACACTTTTAATAAGTATGCTGAGAAATGTTTGACTTGTATTGAAAGCAGGCAGGTCGGGTGTCTGCAGAAATACTCGTATTTGAACAGGGATTTACTCAGTAACCACTTTATGTTTTAGATATATTTAATTAAAGGTCTAACACTTTTCAAGGCAAACACCTCCCACTCGTGCGTGCTGACCTGCTTTTCATCCTTCATTTAAAAAACAAGCAGTGTGAGAGACTGTTCCTGACTGCCATACATAAACAACAACAACAACAACAGGCAGACATAGCATTCCCAGGGCAAGACCTTAAACGACACACAAACATACACAAAGGCACACATGTCTGCCCAGCTCATGACCTGCTCAGACAGCCTGGCACAGCACACCGTCTGTCGATTGTATGGTCAGCTGCTCATCACAAAGCCTCTTGGCCGCTTCTGTCTTTATTTAGTCCTGTCACCTAGCTGGCTATGGGTCAGCTCTGGCTTGCAAAAGGGCTTATTTCCTTACTTAGGTTGCTGCAGCTCACATCCCTAGAGAGAGGGACAAAGACCATTGTAGACTTTCCGTCTTCATCGCTCACCGGACTGCCCGCTGTGTGTGGGAGCTTTGGCTGCTTTGTTGGTGGTTGTGGCGGTGAGACGATGAAGGTCTGGCCGTGGTTAAATTTAGATTTAAACAGGCATCATGTTTTGTTCTTTTTTCCAAAGCTCTTCACAAGGCCAGAGCGGACACGACAGAGCCATGAAATGTCCTCAGACCGCACCAACAGGGGCTGTGATACCTAAAAGAGATTTCTGTGTTAACATAATCAAGGAGTGGATGCTGCGGGGATGATGTGTTTTTGTGGGCCAACCTGGAAGCTAGCCTCACCCTGGTTTTTTCTCAACAAAAAGCCCTTGGGATTTTAAAAATTGGCTTTTAGGCTACTGTGGAAAATAAAGGTTGATGAGACTTACACATTTTGTTCAGCAGGATAATCTTCTCAAATGAACAGAAGTAAAAGCTATAACGATATAGGCTCTTAATGAATAACACCAGGGTCACATGATTTCAGCCACTATAGCCTTCATTTAATGTAAGCTTGCATCCTCTACAAAAGCTTTTGCTCTTAATAATTTCTAAAAGAATCAGTATAAAGACAACATGGCCTTGACAGCCTCATTTAGCCACTTGTTAGCAGCTTCCTTTTTACAATATATAAAAGTATAGAAACATAAAGAGCACAAGGTATTCACTGATTAATTGATGTGATGAAATAAAACATGAACATATCTTAGCTTGTGTCAAATACCTAATTTCAAACCTATTAAAAAATAACTATGGACTTCTGCACAGGAGAAACAGAGGTGCAAATAGCTACTGATACTAAATGTCAGGGTTTTAGGACTCATTACTGCAGCGCTATGGTTTGATATTTAGGGAATTAGAGAATACATTTGTTCCTAATGTTGGTTAAGTTTGATTAAAGATTGACACTAGTCTCTAGTATAAATATCAAGCTGGAGCTGTGATGTGATTAGCTTAGCTTACTAGCTGTTTACCCCCTGCTACTACCAACCAACAGTTCAAATGTTAACTGATTGTTAACATGTTTGACTGTCATGCTAGCTATTTCCTATGTTTTCAGTTTTCATTTGAAGCTAATAACTTAAGCTAATGGGCTACTCGAGAAAAAAGAATAAAGTGAGTTAGTGTGAGAAACATCTAGATAGTTTGAAGAGCAAAAAAAAAAAAAAAACATTTCAAAAATATTACTGAACAACTATGTGATAGGACTGATTAAGTAAAACCACTTTTAAAACCACTCTCCACCACTCTCAGGTGTATAAAGATAATAGTGTGGCATGCAGTAATTACTCAGGATGATGGGATACCTATATACAGTAGATATGTAACCTAATAGTTGCGCAACCCTGAGTAGCTCCATGCAGCACTTACTGTAGAGGCGTCTGAGACCTGCATTAACCCCTGCACTGCCGCCACAGAGGCAAGCATGGAGATTGATATTTTCCAGGCAAACACAATTAAACCTGTGGGTTGAAATACATCATCAGAGGCTATGTGAGGGAGATGCAAGCATCTGTATCCTGACATGTTGTGCAGCTTCCTGCCTCCTCTCACATAATGCTGCACATTTGTCACCCCCGCTCCCAGTCCCGCCTACACACTGGGCCGCTGATGTGCGGGAGAGTTCATGCTCTCTGGAGTGGCAGCCTCACTTTTATAGCAACAAGGTGGTGTGGGGCGGACACACTCACTGTCGGACATATTCATTATTCAATAAACATTTTACATATTCCCAGTTATGAAAGCACAATTCTGTCTTGGTGTGATTATCTTTTGTGGCTGAGCGCTCCAGGATATCAGGAGAGATAAACCCAGCATACCAATCATCAATGGCTCCCAGGAAGGGCAATAATGATGTATTAAGTAGGCAAAGCGAGACAAGGCAAATTTATTTGTATAGCACATTATCATAGATAGAGGTCGTTTAATGTGCCTAACAGACATAAAAGTAGGATAAAAAACATGAGTAAAAATCATAACAAATGATAGTATAATATACAATAATGGTTTTAAGAGAAGAAGATCTTGAATATTCTCTTTTTGGCACTGTAAGTCAATATTAGACTGAAAAGCAAATCATTTGTCACCAAGGACATGTATTTTACCAGTTTTGACCTTTGATTTTCTGCCGTCTTTCTCTTTCGCTACTGTAGACGGCACCTTAAACTAGAAAGACGAAAGCCATAACATTTTTTTTTTTCAACATAATAGGTTTAATACAATCGGGTCAGTGCCACTACAGAGATTACATTGTGTGCAGTGTTAGAGTTTAAGGTAGAATTAGGTTAGGGGTTAAGGTAAAGGTTGAGGTTAGGCATGCATTGTTGAGGGTTGGGGTTAAGGCATAAATAGAGTAATGAATAGAGTGCACTAACACAGAGTGGCTGTATGTGTGCATGTGTTTGTACAGTTTTGTGTACTCCTCTGCGTCTGTGTCTGTTTCTGCAACTCTGAGCTATATTGAAAAGATAATCTGTGTTTTTGTGCCATTCCTGCCAAAAACAGTAGACTGATAACCTGATTTGCTGGTAACCTTACACTTGGGGGACACTGATGACAAATACCTTCCTGGGAGGCCTTGGCAGCCGCAGCCCATATATTACAGAGGGGTCACCTTGGCCCGGTCCCCATCTCATCACAAAATAGCGTTCAGTACCTTCTCAGTGTGGACAAAGCCATACTTCATGCTGCCATATATCTTACCTGCTGGAGCATCTCGGGATGTATCAATATAAATAGCACAGAACTGATAAACTCAATGCGGATCCTTGCAGTGTTCTGCAAAAACGATAATATTTTCTACAGCGTTCCTGAGATAAAAACTGCCTGCTCTCTGTTTCACATGAGAGATTGGACTCTTGTCTACACAACACAAACACACACACACACACACAGAGCCACACACATATCCATGGAGCCAGGCCTACAAACAGACATGAAAACAGTCATGCAGAGTTTCATCCAAGACAAGTATAATGTAAGATTAAGTATTGATGTGTCACAGCAGCATCGCCTGAAGTATGAAACAGTATCTGGCATGCATTACAGTAACTGCAAAAGACAATAATCCAAAATGTGGAACAGGCCTCGTAGCAATTGTAGGATGCAGCAACTTAAGACATGCAATAAAACTAAAAAGTACAATAAAAGGGTGGGGGTTGATAAATGCTGGTTACCTAGCAACAAGCGGCTTAGAGAACAGTTAAACAATAGCTATGGCCCGTATTCTGTGGGCAAGTGTCATATCATCATTTGTTATGATTAAGCACAGGGAGGCAAGTCAAATTCACAGACAAACAATCATGGTCGTGTTAATGGCTCGGCTGTTTCTGCCAAACCATTTCCAGAAGCTAAAACTATGAGTTATTGTTTTGTGGGACTGTTTCCAGATAAACAATAATCAAAAATTGGTACAAATGGTTGCCTATTTGTTGTGTTATGTAATGTAGGTGCGTTTGGGAAATTATTCTATAGCCGGTGGCAAAAAAGAAAAAAATTGTCAGTTTCAGAGTGTGAATCTAATTAATAGATATTTAGTCTGATTCGTTAAACACAGATGAATACTGGAGTCAAGCTCTTGTGCAGTGTGTGTGTGTGTGAGAGAGAGTGTCGTGTTGAGTGGGAGGAAAAGTTTGTGGACTTGAATGCCAATAAGAGTGTGTGCGTAAACAGTTTTTTTGAGTAAACTTGGGTTTGTGTGTGTGTGATTGTGTGTAGAATCTGATAGGTACTCCCTTTTTCCTCAGTGTTTCACCTCCGATCAATGGCTTCCCACAGGAGACCCTATGACTTCACTCACAAAGAGATTTTGTTACCTCTTCTCTCCCTTGTCTGGGAAACAAGACCCTTCTAAAACCAAAGAGCCTTTTTTTTCAACCATTTTCCTTTTGGGGAGCCTCCATTTCATTATCCAGTCTTTTGTGTTAGCCGCTTATCTGTTGGAAGGCTCCATTGATATGTACATGCAAACGGAGGAAGGGGGAGAGAAAAAACAAAAACACAGGAAATAATAGCCAGTGAAAGGTGTAGTTGTCTGCTGCTTGCTGATTCCCATCCAAAACGTCTTCTGTTAGACTGTGGGCAAAACCAAATTTAAAGCTGAAGTGTGGACTATTTTAATTAATATGCTCGTATTGTGTCCTTTTGTTGGTTGGATCTGGGCCTCTGCAGCCTGTGCAATTGCAAAAATATTGATCAGGTTTGCCAAGTTACACCGGTTCAGTAGAAATTGCCATCTCATTTCATCACTCCAGTAAAAGACATATTTGAATTAACATTACCTGGTCGGTCGATGACATTTTCACTGAATACCAACAGCAACACAGTGAAATAGCTTCAAGAATGTGATGCCCCGTCAAAAACGGCTGCAGTTGTTGGGACATGGCGGGGAATGCATGAATGGTGGAAATGACTAAACACAATGATCTGACACAAAAATGAACCATGTTTCCTTTAATGGTACCCAGGCAAAGAATAAATATAATGAAATACAAAGATGTAACGATGCTTTCTGTATAAGCTTATTGGGTGTTAGCCTGTAATAGCATTAGCTGTGGAAATCTTTGGCTTTTTCAATAATGAATAATGAACATCTTCACAGTTAAACAGCAAATGGACGGCACTTATTAGCACTTTTCACGTCTTATTGACCACTCGAAGCACTTTACACCGCAAGCCGTATTCACACATTTATAGGCCTAATACTTTTTCGATGGATTCAGCGCTTATATATCTCAGACTCACACTCAAACACTACTGATAGAGTTATGAGAATGGGCTTTATGCACAGCTCCACTACTTCCTGAAATAAGCCAGCTCGTTTATTTCCTGTCTTACATTATTGGACCAATTGATTAATCCAGGTGTGTCTGACCTCACAACAATGGTCAGGCACACCTGGATTAATCAGTTGGTCCAATAATGTAAGACAGGAAATAAACGAGCTGGCTTATTTCAGGAAGTAGTAGAGCTGTGCATAAAGCCCATTCGGGATTCAGTGTCTTTCCTAAGACAAGTCAACCCATTGACCTTCTGTTTAGTGAACCACCCACAAAATGGAGGACAAAAATAAAACATGATAACAGCAGCATTTTGCTCAAGGTTTCTTTTTGTGTTCCATGAAACATTAAAGGATAATTGTGGTATATTTAAACCGTGGTTTCAGCCATCATTACTGTCAGGTGTTATTTTGGGTAATGCCATTACCTTTTGCTTTCCTTCTCTTGTCTGAATGAGTCCAGCTAAGCGAGGGGTTTGTTTAATCAGTCTAATCTTAGACTTTCTCGTCCTGTTGGGCTGCTGCTGCGTCGCCAGATCTCAGCAATAAACTCGCTCTGTACCATCTTATGAACACTGATATGGTGGGGAGTGATAGCCAAAACGACAAAAAAAAGTGGTTTGTAATACAAAGGAATTATCTTTTTACATTGACATCCCATTATTAGAACCTGTGTAAATCCATACAATCAATCAATATCCTTTATTTAACCAGGTAAAAAACTCATTGAGATTCAAAACCTCTTTCCAAAAGTGACCTGGCCAAGACGGCAGCACAAAAGCAGAATGGTTACAACAAACACAAAAGACACAAATAAAATACGATCACACATCACACACTACAGGAAAACTAGAGTGGGATTAAATGATTACACAATGCAATCACAAGATCCAATTGAGCTTATTTCTCTGTCTTTTATAATTGTCTTGAATTCCCCCAGAGTTACAAGATGTGTCAATTTCTATTCCTTCTGCACATCGTTCCAGGTAGATGGGGCAGAAATTTTAAAAGCCTTTCTGCCCTGTTCAGTTCTGACTCTCAGGGCCTGTATCTGTATGATGTCCTGAGAACGCAGGCCATATCGGCTGAGGTTTCTACACATGTGTAAACACAAATATGTATGCAGAAGTCCAAGAATGGATTTTTAAATAAAAGTCAGCCAGTGAGAGAGTCTATGGACATACAAAGATGGACATTGTGCGATGGCATATAAGGAACAGTGATGTACACGATAGCTACAACCAGTAATACAACGCAAAGCACAGTGGTATACAGTATCCAATTTATTTAAAAACTGATCAGGAGCATTCATAAAAAGCAGGTCTCCATAGTCCAACAAGGGCAAAAAAAAAGTTTTGGTGATCAAATGTTTTCTGACTTGCAATAAAAAACATGATTCATTTCTAAAAAAGCAACCGAATACTCGAGCCTCGAAATGATCTTTATCGCTCACCAGCTAATTTAATCAGTGGGTGTTAACCAGGCACTCTGAATTTTTACAAGCCTTAACATCCTGTTCAGTTCAGCACTGTGTAGAACGGGAACAGCGACCTAATAGCTCTTAAACTCAGTGACACACAAGACAAAGATTTTATGGGAGGGTTAGGGTTAGTCCCGTGGTGAGTCTGTTATTCCAGTCTGTTGATGTTAAAACCATGACCACGGGATATGTAACAGCAGAGTCAAAGTGTATGCAAAACAAAATAATAAGAGTGTGAACAGAGACAGTTCAGGATGCTGTTTTTCAGATAGGATGGAGTAGCAATTCGCAGGCCTTTGTTTCAACCCCCCCTTCCATCAGTGAAGTATTCAAGCTGACTCTAAAAACTATGGTTCAACAAGTTTGTGCTTACGGTGGCATTTTTAGGGAGGAATGAAAGTGGCTGCCGATTCATGCAGAAGGAGCAGGTTGACAGAATGATGATTCTCAGGCTCTCAGTGCTTAGCAAATACAGATGGTACAGTGAGTAAATGGAGGCTTAAGGATGGCAACACAGAGGAAAAGAGAGGGGGAGAGATGCAATGAGACGTGTTCATCCAAATTGAGACAGCGAGCAGAGCCGAATGAAAACAGAGTGTTTCGGAATTAAAGGGGAAGATAATGGGACAGAAAGAGGGGAAGAGATGAAGAGCGGCAATCGAGGTGGAGTGAGAGAGCACACGAGGAAGATACAGTGAATGGGCAGAGAGTGGGCTGAGCTGAGAGAAAGAGCTGTTTACCAGGGAGAGGAAGGCAGCCAACGAGAAAGAGACTGCAATAGAAAAGAGATAGATAATCGACGTGGGTGAGAGGGAATGAGAGAGGGGGCGGTTGAGAGTGAAACAGACAGTGACAGAGTGCACAACGGGTAGAGAATAAGATAAAGGTAAGCAGGGGGCGGAGGTTGTCAGGGAGAGATTTCCAACAAATGGTCGACAGTTGTAAAGAAAAAAACAGGAAAAAAAGGGAAGGGAAGGGAAGGAGAGTTGTCGTCCTCCCTCCTGGGCGCAGTCCTTGAGCCAACCAGAGGGCAGCCAGCGCGGATGCGACCCTGGTTGGGGCTGCGGAGGGCATCGGGCAGGACGAGCACTTGCAACGGGGACATTAACAAAGCGTGAAATTAAAGCTGCCATGCTGCTGGGACCCTGGGCCCTGCCTTAAACCCACCATCATCATCACCCCTCTGAGGCCCTGCATGCTCGCAGGCTACAGGGAGGCGGCGGCCATGGGGCATTGACAGGGTGCTGAGGGGTAATAGAGCCTGCTGTATTACTGTAATGATGTGTGGAGAAAGGACAGAGGAGGGAGATTATAAAAAGGAGGTTCTAATCACTCCTGCGTGACAGCACGGCTCTATCTGCCGCCACAGGCCGCCACACACACAAGTGGCCTGTGTTTCGTGGAGGGACAGCGATTCTGAGCTGCGCGTGAATTAAGAAAAACGCTGACGAGGCACGTGCCCGCTTGGGCCAATTTGAGCAACCGCGCACCTTGTCACTCACTGCATGTCTTGTTTTCTCAAGAGTTTGGGGCTGGCTGGATGAGGTGACATCCTGGTAAACACATTATTCGGCATTTCGATTTATAGCTGTCACACTGAAGTGAAACGGCAGTGGACATAACCATGGGGTTTCCAGTTGTCACTTGTTTCTATTTTCTGTTTCGTTTCTCTGACAGACAGTCGCCCTCTCCCTGCTCTGTCTCACCTGTTATATTATATTCTATATGTGGCTTTAAACAACATACAGCAGTAGGCTAGTGACGTCCATCAACTGTTTTATCAATCAAGAGCAAATAGAGCTGAGCAATTTCAAGCCTTCAAAGACCACACCAGTGATTTTCATGTTGTAGCCTGTTTATCACGAGTCACCAGTGAACTGTGCTGCTGTGTTACAGGAAATTGAATTTATATTCTAAGCCCTATTAACTTCCATCCATGATAGTGCAGTAATAGACATAAGCAGGCCAGGCTGTTAATGTGTACTAGGAGGAGTGACCACATTACGCCTTTTTAGATGTAGATTTAGGATGTTATTGCTTGTTTTTAAAGCCTTGAATGGTGTGGCTCCTGCTCCTAAACACTGCTTGATATCATCTAATGGTTCCTAAGTCCAAACTTGTCACTAGGGGCGACCAAGCCTTTGCCGTTCAGGCCGCGTGTGTCTCCTGTCTGTCAGGAGATCAGTGTCCTACTTTAAAGGGATAGTTCAACATTTTGGCCCATTGCCATAATCCCTGTAGTCATAGCTGTAGGTTTGTTACCTTTAATTGTCGGCACAAGCTATTTTTAGAACGGCCGAGCCGAGCGGCGAGCTGCTCAGAGCCACGCCACGGAAGCTAATTGGATTTCTTGGTTTCCCTCATCAAACTCATCAACTACACAATCCAACAACTCCAAAACGCTCTCGTGAACAAGTTGTGAGCTGCACATTCACCACGCTATGAGATAATAACGTTACCAGACAGAGTTGTTTTAGAGGTAAATGCCAAGATTGCTTGCTGAAAAACTGCCCCTGACGGGATCATGCATCAGCAGTTTCGCATGAATTTACCTCTAAAACAACTCTGTCTCGTAACGTTCCCTTTTCTCTCATAGCGTGGTGAATGTGCAGGTCACAACTTGTCCACCAGAGCATTTTGGAGTTGTTGGATTGTGTATTTGATGAGTTTGATGAGGGAAACCAAGGAAATCCCATTAGCCTCCGTAGCGTAGCTCTGAGCAGCTCGTGGCTCTGCTCCGCCGTTCTAAAAATAGCTTGCGCCGACAATTAACTCATTGAGTGCCGCGTTCCTTTCCAAAGTTTTAGTCAAGTGTACCGGCAATTTAGACAATTTTTGATGATTTTTGTAGAGCCACAGTGTATTCTGTATTATTGCCACCAACACATACTGTGGCTCATTTGAAAGGTGAAACTTTATGCTTCAAATGGCCGCAAACCGTTTGTTTCTACATACCTCCGTTCCTGAGAAAACTCAAGCTAAACATGGCTGGGTTTCACCAAAATCCCTGCTTTTTTTCTAGAAAAGGAGATACAGCGTCTTTTATGAAAGGTGCTCTGTTTGTGTCTGTCACTCTTCTGGTGGTGGCACTCAATGAGTTAAAGGTAACAAATCTACTGCTAAGACTATAGGGATTGGGCCAATTTGCCAAAATGTTGAACTATCCCTTTAAATCTCATGTGGCTTTTTCTAATGTCTAAACTGGTGCTAATTTTTTCATGATGTTATCTTGTCTATACTGTATCTTGGTCCTTGGTTACATGTTTATATTGTAAATTTAATCTGAAAGATGGTGTTTTTATTAGTAGTAGTATTAGACCTATACATAATTATGAGATACATTTCAGCACTTTCAATAGTTGGTTAACTAATTCACATAAAAGAAATAAATGGAAATTAGAAGTGTACACATTTCCCAAGGATTTCACACTCTCAAACATACCGTTACGTGTTAGTAATCACAAAAATGCTAATCACTCTGTGGTTCCAGCCTTTCAAATGGGAGGAATTTACTGCTTCCTCTGTTCTGTATAACTGGGAATTAAATATCCTTGGCCAGAAAGGACAAGCAATTTCTCGGACTCCGGGGTGGACATTTCTCACCATCTCTTCATTTTAGAAACTAAACTGTTAATTGATTAAATAAAAACACCAAAAACTGAACTTGAGTTTAAAAGAAGTTAATTGCAGACCAATGAATTTTTGCTGATGCCATTTCTACTCTTTCCATCATCTCATTTCCGCAGGTACAATGTGCACCTAATTAGATGTTTCTGAGCCATTTGTATCACACTAAATAAAATGATGTAGTAATTTGAGCTCCCTTTGAAAAACACAGTAGACAACAACAAAAGAGGAGCAATTCTGTGCCAGCCAGCACACGCTATTCAGTATAAATGCACCGTCTTTGTGTTTGCAGACATGACAGGAGAAGGAACGTAAACACATGGACAAATGCCCCCTCAAATCTCAGTTCATTTCCATCTTTAAACCTCCTTTGAATCTAAAACGCTGTCATCCCTACTGTCAGTCCCCTGCTCTCTCCCCCACGCTCTGTTAGAGGATGAGAAGGACCGGAGGACAGTGTTATATTTTATCCATGTACGTGTCACTGTCAGGGGGAGCGCTGGTGCTCTGCAGCAGTGGCGGCCAGTTAATAACCCTGGTGTGAGGTCTAGTGACGGGGCATCATCAGCCGGCTCTGTGCTGCTGTCAGGAGCCATTTACCCCAAGCAGCTCCTCGGCTAATGGAACATCTGAGTCAATAAAAACAATCATCACTGCCAATCTTACTGAAAGCAAGGAAATTATTTTAGGTGGTCAAGGAAAACATGGCTGAGGTGTTTGAATCTATCTGTCCGTGACTTGATGTGCACTTAGCCAGACAGCCTATTACAGTCTCGATCCTGTGTATTTATCTTCCATGAATACACTGAGAACCGCAGCAGGGTTTTCTTCGGCAGCACAAAAGGTGACGGCGGCCTTGCAATGAACCACTCATTGTCAATGCAGATGCTGCATTTTGATCTCTCTTGGTGGGCTTGGGTGGTTGTTTAGTGGGAAACAGAAATCTATGTCTGGCTGTGTCGGATTGGGTACAGACCTTATCAACAACCATGTTTTTACTCCCACTATGGCTTAATGAACCACTCTCAGCATCCACTCAATATCTCTTCAGTGAGGACCTCCATTGTGCCTCCGAAAGGTCAATAGCTGGACAGTGTGTCTTTGAGAGGCTTTCTGCCTTACTCCAAGACTCTTAATGGTGTTCAATGGAGAGACCCACACTGCATTCCCAAGGGGCCGTTCCCAGATATCCGCCCGTGATACCTAATCCGGGCCCATTAGCTCCTTTTCCAGCCATGAAAGAGCGCGGCTCCCTTGCATCTCAGGAATTAAAAATTAACCAGCTAATATCCATTTGTCTGATGGGATGCTCGGCGTGGTTGAAACAGCAGATTCCCCCAGCGATGGTCTGTGAGGGATGACTGGTGGAACCCAATCTGCAGGAGGGAAAACGCTGACAGAGATGGCAGGAAGAAACAGAGGGATAATGCCTGTCCGTCACATCCATCACCACTGACTCACGTCTGTAACAGCTGGCTACCGGGAGATGACCTCCTCCATAAAACTGGAGTCTATTCTTGAGCTGTCATGTAGCATACATTACTCTGCGCCGCATCCTGTCCAACACTACATCATGACCTTGCTGTATGTGTCCTTACATTTGCAATATCTACACCCATGTACTGACACGTGCAACATATTGCATGTTCCACGATGTCCTGTGGTATGTATACAGTATATGTAACATTTCATGAATAATTAGTGAGTCATCACACAAGACAACATGTTTTTTTGCATTGTGAAATGCAGGGAACTACTACGTGGTGTATATATAGTGTCAATGTTTTTCTTTTCCTGCTAAAGCAGCCCTCGACACTCAGCACAATCCTCCACATTGCAGAATATAAAATAATTTGTGCTGTGTCGCCTCCTATTCCTTCTCAGATCTTTGTGCTCAAGGGCCTCGCCAACCTGCTGGCTACCATGCTTCTCTCTTCTATTGCTGAGTGGCTAACCATAGTGAGGAGAAGAAAAAAAAAAACAAAGAAGAGGAGGACAGGCTTGTTTCTCTTCCCCCATCCCTCTGCAAGAATTTTCTGCCTTTGATTTCTTCTTTTTTTTTCAATAACCAAGGGCTCTTTTCACTGTTGCCAACTCAATGAGAGCTTATGTGTCCTTCATCCATTTCCAACCCACCACTCTCTTTCTCTCACTGTCTCTCTCGCCGCTGCTGTCTCTTCTTCTTCGTCTCTCTGCGTTTCCCCTTTTAAATATAGCTTCTGTGAAAATGCTGTGTGTTTCTTGCAGCTCCGGTCTTTGAAGGAGGGGAGTTGTTTTATTTATTTTTTTCAGATCATTCATGTTGCTCTCTCGTGGCTTAAGAGGTGCGCTCGTGGTGCAGAAAAATGCTTTTTAGTTGATCATATCACATTATCTACAGTAAGACTCTTGAAGGGAATTCACATTTTCTTAAATCTTCAGCTGATAAACCAGCATTGTAGTCACACAGGCATGTGCAACCTGTTAGAGAGAGGAACTGAAATCTGTGTTGTCACCAAGGGACAAAATCAGATCTACTTTGCCAATAAAGAAAAACACATAGTTTCGACTTGTGATCGCAGAGCTTTCATAATCAAAACTGTTGTATTGGTGATAATATTTTCTGATTTCTGCCAGCTTCTCAAAACAAATCCACCTATAACACATCTATGTATTTTGAGGCTCCAGGATTTCATTATCAACAGTCGTTATCCTTACAGAGTATTCATAGCCTGAGCTAATAAGAGAAAGGAAATGAATTCAAACTGTTGACGTCTTTGGCAACACATCAATCAACAATATTCATGTCATAGGACTATTATTTTACACGTTTTAATGCTTGTTTCCTTTGGGTCTTCCATGTACGTTGCATCGCTACTGAATTTCACACACACATTCAATGTCTGACACTGAGAGTGGAACCACATTATCACGACCGGTTATCAGGCTGCAGAGGGGGAGTGTGACTTAATTCCTCCAAGCCTTTCCTCTTAGGAAATGCAGCAAGGTAGAGCAGCACCTCAGCAAGTACCCACTTAAAATTGGGTCTTCGTTCTGTCCAACTGCTGAGAAAGTAACCGCAATCATTACCATGTCTGGCTGCATGTTGGTTAATGATACAAAGAGCTCTGTGTGTTCTCATCATTAACTTCCATTAACTGTTTTCCTGCCTCATTGAATCCTGCGTTAATTGTGCAACAGTTATAAGATGAAAGCATCCTGCTGTGGAGCCTGATCATTATGTATCAACTTCATTTTTGACTCTTGTAGATGACCAATACGCCTTTGATGTGTACAATTAATAATACATGGTTTATGTTAAAGAATAAAATATCTCCATGATCAAAATTACACTATGTTTTTTTTTAGGTTTGATAATAATGTGGAATAGTTAAAATGCTAGTTTGTTACTGATAAACTGCCTTCTCTGTGAATGTCAAATCAATTATCATCTACTTTCATCACATAAGAATACATTTTTGTTCTAATTGCAAAGGAGAACAAAATGCAAAGGAGACTTGTACAGCAGGGAAGTTAAACTGACTGTTGTATGCATAAGTGTGTGTATGCTGAGTCTGGGAATTAATTTATGAGATTGAAATGGGAAGATTTAATATGGGCTGCAACACACTAACAACTGCAGTCAGTCTCACGAGCATTTTTTTTCTGGTAGAAATCCAACAGGATGTCAAGGAGTAATCAGAATTTAACTTGGTTTGATAGCATTGATTAAAACTAGAATCACACCACTAACAAAATAAAGAAAACGCTGGATTGACACAGATGTCTGGGAATCAAAGTTAGCTCTGAAGCTTAAATGAGCTAAATCCCACTCCACAAACAAAGAAATATGCCAAAGAGGAGTAGAAAGCTATACTGAATAACAACCATCAACCATCTCCCTTTAAAAGTGAAGGAACTGCTAGATATCTAGTAGAGAGTAACCGAGGTCCTCCATCCTTCACCCGGTCTGTTTTCTTTCTGGATCTTAAAACAACATCAGATCCCAGCACCAGTCTGTGAAATAATTTTCTTGAGAGGCTAAAAACCACTGGGGCATGTTAATGAATATGAAAATGATGTTTAAGTTCTTTCTATTATACACAAGGACATATTTCCTATTACATGGAAACTAGTGGGTGTTATTCATACTTAATGTGGAGATTACACTGAAGCTAGTATTTTCAGATAAATAAACAGAATCGTCATTTACACAAACATCTTAATACTAGCAATTTTATACATTTTCCAGTTTTCTATATAATGTGCTATTTGGACTCAGAATAAATCGCAGCAACAGCTTCTGAATATGTTTTACACAATAACTTCACTATAGAGCTGTTTTAGATATTTCTAAATAAACCTAAATAATGTATTTAATTTAATGGCTCAGTTTTGTTTTAAAATGGATTGAAATATAATGACATGTTCAAACCAATAATTTGAAAAAGCACGATATGTTTATACTGTATAATACTCAGTCCACAGAGATCAGGACTAGATTTCATCATATATGGCCTCTCTACATAATACATGATCTGTACATAATACATGATAATGCACAACATCTCCCAGAACACTGTTCTGTGGTGTAATTAAAATATATGAAATGTACACTGATGACACTGTTGTATACTTGCTAACACTGCAGAGGCACTTCAAAGCAATGGAGAAGATAGCGCAGTGGTTCAGTCAGTCATGCTGTAGCCTGGAGATTAGTAAAGCTGATTGTTCTCTACAAAATCACGGTTCCCTAATCACACTATGGTCAGGTTTTTAAACACGTAAAAATGTCAAATTATCTAGAGCAGTTTAGTAAAGACAAAGTAGACAGCTGAGTCACTACAGGTGCAGATATTTCTGCATTACATGAATCTTTTCTTTTCATCCTTTGTTGAAACAATTCAGGATTAAATTCTAAATGATGAAAAAAATCATTGTACAATTCACGACTCACATAAAATAAAATAAAAGTTGAAATACAAAGTTGGAGCACAGGTCTTCTAAGTGCCTTATTGATCGGGCCTGTAAATCATGAATGGCGAAAATGCCTAAATCAGAGTTACAGATCTTTTCCTGATGTTGTGAAGGATTTAATTAGATCAGTTTTAATAAAACAGTGGAGTTGCACTACAGTGTTCATTCACAGTCTTCTGAGAAAGATACAAAACAGTCTTTGGACTTGATCCAACGCTTCATCTGTCAGTCACCTATTAAATTACAGGTAGTATTCAGAACCTCTGTATATGAAATACATCTTTGAGATGACAAGGCAACACAATATCATCCCCGCACTAAACATCAGCGTAATACTTCCTCAGCTTGAAAATTTCAAATGTAAAGCATAATCATACCCTATTATAATCATAAACATGCAATTACAACTGACAACTACTGGATGCGCATATGTTTTGATGTTGGAATTTATATTTCTGCTCAGTGAATGGGTATAGTATATGTTGTTTTTTATTATAACCTGCCAAACAAAGTGAAGTCTACAATCAAGAGTTGCTATCATTTCTCTGCAACATAAGTATTTTTCTCTCTCACTGAGTTTAAACCTTCTCATAGTCTGTATTCTATTTTTAATGACTGTAATATGGAACATGGTCAGAAAAGTGACTGCACCAGCATTAAATCAGCCTTCAAACCATCAAGTACCAACTGAGGGGCTTCTAGATAGAAATGAATCTCTTTACAAGTAATTTCTCTCGACTAATTTCCCCATAGAGTTCAATAAAAAAAATTAATAAGGAGGAACAGCTGATAAAGGGACCCATGTATGAAGCTTCATTCCAGGAGTGTTATGGTTAGAGGATGATTTGGTACCGTAGACCCTTTTTGATTTGCAGTAATTTAGCCAACCATTTATTCCTAATCATAGCAATAATTAAGAGCAGGAGGAAGTTTAGAGTGCGAGTTTTGTTCCAATACTCTGATGGATATAAGTTGTTTAATTGACTGAAAGGAAGAGGTTTGTGATTCTGAGTCATTCCTTAATTAATAAGTTTCCTGTGCAAAAAACTATATATCATATGTAAATTATAATAGCAAAGAAGTTACAGGACCACAGTGTCAAAAATGTGTTCTGCAAGCATTTGGTGATCAGAGTTGAAACTATGTTTCTTGGTGCGTGCTTTTATTCAGTGTCAGACAGAGCACAGTTGCCCTCATAGGACTCCTTAGCAAGAAAAAACAAAACACCACAAGACTTCTCTTTGACCTTCACAAGTCAAAGTTGTTTATAGGTCTCCTCCACTGTCCATATGAGATGTCTGAGGTTGAAAAACAGGCTTGGTGTTGGCCACCAGAGATATGTAACAGCATTATTGAACACATGCACCAGTTTCTCTGTCTGGCACCTACATATTGATGATCGTCCTATCAAAGCAATGGCTTCCCTCCGAGCGTGCTGGGCCTCTTATTTGTCTGACAGGATCCTATTCCTGGAACATTGTGCACTGACCAAGGTTATCATTTGTAAGCTGAAAGAAGCAGAATTCCCTTTCAGTCATGCTGAGGTCGCATAGCAACTCATTTTTGTTACATGAAGTAGACTGTGGTGTGTCTGTTTCCAGTGTGCATATTTGTCTGTGTGTGTGTGTGCTGAACGGAAGAAGTACCTGATTGCCCGACTGCGAGAGACGTTTACGACAGTGTTAAAACTCGTGTAAACGTCATTTGTACCGGTTATTACGGTGGGAGTGGTGGATAGTGGTGCTGCGGTTCAGTGGGGGTTCTGCCAAGCTAACGATTGATCATGGTAAGGTTAGAAGGCGGAGTAGATGGGCTGTCAGAACCCTATAGATATTCAGGTCCTCATTACTGGGGGTCACAGCTTCCATGCCCTGCATGTTCAGCCGAGTCGCTTGAGTGCTCATGCACTAACAGCCAAGCTGCACTGTAAGCACAGCCCTCTCTGTGTCCCCATTACGTTGCTGCACTTGTGAATTCTGCAGTCCCTGAAATCTGTCCTGGATTGCCAGTGGGTTGTAATTGAGTTTTAAATGCCAAATTTTGGTCTTAATTATTCTTAATGCCCTCTTCAGATAGTTTTTCTGTGAGGACTGCTCAACCTAGACCTTGGTTCCTTCTTCATATTTAGATATAAGGTAGCAATACCACTAGAGACAGCCTTTTAGGATGACTGTGTCACCAGACAGAGGGGGAATATTTCCTGCAACCTCGTCCCAGAGCTGTCTTGGAAAACAATTTTAAGTAATGGCGAAAAAGCCCCCCAAAATTGGCCTTCACCTATAAATTATAAATTACAGTCTTCTCCTGAGTCTTCACAAGGTTAGAGCAAGGATGGAGATGAGCAGCGGGACAGCAGCAGAAGCATTTTATTTGCTCTAGAAAATGGATAAACGTTATATTAGCAGTGATGATTCACGACTTCTCTTGTTGCACAGGCTCCCACAGTGGGATCTGGAGACCACCTGGATTAGCTTCAGGGGCTCAACAGGAATACAGGAACAATATGAATCCACTGTGATAATGAAAGGAGTGTATAAATAAGTTTGTATGTAGCCTGGGTTGTCTCCTACTTCCTGTCATGCCCCCTAAATCATAATTTACTGACATAGCCTAACCACCAATGTTTCCTTGAAAATAATCATTGCAAATATAGCCTATGTCCTTTAAAAATTTTTTTTTTTTTTTAAAGCAGGTGCTTAATGTAAATACAGAGGCAGAAATGACTGGGGTTGAGATCCTCTTTATGCCTGGTGCAAACATTTTTTTAGAGGCTGCAGGACTTGAGGGGCAGGAATGAATGGACACAGCGAGCGAGTGTAGACGAGTGGATCCGAAAATCCTGCTGATCGACCTGTATTTGTTTTCTCCACAGAGGCAGAAAGAAGCGTGACTGTGAGGGGGGAGAGACACGTAACAGCCCCCCTACCTTCCACCACCACCACCACAGCTCCTTCTGTGGGGGGACCGTCTACGGGGATATCGTGCTTATGAAGCAACTTGCAAGAAAATAATAATAATAATGATCATCATAAAAGAAAGAAATTGACTTGCAAGGACAGAAGTGATATTTTCTTTTTGGGTCGCCTTCTCGCGTGCACGCAGCGACACTGGACACTTGAGCGAAACTGACGTTAACCCGTTCGCAGCGAGACACGGGAGCTGCCACGAAGAGATCCGGTATCCACGACCCCGGTCGGCCGACCAGGAGAGACAGATAGGACCTCGTGTTCCTCCGGCAGGCAGCAGCGGCGGAGTCGGTCGGATCTTTTTCTCTGCTCCTCTTTTCTTTCTTTCTTTCTTTCTTTTTTTTAATACTCCCGTGGGGTTGGTTTCTTAAATCTTCTGTCTTGTTGTGGCTGTGAATTTTTTTTTACATGACGTGGATTTTTGTGCTTGCTACAAACTGAAGACGGGACTAACCGGAGCCGGTTCGGAGGAAGGAGAAGGAGAGAAATGCCAACGGCGGTGACAAAGAGGAGATTCAGTAAGTGCACCGTTATCTTTTTCTTCTCTCTCTCTTTCTCTCAATGTCCCCCATTGAACTTGAGACGCAGCTCTTAACGTTGCCCACCTTAAGCTAACTTTCTGAAATTTGCGCTAACCGCATCGGGCTTATTCGTTTGTTTTGTTTTAGCGGTGCTTTCTCTGTGAACTGGAGAGACACTTTGGACATAACGCCCCGTGTGTAACGGTTTTCAACGGTTGACGTTTGAAAAAGGGGGCAACGGTGACCAGTTGACGTTAATAAAGGTGTAACGGTCAACGGTTGAACGTTCCAAGTCAGCTCCTCCGGTCTGTGTGAGGCGAATCCGGGCTCCGGCTAACGCCAGACGGCGAGCCACGCACACAGTTTGTTGCTGTTTATATTTGCGCTATATAACTCTCAATGTATGGCGAACAACTTTTATTTTGGAGACGGAACGAGAGGAGCAGAGATTGATAATAACAAGTCTGCTCCAGAGAATCTCTCAGATACATTCAGCCCTCGTTTCAATAACACACACATACACACACACACACACAGAGAAATGAAGGTGAGTGGGGAAAGAAGGGGGCAGAGTATCGGTCTCAATCACTTTATTTCACAAGTGCCTTTCGATACAGGGAGCTGCGCAGAGTTGGCGATAAACTGAGCGCAGACACTTTTCCCTGAGCAAATGGACGGAGCTGTAGTCTTTGCGGGGATGAAAGCTTCAATCAAGCAGAAAATCTGTCGAGAATCACTAATGAATTAATAAATAGGAGCGCTGGTGGCCTGTGGGGCGTGAGCCTGTGTGTCGCTACTGAGTGTTGTACATCTCAACTGCAGTGTGATCATTTACTCCGCTTTTTGACCCTATATTGAATTTTTTTTTTGCCTCAGCTCCCTCCAAACCTGGCTTTTTTTCTTTTTACTTCATGTGTGCGCGTGTACGAGCGTGCCCCAAGCGCGCCCCGGCATATGAAGTCTTTGCTGTTTCTTTATTTATCATGGGCACAGACAGGTATTTGAGCACTTGTGCACCAGCTGCAGAAGCCTCTGTCATGTATGTGTTCATCTGCCCTTAAAAAAAAAAAAAAAAAAAAATCACTATTGCTGCAGCAGCACAGGCTGCGGAGACAGGTTTGATGTCATGAATTTGCAGCTGAGGCAAAGGCATAAATTTCATTTAATCACCCAGTGGAGAATTCAATTGTAAAACCGTATTTTGTGACAGCTTTTACAGGTGTGTCACTTCACTGAATCGCCTAAAGCCCTCTTTAGGTATTGAACAGATCTGAGAAGAGGTGGGTGGGGGTGGGGGTGGTGGTGGGGGTTATTGGGTGGATATAGGCTACAGAAAGAGTCTCAGCATTGCATCAAGCCTGCAGCCCTCTTGGGTTTATTTAAAGAAAGGATTGGAAGCAATTTTGCAGGGTGAGTGACATGCTGAAGTAGCCTCATGGCCATCCTTTATCAATACATAAGTCTGATTATAGCTGTCACAGACACAATGAAGAGACCTAAGCATGAGCCAGACTGTAACAGGATGATACAGGGTGGGTTAGTTTCTTGGAATTGCATCAGAGGCTTTCTGCAACTGAA
Source organism: Trachurus trachurus (assembly GCF_905171665.1). Classification (NCBI taxonomy): domain Eukaryota; kingdom Metazoa; phylum Chordata; class Actinopteri; order Carangiformes; family Carangidae; genus Trachurus; species Trachurus trachurus. Next base: position 13,009,512 of record NC_139900.1, read on the forward strand.
TCCTAGGCCCCGCTGCATGTTTGGGTTTCTAACCTTCACCTCCTGCCAGTTGAAAAGAGAGTGACATGGTGTATTTCTGTACTAGATTTAGGGTAATTTGATATTTAACTGTCTTGTAGGCTGTAGCCTAGACAGTACTACGACACAGGGCCCTGAGAGGGTCAGCCTACTGTAAAACACTGGTTACTTCATCTGCATTAGTGTTTGTCTCTACATACGACAACATTTCTTTTGCAAAGCAGGAGCTGGAGCTGTTGATTCTGGGATTCGAATGTTCCTGTGGCTATCTGTTGAAAGGGTTTTTTATAACTGAAACCTGTGTTGACAGGTCTGTTAGGTGCCATGCTGCTCAGACATTAAGATTTTCCTCAGTCATACTGGTTAGATATTGTTGAGAAAGCTTCAGGGTTTCCTCACTGTGTTTATTCTGGTTTTATCCCCTCTTTTTTATGTGGGCTGCACAAGCCATTATATAATGAATCTTTGACTTATTGACTCTTTCCTCTAAAACACATGAATATTTTTCAGCAGGTTTTAAGCATTAGTAAGCACTGGCGTTTATTTGCTGAATATTGGCACACTACCTTGAGCTATTAGGCCTGCTTTATACTCAAACCACTTCAAAACCCAATATGATTCAAGAGAAGACATTTGATTTACTTGACCTAATCCCCATGACTCCTGAGGGATTACAGGGTGGCCCACAATGGATCACTACATCGTTCCTCTTTTGTTTCTTGCCAGACGAGTCACCAACTCATTCAGTGTTTATGTGGGGAGTTTTTTTTTTTTTTTTGAAAGTCTGCCAGGGCCCTTGGCTGGTGACGTCATCTGCCAGACGTACATACTGGGAAAAGCTAGGATACCAAACAACTGCTTACTGACATTGCTCCCTGTAATTGTAATGTTTGATACATGGTATACGGTAGTTAGGTGTCAATAAAAGCATGTTTTCTTTCACCATATGAATAACAGCTTGTTAAAATGTAACTGAAAAGATGGACACTGATTAAATGAGCCTGTTAACTTGGATTTATTATTATGAATCTTTAAAAGCATAAAAAACCCATCTTGTTTTCATTTGTCGGTTATTACTTCTCTTATGGAAAGACCTGTCAATTAAACAACAACATCAACTAACCAGATTTTCTGCTACTTGACCTGTCTGCACCTCTGACCTATGTGAGCATTTGAATGTAGTTGTGTAGGGTATTTCCTAGCAGGTCTGGTCTAGGGCTAGCAGCCAGAGCATCTGCCCCTGCTTCCTCATTTGCTGGTGCTCCCTGGCAGGGGCCGGCCCGAATGGCACTGTTAAAGAGCTCCAGCTCCTCTGTGGCCACACGCTGAAAAACCACTCGGCACAACCCTCTCCCAGCTGACGCTTTCTCATGCTTTCCATATGGGTAAAATCATGGTAATTTCAGGGCCCTGGATTTGTAATGAGAGGTTGTGCCCATAGTATGTTGGTCTGTGGTGGGCGGGATCAGCGTTTCTCGGGTTTATAGGGGATTATAACTTCTACGAGATGCCTCACTGGCCCTCTGTCAGGGCGTTGGCACAGAAAAATCAAAACTCTTTTTTAACCAGGCAAACTGGTTCAAACTGGTTGCTTTGGTATAGGGGGGTTACAGCAGCTCGGATATAAGCTTAAGTTTATGTTGATGTTTAGGGCTGCAAATCAGGTCAGTTAACAGAAGCTTCAAGATTGAGATTCTGCTACAGATACAAAATGTGCTGCTTTTCTGCTTAGACATCAGGATGTTTTACTCTTTCGTCGGTAGGGCCTCCAGCAACAGCTATTGTCCTGTTTAGCATCCCATCCCCACATAGAGACAGGGTGCTCTTAGTAGCACGCTTGGTGGATTTTTAACAATGCTTGTTCCTTAACGTCAGCGGCATCGAGGCAAAGAGTGATTTACTACTCTGTCTGCGAGGGTAATGTAGGAGCAATTTGACTGCTGATTGAAACCAGGACTCCCATTTCAGAGTCCACTGGTGGCATTATAAACCATTTACACCCATGTTTTACTGGACACCCCTGCAATGGGGAAAGTGGAAACAGACACACAGCCTAAAAATGGCCCCTGCTACCGCGGGAGGCCTATTTTTATCCGTTTCTTTGGGTGATTTGTTGTTTTTAAGTTCAAAGTGTGTTAGTGCTGCTGAGTGAAGTAGTGAATGTAGATGAAACTGAAAGGTCAAATGTTAGGTTAATCAGTTATGTCTGTTTTTCGTTTAAGCCTAAGGACCTCCTAGATATAGGGGGTCCATCTGCTTTGAATTATCCAGCCCTCTTTGTACACGGCACAGCTTTTTTCTCCGGCCATTACTTGTGATTCAGAACTGTGGTCCAAAATCTGTAGCAAATTGGCTCATGCAGATTGCTGTGTCAAGACCTTGGGACATTTTTGCACTTGTCTGTGTCGACATTTGTCAGAAGGTAGCCATTACGTAAATGCACCGAGCAGCCCTTAATTATATTTTTTACCACCTAAGCTTTAAAAACACACACATACACACACACAACTCATTACAGAGTCAGGAGTGCTGCTGTAGAGCGAGATTAGCAGACTTCTTTAGAGGAAAAAGCGTTAAGGCTAACAAGTGAAGGATGTAGGAATTTGATGGCTGAACCATTAGGATGTCAGTATTCTGTTAATGCCAATGTTAATGACTAAAACTCGACATTAGCTGCAGCTGCTTCAAAGTAAAAGCCTCCAGGCAAACATAATTGACTATGCCTGAAGAGTGTATTCAGTTGTGGTCATTAGTGGCGCCATACCTTTAATTTTATTAGGGTTGGGATACGGTTGATTTGGTTAAGATGGTTCCAGTCTGCGTTTGGATATTTTTTTACTTTTGTGTTTGTGAACCCTTAACCATTTTTATAAATGATTAAGAGTAGATACCACTGTCAATATAACCCCAGCTGACATACGACAGAATTAAATGAAATTGGGTTTTTCACGCACATTCACAATGTTGAAATCAGAGATAAGAAGTAGGTCAAGGTTTCAAGTCATCATTTTATTACTTGCAGACAGCTCAAACATATCACTGCTCTTTTTTTCTTTTCTTTTTTCACTGCTGAAAGATGTTCTGATGTGAGAGATGTGACTTGCAGACAACTGTGGGCTATCATACACACAATGTGCCATTAGTTCCCCATTGGTATTCATAACAAGGTCTGCAGTGAGAAGTAGAAACTGTTGCTATTCATCTGCCGTCTCTGTGATCTCAGATGGTCCTCGATGGCTTTGCATTCTCCCCACACAGACCACCTAATTAAAACTTTGAAACACTGTGTTGTTTTTAGGTGTTTTTTTTTAATCTGTTGTTTATCGTTGTTTCCCATATTAGGTCTCCTGCATATCTAGCCGCTCCCTCCGCTGACAGTGAAGAGTAATTATGAGAAACTATTCTTAGTGTGTCGAATGAAAACGGCAGCTGAAAATGCTGGAAATGGCGTAAGGTTTTTTTTTTGTGATTTTACGTCAGTATTGTCACTGATTACAGATGCTTAGATAGTTAAATATCAGCAATGTTGTTTAGCAAACTGGCACTAATATCAGCTGCATCGCTGGATAAACCATGTGAAAATGAATTATTGTTTTTGTCCATAGTAATTACAGGTTAGTGTGTGTGCTTGGAGAGAGTTAGGTGCTTACTCATGAGATAGCTGATGGAAGTGTGGGAAGAAAAAAACAACAACTTTTTCATCAAGGTAATGCAGTGCCCACTGCTTGCAGTTAAAATCGAAAAGCCTGAGCTGAAATATCTGGTCAATTTCAACAGAAAATGTAAAAAATTGATACCAACATTTTTTTTTTTCTTCTCCCAAGGTTTTATATCTGAGAAATGGTTGTTTTTCTGTGTAACATCTCTATAACCAATGGCTGGTACTGGCATTATTATTAAATTGGTCTGATGGAATTGATAGTCTGTGTAAACTGTTGATATCATCTTATGTTCAGATCGCTCAGTACAGTGCGCTCGATCTGGTTCATCTGACGAACCAAACAATTGACCATGCAATTTGCTCAATATCTGTTCAACAATACAGTGCTATGATTGTTCCGCTGAAGTGATGTCTCCTGTTTTGACACCACATGTGGCTGCTTTTGTTATATTGCAAAGTGCTGCTTTTGTTTTGTGTCATCCTGCTGGGAAACCACTCGAAATGGGACAAAACTCCATTGTTTCATTTGCTGCTCTCAAATATTTTACTTTCATACTTTCATAAAGTTAAGTGCAACTTGCAAAAAGTGATATGAGACTCATTTCAGGCAGACTTTATTTTTCGCAGTGCCGGAAATGTATAACACGGTGATGCCTCTGTAATGCATCAAATCCAACTGTGGATTTTATGAATCATTAGAGCCCAAATAGCTTTATGTCCTCTACAGTTGTCTCCTGTGAGTTATTAAATCTTTAGTTTGAGGTCCGCATATCAGATTCTGTATGGATGCTCATGCTGGGTTATGGCGCAGGAAACAGTTTTACCACATCCCGTGTGTTGGTAAATGTGAGTTGACAGAAACATGCGACATGCGTGTTAGGCCTCGGTGCCTCTGCTGTACGTTTGCTCAGTCAGCAAAAGTGCACAGATGACGCACTCTTTCATTTCACACAAACACTGGATGGGGACAAATGGAGCAATGGCTCGCTGGCTGCTGTCATTCGTTTTGCTTTTGTCACTGTCAAACTATTCTTTTCAGGTTTTCATCTAATTAGAACACACACACACAGACAGGCACACACGTACACACACAAGCACACAGAATTGATGCAGACCATTACGTGAAGGTCAAACAGTCAGCCGTCTTATCAGGCTAGACTTAAATGTCACACACTCCATGCTTCAAAATGGAGGGAAAATGACAAATTCACATAGGTTATGTAGATTAAACGTGGACTGCAATCAACAAAGCCAGTTTTCACACTGAGCTGGAGCTTGATTCTGAATAGTTATCAAAGGTAATTTATACTAGCAGGACGCGGAGGTAAAAATGTCCTTTTGGAAACAGGAACACGTCCTATTAGCCTTTTCATTTCCTCTGTTCACTATTGATTGTGAACATGCTTTAACGCAGGTGTAAGGCCGATGAAGGGATGGGAACAGTTCCCCGTTGACAGCCATAAAGCAATTCTTTATTCATGTTTTTGGAGATGGGATCACGGCTTGCATGTTTTAGTGTAGTTCTTCCGTCGTGACGATGTCAGGACGCTGTAGCTTTTCCCTGTATTTTTCTCCCTAAAAAGCTCCTTTCCTCAAGAGAGTCTCTGTCCAAGCCATTACCAGTTTTGGTGAGAACAAGCACGTGGACAGAGATTGTGTGTGTGCACTTTCAGGTTCAAATATCACGCTGACTGAAAAGGACTCGAAATCAACAGCAAGATACCTTGTCAGGATGCTCCACCAGGTGGCTTTTAGCTGATGGAGGTGGTTTAGGTAGTACATGGCTGACAGTTGGAGCATTTTGATATGGCTGACTTAATGGTAACTGTGTCAAGACAACCGGGAACGACGTTATGCACACAGAAACACAAAAAATCAGGAAGTGAGCATGTGTTATTGTGGCGGGTGTAGACTCTGACTCAGGAATCCTTATTGCCACTAGCTGGGTGTGCTAAAGTACAACAGTGAATGGAAGAAAAGTGCATTGCTTGCACTCCGTCTGCCCTGCTGGTACGGCAGATGGATAGGATTTTAGGGAGTGGGGGTGGGGCGCTTTGGCAGTAAGGGACGGAGATGACAGCTCTTCGTCCGTGGAGGGTTACCAAGGGCCTTGGCTCTGAGCACCTACTGTGTCCTCATGACAGAGCCTTGATGCCATCAGAGACCATTAGTGTTGACAGCATGTCATCGTGTCACAGTGGAGCTCATGGACGAGCAATGAATAAGTAAGAACAGTAAATAAAGATGGCACACTTGGAAATAAAGAGGATTTTGCTAACGCCGGTGTGAACAATCCTTTTCCTCTTGTCTGCAGCAGCTCCTTAAAAATAAGCTGTGGAGATGATGCTTCGTTTTCAATATTTCTCCTGTCATCCAAATTGTCTTGGCCTGTGGCCTTTGCTTGGAGCGTAGACTGTCTAGCAAGCCTTTGCAGCTAGTGTTGGGGATGTTTTTCAAGATGGCGTGATTCGATTAAACTCAAATATATGACGCAAGTGAAGATGAGTGACTCTAATAAAGCCAAGTAATGCAATAATTCAGTGACTGAATTAAGGGCTTGAAAGAGAGCTGTTCTCATAGTTAGGCTTAACTTCCACAAAATATTTAAAGACTTTAGTGTGAGGCTACTTACTGTAAATAATTTAGTTTGTGGGCTACAGCTCGTGTTCGTCAAATGTGTGAAGAAAGCTTCATATGTTTGGACTGTAAAGAAGCATTTACTGTCTGTGCTGGTAGGGAGTGAAACACATTACAACTCTGGATTTGAGATTGTTAAATTAGTTAGGCACGTGAGTTATATTTTCTTTGGAATATTGCATGTGCATGTCGCCTTTTTGTCATGGGATTTTGTTAATTTACCCTGCCTATAGTCAGGATGTGCACACTCTTTTATTTAGTTACATTTCTTGAAATAAGACACATTAACTAAACTCCAGTGCTTGTTAAACAAGTCAACCCAGTGATATTACCTGCTACATACAAATCACTTACTGTTAAAAATTACTTAACTGCTAAGAGATGTAGTTGAGATTCATAATTCCCACTGGGACAGTCTTCTACTCTCATATCCTCTGAATAAATGAAGTAACAAGGAATGAAGAAGCACTGGAACTTTTGAACTTGTTTTAATGGAACGTCTGTGCAGTGACCGAAATGATAAGTTGTTTCCTGTTTCCTGTTTATATATAAATATGGGCTATGATAATATAAATGACCCAATACATGGCTGCGCGTTACCAGCATTCATCAGACTCTCAATAAGTACATGTCAAGGTTATACACAGTAGTGCAGAGCTGGAATCATGTAGGATTTTCCTACCTGCACACAGAAAATAATGGAATATCACAGCAGGTTATAGAGAGGCTTTGGTGGCGGAGGGAGAGAAATTCATTGAGTTCTAACTGTAATAAATTGAATTCATTGTATGTTTAATATTTATGGACACTGGACAGAAAACCAAGGTCTCTAGGTTATTTTCCATTACAGCACAATTTATTTATTCTTTCATTTTTATGTTTAATTTTGTTGGAACCAATCAAACAACATTCATTAAAAAGGTATTGCCACATATCGTAACATTTAAAGCCTGAGCTAATGAGTGCAATCTTTACTGCAGATGGAGTTTTAATAAAATAAAGCACATATGCTGTGTCTAACAAAAACAGATATGCCACTATAACTACAACCAAATATCAAATTCACACTAAATAGAGCCCGAAAGGCACATAATATTCCAAGGAATGACACATTATCATCCATAACTAGATGCCTGATCAGATTCAGAAACGTGGAATTAAAATGATCCCAGTTTTGATCCATTGCAAATTATGCAGATTTGCAGTTCCACATATTGAACCCCTGAAGGGAAAAAGCTGTCTATCCCAAGTAGTGTTTTATGAAAGGACATTTAACAATTCCCTGTGGATTTTCCCAGATTGCGTGAGCCAGAATTGCTGACATGTTTAACTGTGTTGATGAACACCTTAGGAAATCTTGGCCATGTCGTAATTTATAGTCTCCAAGTCTGTATTAGTGAATTTAATGATCATATTAAAACAATTTCTTCAGACCATATAATGAGATATTACCAACTCCATCCAAAATTACCATTGGATGGTGGTTGCCTTTATACACGGCCATTTAAATAGATTTAAAGCTAAGTAGTAGTTGTTATTTTAGACTTAAAAATCAAAATGAGCACAAAAACACAACACAAAGACGCATTCGAATTTGAATAATTAGTAGCATCCCTTAAATGGGCATATCAGCTTGTCACTCATCACAATTGTCACATCTCTATTCTGCAGTTCAGTTATTATTAGTTGGTCAATATTAGTAAACAGAGGCTGTTTGACATATCAACAATACATTCAACCTAACTGTATAGTGGAATCGATTACCTTCTTGTGTGCAGTATACTTACAAATAGTATAATTAGCCTATTAGATATTTATGGTCAGCTCAGCTGTCATGTTGGTCTGGTAACTAGGAAGAGCTGCAGGAACAATTGATTCCCCCTGTTGTTTAAACTGCCTCCAGACCTATGCCCTGTCTGTACTCAGTAACACAAGTGAGTCCTATTTGTTGTCTGAAAAGTATTCATCCATCACCACAAAGGATGATATCTCAGTGTGGGCTATTCATTGTGAAATCCCCGGCTTATACAAATACGTGAGATTCAGATTTGTCATGTAGCGAACTCTTGCAACATCTTTACTTTTTTTGGCTCCAGTTCCCTTGACCTTTGGAATAAAGCAGTTACCTTTAAAGTATTTGGCATTGTTGTATTAGCAGACTATTAGTTTACTGTAGAGGTAGCGCTGCTAGAACCAGAGCCTTGTTACTGTCAGCACTTCATAACTTGATTTTCAGAACTCCTCGGTCACACTGTAGGCTTTTCTTTCACCGCCACCCTTTGTTTCTGCCCACCAGGAAGAGTTAAGAGGACCCTATGGACACAGCAAGGTGAGATCCATGCTGCAGCTCCTCTAAAAGGGCAATGATTCATGAGGCTGGCTCCCCTGTCCCTGGGGCTGGGAGGAATAGCTGGCATTATCTTCTGCAAATGGGTTTGAAAATGCTCTTGGCCAGGTTGACCAAGGCACTGATTTATAGCTCAAGATGCGCTGAACGGTTAGGCTCCTTTTCCAAGCATAGGTATGAGCCCCCCCCCTCCTTCCGCCACCACTGCATGCCTGAACACGCACAAAAACTCTCCTGTACACTCACACCTCCCCACTTCACTGCTCACAATCTGTGCATCATCAGTAGAGGTATACCCAGGCCATGTATTTAGAAGGAAAAAGAAGGAACCAAATTTATGACACCAAAGTTGCGAAGTAAAAGAAGTAGCCTATTGTTCTTAATATGTCAAACACAAGGATAAGCATTTTTCTACTTTTATCTTTCTTTGTCAAGGCCTTTATATAGATATGAACCTTATCCTTGACTTGAATTAACAACCGCTGTCAGAAAAATAGGAATTGCCTCCTGAAAACTCCCCTCACTGAAATACTGTGAAATGGTGTGGTTAAGCCCTTCTGGATACTTAAGTCTTAAGAAAGGCTGCTGATTGCTTTGTGTGTCTTCCCCCCTAATAAGCTTTATATCCATGTCTGAGCTTTGGAGCCTCCCAGCAGTTCTGAATTCTGACTTCCAGTCAGGTAATATGGCCTACAATGTTGGAGATAATTAATTGACAGAGTAAACCGGAGATGTTTGAAAAAGCTTCAGTCACTTGAAATGGTGCAGATTTATTTAAAGCCTCCAATTGTCACGAAGCAATTAACATGGCAAACAATTTCCCGAGCCAACCCACCCCCCCAGAAGGCCTAGGAATTCGTCTGGTCTTTTTAAAGTTTGACAAACTCCTTTTTTTTAAATTCCCACACCGATTCCTGAGCGTTACACATCGATGGGCTCATGCTTTACACGCAAGCAGGAGTCAGCCTCATTATTAAGTCAACAAGGATTACTAACGAACGGGGTGTAAACGATAGTCATGATGGAATTACCAGCATGTTTTCACATCAAGCATGTTCTTTCCTGTGATTGCGTTGAGCTTGCTCTCATTGGAACTGCAGGAGCTTGGGCAGAACCAGGGGGCGGGACAGTCAGACTGCAAACAAGGGTTGCACAAACCGGTTTTGACTTACTTTGTGAAGCGTTTAAAATGCAAACTGACAGAGAATGTTTTAGCCAACATCACCTGCGTCTAGCGTTGCAGTCCAGCCCATTAGAAAATTCCCAGTTCTGTCTCTCCATTGTTATGTAAGACCCACACAAAGGCAGAGAGGGAACTTGCTTCTTGTCTCTCTGGGGAGCCAATGGGACTCTCTGTGGGATCAGCAGCAGTTGCTTTGGGTTTTAATGAGTGACATCTAACGTCTGTAAGTCTCATAGGTCTCCACATGGTGTCTGTCCATGCTACCATCCATCCTCTAAACCCCCCTACACCCCCTCTCCATCAGAAAAAGCACCTTCTCCAAGCTGGATGTTAATGTTTCTGAATGGTGTACTTAAAAGTGGATTATTAAAAGGCTACGTGTCTGACAGATCTTTATCTGGTGGCTTGGCAGCCTGACTTGGTTTCCTGTCTCTGCATGTTGATTAGCTTGTTGTTCTCTTCTTTCCTCGCTTTGCTGTGTAGTCTTCTGTGCTAACTCACCTCATGTGATTTAGGCCAAGTTAGATTACTCCCAGGGAATGATTAATCCCCTTTGGTCTTGGATGGAAATGAATGGAGTGGAGTAATGAGTAGCCATATGTTTTGTGCACAAAATAGAGATCTTTTCTGTTGTGTATCAACAGAGTCGATCAGCCATCTTTCGACTTGTGCTGCTGAAAACATTTCTGGTGGGCATGTTGGATATGTTTTTTTCTCCTGTGGTTAATGCTTGGTGTGGGTTTTCATGAACAGACTACAGATTACAGTGGGATAAGTGATGTTGAGGCTTGAATAAAAACTAAAAGAAATCTCGCTGAGTGGAAACCTGACAGTAGTAGGATAATGTTTCTGTCCTATTTAGATATTATTTGATATTGTCACACTTTGCTTAAGTGCTCAGTCTATCTTCCATTTCACTCGACTAAGGCTTTTGATCAGCTTGCTGTGCCTTGGCAGAGCCATCGTTAGCCACTTCACCCCTTGGAAAGGCACACAGAAAGTTAAAATTTAGCAGAAAAAGTGCATTTATTCAGTGATATTCAGCTTTTAAAATTTAGAAATAATATCACATCAAGGTTAGATAACTCATGAATACCTGTGGTACTACTTTAAAAGTAGAAACGGCATTGATTGTGGTATTCATGATTGCCTCTCATATAGTATGAAACTCTGAAGTGACAGAGGGAAAAGTTAAGACATGCCCACCCAGCACCCATACAAAGCTTATGAGATGGGGTTTGAAGTGAAAAGTTAGAAACCTGCTGAGAGACTGAACCGAGTGAAGAAAGTTGTTTAAGTTTTTGTTATCTTATCTTCCTGAAGGTTGAAAAAGGATCATCAATCTTTGATTTCAGAGAAAGCCCAAATGTAATATTTCTACAACCTTTACAACTCTTTTCTAGCATTTTATACCTTTCAGGTTGTAGCGACTGTCATGTCACCATGCTTTGTTTCATATTCAGCACTTTGTTCCGAAAAACGATTGAAAAAAAAAACATAAGAAAGAACCGCTTAATAACAAGACATAAACTAATGTGCAGCCCATGTCCAAAAAAAGGTGTTTCTCCCTTTTACTTGCTGTACGTCTTATCTATGCTTTTATACCTGCACAAAGCCAAGGTACTTTGATCTGATTTGAAAGTAATGTGCAGGCATACTTTATCTGCCAAAGGAAGCACCACAACCAAACAAACAAACATCAAAGTGAAGTCCAGCTAGTTGGAGAATAAGTAAGATTATTTTAATTGAAAAATTAATTGGACTTCTAATTGACTCTTTCTGAGGTAAACCTTTGGATGATATCTGATAGAAAGTAGGGAACGTGTTAAGACACTGAACAGTCGCACTAAAAGTTAAAAGGGTAACAGTTATGTTAATTAGATGCCTTTTTATGGGAGATATAAAACAGCAGCCTACGGAGATGCTCAGGCTTATGTTCTGCACATTTCTACAACCCAAAGCCTTTAACTTTCTTGTCTTAGTCCCTGGTTACAACGTGGTGGGTTTGTAATAATAGGTAAAACAAAATGAATTCAAACCTTCATGTTGCCATTTCCATCAAAGCTTGGCATCTAGTATTCATGGCAGATATTAGGCTGTGGTGATATAGTGCTTTTTACTTTCATCAGTCCATTAGGTGTTGAATCCATTCCAGTAGATGTGTCTCCTACATAATACAGCTTACATGTAACTTGAAGTAGGTCTAATCTCAGTAAAGCATCCATATATTTCTGACAGATCCACAGGTCATTACTACTTTCGATTTGATGGTTTTAAATAATGTATCTGAAATTCAATAATTTAGGAGTGTCAGTCCAGCTACTGTAGCAGTTTTGTACAGGATTTCAACTCTCTTTTTTGCTAGCATGAATAAAATATTTAAGTAAAACAAAGTTACAAACAGCTTCACTGGCTTTGCACAGTGGTGAAAGCCAATAATCATTAGTAACTCTTACAACGCTCTTCTTGCTTTTATCAGCATGCATTAGGTAATGGTTACTATGTTTTGATGGAGAGCAATTAGACTTTCCTGGCAGCCAGTGTACAAGACACAAACAGAGGTCTGGGAATGGGAAATGTTTTCTACAGCCAATATTAATCTATCAAAATACGTCTGGATTGGCCCTGATCCCAGCTCAGGACATCCATCTAACCACACAGGTCATTCTGGCTGCATCAGAATTAGGCTGCAGTCTGAATCTAAACCTACACGTGATTATATCACCAATGGAAAATATAAAGCACGGCTGGGAACAAGGTCATGCAGAGACTTTCCATACCTCCAGTTAAATGAATTAAGGTGGTTTGGGGTTGAGAGTCAACAAAGTGGAGTCCAAAATGCAGACAAACAAAAAATGATTTATAAGATAAGCAAAAATAATTTGTGGTCGTCTGCATATTCATTGCCGACTTGTCCCATTATTCAGAGGCTCATTTACATTATAAGCAGCGTATCATGGTCAAGGACTGTGCATAGCACACCCGCGAGCCTCTGGAGCATTCCAATGAGTTTACTCTTTGAGGGAAGAGATGAGCCGATTGATTAGACACAGCCTGACCTGTAGTGATAGCAGATGAGCAGTCACTCACTTCTAAAGCTTCAAACACAGCCACAGCCGCGGTCGACCTTGTTCAGACTACCATTAAGACAACAAAACTGTTTAGCACCTATTTTGTAATCATCGCTTAATATGCATTAATAACTTAACTGGGTTTGTCAGATCAATGAGTTTGTTTTACTGTGAAGTCTTAAGGAAAGGCAGGCGTTTCAACTTCCGATTCGTGTCCTGCCAATTATCCGGCTCTCTCAGCCTTTCATCTGCAGGGTTTTTTGTCACAGATGTTAAGTGCAAGCAAATGTTTGTCAATAATATGTCAGCCCGTCTGGGATGATAGATATACAGCATGTGTTCCTTTTGGATGTGTGACAACCTAAATAGGAGCGACGACGAGTGCGATTGTCGGTTGGTTGCGAGATCAGATCCCCTCGTCCTTGGCTTCACATAAACGATAGTGTCAAGTCAAGCTTTATTTATATAGCACCTCTAGCCAAGGCGCTTTACAATTACAAGAAAATACAATACAATTAAATACATTAGATAAAAACACAATAAAATAAACATAAAATATAATAGACAATAAGAACTGTCATAATAAAACAATCAATCGGTTAGCAGTGTTAAATCCATGTATCCCTGGAGAGGAACTGACATGTTAGAGGTGGGTTGGACATCCGTATGTTTGTGCACTGGGAGCACAAGACCAATAAATTATCCACCAACAAACTGGAAAATGTAATTGCCAGCCTATTATTTTTCCAATAATAGAATTTCGGCAGATAATTATGACCAATATCAGATGATATTGGACCGTTCAGTATGATATTGTGTTTTTTTCTTCTTCTTCTAGATTCGTTGAGCAATCTCCGCAACTGCAGGAACACTTTCTTTTTCATGGGGATGTGCAGAACTTAATATTTTTTTTCTCTGGTGCTCAGCAGCACCATAGGCTATAGAATGATGAATTCACGGTTGCTGCTTCTTCACTGTTGCATCTTTTATAGCGCTGTTCAAAGATCACACGGGTGTTTTTACGTGTTTTAAGCCATTCTAATGTGTGCTCACGCTGTGCGATTCTTCACTTTGATTCAGCAGTCTGCGTAGGGGGGTTAGGGAGTTGGGAGGGTGGGTTAGGGGGGCTTACACTTGGTATGGCATGTGCTGCATTCATGTACTCTTGGGAAACTCCCAACATGTGACACTTTGAGTAAACTTTTGATGCTGCTGAAAGTAACCAAGTTCCCGTCATCAAGCGAAGCACTTGACATGAGTTAGTTAGCCTACTGCATGTTTTTGTGCTCACTAGACAGTACATTTCTGTTACATGCACTTAAAGAGGATGAAAGGTGAATTATTGAACCATCCATCTTTACAAACTCTTACATTACATTTATGTGTCTCATTAGTGATAAAATGAGGATTATAGTTTCCGCCAGTGTCACATTGCTTGAAGAACCCTCACTAGCTCTGTTATAATGTGTTTTCGGTGCAGAGGCAAAGTAGAACTATCAAGTTCTCAGCATTACACCACTTATCGTAATGTATATTCAGACAATCACAAAGTCCTTTAGTAACAATAAGCTATTTACCAAATGAGACCATACAGTGCAATGAATACATTGAGTTGTAATTCATAAATCATAATACCCAGCATTTTGTCTAGTGTAGGCTGCAATTCATCTGAATACATCCAAATATGAACTGAATACAAATCCTGTAAAGCCTGTTGAGTCCCAGACAAATTGCCCATATCCAAATTAGAGAGGAAAAGCCGTGAAATTAAACAGTTCCTCGTCTGTGTGATACATTTCAAGGTTATCTCCGTCATTAAACGACAGGAGAGACTGACACTTCAGGGTTCATGCTGGATATTAAAGAGCGCTGCAGCAGCCACAGGACCAGAGCTCGGTAGGTGTCTGTCCTGAGGCTCTTCTCCCCTCTGGTGCGCTGCTTTAATGTGAGCATGTGCTTCTTCGTATTAGCAAGAGCAGCACTGCAGCTGCCATTTGACGGAGATGTTTAACGGGCCAATACAATGTTTGTGTGTGATGCTGACAGAGGGGGAGCAGCGAGAGACACAGGAGGAGACACACACAGGACTGGATCCTCTAACACATGTCAATAAACAGCCAGGGAAGATGAGGATTATATTGCTCCTGTCAATCTGGAGAGTCGGGGAAAAGAAAAAGGGCCGTTTTGCCTTAGGATGACTCTGAATAATACAGTGCATTTTGGCTGCTATAAATGTAATTAATCCTCATAATAGGGATTAGACCCACCAGCTGGGTGTGACAATAAGAATTGTCCTGTTGCTCGGGGGCCAGTCGCTCTGAGTGTTTGATCTTAAAATTTTGCCCAGTGATCTTAATGTGTGCCTCTCTGCTCCGCCATGACCCTGTTCACTTATCCTTTTTTTTTAATGTATTCTTTTTTTTTTTATAAACAGTGAGGTTGTACACTAGATCCGTCTATGATGCATTACCTTGAAAACCTTTGACTATTGACTATGAAATATATTAGGCTAGTTGTTTATAGTGCATCATGTGCTCCTCACCCAGTGCTTAAGCCATTCATAGATGGAGTTACAAAGGTTGTATAAGGTCCTGTATTGATTACTGTTTAAGTGAGATGGTAAGAAGATAGCTATCATTTTCACTACAAAAAAATATGTGCAGATATCTAATACATTTAATTACTACGAGCTAGGAATTGAGGGAAGGGAAAGGAAGAGCAGAAACATATGAAGCTCGACTCCACAATGAATTTTGTGTTAAATCTTATGTAAAAGTTTATGATGATGATGATGATGATGATGATGATGATGATGATAATGATAACTTTTATTTGTAACGCACTATATATATTATATATCAGAAATAGAAATTCATAGAATTACCGCTTCTCTGATGTATGACTCTTGACCAGTCCAGTTGCAGTTAATTAGCCTGTGAATTCTTGTGGCCAAAAACATGTGTTGTGTGACAGTGACCTTGGCCTTTGACCTTTCGCCCACTAGATTCTAACAAGTTCATCCTCGAAGTTTGGAGAGGTTGTTTACGCCGGATGTGATGAGTGAACGTTTGTGTCAGATTTGAAGACATTCCCTCAATTAGCTCCTGAGCCGTTGAGTTCACAGGACTGGGGTGAAACGTACAGACAAGTTGAAAACACAACAGCCTGCGGCCACGGCTGTCAGTGGTGTGGAGGCAGAGAAAAGGGCCGTGGACGGATGGAGATGTCAGTTCAAACCAAGTGCCTTTTGTACACATTTGAGGTGATGCTAGCTACAATTGATTTTATCTTTCCATGGCCATTTAGCATAATTATAATAATGATAATTTCTATATTCCTTTTTGGTTTCAATTAATGCATATTCATCATTGACTACACTTTAATTATAGTTATGTTGTGGGTCTTGCAATCAAAGCTTTCTCACGCTGACCTACTTTTAAAGTAAAAATAATATCCACTGAAGCTTAATTATTCCTTAAGTTTAATAAATAATTACTCTTATAATGTAGGATATGCAATTCCATGCACTGTGTGAGGACTGCTGATTTGTTGCATGATTAGGAAGTTTTACAGTCTTTTTCATCACTAAAATGAGCAAGACATGAACTTTTCCTTTTTGTGGATCAAACTCAGGCAAGCTGCTCTGCACTGTGTGACCCTTACCCAGTGATGCACTGAAGCAAGACACAATGAATGTTTAACATGACTCTGTACGCTTGGCCTGTCTGTGTTGATGTTAGTGAAGGTTTGAGTTTATGTTTAAGTCTGGAGAATCACAGTAGCTCATTACTTGCAGGAACACAGAGCCAGGTGTGCAGAGAGAAAAAAACAAAACAAGAATTCTCGTGAATTTGTGAGAGACTTTAATTTGATGTGTGTTTTCACATTAGACTAAAATTTAAATATTGAAATTCGTCCTGACAGTCTCATTGGATGCCACCACGGAATTAGGCAGAGCAGCACTGGGAGCAGATATGACATTATATCATTAAGCCCCTTTGACACACATGCAGAAAAATAGTGTGCGCTGATTGTTTGGTTGTGTAACCAAGAGTACGTTTGAAAATAGTGAATACCATACCATGTGCAGGCAATTACTGTGCATGGCAGACTAATCTGGCTGATATTTTAGGAAAATTACTACAAACACAGACTAAATGGCCACGAGGTAACGAGAGCCAGGAGCACCTAGTCTGTATGTTGGCACTGAAGCCTCGTCGCACACCACAACGACCGCCATTAATGGGCTGGCAAAACTGATCTGCAGCCTAACAGGCCTCATGAATAGCTATCCTCTGTGATTTTCCATGTTTAGTGCTTATTGCATTTATAGAAAGGTTTCTTTCTATTAGGTAAGAGGACTCACTCATGAATACAAAATTTGCAGCAAGGGCCAATTAATATTATGGAGTTGTTAAAAATAATACATTTTGAATTATTCAGCGTCAGTTAAAGGAACACTAAGGGATTTTCCCAAGGATTTTCCCCTAAAGGCTCTGCCTTGCCCTGTAAAACAGTAACTGTAACATAAATTAATGAGAAGATGAATCTGGTTCGTCAGAAATGATTTATTCAGTTTGTTGTCTGTACAGGCCCCATAAAAAAAAAGCTTAAATTTTTAAGTCCTTTGTCCATCCTGAGATCCATCTGAACCATGCCACACAAACCTGCGTGTTATGTTTTCGTTAGTCTCAATGTTATTTCATTTCTTTTTCTCCTCTCAGGCCTAACATTCCCACACTCAGCGCCTCTGTCACCCAGTAAGATATAATTATCCTTCATAGCTGACCCGATATCCAGTGAACACAGTGAAAACACACCATTTAATCCCCCACTTGACATTCAAGAAAGTTTGTTTTCCTGTTTTTTGAACATTAAGTACTTGCAAAGCTGCTTTTCATGTCCACTGTTGCTCGAGTTTGCCCTCATCTCAAGTCGTTCCTGCATCGCTATAAGGAAATGAGAATGTTTTGCAGCATTAAACACAAGAAAATTAATGTTATACGCTGGGGACAAATAAAACTGAAACTCATGACACATGCTTATGGGCTTCTTATGGTTGAATGGCAAAAAGACCTTCTTAGCAAAATGAATTTTGGGGGGAACAACAGATACACACTCTACACACAGAGGGTGGTTAAAGCCGTGTGACATCAGAGATTTTTTATGGTACGTTCGTCTCGATATGGGATGCCTCATGAACCGCCCCAAAATTTGTCCCATCAATCTAGCATGAGAGAGTGGGCTTCTTCACAGGCTGTCTGCCTTTCTTTCATTCTGGCCCTGTTGGGAATGGTGATTGGATCCCAGTCAACCAGCAATAGATGGATTGGCCCTCAACCAGGATGATTGAGTGGCGCCGCTGTCTATGCACGTGTGTATAGCTTTGTGTGTGGCGGTGTGCGGTTGTGCGTGCGTACCCCTGTATGCATGCTGCTCTCGCCGAACAACAGCACATCTGTTTCACTCCATCTCCTTTCTCTCATTTGAATTTTGAGTTCTCTCAATCATTGCCAGCACTGCTCTGCTCTGTTCTTGGCTTCTGGGCCGCAGAGTAGGACGGCATTCCTGTGAGCAAGTATTCTTGACTTAGCCACCAAATTATTATCAAGACGCAGCTGAACGCAATCCCAGCGGAAATGAGGATTCAAACTAACGCCGTTCGAGCATCTGTAGTGAAAGATGAGGTCGCATGCGAGATGAGACATAGCAGGCAAACTTTGTTTCAAGAAATGATGAGTGATTTTCAGTGAAAATGTTTGTATGCAGAGGCAGTCAGAAATGATCTAAACTAAACCAATGCTGGCTTGTACAGTGCGTAATCCCAGGAGCCCCACAGAACACACAGTTTGTACACACTAATAGCGTTTTTATTAAAGACAAACACTCACACAGGCTGATCTCAGAGCATGTCACTCAAACTTGTGTGCACCATGTTGTATTAGTCTATTCCTTTTTTTTAATGACTTGGTAATTGCTTTGTCCCTGGTTATTGAGATGACTGCCATGCGCTATTACACCAGTTTAATGGTGTGTAACTATTGCTCTTAACAAAGCCATCAATCACAGGTGTTACTATGGCAACGGCATTAGCTATTATGCAGATGTTATAATCAAATGCATGTCACACCTAGCGAGGTACGGCAAGTACAACTTTCTGCGCCAGAGGAAGTCATACAAGAGACTGCACAGATTCTGTGGATGTTAATCTTTTTTTATTGTCGTTTATGAATAGTTAGACAATAGACATTTCTTTTCACTCCATGCTTGAACTTTTTATTGAAAATTTGCTAGGCCTGCAGAGCAATCAGAAAAAAAAGTCAATCACCTGTATTTGTGTAGAAGGGCCAAGTTATTACAATCAGCGCTGCTTAAATCCTTTCTCCACACGGATTGTTTGATAGGTTCATTCTTCAAAATGTCCTGCTCTGACCTTGAAGCTGCAGAACATAAAACAGAACATGCTAAAGCAGAGAAAGCATCATGCATCATCTATTCTTTGGTTGTTTTGTATGAGTTATATCTTTAGCTCTCAATGGCCATTTTTTAAGTACTGCATAGTATTGACCCCTCTGGTGATAAGAGAGATCACAAAAGTCTGTTTGAGTGTTTTCGGCTTCAAAAAGAGATTTTTCTTTTCAGATGTTTTTATTCAGAGTTGTAGCCTCCAGCTTGAGGAGGTAGGAGTGTGAGCCCGTAAGGCTGTTTACAGTGACTACTCTGCTTCTCCACCTTGTTAACAGATAACGGCTGTGAAATGTTATTGTGATTCAACCATCCTGTCTTTTAAATATGGTTATGGGAGGAATTCTTTTGCAATTAAGTCCCTTTTCAATGACTAATCAACTTATATTGTGGCACCATGGCACCAGGGGTCTTTCATCCAAGCATATAATTACAGCAGTGGTTTTATCACCACTCTCACTCTCACTATAAATATCCTAAGGGGTGACCTCCAAATCCCCAAATGATCATAAATTTAAGCAGCCAGTAAGATTTTTTAATGAAGAAAAATACACATAGAACCGTTATGTGATTATTTTTCAATCAATTACTGGTTCAGTCTATAAAATGTTAGAATTATTGACGGATGTTGAAAGTTAATAAAACAATATATAACAAAGCCAAACACTGCCAACAACAAAATAACATTATGTGTATTTGTAACAAACTATGTTACTTTAAAGTTGATGGTCTTCGATTTTTTTTTCTTTTTTTTTAATAGTTTTGCAAAAACAGTAACTATAACACAATCAAATTATATCTAGCCTACATCTTATGGAACATAAATATAAAAGTTAAAGATCCACCCAGCAGCGTGACAGTTCTCTTTTATATGAACCGTACTAGTTGTGAGTTGGGTCGGCCTCTGGATGTAATTCATGGCTTTTATAGTGAGTGTCTATGTGATAAATGCCAAAGAGAAAGCAGAGCTGGAATAGCCTCCAGTGTCACTTAGAGCGATATAGTTTCCCACCAAGTTACAGCAGCACAGGACAAAGAATGATGGACTGAAACTGTGTGTCGACATTGTTCAGAGGAGGCTGGGTACATCTCTGGAAACCATTTGTGGTAGCATCACCCCCCCAAAAAAATAGTGACTGAACCAGGGTGTGAGAAATATTGCACTGTTTGTTCATAGTGTGCTGGTGTTTCTGTGTACGTGCACTGTACACTACAAACAAGCCCAAGCTGCACTTCTCCAGGAATTATTCACTGCCCTGGAATTGATTCCCCACCCCCTTGATGGATGCACCTCCAGGGCTACTTAAGGATGTAAAACAAAAAAATTAAAGTGAGTCTTGCCTGAGCGTGAGCATAAACAGGTGAACTGAGCGTGAAAAGCCTAAATTGCACTGCAGGCTGTAATTTAACTTAACCACAAATATTCTACACTTGTCATCATTTTTGACCAATTTTATGGCCAATGAGCCATCATTTAATGTAAACAGTGGTAATTACGTTTTTCCAAACAAATTAAAAGAGAGGGAAACATTTGAGAGTTCTTTGACACTTTTGTCTCGACCGCAGCGGTAAAACAATTGAACCGCGACCCCAGAGCTGATGTACGAACTGTGAGATTTAAACAATGGCATTGACTTTATATAATTAAATATAGAAAAGCTGCTTTGTCATTTGGCTAAGTGTTGATCATTGTTGCACTAGATTAAGAGTTGTGTGCCTAAGAGGCTAGTCGGGGAAGGAGCTTATTTTTCTTGGCGTCACATAGTTTTTGGGTCTTTATGGGACATGTATATTCATCATTCTTATCTATCACCATGCCATGCTAGGAGTAATCTGGCTCCGTTGGAATGAATCCTTTGGTTTTGGCATTGTGGCAGTTGTGGCTATGCCCCACTTACCTCCCACCCTCCACCCCTTGACCTCTTCATTAGATAAATAGGGCAGCCTATTCTCTGGCCTTCACTTGTGATGGACAGCATCTGGCTGTTTCCGATACCCACCGTGAGAAATGGGGAGACAAAAGCCTCCCTCTCCTTCCCTTTCTCACAGTTTCCTCCCTTTTCTTGCTCCCTCGCTTATGTGTCGGCAAAAAAAAAAACACAAAAAAAACTGAGCATTGTATGATATCATATGTCTTTGAATGGGCTGCAGATATAAGACAGGGTGGGACGCAGCAGATGCCGATTTTCCCCACTTGCCGTGTTGTTTTTCAGGAGGAAGTTGAATCAATTGGTCACACTTTGCACAAGGGTGATGGTAATGTGTCCTCCTATGGCAACAATGCCGTACTGGATGCCATTTTTTTTTCCTCCGACATATCTTCATGCATTCCTATGTGGATTTAGACACATTAGGAGGTTTAGTTGGCGTGTCAAGTCAATGCACCAGTAACAGCCACTCAGCTGATGTTCTCACCACATCGCGTACACTTCTTGCTCCATGCCTCCTCCTCTATTTTTTTTGCTTTTAAGTATTACAGAAAGTACAACTGCAAATTCAGCGGATGTCTAATGAGGCTGGGAAACAACTTGAAACAGACAGGCTGGCTGTTGCATCACCCACCACATTGGGATGGCAGGTGAGAAGCCGTGTGTTAACAGTGCAGGCTGCAGTACAGGTATGTGGTGCAGGCTGAAAGCAGAGGGTGTTGTGCTGCAACTAATGATTCTGTTCATTATTAGTTGATCTATTGATAGAATTTACGACATATTCATAAACTGACAAATGGTTTCTTTTGTAAAATGTAAAATATGCCAAATATCTGCGGTACCTGTAGCCTGAAAGGGCCGTTACACACCCACCTATATGGCTTTCAGACCCACGCTTCACGTTCAGTATATTCTGGCTTTTAACAGACCAGAGGCAAAAAGTACACGTAGCCAAGCCCACTTCATTTTGAAAGTGGTGCACCTGCATTAGAAAAATTGATAATGTTGTGTTTCTGAAATGTTGCGGAAAGTGACATCCTCGGCCCGGATGGTGTGGATGTGCCTGAAAGCTAAGCAAAAAACATTTTATCAGCACTTTGTCCCTTCACTCTGTGTGCACCAGTAACAGGCAGACAAGGCAATCCATCAGCAGGCAAATGTAGTAAGTGTCACTGAGAAAAGTACTCCAACAGCAGAGTGAGTGCCACACACATCCATATCTTTAATGTCCACATATGATGTCAGGTCTCCCCGGCTCGGAATTCAAAACCTACTGTCTCCTCCCAAGCGTATCATGTCATTTGGTGAAAGCTTTTGATGCTGCAAAGCACTTCGCTTCTCTTGGCTGCACTCTCTCCAATTACTTATTTATTTTTATTTATTGCTTAAATTTTAGAAATGTTTTATGGAAATAAAACCTCTGTGAACCTATTATGATACACATGACTTTAATTGCCCCACCCTTCCTCTGAAATGTGTCGCATTTTTCACAGTTGGCGGAGAATTTACAGGGGGGTAGCATCTTAAAAAAAAGAGAGAAAAAAAAGCGATTTTTTTGCCCATATTCAACGAGCTTCACTGAGATGGCAGATTACCAAATGAGGCTTATGCTTATTGTTAGATTAGAAGTGCTTTCTGAAAGAATGTTTGCGCCCTCCTCCTTTGCAGCTCATTTGGTGCAGGGCAGGCTGACAGTTCTGAAATAACAAGCCTAGGGGAATGCAGTGCACACGTCTGATGTCGTATCTCCTTGGTCCAGCACTTGTTCTTTTGGAGCTCTACTGAACCAATCCTGCTCCCCGTACTTACCAGACCCTCAGGCCCCACTTTGATCTCCCTTAACAACCAGGACAGCAGTTCAAGCATCTTGTTATATTTGACTGTTTAATCCATCAAATGTGTTTGTCTCAGCAATAGGGTAATGAACATCTCTATCTTGGCCTCGCTGCTGTTGAATACCTCCTGTGATAATAAGTTTCTGTAGGATACACTCGCGTGAAATTTTAAAAGGGTAATGGCTTGTTCCTACAAATTGCTGGTGTCCTATTGTCAAGTTTGACACTGGTTTTTCCAAACCTTGACTAAGCAGCATGACTTTACTTTATTCCCATCACATTTAGCATGGAATTCTAATACTGTGTTCTCTGCTCTCGGTTGTTTGGCACTGTTTTACACAATTTTTAGTAGACCAAAGGATTTCGACTCCTGAATCAGCCTTTTAGGTTGTGTCCTTCTGCTAGCATGTCCAATACAATCTACTGTATCAGCCCCCCTGTGGCTAAAATGCCAAGCCACTAAGCAAAATGTCTCAACTAATTAGGAGCTTTAGAGCAAAGCTGTAGAAATGCATCATATGACTAACTTTTTCTTTCTTCTGTTCCTTTTTCTGCAGACCTATTGTATTGGTCTTCTATTTAGGCTTTACATTGGTGACTTTTTAACTTAAAACCAAGGCAATTAGAGGCCGAAGTGGCTGACAGCTGATATATGTTAAGCCTTCAATTCCTGAATTCGTGCGTCCTAATTGAACTACAATTCTAAAGCTTTGCGCAGGATTTTTGTGATACAGGAAACATCTTTAATTGGAGTCATACAGTTCGGGCCGAATGTGTTTTCACCCGTGGGAAATGTTTCTGAACTTCATGTTTGAGAAATACAAAACTTAATACATTTTGTTATTAACATATGTAGCTATATAGATGTACAAAACAAAGAAACCATTCCTTATTTGGATCAACCACAATTTAAAGGTCCCATACTGCAGAAAGTTTCTCAGACAATCAGAAGAGAGGCTGAAAGACCAACACAGAAAACACTCTGCTCTTGCTGGAACTGCAGAGAGAAGCATGAGATAGGAGATATAGAACGATACTGAGAGGGGTTTGGGTGCTTAAAATCGCAAATTTATCTTCTTATGGATGTTAAAACTTCAAATGAAATACCGCAAAAGCGTAAAAGTGATCGCTGAACGATCTACGGCTGTGCAGAACGGACGAGAACAGAGGAGACTTTAATCTGAAATGCTGCTGGGCTTCACAAGGACAAATGTTAGAATACCAGCAGGAGAAGGCAAATCTTGAATTAATGTTTGAGCTCATGGGAACCAACGTCCCACATGTGTTTGCCCAGATTCACAATTTGCCCAGATTTCTACTATTATTTAATTCTGTATACTTAAAAAAAAAGTCTCATCTCTTAACTGCACAAATTTACATTTTTAATGCATCTGACCTCGGCACCTCGAAGAAAAAGAGGTTGTTGCATATGAAAAAGACAAGGGGAACTTTTTGTACTTTATTCACCTTTGTCCCCAAACAGTGTTTATGGGTTGTTGATGTTATTTTATTATTATTATTATTATTATTATTTTTTTACAGATCTTTTACAGTCTTTCAGACAAGAGTTTCTAGGTTGACTTGTGAAGTTTACTTGAGAAAGTAGTGGCTGTAATGGTGTCAGCAATGTTTTCCTGCTGTTGTTGTTTGTGCTCTCTCTGGATTTTTCATGATATTGTGCAACACTTTTTAACTTTGTTGGGAAAAACTCTCATACAAATTAGATTATTGGTGCAGTTAGCTGCAGTTGTAGCACACCCTTGTTCTTTCCCACACTTGTGTTACAAAATCCCACTGGGAGCCATACATTGTTGCAACTAATACAATTTCTACGCTCTTCAAGGTCTGTTTCAACTCCTGACAGACATTTTACTAGTTCACGTTCTCAGTGCTGCTGCTTCCAGACACACAGTGCATCTGATCTGTATTTCATAGCCGTTCACACAGAACACTCACTGTCACATTATCCTCTTTTTTTTTTTTTTTTTCACGTTTTGCAACAGACCTTCAATTAACTCTTAGCTATTTTTATATCTTTAGGGCGGTGCTCGTTTTGTCTCCATAATGTCTTTTGTTGCGGGGAAACAAAGCCACCTGGACTCGGTGAAAAATCCATAGGGGGTGGACAGAAGTGGAAGAGGATGTATCCTGTTGGTGGGGATGTATAGACCATCACAGGGATTGTCAGTTCTCATTTGTTTATTTCATGGCAAGCACTCTGGCGACGCAAACCGACTGGCTCTCCTTGAGAGTATCTTGTGCATGTCAGTCTGTATTATTGATGCAGAGAACCATGTAGAAAGGATAGGCCTCAAGGATGTCTGTCTCACAGTGGAGGAAAAACTCTGTAGCCCCTATTTCATAACCTTTCTGAACCAACAAAGACTTACTGTACCAGGTGTGTGTCTGCACTCAACAACTCCCTGCTTGCACTAAGTGTTACAAACATTAAAATCGTGATCCTCAGGCCGACACCCAAAATCCTACTCAGAGAGTAGCTGGACAACATCAGTTTTGAATGGGTTTGGATTGTTTTTTAACTACCCATTTTCTTTTTTGCTGTAAGTGAAGATGATCAAATGCAAAAATATTTGTTTATACCGCTAACAAATATTTCACACGATTGATCAATCTATTCATGTTTCTTTTATTAATCAGTTGCCTCATTGTTTTTGTAGTCTAAAAAGAGACGGGTCACAGTTTTTAAGATTCAAGAAACTTGAATCTGTATTTTTCTTTTTTAAAAATTATTTAGATGATAACTTGTAATCAAAACTGTGGCTGAAGTTAAATCTGTCTAGCTGATGGGAGAGCAGCATTTAACAAAGTCTTTTATGGCTGCAACCTGATGCATCACGTCAGATGGTCCATTGTAGTTTTTCCACTGCTGACCACTGATTAGTTTGAATGAAATGGATGAGGTTAAAGACTTTCCTCTTGCTGCAGACTTTCCCAGCTGGCATTCAGACTGTGCTTGGCTAACACTGCCCTCTAATATACAGGATGCATTAACTCTGTTAGCAGCTTTCAGTGTGTGTTTCACTGCCTATTAAATTTAGGGCTGACACTAAGCTGGTTGAGGCTGGTTTGCATGCATATAATGGTGCTACTTATACTTTTAATGTGGAGGATTGTGTCTTAGCCTTCACCCTGTCCCCTAAAAAAAGTTCTAATATTTAATATTTCAAAAATGTTAGAGAGTTATGTGCAATTACATGCTTAGATACACCGAATTTCCTGCACCTCAAATGAAGACATTTGCTATCGTCCATATGGCTTCTTGCATGGCTGTGATCCTTCTCCCCCCTTCCCACCTTCGCAGTTTGCATAGAAGTTTGATAAACCTGACACCAGGAGATGGATTTCCCAGCCAACCTCGCTCAGAAGTAATGGGAATCCAGAGCGTAACAAATGGTGGTGCCAGTACAGAGCTGGCTCCACTGGGTGTGCAGGTGGTCCTCCATTCCCCTTGTCAAACCCCCCACTGCTCCCCCAAAGTGGCCATGGAGACTTGGGCAAGATTATTTAGAGTTCAGGTTACAGACCAGTTCTTTCACTACCCATTAGTCACACTCCAATTTCTGTGATGGGAATTTTTTTTTTTTTTACTGTCCCCTCATATTTTGTAAATGTATACACAGCCTTTCCACCTCAGACTTGAAAGGTCACAGCATGTTTTTGTAATTTCTTGTCTGCTCTGATTATTTTCACCTTAACCGGGGTGCTGTGCCTGTGGAAAGCTCATGTCATGTAGATTTTATATTTGGAAATTGTAGTGCAGTCTCCATTTGACATAAATGATGAATTAAAGGTGTGTGGCAGCGTTAAAAGGAAATGTTCTTTTCAGACTCCAAGTTAAAGAGTTCAAAGGATTTCCCTTTAGACTGGATCTTTGTTTTCTTACAAATCCGGGCCCTCGCTGAGCCAATAATGTGTATTGATTGGATTTTACTGGCCTGTTTGCACTTGCAAATGGAAGCCTGTGTGTTGTTTTATCCCGGAAAAGCTATAGGATTTCGTGTCTGTCTGCATATTAAGAACGGAGAGTGTGGATTTTTAGAGGTTTTTTGAGACACATGAGATTTAAACGAATAAATCTGGGCTACAAGCAACGTCGCCTCAATCTGATATCAAATAGCAGCATGAGCTAATAGTTTCTCTTTAAATAAGGGTATTAAGCTAACAGGACACCCCTGTCAGTTTTAGTTGTTAAGCTTCGATGTGATTTGACCAACTTGCTACTATTTAAGTCATATTCTGCCCCAGAGACTATCCTCATTCTCATCACTTGTATTATTTAGTTACAGTTTAGCTACTTGATTTGAATTGCCAATTTAGTTTAGGGTATTTGACATGTAGACTAATTTGCATAGTCAATTTAGGGACACAGGGTTAGTTTAATTCAGCACTGAACATATTTTGCTGCCATGGTGGCTTGTCCGCCCACAAGTATTGGCCATCTGGTGACACAATTTCAAAACCTCTCCCCAGGAAAATTAGGCATAGAGTTTCCAGAAGAGTTACTTTCCCTAAGAATATATTTTTATCACTGCAGTGTTGTTGCAAGGGGTGGACATAATAACATAAACACCCGACCCGTACAGCATAATTGAATGTGACGCAGAAGCCTTGAAGTAAATACTATCTTTTATTATGGTCTGATTTACCTGCGGTTCACCAGGATATATTGTATGCCACCAATGTGAAGGATATTAATGTTATTTTCTACCTCGGTACCTTTACAGTGGAAGGACAAAGTAGCACACTGGTAGCATTTATTGAATGGATGTACTACGAGAGTGCATTACACAACATGTACTTGGGAAGACCTTTAGAAACTTATAAAAGCTCTGCTCCTCCTGTTGAATGGCTTTGTTTTACCAGCTGAGCCCTCAAGCATTGACCTAGCCTAGATGCGGCTATAATTTAATTATTTCATTACATAATTTATGATGTCTGACCAATTAGAGCAGAATAAGAATATTGATTTATTTGATAGTCCTCTGGTTATTGTAACCTTGCCCTTTTGTGCTAAAAGTAGGCCTTGGAATTATTTGGTTAAAAACAAACAAACATAAGTTAACAATACAGATACGTTAAAATTAGACCTCCTCTGTTTCAAATTGAACTATCATACAAATTTACATAAACTGACAGTTTTATACACCTAAAATGTGACAACCAGGTGAAAGGTCAACATTTGTCAGGGGGCCTTGCTTGCATCTCTTCCAGGCTTCCTCATTAATGTGTGGACATGGTTTTGGACACAGTGTTGGCAGCGCAGTTGTTTGTATTTAGAAGGACAGATCTCTTCGTGAATCCAAACAGAGTTCACAGTGGCAGAGCATCGAGCACGCTCAGACGCATTTTCAGCTTTACCACATTCAAACACAAAGGTCACATTCAGAAGACAAGTGTAACCCCGGCCATTGACACACACTGACAGAGAGGTGGCATTTGTCCACTGCAGTGCCGTTCTTAATATTGTCAGAGATATAACCGGAGTGGCAAAACTCATTACAGAGATCAGAAGTGATCTGAACATTTTCCTAGCGGGGAGCCTCTTCATAGGCGAACACCAGGCGAAACGCATCAGGAGATGCTGAAGGAAATTACATCACGGTTCACCTAGCATTTTAGTTTTGGGGCTGTCCGATGGGATAAGCTGCATGGCTCAGTGCAGAGAGATCAACTTGTGGAGCAAGTAGGAGCTGTACCTTTTTTCAGCAGTCTAACTTTAAACCAATGCAGCACCTCTTAAAGGCTGATGTGCGATCATGATGGCATGCTGCGTTTCCTGGGTAGCGACACCCACCGTGTGACCTGCAGTATGACTTTGACCTCAGCCTGAAATATTTGATTGCTGTGGGAAGAAGGGGGGGTGGTTGTAGTAGGGCGCTTGTGTGTTACCAGCATGGTGGCCCCATTAATGCCATGCTGGTGGGTCAGACAGTAGGGAGCCTTCAAGGAATTTAGTAACTCTAAGAATGCTGATCCCTCCGCCGCACCCACTGCAATCATTCAGTGATACGAACCCCAAGAGTAAACCTGTTCAATTTTAGTCAAAGGTTTCATTTCCTTTTACTTTGAAAATGTTGAATCCGTTTGACGGTTTGATGACATTTCAGCCCTGAAGGATTAGTATCGATTTAGATTTAGATTCTTAGTTGATTTGAATGGCGTTGCATCTATTTGCATCTACTGTTCTCTGACACTAACCTCATTATACTCAAGGTTAAGGATTCTGGAAGGTAAACAAAGTGTGAGTGCATCAGCAAATTGAAAAATGGTGCACATGAGTCTTTTTCTTTTAAACAGGAGATGAGTGTTACCATTCTTTTCATGTCTGTTTTGTCTTTCTGATCACAAACCAGAAGCCACCGCTCGGTGTTTTAGAGGGAGCTGACAGCCGGCCTGACTTGACTGTCAAAGTCCCTGAGGTCTTAGTAAAGCTTAGACATTGTGCTGGGAGCATGCAGAGGGAAATATTTAAGGAAGACATTCGGGGTGAAAGATTTTGATATCTGTATAAATTTGCCATGCCATTTGTGAAACCTTTTAGTTGATGGATATGGTATGTTAAGAAATGAAAGTCCTTAACAGTGCAGAGCTCGGTGGTTACAAACTTTCTGTGTAAAGTAAGGCTGGGATGTGCAGGTATTTTTCCCAGACTAGGTCTCCACAGGCAGAACTGTCTCTAAGGTACAGTGTTTTTTTTTTTTTCTTCTTTCTTTAACTTTCTTTGCGCCTCAAAGAGCACGGCACTTTAGCACTTTACAGTTAGCAAAACTTCCCCATCAAGAGGTAAAAACGGCGCACAGGGCTCTGGACGATTCGAAAAAAAAGAAGAGAAGAAGACAGTTCTTTCTCTCGAGCACTTAAGCTCAGATCTTTGTCATTATTAGCTTGCTTCTTTAGCCACATATTCCTTTTTTAAAGTGATGGAGACCAATGCTCTGAACACAGTTTGCCTGATCTGCCATGCAGCAGAAATCCCAGAGATAAGTAATAGAAGGTCTAACTCTTAAAAGGCTAAATGAAGTTGAATGGGAGGAAAAGGGAAATGACTGGCTTTCTTCTCCATTAGCACTCAAATTAATCCACTCATTTCTTCTCTATAGATTTATGAGGCACTGATGCTATAATAAGAAGTTTTATGTTGAATATTTAATTTCCTTAATTATTTTGGGCTAACTTTCTACTCAGCCGGTTGGAGTCCATTTGTTACTCTGCTGCTATGAATGGTTAATGAAGAGAAAAGCACTGAGATTTCCTGTAAAGCTGTAGTAGGCTCAGGGTACTGTTTAGCTTCAGTCAGTTATTTATTAAGTGTATTTAAAACACTCCAGTTTTCCATTTGCTGGACAATCATCACCTCATGCTTCTCAGTTAATATGTTAGATAGAAAAGATCCAGTTTAGTGACCAGGAGATGTAGACTTCCAATACAGCAATAAGAAAACCACCGTTCTTTGTTATAGTGGTTATAACTTTAGTTACTAACTATTAATTTACATACAAAGCATTATATGAGTTAAGATTCTTTGTCCTGTGGAAGGATGACTTGGCCATTGTTCCCTGTGTGTTCAGTGTTTTGGTCAACAGAGGGCCCTTATCTTTTGCTGTCAGTCAATCCATTGTTGAAGAGAGGGACCCTGCGAATGCAAAATGGCACGAGTGATGGATTACTCTTTTATTTGGCAGGCTTTTCATCCCTTGAAACGCTGTGTGTGCGTGCTCACGCATGCATGTTTTCTTGGAAGATCTTTTTTTTTTTTTTTTTTACTACATGTGGTGTTTTGTTTTGTTCTGCTTTTTAGATTTTTCCTAAAAACTAATTTGTCTGCAGTGCTGAATTCTTAAATCTCACTTTTGATAAACAGTTCCTAATTGGTTATTACTATACAGGGGAAGAAAAGGACACAGAAAACTCAAAAGGAATCATAATATCGTCATAAATAGCTGTCAACCTACATCAGAACATTTATTTGACTATAATAATGGTGGGACTACTGAGATACATTTTCAACCCTTTAAAATATTTGTTTATATGACCAAAGACATGAGCATGCAACACAGCTCTTTATCAGTTACTCATGCAAGAGGCTAGCTCATAATTTGTGGTTTATTTCCTTTTAGCGGTGGAAGCAGCCTTCTCCAACTCCAACAGAGGGAATAATTTCATGTCCCCCTCCTTTTGATTCCAGCAAAGTGATGCACTCGGGTGCAAAGCTTGGGGAGATTTCCTAATGAGAGCCATTAACAATGCTGAAGTTGATTTGTGTTTTCCAATGCATCCCTTTGTGTCCGAGTTGTTTTTCCCTGCATGCCAATGGGAAATTATTAGAATAATAAAATGCCTTATTAGAACACCACAGGTTTGTTCCGTGGAAAATAAAAATCCTTTTGAATTGTTAGAAGCACTCACAGAGCACGCTGTTGTTTTCGTGTGGTTGAAGTCTAATACATATTGATGGTGAACATCTGCGAAGCTTAGAGTGTATTTGAAAAGCAGTTGACACTTTTCACAGTAGCCAGTCAGGCAACTTATCTTCTTGAGCGCTAGCACCTTATCCTCTGTGTGAGGCAGACATTTATTGAGGGAAAGCATCTGGAAGGCTGTCCTGTCAGAGACAAAATGCAGCCTCCTCAGGTTGGAAGAGACTGCGCCGTGGGGCTTTTATTAGGAACCTCTCTGAAAGTTTTGCAGATTTATCAAAGTCTCCCGAGCACACGGCATGCTCACTCCATCTGAGGCACCATGGAGAGAGAGAGCAGTGGCCTCGGTATAGGTTGTGTTCTTGCTTTATCCTTTGGTACATTTTGTGTTTGTGAGCAGGTTTTGTGCACGTTCTGGTGTTGGTTTCTGATATATCTCCTTTAATTCATCCTCTCAGTGGAAATATCAGCTTTAGAGCTAAATTCATCCTGAAACGCGTCAACAAAAGAAGAAAATTTGGCAGTGTGTTGTTAATCTCTCTACACACAATTTTTATTTGCTCGTGGTTTTTCCGTATTCTCTCAAGATGACTGGCCAAATGTAAATCATAGACTGCACGTTGCAGACTGCTCTGCAAAAATGACAGCCGTTTGTAGTTAGTTCAAACATGAGTAGACAACGATGTTTACAAAGATTCAGAACAGAACACTTTCTAAAAAGAGATAGAGATATCAATCCCCTCACTCCCAAGTAGCCCCCAAGAAACAGTATGCATTGTAGAAACAGCTTGCATCTTTGCAGGTCTGATGGCAGTAGCCTGTGAAATGTAACACTGCCGAACAGCTGGTCGCATCACACCACAGCATTGTTCTTTGTCCACGATTACTTTCCCCTGATTGGAGGACTAACTAGGCTGTCTCTGCCAACAATGTCTTCACTTTCACACAAGACGTCTTACCTGATGGCATCTTAACATTTCCTTAAACTTGAAGGAAGCAGATGAATGAGATGTTTCTCTGTGAGTCGGTGCTGAGGCAGCTAACTGTGACAGTAATCTCCTACAGAGCTAATCACTGATCAAGAAATACAAATAGAGGACTGAAACATGGGTCATGCTACCCGAATATTTACTGTCAGTGACAGATTTTTTTTTTTAACAGTGATGAAAAAATCTGAAGGCCGTCTGTCGTTTTCCATTTATACACTCAGGGTACATTGCGAGGGGTAATAAATTCCCCGCAGAGGAACGTGCCTCGCTACGCGGGTGCTGCCAACACACTGAAGAGTGACGGGCTTGAGGACACGTTTGAGGATCTTAACAGGATCTGGAAATCCCACGCTCAGAGTCTCTCCAACTTCTGATCACTTCCCTGGGAGGAGCGATCCTCAGCCTCCACTTCTCTGAATGCTGAAGTGGAGGCTGGTAATTCCAGTGGCATCTCCATTGTTGCATTGAGGACAAATTTACAGCCATGAGAAGTCGTCCGTCCGTGGCAGAAATACAAACCCAATGGCAAGTGCCTCTGCAGCCATCTCCCATAATGCATTGATTACACACAAGTGAGCATCCTGTTGAAATCCATCACATTTGCCTGTTTGGAGTGTTTTAGTGCCCTCCGCTGTCCCTTATAAATTTATAATCTGAATTGTTTTTGGAAAATCAAATGCTGTTAAATGGGCTGTGTCATTAAAAAAATTAAAAATTAAAATTGAGGGTAATAATAGACGATGGCATAATGTGAGTGACAGACAACAAGGAAGTGTGATGCAACCGCTGGTCGTAAAATGAGGTGAGAAAACAGTGAATTGGAGCATGCAGGCTGGAGAGAAGGGGGGTGGACGCCTGTGAAGGTCACCTGCTAAGGCATGTTTAGATAAATGGAGCCAACATCCATATCATTGATTGCCAACTTACCCTTTGAAGTTGCAGCGAGTTGCATTGAGTCCCTTGTCTTGCACACTGTTCTTGACCCCAGCTATATGCCGCGCCTCAGAGGGGAGCTCTTTAGTGCCGGAGCCGTGACTGTTACCCCCCCCCCCCCCCCCCCCCCCCACCCAGTAGGACCGTGCAGAAATTAGGCATGCAAGATGAAGCAATAAAAAAATGGCGCTACATCACTTGGCGCTTGCGTCTCGGAAAACATCGCCACCTCCTGTATTGCATATTTCACCTCAGAGCGACGAATCCGAGCCCACCCGCCTCCTCGCTTTTCATGGCGGGCCCCCTTTACCCCTCGCTGAGTGCAGCATGCAAGGAAGTCAGTCTCTGGAGAGGTTCAGGGAGAGCAGGGGGCCAGAGGGTAGAGAGGGGCACAATGCTGTAAAGTGCCTCAATGTCGCTTCATTTCCCCATTTTAATTGGGCTATCTAAATGCATCCCCGGTTTGTCAATACCCGCCGGGGTCCCAGATAAAAATGATTTGTCTCTTGCATTCTGCGGCATGCTCTGCTGTTCCCCTTAGAGAGCGTGCCCTGCCAGTTGTCAGCAGCAGAGTGTAATGGAGAGCGCTCGTTGTTTTTGATTTTCAATGAGTAGCAGGGAAATAGGTGCCTTCCTCTATCAGCGCTACCGTTCTTCTTTTACTCATTTCTTTTCCTTTTCTTGTCCTCTCATCCTCTCTGTATACTACTAAGTCAATATAGGAATGCGGTCACACCCACCTGTATAGCCGTATACGTACATACTTAGCCTGAGGCGCCGGACACATGCCCAAATTCACACACACACACACACACACACACACACACACACACACACACACACACACACACACAGACACGCAGACACACATTTATACCGGCACGTACACATGCCAGCACTCAGTGAAGGTCAGCAGCGAGAAGCCAATCTTATCTCTTGTTTTTATGTACTCAGTTTCCCACTGTCCTTGTGTTTTTCACACCTCCTGTCGCCATGTGCCATCACCTTCCCTCTCAGGGCTGGAGCCGGTCTTATCTGCAGACAGTCCTGAGAAAAATTTGGGGCCAAAAGTGTGCCCTTAGTGTTTGGAATGTGGAGCAGAAATACCATTCGCACACAGCGCTTTGACATTTTCATTCATTTTTACGCTGCACAGGGATACATCGCTTTGCATGTTAAAGA
The DNA here is from genome assembly GCF_905171665.1 of Trachurus trachurus. Classification (NCBI taxonomy): domain Eukaryota; kingdom Metazoa; phylum Chordata; class Actinopteri; order Carangiformes; family Carangidae; genus Trachurus; species Trachurus trachurus. The sequence goes on from NC_139900.1 coordinate 13,044,199, forward strand.
GGTGACCGTTTTATGCTTCACCGGATTCTCTCTGCAAGTGTTGCCTTTTATTCCCTTAACTGACGGATGGTCGTCTTTTGGTGTTTTTGTTTTACATCTCCACATGCGCTCTGCATAATTTGAGCTTTCGCTGTAACTCATCGCATCACATTTCACAAGCTGAGGTGAAATGTCACAGTGATGATTTGTGGGTACCTCTAACCCAGGGCTTCAGACTAACTTTTTTTTATTTATTTATTTTTTTTACCAGGAGCACAGTGGCCCCTGACTTAAAGTTACCATCCCAGGCGATGAGGTGATGTTAGATAAATGAGTGGAGGCTCTCTGCCTTCCACACCACTGAAAACCAAACCTGCATGATCAGAGCCTCGGACCCGGTGTCACATCTCTCGTCTCTGTGGCACTGCGAGTCCACGACACAAACTAGTCCATAGACGTAGATGGCGGTTGCATGATTTGTTTGCCAAAATTTTGCCAAAAATGAGCCGACTGGGATGGTACCTTTAAAATGTTAGGAGCACAAGCAGAAAGTTTAGGGGCGCACACAATAAATCGACCTGCTAAGCAAATATTCACATTTCCTTTTCATTCACGATCCTCACACACATTGACCTGCCACCTGTAATGACAGATACCAGATTCTTTGAGTTGCCTCTTCCACATCTCACCAGTGTTAAACCCCCCCAGCAAATTTACTGGTTGCTATGCACAAGTAGATGAAAAATTTACTTGCACTGTCTCAGATTTTAGGGGCAAAACGCCCCAATTTAGGGGCAGTTTGGAGCCCTGACTCTAACCCGTATCCTGTGAGTGATGAGTGAGTCCATGCATGTGAAATAGGTAGCAGCACAATTACAGACTGGAGGTAGATTAGTTAACAAACACATAACAGCAGTAGCCAAGCCTCAGTGAAATTGTGAATTGGGCTGGGAGTTCTCAGCTAACAGGTGTTGCCCAGCTGTGCTTTTGGACATGATGACATAGCGCAAGTCTTAAGAGCCCATCAGCAGCAGCACACTGACTTTCACAGCTCAGTGTTTATGACACAGGTCAGCATTTTTTCACTGGCAAGCGGCCAGAATTCAGTGACCCCTCTGAATCTGTCTGCGGAGGTAATACACGTCATTTACCACATGGTTTTTTTTTCAACGCTATTATTTTAGGTAGTAGCTACAGCAGCAGTGTGCTTGCATGCAGTAGTAGCTCACTTCAGCCTGCAGTATACTTGTTATGGTATATATCATTCATTCAGTCAGTGTGTGCCCCTCTGACCCTACACGAGAAACTTATTTTCTTACCTCGAAGCTGAACCTTTCCAAAATGTTTTGGCAGACTTGTTAGATGGTGCAGACAGTTATATTGATAAAGCCCAAGGCCAATGTGATTCATCTACAGCAGCCAGTGCAGTTTCCCATCAGATGATGACTGTAGCTCTCACTGAGGAGCTGAGGTGTCTGGCTCCATCCAGGTGTTCTTCACCCCCAGATAACCTCAGAGTTTGCACAGCTGATTGTGTACACGTAAGTCACTAAGTAAAGGTAGAACCCCCCCCCAAAAAAACAAAAAACAACCGTGTCTCTTCTTGCACTAGAATCTATTAACTGGGTATTGTTAACAGACTGGCTTAGGACCGGCAGAGGCTGGCTCCTCCAGACTGAAGAGGTTGTCAACCTTTTTTAAGGCTAATGAAATGAGCGGGGGATGGGTGGTTGTCACAATGTTATAAATTCTCAGACTTGGTAGGGGGTGTTCCCAACTCTTTTCAAAGTTGTGGGGGGTGGGGCAAAAAGATAAGTCCCTAAAACTGCCGGGGCTACAAACGCTCCCTCGAGGCCACACTTATAATCTTGCATAGAGGGTTACTGCTCGGTTCCATCTGTGTTTTGAGTTCTGCATTTCCACTAAAATGAGATTACACTGGCGATGAAATGGCTCATGTTGTGCAACTGACACACTACACAACTTCACTGTACCTTACAATTAATTCTCTGCCACCCTGCGAAGACAGATAATCTTCATTTCTACCTTTTTACCACCGTGCGATTTTGTTCAGCGATTTGATTTCAGACGAGTGTGACATTTGAGCTGCCGCAGACTGTTTACACCCACAAAAATACTTTTTCTCCTCTCCTCAGGGGTGTGTAGGTGTAATAATTATTCTCCAGAAGGTTCCCTCAAACTCTCATTTGTTTGGAAAGGATGAGAGGTTTCCAATACGTCCAGATTGGTTGCTCTCCTTTTTGCACATAGCTGTGTGTTAGTTGTGTTGACATTTTAGGAAGTTTCTTCTTCTTCTTCTTCTTCTTCTTCTTCTTCTTCTTCTTCTTCTTCTTCTTCTTCTTCTTCTTCTTCTTCTTCTTCTTCTTCTTCTTCTTCTTCTTCTTCTTCTTCTTCTTCTTCTTCTTCCTGGTGCTTGTTTGACATCCCATTTTTTATGAGCAAGATTATTGCAGCACATACAGCAGGAATGTATTTATATTTTAGACTGTTCAAATGGAATTACTTTTTAATCAGATGACCCAAATCCCATTTGTTCTAAACTAGAATGAAAGTTAAAGATAAAACAAGTCCTTCCCTTGCTGAAAAGTCTGTTGTGTGCACAGATCTGCAGCCTCCAGTAAAATCACACTGTCTCCCATTGTTAAGAACAAAGAGAAATGTAGAGCACATTGCAGTTCGCCATTTCCTTCAGCAGAGTTTGAGCCTAGAAGACATTCAACTTTGCTGCTCTTAGTGGAAACACTCATAAGTGCTTTTCAGAACCTCAATCTGAATATATTTTTATTATGTTAGTTTCCTTAAAGAACTGCACTGTATCAGCAGTGCTGCCCTATTTAGATTAATAGGAATTACACTAACCAACAGTGTGGGAAATGCTTGAAGATAATTTGTCCTTTCAGGAAATATTAACATATTATGATATACTAGCTGTTGTGAAGAATTTAATTATAAATGCACCACAATACTATGCATGGCCTCATCTAAAAACATTGGTCTCAGCTGAGGTCATGGCTTTGCAGCGTCAGCAACGCCACTGATACATGTTACACACACAAAAAAAAGAGAGAAAAAAAAAAACAATGCTACGTTGAGGGCGAAACATTGTTGTTGAAGCATTGCTGGATGAGTCAAGTTACAGTCCACACAGTATTATGGGGATAAATGAGCAAACCTCTCCCCAAGGTCCCGAGGCTCTGTGATCTATTAAGGCGCTGTCGTCTCGGATGGTGAATCTCAGAGAGTGAGGGAATTTTGGAGGGAAGAGAATGGTTGTGCTGACATCCTCTCTCAGTGCAATCCCTTGTCCTTGTAGAGCGGAAGAGAAAAACAGCACCAGAGGCTGACTTGGCTGTTCCTCTGAGCTCCATCATAAATCCGACTGAACATTTCTGAACATCTGTTGTGGATGATTAGCTCCGTGGCTAGCAGAGTTTGACCAGAGGGAGCGAGGAGCAGCGTGTTTGGGAGTTATGTGTGTGCGTGGACACTCAACGCCTTGCTGATTTAAGAATGAGAATTTTGCACATCTATTTACCTACACCACTTTTTTTTTTTTTTTAGAAACAGTGAGGAGGTCAAATAATTTTTGAAACAGTGTCACCCTTTTTAGAAAAAAACATGTAACTGGACATGTGTTAAATTGGCACAGCCTCCTGGGAATACTTGTGTGTTTTCAAGGTCACACTTTGTTAACCTCTTTGTTTCGGCGATAATGACACTGCAAATTGATTTGGAAGCACATGTAAAATAAAAGTAAAAGTAAAAACTGGAGATGTTGGACGTGTCAAACAACCCGTCGTCAGGTCTGTGATAAGACGGCATATTGAGCTCACGTATTGCCACACTCTCTCCCTGGAAGGTGGTCAATAGATAAGCCATAATGGAGTCTGAAAGGTGCGGCAATACGTAACATCACGTGGACTTCTGCCTCCAGCCTTTTTTTTTCTCCCCCTCTTCCACGCAGGTGAGCTAAAAAATAGTCTCTCATTGGTCAAGGTTCAAAAGGTAAGGCCCTGCAACCCCTCCCTCTTCCCACTGAAAGCTGACACCAGTGACATCACAGGGTGGGCTTGGCTTCTCCCAGGCAGTCCCTCAACTCCCGTTCAGTGTGAGAACAAGCTCTGCCTCAGAAGGATCTCTCCCCAAGCCACATTGCTCGATAGCCACAGCTGGAAACGTATTGCCGGGGAGCCAAAAAGACAGTTCCTGTGGTTTAATGAAACGGTGTGAATGGAATAACTGAGCAGGAGCTGGAGACTACTTTCTCTCGGCATACTTTTTTTTTTTTTTTTTTTTAGAAGACATCTTTCAGGGATAATCTTTCGTGGATACTGGTGGATTTTCTTTTCTAGGATTTGGATACTCTCTCTCACTCTCTCTCCCTCTCTTTGGAATAAGTGCCTCACAATAGAAAGGATTTATTTATAAGTGGATGTAATTGACATGCATAGGTAAGTGTGAATTTTGTATTTCCATGGAAATGTTGGAATGCATTAGCGAAGAAAACAAAAAGTTGGACTGTTTCTTTAAAACAAACAAATGAGGCACAGGTGCGATTTTTGAAACTGACTGAGCCGTCCTACACTCTGAACTTTTATCCGTCCGTGTGTTCCCCCTGAGCTCCAGTGTGTGTTATTTCTCATCTTAGGACATTACCTTTTACAAGTTGCCTCTTACAATAAAAGTAACAAAGTAAGTTGATGTGTTACACTTCAATGGTCAGGTATTTTCTTACTATTCTTTTGTCCCCTCTTCTTTTGTCCTTGCTCACTCTTGCTTGTTAAGCCAAAACAATAGTTTAACCTCGTCTTGGCTTAGCTCTATTGGCTGGCTCTCTGGCAAATTGCCCTGTCTGGTGCGAGCCCTCCCCTACGTATTCAGAGGACGTTGAATAGAAGGGCCATAGAATGTCCCCTAGCTACCGCTGCTAAGGTGAGGCACCCTACCGTTCTACTGCATTAGGCCTACACTGAGGCCAAACAACCTGTTTTTCCAGTTGTCTTTATCTCCCCGGGCAATCTGGAGGGTAAAGTTACAGCGACAAGAATTCCAGTGAGAAGGAGACACCGAGAGGCTTTGAAATCCCAGATAATTGTAGAGGGGAACTTTTGGAAGTCACAAATGATGATTTTCTGAAAATGTTTGGGCCTCGGTTTCAACAAAGTATAACTTGTAAGACGTGTTTCTTAGCTTGATTTAAAGGTTTAAAGTTTGTTTTTCTCCTCCTGTGATTATATTTGAAAGACACTTTTGGGGAAAGACACCTGAAAACTTTTTTTTTATTTTCCCCTTCATCTCAACAAAGATTAACCAGCTCTAAGTGTTCCCTTCAGCTTGAATTGTGTCTTAAATCTTCTATATCTTTATTTTTTATTTTTATTACAGCATAAAACTTTTATACTCTGTGAGGAACTTTTGAACTGAGTTCATCTTGCTCTTGGACACAATAAATGTGGCAGTTGTTTCACAATACTTTTGTTGCTCAATACAAGGAGCTGGTTTCAGTGGGAAAAATATTCCTTTTGCTCTTCTCCATCAAAGCTGTCTTAAGTTTTCAAAGAACATAGTGTAGATAACACGTCTGTCTCGTTTTGTTTGGCAGTTGAAATGACTAGACTTACCCCACGGGTCTGTCTTACTGCAACGGGAACTTTGTGTTTTCTCTCTTAGTCGTACCAAAGCTCAGCTTGTTTTTCTGTTATGTATTGTTTATATTTTTCCCCTTTAGTTAATGATTCACGAGAACAAATCTCACTGTGCAACTCTGCCCTTTCAGTCTCAACTTCGGAGTGGTTACCCAGACTTGATTAAAAATGACCTTGAGGCGAAACTCAACGCTATGGATACAGCAGTTAAAGTGTCTGCTCAGCTGCTCAGTAGCATAAACAAACAGGACAAAAAAAACCTGTCAGCCGTGGTCATTTGTTCAAACAAAGCCAATTCCTTCCCACATTGAGTGACCTGCGGGTCGTCCTCCTTCACCTCCAACGTGCAGGCCACTGACCCCTCATTCCACTTTTACGACCAACGCCTCAGTCACTCCGTCACCGGCAATGTTCCAGAGCAACATTAAGGGACGTCTAGGATATGACCTGAGGAAATAACTGCAGCCATTTGTGTACCACTGCTCTTTATTAGATTCCCCCGACCAAACATACAAAATATCCGTCTGTTAAATGACTGCCCCGGCTGAGGCCTTTCCTTCGGAATAAATAACCTTGTGTGGAACAGTCAATCATTCAATCTCGCTCCCCATCGGATTCCTCAAAAGTAATTATGGGCTGAGAATATGGATTTTTCCATAGAACTTGATTTCTCATCATCGGTGAATTGGGTGATGTGTAATGGCCTGTTAACGCATGATGGATCTGCTTAATCACTCTCATCCCAGTTGGGACATGAAAGAGGTTGCTTACAATCACAGATCAATGTCTGTGAAGGCGATTGTGTCAGTGGAGCCAGACATTTGTCTATGATGCATACTGTAAGCAGGCAGAAAATCTACCAGCCTCTTTGTTGGGTTATTGAAGTTCAAAGCTTTCATGTAGGGGCTGCGTAGACTTGTACATGATAAGGTTTCAGACTTTGAAATTCTAGCAGGGGTGGGATTTTCTTTCTTCTTCTTCTTTCATTTGTTTTTCTACCAGAATCCGTTGCCTGGTTGTGACAAGGTCATGAGTCACAGGTTTCTGATGACAAGGCCTAATTGTCAATCCTCTGTTCTGTGCTACATGACATGTTTATGCAGCCAGCCATGAGAGAGCCAGATACATTCTGTGTAATGTGCGATGTCATTCGGCGGCCACCGCCTGTGTGATGTGTTAGCTGTGCTGATAGTCACTTTCTGGTCTCAGTTGTGACACTTCTTTCTTGAAGACAGTCACTCATTCATTGTGACAGGTGCCGAGAAGGTTAAGAAGAAAAAAAAGGCTCTTTTACCACTAAAATCACCAGTGTTTTGACAAGAACGCTTTTCCTCAGCTGCCCCAAGCAGAAAGCTCATTTGATTGAACTAGGTCTGTGCCTGAGCTTTGGCATCTACACAGGCTTACTGAACACACACAAGGTTTTGACGTATTCCAAGATGAGATCATATCCAAATAAGCAGGCAGGTTTATTTTAAGTAAGGTGATGTTATTTTTGTTGCCAATTAGGAATGAACGGAAATGGTCTCTCGTACAAACCCGCTCCATCTATGGCAGTGAAGCTTTAGCTCACGGTCTCTTTAAAGTGATTTGAAAACAAGTGGATCGTCGAGCTTAGGCTTAGATCATATTCATCTCTTTTCTTTCCTTCATCCATTTTCTATACTCTTTTTTTCTCTTGGTATACAGTGTTCTGCATTTTAAATATCTACATTTAATGCCCAGTTAAAGTCGGCAATCAGAGGTCTGTGTTGTGCTCATAGCCTTGCACCTTCCATTTAAACCTTAGCTCTGTGCATTACAGCCATGGGTTTCTCAATGGGAACACAAATCCGCTTTGTCAGAGAGGACATTTCCCCCCTTGCACAAAACTCATTTCAATTCCACATCATCCCATTACGCCTCCACATTGATTGAAACAGCCTCCATTTTCAGGGGCAGCTGCATTTTTATGTACTGTGTATGTATGACAAGGCCAAAGCTTATACTTGTGTATGTGGAAATGTGCAGTGATGCAGGACGTACATCCATGACTAATCTATATTCTTCTATGTTTTAAACTGTTTTCTGCATATAAAAGGCCACGGGTCACCGTTGTTGCTCTGTTGCCTCATCGTGCTCATTTCCCTGATGTTGTATAGTTGAATTACTGCATGATAACAAACTAATATTCTATACTTTAAACAGAAAGATGGGTCCACAGCGGTCGCCTGTGGGCCACCATTAAAAGGGAGTTAAAGGTCATAGCGTTTACCTTGCTCTTTAGCATAAGGGGATAACTGTGATGCTAAACTGCAGCAAAGCAAATAAAATTAAATGTGAGCTCGATTTATTTGGTGCTTCACTAGCAGCAGCCTTGTTTGCTCAGCCTCCCAATTTCGCCGAATGCCCGCTTGATTACTTTATCAGCTTTCCTGTCACTCCCTCTTGAGTTATGCTGTTTTTCAGGAGTTCACTGCTGTGATCTCACAAAGCAACAAATAGAACCGGCCCTCTATATCCATACGGTATCATAAAATGCTATAATAAGTCTTCCTAGTCTGGGCCACCCACACACACATTTGTATGCAGTCATACTAGCGTCTGAGGGAACAGCACGTGTGTTGCATGTTTCACCGCGAGACACATTCAGCATCAGCACAACGTTTGGCTTTTGTTCATCTTGTGGTTCATCTTCACACACGCAGGCAGTGTCTCCTCCTACTGCACAACTCTGAGGTCCCCTGCTTGTTTTGGGAAGATGGATGGAGATTCATTTGGTTTCATTATAATGCCTGACTTATTTATAGCCTGCCTGTGCAGCGCCTGTTGGCCCACTGTGGCCCTGTAAGGATGCTGGGGGCTGAGGCGTTGATGAAACATTCCTGTGTCCAGGGGGTATTCTCTGAGGAGAGCTCTGCTTGTTTAAGGGAGGGCAGCGGGGTGACAATGTAAGAACCATGGGCAAGGCCACTGAAATCTAATTCCACCAGCCCTGCCTAGCTACAGCATTCCTGTTTGAGAGCTTTCTTGCACTGTGGGGGTGTTGTAATGACACTACATAGCTGAACACCGGGAGAAACTATATAAAGTGATCTGGTCCTGTGAATGTAGTTACAACAAAGGAAAAGGGGGAAGGAGGAACTTCATTAGAAGAAAAAAAAAAAAAAGACTCCCCTGGAGCACACTATATTATATCATATTTTGCTTATGCACAGTTTGGAGTTTGGAGTTCCACAGCACCAGTCCCAAACCTTTATCTGGATCTCCCCCTTCAGCCGCAGAGATTACTGCTTCACAACCCTGGAGCAGGGATGCTGTCTGCCTGGTAATTTGATGGCTAATCCCCTGCCTCTTCCCTACAAATCTCTTCCCTGATAAAGGGGTTGCTTCTACATTAGTAAACATGGGAGACTGGGCTGCCTTGGCTGACAGTCAGACAAGAGGACTGGGTTGAGGAAATGGGAAGTAGAGGGATAACCAGTCTCCCCCACTTTGTAGTTGAAAGGAAAACCCCTTTACATCTTTACATCTCATGCTGCAAACTCAACAGGCTTTAATTTTAATTTTATGTATGAAGTAGCCTAAATAATGTATAGTACATTTTTCACACATTTTGAGGAAAATCCCCTCTGCTCAGTATCTCATGCGACTGGTGGTTTTAATGGTTTGATGGTGAGCTGTGAATGTGGCAAAATGTTTTCCTTCACAGAGAGTTTTCCATACAGGGCATTGTTAATGCACATTCATTAGCTTTTTGACCTGAATATGTTATCCTAATGATCACTGTGCTACTGTCACGGCCAGACACGATGGCTCACTTAAAAGAAATCCATTTCCTCAGATCTTTCTTCACAGATTTTCATTTGGCTGTACGGATTTATACTACATGACCAAGCATTGCTGGATTACAGTCTGTAGTCCTGCTAAGAGTTTTAATAGGGTGTGTGTCCATCAATGTCTCTCTCTCACTGGTTTAAAAGCCCCGGCAGGGCGCTGGAGTGTGCTTCATCAAAAAAAGCACTGTGCATGGTGGTTTTGTTTCTCTGATCACTGCTGCTGTTGTATGATAGACTGGCGTCGCCCCTTGTGCTTTTCATCGCTGTTTAGTTTGACATTGTTGAAGACGTGATGATAAAAGCACAACACTCACACCAGCAGCATTCAGTGTCCGAATGATCCGCGCTCACCACAAACGGACCATTCTGCCTTTGTTGTGATGGTTTTCTGTTCGGCATGTCACACAGCTCAGGATAGAACATTAAGTTACGCCTCCATCTTCTCGGTTGCCATGGCATCAAGTCCCACCCCATCTGAATGGTTGCTTGAAAAGGAGCTGCAGTGATGACACTAGCACTTTTTCAAAAAAAAAAAAAAGTTCAGAGACATTCAATCAAATGTATTCAATGTGGCACCCGAGGCTGAAAAATGAAGCCAACACAGAAGAACCCAAAAAATACACTTAACAGCAGCTTGAGGCTGACTCCAAAAGTGAGTCACTCTCTATGGAGTCTCATGTTAAACTGACCAACTAAACAACTGAAATAAACATGTTCACATCCTGGTGCAAAAAGCTCATTGCCTCCTTCATGACAACTGTACACAGGTAAAGTTTATATGACTCATGCCCACGGGTGACGTCACGTAGGCTATGTGGTTATAAATAGATAGATACATAGATAGATAGATAGGTAGATAGGTAGATAGATAGACAGACAACTGTACACAGGGGAACAGGCGAAGTTTACATGACTCATGCCCACGGGTGACATCATATAGACTATGTCGTGATGGATGGATGGATGGATGGATGGATGGATGGATGGATGGATGGATGGATGGATGGATGGATGGATGGATGGATGGATGGATGGATGGATGGATGGATGGATGGATGGATGGATGGATGGATGGATAGATAGATAGATAGATAGATAGATAGATAGATAGATAGATAGATAGATAGATAGATAGATAGATAGATAGATAGATAGATTGGTAGATAGATAGAGGAAATTCCACAGTGGTCAGCTGCTCTCCCACACAATAAAAACATACACACCATTCATGCAGCTCTTTTTTCACCAGGCATGCGCTTTCCCTCCTCAATGGGAAGAACTGAGAAAAGGCGTTATAGACTGTACATAGACATTCACCCTGAGGAAATGTTAGCCTATGCCACTTGCATGATTTCTGTTTCCTGGATGGTTGCTCACCTCCCATGATGCTGAATCAACACAACACTAAATCAAAACTGACGCCTTTAGCTTAAACATGCTCAAGCAAGTTTAACAGCACATGGCAAGATAGCATTTAACCAGTCTATGGAATAACTTCAGCTTGATGACTGCAACATCGGCTGTGATGGCTTCTCATTTGTTGACCTGACAGAGGCACTTTAGGCGTCAGGGTGGATCTGGTTGGGTGAGTGACAGGTCCTGTCCCTGCATGTCTGGCTGCATGTGTAACGGCCTGGTGTTCAGTCTAATCATTGTCAGAGAGCGAGATGACACGTCAGGAGGAATTTGGCGAGATCTGTGTTTTCAGCACATCGTAGGCCAGTCAAACATCACCACCACACAAATGAAACGCAACGAGAGCTCTGAGTCTTGTGTTTGTGCTTTTTTTTTCATCTTGTAATCGTGTGTGCAGATGCTAGCGCTGCACTTTTCCTTTCCTTCCACTCACATGTCCTCACATGTATGTAATGTGGTGAGTCAAACATGTTGTCACAGCACAAGTTTTTCTATTATTCTGCCCGCGCAATTCATACAAGTTGAAGTTTTACAGATTTTTCCGTAAATGGAACTAATTTATTTTCAGATTAAATCTCTGGCTTCTTCACATATAATTTCTGTACTCCTTTCATAGACCACTTGATCTAAATACAAGTTTGCTTGATTGGATGTATTTGCACTGGCGCTGTATCACAAGAGAAGCTCTTGTCTAGATTTTTTATGAAGTGGATTTTCATCTAACTATTTGATTAGTCAGTAAAAAATCCTATGACTCACAGGCAGCCCAGAATTTCTCTAACTGGATGTGTCCAAGAGATCTCTGTGAGTGCGTGTGTGTGCATACACAGTGTATATATTATGTGTGTATGTCTTGTTAGCCAAGCTTCAGAACAGTGACTCTACACTGGTGGTAATTGATAGTCTGGAGGCTGTCTCAGCTGCAGGTAAATCCTATCTGCAGCTGCACTGTGAAGGAGAGGGGTGGGGTAAGGCAGAGAGTATAAATAAGTCTTCCAAGGACTAAGGATTTCAGAATAACTAGAGGGATGGTAGGGGGGGAAAAGGACAAGAAGAACAGATAGCATAGCTGAAAGACAGGCTGATAATGGGGGAAATGTTTAATATGGCAGAGGTCCCTCGCGGACAGTTAACATTTCTTCAAGATAGCCCGGGCTTAAACGTACATTTAGGCTGCATTTTTCTGAAGAACATTGAACTGTGGATTACCCCGTGTCATCCTTTGTTCTGTGTCCATTGGTGCCAAGTGCACAAAACTAAGTGCAGAGGCTTAGATGTGGCTTTTGCCTCTTTTCAAACACTTCCATCAGATTGACAGTGCGAAATTCAGTCCACGCTTTTTTCTCTTTTTTTTTGCCAGGGAGACGTACTGTAGAGGCAGAGCAGGGCAGAGCATGATGGAGAGAGACCGGTCCCGGTGAGAGATTCATTGGTAGTAATGAGGGCGTTGGTGGAGTGCAGGGGCATCGTGTTGTGGCTCCGGCCTGTCAGTATAATGGAGCTTGCTAGTCAGCTGGCAATCGATTGTTCTGCTCACAACCTCGCCCGCCTGTTGTTCTTCACTCTCGCTGTCTGTCAACCTGCCACCCAGAGATGGAGGACGAAGCAGAATCCTCTCCCGGACGACAGATACAGTGCCCAGATACTTTCTCATTACCTGAGAGGTGGCCTGAGGTGAGGCGAGGTGGGGAGGAAGCCAGGTCTGACTCCACATTTTCAAGCAACACAACATAAAGAGGACACCGCAGGAGTAGCACCCTCATAATTGCTGTTTATTTCTGCCAGTGGGTGGTAACTGCCAGCATTCAGTCAGGTTATTAGATAGAAATAGAAATATTTGTCAATGTGGCTTGGTAAAGGACTTAAAAAGATTAATTGATGATCGAATTTAATGTTGAGTAGTTTTCTATAAAAAGCACCAGAGAACTGTGAGGCGTCTGCCAGTGTTACTAAAACAGTTTCATGCAATACCGAGATCGTGTTGGACAAAATATTGGATTAGGCGCTCGTCGAGGAGGTCTGTGGCGAGTTTGGAGTCTACATCTTTGCGGTTCACTGCTCCGTAGCACAGCGCTAGTTTTTTAAGGAGTGACTGAAGTTGTGTCTGATGAACAGGGTCTAAGCTGAGAGCCCCTGCTTCTCTTTTTGCCCTTTATCCACTGGCCCCTGCCTGTTCCCCACTCATCTCTTTTACATTTTAAATCCTCGGGCCTCCGGAGAGAGAGATGGGGATATATGGTTCCATCTGCTCCAACAGACTGGCTCATGGCTCACACAGAGAGAAAGAGACAGTGAAGTAGACATGGCAATGGAGAGAGAGAGAGAGAGAGAGGGAGAACAGGGGGATGGAGACAAACACAGACTGACAGAAAGACAGAAAGGCTTATTAGAATCTGCCTTTTTTCACTAGTTAGACAGGGACTGAGAGGATAACTGCCTGCAATAGACGGCAGGAAAGAAGTTGGATTAGGACCTCGGGGATACTCTTTTTCCACATTTGCAATGGCAACTAACCCGGGTGAAATCTGTTAGGACTCAACCATTTTAGGTGGACCAGTCTCAGCTCCTTGTTGTGTTACACAGAAGGTCTCAGTGCGCCCTGTTAATTCCTCCAAAACCGAGTTCCCATCAAGGGGTCCTCCTTTTCTAAACAGGACCTTATGCTTTCCCTCAGACACCATCAGGTACAATATTTCTGTTTCCCACCACAAACGCTGGATTATATAGAGTCAATGTTTTTCCCTCGCACCCCCCCCCCCCCACCCCCCCAGTTAGTCCAACCCTTCCCTGTGTCAACACTGGGTTTGTTCCTCTGTACCTTGGACTGCGGAGGATTGTTTTCCCCGTGTCTTCTACGTGCTGCGTTTGTAAGGTGAAATCATAAAAGTGCTGTGTCAATATACAGTTTCAGCTCCGACTGATGCCAAGCAAAGCCAACACCATCCAGCGCACACTATGAAATATTCAGTCTGTCACAAAGTGAATGTAGGCTACCGTTACTTGTCCTCACCTCGGCGGCGTGCCGTTCGGCGGTGGTTCGTTGAGAGGGAATATCATACTGCAGTTGCTCAGAAGTGCATTTGCATAACAGGATGTAGGGAGATAATGAGAGGCTTTCAAGATTACAATGAGACAAGCACGGCCCATCCTCCCAGTGTCCATGAATGGATGAATGATCCTTCTTTATTTATCTATGTATTTTTTTGACTAGTAGCCAATGGTAGCACTCTGACTAATCCATTCACTGTCAGTTTGAACCCTGCCATTGTGAAAACGCAAATCCTCGTTTCTGTAGCAGCACAAAGTAGCATGGAGAAAAGTGGCGTGTTGAGGTCTGTCTGGCTAATTCTGTGAATAAATACCTGAGCAAATCATGGTATTTAAACCACACTGATGAAGAAATCCTGCAAATACTGCCTCGAAGCAGTCTGCTCCTTGATTTGCATCATTTTCTGCAGTGACAAGACATATTAGAGGAATGGAAAGGGCATAGGGGGATTGTTGGCCAGTCTCGCATTATCGCCCAACACTGGTCCAGAGTATTGTGGCGAACAATTACTGGAGTTGCTGCCCTGTCACCGAGCACTGAGGCCGCGGCTTCTTTCACATGTCGGCCTCTGGAGGGTCCCTGCTGGCCAAAGAGCTTCACTCCCAGGCCGTTACAGTCGCTAATCTGGCCTGACACCAAGCTGATTTACAATACCCCCCTAGCCTAAGTACTGACTGACTAGAAGTAATTGATTTAGAACAGTGTAGACACCTGCTGAAGTATGAATCCCTCTATAAAGCCCCTCCGACCCTCTTATACAAAGTTAGACTCTATATTCTCATCTCGGTGCCACCTGTGGAAAAATAAATACGGTTAAACTTAAAAGACGAAGGGATGGTTTCTGTCCAAGCTGGGTAATACGATTGGGAAAACATGCTTATGCAGTGTTTTTAAGCTTGTATTGGGTTTCATATCTTCTCTATTGCGTATTACGTTGTTTAAAAAAAAAAAGAAAAAGTCAGCTCTGGTTCTTTCGTGTTGCTAACTCCCCCCTCGATAGATCCATGGATTGAGCCTGAGCCGGAACAACTGCCTGTGTTTGGCGAGCTATTGATCTACGGAGCTGTGTATTTGCCAGTCTTTCTGCTCACATGCCTCCACTCTGTTTGTCTTTGACTGGCGGAGCCGAGGAGGTGGACAGGACGGGGTGGTGGGAGTGGGGGTTGGTTGGCTGGGTGGGGTCGCTGAAGTCCTCTGCATGGTGTGAGAGGGGAGGGGGCGGGGTTGGGGGGGGTCCGTGCCTTCTGTGCTGCCTGCCTAGTCATTTTATGGCACCATCTGTCCACAGGCAAACCGTCAAGTGGTGACGTGTTATCCCATCTCTCTTACTTGACAGTGTGAATTTCCTTTTGATATATATGCACATCTGCTGTTGAGAATGCGTCCCAGTTTATATTGCTAATTTAATGTTTGGCCATACCACAGAATCATTCTTAATTATGTAGTAATTCATTTGTAAAACTCTCTAAAAATGTAAACAAACCCAAATATTTACAAGCCCTTTTTACTGTCTTTGAACTATTGCAGTGCTATTGGCTTTTAGAGACTGAACTGAATATTAAGCTTTGTAATTTCCTCCATTGGCTTTATTTATAATGACATTTTTTTTTATGTACCACTTTTTAGATCCCTCACAGTCAGAGGAGAGAAAATGGAAAGGGCAGACAAGAGGGGAAGAGATAAACAGAGAGGATTTATGAGCAAAATAATAATCGTAATAATGTTAATACCTATGGTGATAAGTGCAAGTGTCAAAGTAATCCTGTTGGGATGTCAACAAATGGGATGAAATTTATAGGAAATATGAGTTCTCCACACAAAAAGCCTTAGAATTAAAATATGCTTTAGCTGCACTAGTTTACATTCAGTTGATGAGGCTCCAACGGGCTGGTGCCACTTCAGAAAGCTTTTTCATGCAGTCGATTGGTCCAGGTGTACACAGCATTGCTTTTATTTGATGAATGTCTGTTTTACATTGAGCCTGCTTCTTGATTTATTGCAGGCCCTTCGCCCAGCACTTTGTAGTGCAAGCCATTTTCTCCTTGCTCTGCAGCTCGACAACGCCAATAATCACTCCCCAATAAATTCAAATGAAAGTGGCACTCTGGTATGTCTCTTCTACTCTGTGTAATACATATCAGTGTAATACATATCACCTTTCATTCCCAGATTGATTTGTAGCTGAAAAGATTGGTAGCCCCCCCATGCCCCCCCCCAAGAGGTGACTGTAAATCCCCACTTCACTGGTAATTTATGGAGGTGCTTGAGTTTTGTTAAATGTTCACTCAACCAGACTAAATGCCAATCGACATTGTATCATATGGGTGAAGCCAATATGCGATGGTCTTTGCGTTCTGTGGAGAGGCAAGTCAGAGCCTGTGTCAGGACATTATCAGGAGCATGGTGCATGAAAGTCCAACTCTGATGCGTCACACATTATGGCATTGCGTCACGGTGGTGGCTCATAGACTATATTTATAGGGTTAGGTTAGTCATATCACACTGGCTGTAGTGTTGTTATACTTAATTTTCGCTTCCTACCCAATGGATTTCTTTGAGTCATCCTCACACTTAACTCATGTGATTCGTTCTCCGAGTGCTTTTCATTGTAGGTCAGCACAATCAGCGCTGCCTACTTTTTCTATTGCACAACTTAAGGAAGTGCACTCATCTGTTATAGTGTTTTTCGGTCTCTCAATCCTCTTCTCGGCAGTAAAGCGTTAACAATTAACTCGGGTGCAATCAGCTTGTAAACAGACTTGCTGTAGAACTCGATAGGTCACAGGACATTAGCCTTTGTTAGGTGAATTTCAGCGTAGCCCTGTAAAAACGACACGCGCCATCAAGTCTGTGGATACAGCAAGGACTACAGAGTTGGAGTGAAAACCTAATTTGGTTACTTTACACTTTCATTTTTTACAATATGTGGCTCACTGGCTTCCAGTAACTCTCCAGGGATCTTGCGGTATACGTTCGATGCTGAGGTTAAAAAAAAAAAAAAAGGAGCACAGACTTATGAGGGTGAGCCTTCTAGGGCATGGAAAACTAATCAAGGGCCAAAACACTGCTGTCGAAATTCAGCTTGTAACTGTGTTTATGGAGCCGTTGCAGGCTGTGCCAACACAAACCTCTCCGGTCTGGGTTTATCACCTCCAGAGATGGCCATGATTAGCTCCCCACACTGCTAGCCATATATCTCAGCTGTCCCACCTCCCCACGCTCAGGATGACCCATTAAACAGAGACGGAGAAAGAGAGAGAACATGAGTAGGAGGGATGGAAACGATGGAGAACAGAGATGCTACCTGTAGTTAGTGTAATAGCGGTGTTTACACAGCCACTGCACGCACTCTCCGTCGCTGTGTCTTGCATTGTCTGTTCGGAGACGACTGCTTCTGTATGGGTGGCCACTCCTTAGCCAAACACACACACACACACACACACACACACACACACACACACACACACACACACACACACACACACACACACACACACACACACAAACAAGGGGTATTAAGTTGAATGACAGGCACCTGATGTAGGTGGCAAACAAGCAAACATCATAGGTGTGTGTTTTTTTTGTTCTGCTCCCTCCCAGCTGAACTCACACAGAGGCTCTTTTGTCCTCCACAGTTTACCGTTTTGAGATGCTCACATTCCATTGTTCCCTTGTTAATTACTTCCCTAAACCTCTTAGTCTTCTTCCTATTATGCAGCGTATATATACCGTATATGTCACGCTCTGCAATACTGAGAACTCCCCAGACACTCAAGACTCCAAAGATTCTTCCTAATGGACTTAGAGAGCGGATGCTCTCATGAATGGCTGGTGATGTGGGGGGTTATTTCTACTTCTGTATCACTCAATAACCCTCTCCTCTCTTTCATGATGTTTTTGTGATAAGATATAATGTTTCCACTATAGCATCCTGTCTTTATATATCTTCCCTCTGAGAAACATTTTTTTTAAAAAGAAAATAGCAGGTTGCACGTTTTAAATTTTCATTCGTATCATACTTGATAATCCGGCATTTTTAAAATGTATTGCTCACAGTTTATTTGATAACATTTTATGTTTTTACATCATTTTTTTAGGAAGAAAAAGTATGACACTGATGATATAGGTCTCAAAAACTGTATCAAATATGATACAAGTGGGGTTAAAGGGTTAAGGATGCGTGACATAACAGCCAGTGCTGCACCACTGATTCACCACCTACATCTCAAATTTTGTGGAATAATTCAAAGTAATGAATTCAGTGGGGCTGTTGCTGAACGCCTGTTCCTTAACAGCAGCTAACCAGCCCAGGAGGCTTCAGGCTTGAATTTATTAAACCCAGCCTCCCCTTTGTTTCTCCATTACATGTCCGTGTTGTAAGTGATAACGAGGTGGAAAGATCTAACAAATGTTTGATTTGACCTCATCTATTGTTTTCCTGTTTTGGGATCTCCTGTCATAGCTCATATCTAACAAACACAACATATCTTTTAGAAATGATGTCTTTATGCACGTCTTGAACTTGTTCAAATTGTACTCTGACTAACAGAGCCCCAGTCAGTCACTGATTGAAATGGACAAAATGTAATCACAGAAAATGGCTCACAGAAAGCACCAGTCCAGATTTAACCCATAATTTTGCTGTTCCCAGTCTTGACAACACATAAATCACTGTATGTATACGTTGTGTCCCACGGGTTCCTGAGGTGTTAGCTTAGTTTTTGCACTGCATCTCCAAACTGCAGATCAACCACTGTGGCTGTAAAACAATTTAGCAGCAGAATTCATCTGGACTAATTATTGTGATAATTAATTAGAATCTCACTTTCTGGTGAAATAATCTGGATGATCATTTTAGCCATAATTATGCAGCGCCAACTCTCTCTCTCTCATGAACGCTTTCCTCTTCCTCTCTCTCTCTGTCTCTCTCTCTGTCTCACACACAAATACAAAAACCAGGCAGCAGAATTAAATCGTTACCAAGACATAAGGATTCACATACAATCTCACAAGGGCAGACATCCACCCCTTCATGTTCTCATTGTTTTTCTCTCGCTCTCCCACATAGCGGCAAGCAGAGCCTTCCTGTGTTGTGAGCCACTTGCTCCGATTCTGGATCACACTGCACCATTTCCACGTTGATGCCCTCTCTCTCTCTCTCTCTCTCTCTCTCTCTCTCTCTCTCTCTCTCTCTCTCTCTCTCTCTCTCTCTCTCTCTCTCTCTCTCTCTCTCTCTCTCTCTCTCACCGGCGCCCGCACCACCGACACACAACAAACACAACAACGCGAATGCACATGGTGGCAAGTGTTGTCCCATAGTATTTGTGTGCAGCTGGGAGGCACCAAGCTGCACTGGGATAAATAAGTAGCTAAATAAATAAAGAATAAACCTCGCTCTAGGAATTTGTCTCATTGAAGATGAAAAGCATCTGCCTCTCTCTGGCATCTGCTGTGAAAGATATCCCTCCACCGCCAAGGGTTTGGGAGCACGGCGAGTAGCCAACTCTATCAGCCTCACTCACTCTGTCTACCCACCGACATGAACCAACGCAACGCTGGCGCACATAAAAATGAGTGTCAAAACAAATTTGTCAGCCAGGAAACTTGATGTGAGTTATGCTCATTTTGCAAAGCTAAGTTGGGGTATTAACTTGAAATAAAAAATGGGGCCTAAATGTCTTTAATTCCGGCTGCAGCGAGAGAGGAGGAGGAGGGAGGGCGGGGGGGGGGGGTGTCATCCAGTTCTTTGGCACCCTGAGCAGTGTATTTGTGTACGTTTTTCTTCAACAGACTGCTACAGCTTAACACACCAACAATGAGCTGCATTCTCATTACCAGCGGAGGTGAAGACACTGAGGGAAAGGTTTTTTATTTATTTATTTATTTATTTATTATTATTCCACCCAGAGGTTTTAAATTATTTTAGCTGCACTTTTTTTCTGGGTACGTCTTGAAAAAAATCTACATGCAGGGAAGAGTATAATACAGATTGACACAAACACAGCTTGAGCTTTCACTGACAATGGCTGACGCTGGCTGCACAGACTGTTTTGGAATTCCTTAGATGCACGACATGTTGTATCGGAAATTGGTTTAGCAGACTTGAAAAGCCCGGAGGCGCATTCCTACAAGTGACTAACAGCGACGACGAGGAGTTGGCCAACAATGCTACCTGTCTGTGACCGTGCCCAGGTGAAGCATTCCTCCCATCGTCTCCACTCAGCCATGCCTGTCTCTTCCTCCTCCTCCTCCTCCTCCTGCTGCCAGGTGACTTGTCAGAAGAGGTTAAAGAAGAGCTCACATGAAGAAGTGGAAACTGAAAATTTTTTGTGTTGCTTTGCTAAAGGCTCTGCCCAACAGAATGTTTTCTTTTGTTTCACAAAGAGGGTGGTCCAACAGTTGCCCGGTGTGGTTTTAAGTGTGTGTGTGTGTGTGTGTGTGTGTTTTTCTCGCTGTTTCCACACACACACACACACACACACACACACACACACACACACACACACACACACACACACACACACACACACACACACACACACACTAAAAAAGCCACATGAGTAATGGGCTGCTCAACACCTCCACAGGCTTAAGAATGGAAAGGTTTTTTTTTCCACAAGATACTGGAGGCATTGTGTTCCTGACACTCTAACTTAGTTTGCTGAATTGAATAGACTAAAGCTGACCGGCCACCCAGCGAGCCTCCAAGATATTCCACGCAGTGAGACCCCTCTCTCTTTCTCTTTTTCACAAATATCAGCAATCGGCATTGTTCGACTTCGGACGGCCACTGCTATAAACTTGGGCGAGTGAGACTGGGCAGACGAGCTTGAGATAAGTTTTCAAATTCAATCCAGTAGGCCTCTTGGAAAGGCTTTGCACCGAATCAGTGTCAGGGAACCCTTGGAAGACAAACGTAGGCTCACTTCGAAACTTTTTCAAACTTTTCTCATTTTAGCTCTCAAGTCCTCTGGAGATACTGCTTTAATTCCATCAAAAGAGAGATATCTATCCTTACCATATTGTGGTCTGCTTTACAGCGTTATGATTACTCATCACAGATGGCCCTTGGGCAAGAGTAGGGATAAGAAATTTAGTTAGCTCAATTTATTGGGATACACAGTTACTTTGTTTGTAATGGCATTAGACAGTGAAACTGCAGGCTATGACAAACTTACCATCGTATATCTAAATCTTATCAGCTGGCTTAGTCATTTCCTACACTAAATCTAATTCCTAAAGAGACAAAGACTCGGTGCGTGTGCAGTTTGTTTTTGAGCGACAGCCATTGTTTTTTTTTGCGTCTCCACCTACTACTTAAAGTGATGGAGGAGAGCTTTCAGTTTTATAGCCCGATCAATTATGGTTAATTTGTGGTACACCTGCTGCTCCTTTGTGGACCAGTCGTGTGTCCCTGCGTTGTATGTTCAATGTTTATGTATGCACGGATGTTGTCATTCTCTGAGATCATGGCACTTTGTTGATTTGAGCCCATCTGGAAGACAGAGTTTCAATTTCTTAATGGGGAACATTAAGTGGGCGGCGGTCCACAGGGAGTACTGTTTAGGAGGTCCTCTGGGTTTTCCACTGATCCTCATTGTGAGAGGATGACTATGGAGCTTAATCCTGCGTCCTGACCTCCCCTTTGTTCTTGTTATTTCTTCCCATGATTTCTCTCCGTGGCACTGTACTGCGCTTGTTTTCCTAACTCCTCTGCTGATGTCGTTTGCGCGTTACATTCGCTTCACTTGTATTTTCCCTCTGCCCCGAGCTGGATTTTTTGTTGTGGTTAGTGGGTGCCTTGTTGATCGCGACCAAAGATCCCCAGTGTTGTGCGCTGTTGTTTTCTTACAAGTATAGAAAAATGTCTGTTCTCTTTGGTTCAGCTTTGCGACTTGCTTTTGATATTTTTTTGCTTTACTGTGTTATTATTAGGCCTGGGACGATAATCAATAAATCAATTAATCGCACGATAAATGAAAATGAACTCGATAGTTTTTCCGGCCTCGATAAATCGCCATGTGCATGTGCACATTTGTTTACCTGGTCTCTGGCCTCCAACCAGGCTGGATGACAAGAGGCTTCACTCTGCATCGGTCTCAGCACCTGGGCCGTTTGTTTTGCAGAATGAAAGGAGTGAACCCTCTTTTCAGTCATCCAGGATCTTTGTTTCCCAGAATGCATTTGGCAGCAACCGGCAGCGCTAGCTGTAAAGCTAAGCAGCTAAAAGCTATTTTGCCGTAATTCTTGCTGCGGCGCTGTTAACACGTCACTTTTTAAAGTTTTAATATTTTTTTCATGCCAGAAAGTCACAGTTTAGACCCCCAGTCTGTGGTCAGTTTATCCACATCGCCTGTTAGGAGATTTCCTCCGACGTTTTTGGAGCTAATGTGGTAGCAGCGAGCAGGAGGAGCGGGGCTTCCCACAGGCTGCAGCCGTCTGCAGCAGCTCACGGGCCAGTCAGTCAACCTCCGTCATTGGGGGAGAAAACGACTAAGAAAACTTATCAGCAGGTTTTTAGAGGTTTACCGCCGGCTGGTTTAATAGTTTTTAGGAGATAAATGCTAGTCTCATTGATGAAATCTTACATCTGTGGAAGTCACATTAGTCTGTTTGAATGAAAAGTGGAGCTTCAGGTGTATATTATTGGACAGAAGAGCTGCACTGCACTGTTTATTATTTTTTGTTTATTTTATTTATTTAGGATAGTAGCTATATAAGTTCTTGTCATTCCAATTACAATGGTTAAAAAAAATACTCATGAGAAATAAAAGTTTATCGCATTTAAAAGGGTCTACTTGCATTATTATGAAATATTATTATAATTTGTTCTCAAAAAAATGTGTCAATAATATCGTTTATCGTCAATAATTTGTGGGACAATATATCGTCCAGCAAAATGTATTATCGTCCCAGGCCTAGTTATTATGCTCATTCAAATGTATGCAAATACATTGTGAGTTTGAATACTAATGTTTCTCTACTCCTGTTCTGCATGTGTTTGCTCTCCCAGGTGTTAGTCTTTGATCCTGTCAGAGTGGGACGCATCTAGCAGGGGACTGAGGAGGGAGCAGTGCCAACTTGGAACATGGTGCCTAATATTCACCTGGCAGTGCCCCTCCTGCCCAGAGGGGCGTTGCTGTTCCTGCTTCTACTCAGCTGCATGGTGTTCTCCTCGGTGGCAGACGGTAAGTAACCTTGTTCACCTGTGAAGTCTTGCCTTGCTTTCCTCACATTAAAGGGATAGTTCAACATTTTGTCAAATTCACCATAGAAGTAGGTTTATTACCTTTAATTATCGGTGCATGTTGTTTTGAGATCTACGGGGCAGAGACATGAGCTGCTCAGCGAACACAATGGAGGTGAATGGTACAGGTCCCCTGTCCCTCAAAACTCATCAAATACACAGTCCAACAACTCCATGTGACCTGCACATTTACTACACTATGAAATAGTCATGTATAATTATGTAACATTACGTCACATGAAACAAATACTCTGAACTACATGCGCTTTTGAAATCACTCCACCCAGCAGCCGTGTCTGGGAATGTAGTTCCGGCTACGCATTTGCCTCGAAAACAACTCCATCTCGTAATGTTAGATGATTAGTGTGCTGAATGTGCAGGTCGAGTGTTTTGGAGTTGTTGGATTGTGTATTTGTTGAGTTTTGAGGGACAGGAGACCTGTACCATTCACCTTCATTGTGTTCACTGAGCAGCTCACGTCTCTGCCCCGCAGATCTCAAAACAACAATGCACCGATAGTTAAAGGTAATGAACCTTCTCCTATGACTATAGGGATTATGGTGATAGGTGAATTTGCCAAAATGTTGAACTATCCCTTTAAGCCTCATACGTACAGTGCATTCACAAAGTATTCAGACCCCCCCACAGTGTGATATGTCGCAGCCTTTTTGCTCAGATCATTGGAGTTCATTTTTTCTCTTCATCAATATACACTCAATAGGTCATCAAGGCGAAGCAACTGAACTGAATTTTAGAAATGTATTACTAAAGAGGAAAAAGTGAAATTAAAACTTTGTCACTATGGGGTATTGAATGAAGCTTGATGAGGGGGAATGAATTGAAATGTCTCAGCATAAAGCTGCAATATAACAAAATGAGAAAAATGAACGGGTGCTAATACTTTGTCCACGCACTGTATTTTGACAGTAGCTTTTCATTTGCATATAGAGAAAATGACACACAAAGGGGGAGTTAAAAAGCTCTTTGAGACAAAGTTTAATTTACTGCCTTATCTGATCATCAGCAGAGCAAATGCAGGAATTTTGGACTTCCTTAGAGGGACTGACGAAGGTTGAATTGAACCACTACAGTATTTCATATTAAATTCAATGTTTGGATATTCCCACAGAACCAGCTTTCTTCATGTGTGGCGTAGAGGGTCTTTTGAAATAGAATATAGATTCTGTTTACATTAGGTGCCTTTGGTGGTTTCAAGCAGACGGAAATAGCGCTTCATCTAATGCATGTCCCCAAGTATAGAGAGCTTTAGTATCTGCACTAAAAATAAGCATACAGCGCATATAGTGAATCTCCGTCAGCCCCTGTGCGTCGCTGTCAATCTGGATGACGCCTTTGGCCCGATGGACGCGCTCAGAAAGATGTGTCACCATCGCTCTGCCTCCGGGTCCAGGGGCAGTTGAGAGGTATTGCCCTGCCAAAGACGAGGTCAGGGACAGAATTAATTCCACACATGACCTCACCTCTAGTGCTGTCATAGGGTCACTGTAATTCAATTATACCCCAACCCCTCCCATTCCCCGCCCTCCCCGACCACGCCAACTGCCCTGTCCTTTCATACACGAGGTACAATAGGGTTTGTCTTTCTCTCGCTCACCCCTGTGCTATCATCTTAGTCTTTTGCTGTGTGTCTAGAGTTTTTGCACATTGTCAGTGTGAACTTGACCTCGTGGAAACGTCCTGCACTCCTGTCTGTTTTCTTCTTCTGTCAAGTGCCTGTAATATGATCGGACCAAATCAGGCCATGATCAGCGCCACAATGGTGCAGTAAGACTAAAAGTTGAGGCCCACTGCTCTGACTTAATCCCTAGACTTTTAAAGCACTGACATGCATTCGACTGAAGTCCACTGGTTTTGCTTTTCCCACGCAACCAAAACTGTTGTGCTTTGTTGTCGAGTCCCTCTGTTGATTTAAAACAACAAACTCTGAATACTAACAATCACTTAAGGATTTAAATACAGCATGACTCGCTGATGATTAATTATCTTTAAGAAATTAATGAAATAACTAAGACAGTTTTTGGTCCATGAATAATTGGCATAGTTGGTTTCTCAACAAAGCAAATGAGATCTGCCATGTCAGTAATTTATTAATTGGTTATGCACATGTTTATTGCCATGTTTTGTTGTGTACCTGTGCTCTTTTATTGCCTGCATGTTAATCGTTACCAAGGGAGTGGGGGTAAAAAAAGAAAAGAAAGTAACTGCGTTTGCTTTTAGAGATCAACTACAAAAGAAAGTAATGTCAGGGGTGTTGAAGGTGCCAAGATATTATTCAAATGTGCTGAGTGTGTCAGATGCCAAGTGCAGAGTTTGGATGGGACCTTGATTATTAAGCTGTGCTGCTACTGTGCTCTTTTTAATCGATACTACACCTATATGCAAAGGCAAACATGCAGGATTGAGAAAGCTTTTCAAAACTGTATTAGTCTGTTACGGCCGTATGCAGGGTATTTTATGCAGTTTAGACGTGTTGAATATACACTCCATTTGCCAGAATTAAAGATCTTTATTGGTGTAGATGTAGTCTTTGTGCTCTCGGCCTCCCTGTCTCTAAGATTGCCCTGGTCTCTAATTTCAGTAATCACATCATTTACGCATAAAAAAACACAGAACCAAGCATTTAATAAACAGACAAAGATACTCTATTGTGACAAGCTGGCACAAGCATTTTCAGTGGCGATAACACCCAAAACACTGATGCATGAATAAGAGACTGAAGAAAAGATTTCATCTTAAAAATTCATTTCATCTCATAGGGAGGATAAAATAAATAATGACTTGGAGAAATGCCTGGCTTTGGTCCAAGGTGAACCTATGATAGTTTAATGAAAGCACACATGGGAAAAGTCCAAGACCTGCTATTACCAAAAGCAGTGTATGTCTGTAAAGCAAACAGACATAGAATTAAAATAAGACAGTTTGGGGGGGTAAAAATAACACCTACCACTAATGGCAGGGTTGTGTGCATTTGGTGTCTGTAATTTGTATGCAACTTAGTTATGTGAACTTCATAGTTCTGGTTTAGATTTCCTGTATTACAGGGCAGACACCAGACAGATATTATGGGCTGGGTGCCTGGTGAGTTTCTGATTACATGGGTTCAGTCTGGTGTCCTTGTCTCCCAATTGAAAAAGTTAAGCGGGTAAAGCAACCATACGTACGTGCCAAATGTGCGAGCAGAGTCAGGCCGTGTCCTTACATGAGAACTATGGGTAAATCCATTTGCAGTGAATTGTTTACTTGCTGATTTAGCCTGGCTGCATTTCAGTGGTGGTCGTCGTACTGTTTGTTTGGTGTGATAGTCAAGATGGCACGATTCATCATGATTTAGCACCACAAATACAGTAAGTACACCACCAGCACTATCAGTGTCATAGCACTCTGACATCATTCATCTTATAGCGTCACTGAGTAGGCACACAATACAGTGTGATTACTCCGAGTGCTGATCGCAGACGTCCCATCGATCCCCGGGGAGCTCTGCCTAATCAACCAGCTCCCTATACAGCCCTGTTGTACACAATAGGCCACTGGCTTGCAAGGTCAGCCTCAAAGTCACACATACCCAGCACTTAAATGTAATGGTTATCTTTTTGTAGTGCTGTCATTGTGAGTTATTTCATTGGCTTTAATAAGCTTTTGATGTATGTGTCTCCTCTGGTGCCTCTCATGTTATAATCTTGGGTGGCTTTTCATATGTGGTGCTGCAAGACCTCCTTGAAGTTTAATGCCACTTTTCGTGGCAACCCATTGTCTCACGCAACAACAGTTTATTGTTGCATTTGTGTTCCCATATGCGCCACCAGTGGATAATAATGGCAGTTTGTTAGTTCTATACAGACTGTAGTTTCCTAGTTGCTGTGTTTCTTTAATGTCCCATCAGTCGTTTGAACACCAAGAGGCCTCCCATGGGGCTCGAATGCTAAATATACATAGCTTTAGATAGAAATATCCCTCAAAAGCTGGTAATATAATAATTTATCTGGATGTTAAGCTCAAAAAAGTGCTTGAAAAACCTCTTATTTCCACTGAAACTACCATGTATTACAGGGACGTACTGTATAATACAAAGTCTGTAGATTGATCTGGCAATTTCTCCAGCTACTACACAGAACTGATGTGATGGAAGTGCCAAAGTGGTTTGGAAAGGGGTGACCAGACAGGGGGGCTGGGTAGCTGGAAATTGGATTGTACTTTTAAGTGTCCATATGGTCACCCAGTTCAAAAACTGACAGGGATATAAATTGATTCTTTTTTAATTAAAAGTAACCATATCCACCTTGGAGAGCCACTTGGAGAGTAATGCACTTAACACACAGCTGTGGTTCGCACACATCATACAGACAGGCGCACTGAGAGAGGGAGGGAGAGAGAGAGAGGCTGAGGTGGCAAGAAAGCTAAACAATAGAAAATGCAGCCTGTGAAAGCAGTGGGAGAAAGCAATATATGTGAGAAAAACATCTGCAAGATAAAGCGTCACAGGAATGCAATTTAGAGGCTGGAGAGATTCGATGGGAAGTTGTTTTCATAAGCCAGTGCAGCAATGTCAGAATGGAGGGAGGGAAGGGTCATCGGAGGTTAATGATGTGAGATTAATAGTTTAATTAGGGAGCTCAGTAGCAGGGCCAGAGGCAGTCACCCAAACCCTCTGCTGTGTCCCGGATCCAGCAATCCGGCAGTGTCCTTCTAGAAAAGGGCAGAGAAAGACATTTAATTCTGTGTTCACACAGTGATGGCTTTATTGACAAAAGACACTTGAATTCCCCGCACTGTCTGTTGAAACTTGTTATGATTACATTCTTACTTAATCTTAGGTTGTATGAAATGGAATAATCTAGTATTAGCACAGATTTGGAAGAATTGATGTGGATTTAATTTGTGTTGAGATATTACGTGGGAAGTACAATAAGCATGAAAGGAATGCCCGTACGACGATCTGCTCTCATCACATCCTGATCAATGATCACACTCTGCTGAAGCGGGAGAAACTCAAGATAGCTTTCACTAAAAAGGGACAGGATTTAGTATCTTATGGGCACATCGCTGCACACCCTTGTATTGTTTACTCGTGGAGAATTCTCCGAGGTGCATTTTAAGGCATTTAACTCAACCCAAACAGCCCGTGGACATGGAGCAGGATAAAACATAGTCGGATCTCAAGTGGGATCTATTTCATGGGTAAATGGTCACCTTTGCTTTTCAAAGGTTCTAAATCATAAGGGAAGCAGCAAAGGGCCTGTTGGCGCCCGCAAAACCAGCATTTCTTTGTTTCATGTCCCTACAGTAACATGATTTAATTTGCCCCTTCAATTTTGGCTAACAGAGAGTTGAATTACTTAAGACCTCAGGGTCTTGTGAGGGAGAAGATGAGAACAATGGCGGGGGTTCTTTGTGGTCTCTGAGGGGAGGCTAATCTAGGGGAGGCAAATTAATGAGGTTAGTAGGGTCACAAGGGGGTGCCCGGTGATGGATGATGAGTTAACCCCAAAATGGGATGTCTGAAGAAGCTGGAAGCCATCTCAGCAGCTGAGCCCCTAACCCACCCCCCTCCTGGGATCATGCAACAAATGCAACATTTTCCACACACTGGTCTATGAATGTGTGTCATGGTTTGGACCAGGCCAAGGTGACCACTGGACTGTACCCACCACCATTAATAACCCCCCCCCCCCCCCTCCAGCCTCCTCATCAGTTGTAGAAACCGTCTTTCATACACCCATCGCAACTTCACAGAGTCGTTTTGGATTTCCATTACAAAGGTGTCACACTAAATGCTTTATTACACATTCCAGCTGCATCTAAAATGTACTTTTTCCTCTCTTTGTATTTTGATTTGCATGTGAGTGTTTCCAGGTTGACATTCTCCGTTACCCACCCACACATGCCTTCAAATGCAGCAGTCAGTCATCCTTCACAGTTTCAAAACGGAAAAACACTTAGTTTCATGACAGTGGGAAATAAGAACATTTTATCATCAAGCAAACTAAATGAACATAAGGGGTGATATATCCCCTCCAGGCTTATGCAGATGAGCTGTGCAGTTCAGCCAGCACATTAGCTGCCTTGTCTTCTAGTTTAGGGGCACATGCCTCCTGAAGAGCTGGTTCAACTGCAGTGTACACTTTTTTTTGTTTTTTGTCAGACTTTAAGTTGTTTTCAGTTAATGATATGTTGAGTCTCCAACAAGCTGGCAATTATGGGTGTTTGCAAAGAGGAAAGGAAACTGTAAAAAAAAATATATATACATAGCATGTATGCCCTGATTTTAAAACGGCATGAAGCAATATGTTAAATATTTCCTCACACAAATGAAAAAATAGAAGCATTTTTTTTCCTTTCAAAAACATACCAAAGAAAACATTGTGCAGCGGCTGCCTTTATCTAATGTCTGCTCCAACTTTCCCGTAAGGACTGAAGGTGGGTTGAAAGAAGCCACAGGTAGTGACTCATCTTTGACTAGATCTAGGTTGGGCGCCAGTTTAAATACCACAGGTAATATAAAACCCCAGACTCCCAGTTGTGTGATACTAGGAACACCCACATCCTCGCCATCAAAAAAAGTTCACAAAGAAGCGTTTATCCTTGCATGTTTTTTAAACAGTTCCATTAAATGCCCACTCCAGGCATCGGTCACAGAAACACATTGCGTTTTTGTTTTTTACTTCATTTATTTTATTTTTTTTTGCCCCAAAAAATGTGATACATTGACTGACAGTCAAGAGGAGAGAGTGCAGACTTGAGAGATTTCCTCCCTCTTTCATAATCGGCTTGAGAAGATGAAAGCCATTACATTAATGTTGCTCACACTGGGAAGAGAGGAGTGAAGGGTAATTGCACTTAGAGTTCTTGTTCTTCTCCACTGTCTTGAATAATTCACAGAAGGCTGGAAGGCCTGATAGAAAGCCTGTCTTCGTGGTCTACGGGGTATTGAAAGTTTGATGTTTTTCTTTTTTGGTTTTCTTCTTCCATAGGTTTGACATTTTGTCTTAAGTACAGTATCAGTAGATGATGAATCGCATTGCTCTTGTGATTTCACTTGAAGTCCTGATAAAGGTTATAAAGCTCTATCAATCTCTGGCCCGCGACGCTATCGTTTTAAGAAATTTTCTTTAGTTTCTGTGCCATCATGAGTGAGGGCTGTGTGAACCGACTGCTAATGAGCAGAGAGAGAGGAGAGGACGAGTGCAAGGAAACCAAACCGTTCAGCAGAAGCTACACAAACAAACTCCACCCATGTGGGTCCTAGTCAGGTTTGAAACCAGGATGTTCTTTATGAGATGCAAAATGTAAGCTGAAGATGGTTGGGTCATTAATAAAAATCTAATTCTGCCTCGCTCACCTCACAGTGCATACGTTTAACTAGTTCACAGAGAGGAGAACAATATGGTGTGATTGTCACAGAAACAATAAGTGGAGGAGTGCAATGACAAGTGCATTGCTCTTTACAGCTCTTCAGAATGTGATCTCAGTTTGACAGATGTGAGAGATTGAAATTGTAACCACTGGATAATAGAAATAAAATTGTCTCGACCTGAAATACATCGAAATGATTATGGCAGATGCTTTCACCATCCATTATCCAGACCCGGGGTCCCCTCGCATGAATTGTAACATGTGCAATGTACATGTGTCATTTGGAAAACAAATAACGCGACGCTCCTTGGTGTCGAGCTGTAAAACAGAAGTGCAGATAGCTGACATGATGTTTATTGGTTTAAACAGCCTGAAGTGCAGTTGACTTTAGCGGGGGTAAATAACTTACAGGGGAGGCAGCTTTATATCGAATTAATTGCAAACAAGTTGCCTGCTAATGGCCTGAAAAGGCCTTAATGGAAGTGTTCCATTAAAACAACCATTGCTGATGCCATCAGACAAATTCCCACTAAGTGTTGCCTCATGAAAATGATAACTTGCTAATCCATTATTAATAAGAATTAATGGTTTTCTCTCTGCCGCATGTGTATCGATCCCTGATATCCTACACTACAGAGTAGCTCTCATCGGGCATTCTGGCAGGCATGGGAATACACTAATTGTTAGCCACACAAGAGCCATTTGCATGACTCTCCCTGCTGTCTCCGCATTCATTACGAGCCCTGCTCTGAGGCCCTCGACAAGGAAAAAAAAGAAAAGAAAAACCGTATAGCTGCTTAGGAAAATATCGTGTGTCAGGTGGGAAAATATATGAATATATATATCTTGGTTAACCACTCAATTAGTCCACTAAAAGCTGAGCTCTGTTCTTGTCCTCAAATACGACTCATTAGTTTATTGTTCCTGATCGCCCATCCCTGGAGATCAGTGGAGTGAAGAACGAAACACCTTTGGCAGCCGTGGAGTTTGGGAACCCCTGTGTCTTTCTCCTTTCTAATGACCTCAGACCCCACAGATCCTGCTTGAAGGCATTAGGAGGTTAACTGAGAGAAGCTGTTTAATCCCCCCACACACACAGAGCAATCAGCAGCCTCCAGGCTCCCTCACTGCTGTCTTAACCTGAGTCTATGCAGATGTGTCAGTAGCCCCTCCCCTGGGTCACATTTCAATTTCACTCCAACAGGTCAAACATGCACTTGTTTGTGATTTTTAGTGAGAGTATGTCTGCTGCAGGTACACACTACACCACTATGAATTACCTCTAATAACCACTGCTAGATGAACCCAGCACTTTGTATTAAGTTTTTGAACATTAGGCGTTAAAAGGGTTTGCATTAATTTCCCTAATAACCCCATCAGGGTTTCCCGCAGCGCTTTCCTGTTAAGGCGGCCGCCTTAACAACAAATAGCTGCCGCCTAAACTAACGTCTTAAAAAAATAAAAATGTAGCGATATTCGCCGTCGCCGCCGCAGCCCCCCCCCGGCCGTCATTCCTCTCACACACATACAAACCACAGAGAAGCGCGCATGCATAACAGCAGCGCGCGTGGTGAAAGCGAAATCGATCCGCTCGCTCGCGCGCACCCCCCCCCCCCCCCCCCCCCCCCCCCCCCCCCAACAGGACAGACACCACCTTAACTAACACATTTTCTGGGGGAAACACTGCCCATGATTTGTTTGATAATCAGATTCTGTCAGGCTGTGTGGCGTACAAGAAACACCTTATTAGTCCCACAAATTAAGAGAAGAAAAACTTGGGGTTTTCACTTGTGTTTATTGTTTTTTGCTTTGATTAATTCATTTATTCCATTCATTAGTTGTAACATGAAAGCCTTTTAGCTCCAGCAACGAAAAAATAAGTGTGTGTGTTTGTTATCCCTCTCCTCTACTATTAATGCTGTTGTGTACAGCCACACTTTTTGCATATGGGTCACTTTACATCTTTCTGGTGAATTTAAACCACTACTTTGAATAATAATAATCAGATCCGTTTATCTGCCAGGGGTGTAGGTTCGCTAATAGAACTTATATAACTTAAGAAACTATATAAACTTGTTCGCACTAAGTTTGGCATTAATTCATATTAGATACTTTCAGTGTCCCTGTCCCAGAAGGTATCTTTCAAAGACAACCAATTTAGGCCTGCTAGCATTTAATTGGCTGAGAGGGCCAGAAATATCAGGAGGCTTGAGTCGTGTATGAATATTGCACTTACTGCCAGTGAGGAGGCGAGAGCAGATCAGTGAGTATTAAGTTATCAGTGTCGGTCCAGAGGTAGTAGTAGGTAGTTAGTTAGTCAACCAGCCAAATGAAGACAATACCTCGGATAAATGAATGTGGTAAATATGAGGAATTTATGAGTCGATAACCTCAACCCTGAAAAATTCTGGCACCTTGCAACCAGTCCCAGTCCTGACAGCTATGGCAGCACTTTGCCAGCAAGAAGAGAGCATCCGTTAAACCTTTGTGTGTCGAGATATGAGTTTTGAATGTGATGTATCAAAGCTTAGAAAGAGTGCGGCTCAAAGCTCGCAGTCACTGTGAAAGAGAGAAGGATTTGCATAGGTAGGCTTATGTGTTTTCCACCTCGTCCCTGCCATTGTTTTCATGTGACAACTGCCTGACAGCCAGGAAAATGGGACACAGGCTGAGAAAAAAAGGGTCGAGTCTGGATTTTGTCTCTCTAAGAAAAGAACTGACAAACTGAACAGTTCAATATATCCTCACCCACCAGTGGTGGCACAGTGATGGAGGAACTGTGCAGAGACTCAGCCTAAAAATAAATGCCTCTGCCCTTTCGTTGGAGTGTGTTAGGACCACTATTAACCCCTGTCCGTAAGTCAGGGGTTTGAGGTCAGCACAGACCTTTTGGAGATTTCGTGATTGAATCCTTGGCAAGTCCTGGATTAACAATGGACAGCCCAGAATTTGCCATAGTTTCGCCTTAGAGTCATAGGTCAACTATCGAAATTCAAGGGAAGCTCGTTTAAGAGGATTAATACGGGGGGGAAAGCTCAGCGAGGGCCAGTTCACCCTTTTCCTCCGCTTATCCCTAAAAATCCTTGATTTCTAACATCCAGCAGTTCCTCACTTAAATGTTTGTGGCAGCGCATGCTCTTACATCCTTTAATTTGAAGCATGTGCCGAGAACTGTTTAATGCCGCCTGATCCTCCCTCGGAGCAACATGGTGAAAAGCCCCCCCAACCCCCTCACATCAACTTAGACACAACCGCTATGGACAGATGTTAGGAGCAACTCTTGGAAGTCAGAGAACGGTGATAATCAGGTCTCGAGGATTCCAGCTCACCACCCATGCACGCACTGATGCATGCTCAGGCACACACTCTTAAGAGCTTATCAGGTTTGAATCATTAGCTGCCGCCTGCATGTGTGTGTCGCAGTCACATTCTGTGGCTATAGAAAAAGGATTTATCGCCGCGCTTTTGCCGTTTAATTCTTGTCTCGGAGAGCACCGGGAGGAAAATATCATTCATATGTCAGGTGGGATTAGGTACTATGAAAGGGCCACAGGTCACAGATGGCTGGGTGGATGTGTTGGATTACTGTGCATCGCCAAGTACGCACAACTGCCCACTCGCACACTACACTGCTCTTCTGCAGTACACTTCAGTTTGTCACCGTTATGTAAATTTGCCGTGGATTTGACAGTGTTTTTGTTTGTCATTGTGAGCTCACCATGATTGGCTTTAAAGGACCATATTAGCTTGAATCTGTTTAGCTAATTTGACACTCGGTTGACAGAGATCGACTCTTAAAACTGACTTTTTAGAGTAAAAAAATAAAATAATGTCAGAGGGGCACTGGCATTTTACTTTTAAATGCTGTGAGGAGATGGTATCTCAGTGCATCCCTGTCATTTTAAATCACTTGTGACACTCATCCTTGCCAGATTTTACAATCAGAGTTGACAGTTAATTTGGTTTAAGTATTAGCAGCGGCATTAGACTGTAGTATTAAACAACTGCAAAAAAAAAAAAAAAAAAAAAAATGCTATGCAGTAATGCTGTTGTACAAATGTGGAAACAAATCTGAAGGAAATGTCATTGTTTCACGAATTGCTCTGCTTGCACAGTAAGCTCGTATTTGGGAGCCACATATCTCTGTTAGCACCCCCCCTGTCTTTCCAACCAGTTGCATTTGAATGCGCACAAGCATCCGACATCAAAGTGTTATGTATGCACGCACACCTCACTGCCTGCACCCTTTTTTTTTATTGTACACTGCTATATTGCTTGAAGAAAGCTCAGCTCCTCAGCAGCAGAGACGTCCTAGAGCAAGGACAGCCAGCACCTCCTCTCTCCTCTCTCTCCACAGCCAAGTGAGGGCAGTGGGGGGGTGATGATATAACAGGTAGAGCAGAGGAACGTGCCCACTAAAGGTCTCATCCATAACAGAACCTGGTACAATGTTATTCTAACATAACATCACACAACATTGTCCGCCCTCCCCCAACGCAACCCTCTCCTCCTCCTCCTCCTCCTCCTCCTCCTCCTCCTCCTCCTCCTCCTCCTCCTCCAAGCAGCGTTATATGAGAACACATAAAACAGAAAAGAACAGTGGCAGCCATTGCTGGATTTTCCCCAGTGTGTGCTCTCTGAGGGAAACGCTGGCATCTCCTCTGTGTACACAGCATAATGATTCACCCAGTTGTGTGTGCGCGTCTCCACGGGGCGGTCTGTTCGTCACCGCTGCGGTTTAGGTGTTCCCCACCTCCCTGTTTAATGACTCTGGAGATGAAACACAAGCTGACAAGGGGCTGGTAATAGGGACGGTGAGTTACGTTTGTCGCAGCCAGACTTGTATTATTCACATCTGAGACTGTAAATGAAGCATAAAGCGCGGTGGCATGGCAGTCGTGTCATGGCTGCAAAGGTGGGCTCATTGTAGCATCATGTCGGCTCAGACGGGCTGTCACTGAAACACACACACACGCCATTGTCCTGTGAAGAATGGTGTTGGGTGTGGTGCAGGGTAAAAAAAACACCCTGAAGACAAACGCAGCAGACGGATTTAGCGGTGTTTTCCAAGCTAGTCCACTTTGTTGTTGTAAATGTACATTATCTGGGAATACACGAGAGATTTCTGAGGCCAAACACAGTAGAAACCTTGTTTGGATTTTAGTACAAGCCGCCCAGTTAATGCCCAGTAAGCCAAACACCGCTGCTTGAATGCTAAATAACTTGATGAACTCCCAAAGTTTCCAATTTACAAGCATCTCGCTGTTCATTGATTTCTGATCTTTCAGACATTTTGGAGAAGAGTAGGAGTTCATCTGATTGTTTCCCTGTTTCTATTGGGTTTAATACCCCCTCCCACCCCCCACTCCCCCCACCCCACCAGTCTTCCTGTGATATAATTATAACTAAATTGTCTGTTTGCAACAGACTTTGTTTCATGTGGTGCGTCTAAGCCAAAAAAAAATCAGCAGAACGTGGAGACAGACGACAGCACAGAGACGACGTGTTCCTCCTGTGGCTGAGCTGAGGTTGTGTGAAACAATAACACCTGTGCTGTGTGTGTGTTTCTGCAGAAAAAAAAGCGATAAATGCTCGTAGATAACCGGGTTTTACATGCTGACGTGACTGGAACAGCTACTGACATCACCTTCACCCCCTCCCCACCCTTCTGCTCTCTTCCCTCCTGGTTTCTTTTCCCCTCTCTAATCCTGTCACTTATATCTTTCCCTCCCTCCCTTTGCCCCCCTCCTCAGGTCCGCCATCTTTCGTCAAATCCCCGGAGGACCAGACGGGTATCTCGGGCGGAGTCGCATCATTTGTGTGCCAGGCCGCCGGGGAGCCCAAGCCCAGAATCACCTGGATGAAGAAAGGCAAGAAAGTCAGCTCGCAGCGCTTTGAGGTGAGCACTCACTCACGTGTGACTTTCAGCTCTTTGAACGCACTCGTACACACCCACATGTACACACATAAAAAGAAGCAGGCGCAAACATACACACATACACACACACACACACACACAAAACAAAGCATTAACAGGCGTGGGCTTCAGACTGCCGCTGTAACCCCCCTCTCATTAAGCACTCATCCGCACATACGTCTCCACATGCACATCCATTAGCAACATTTACACAGAGTGTTTCCTCTCGCCGCACACACAATCAAATGCCCTGTTACTGAACATCACACCTGCTCCTCACTTCTCCATGCAAGAACAGAAGCTCCCCTTCTCTTTAATCTCCTTCCACCTTGATTTATACAGACTGCTTCATCTCTTCCAGTCTTTTCACACCCGCATCCTTCCCCTCCTGCTTCTCAGCTCATCCATCTCTGGCCATACATCACCTTGATGTATCACTTGATATATTTCCCCTCCTTCTTTTGAACCGTATGAACAGAGGGGAAGTGTTAGGTGGGAGCTCGCACTCACGCTGCCTCTGACCAGTGTGTCCCCAATGTAAGAACAACATAGCCGCGAAGGCTGGAGTAAGGTTTATTGGTATTCCTCGATAGGATCCTTGTTGTGGCCCTGCTGGATTGTATTTCATAGTATCATTTACTCAAAACATCAGGATTGGTTTTCTTCTATTGAAGCAGAATGTTTGGAAATAGCATTTGAATGGCTGTTATCAGGGAGAATGACAGGCTTAGATACTACTCCTGAAAAGTTTCATTTTGCAGCAGGACATGGAAAAGCAGCGTTTGAGAAACTGATGAAGCTGCAAATCTGCCAGATGTTCAAAGTTTTCCTGTCTCATATCAGAAACATAAGGAAATGTTACATAATCTGAAAGTAGGAACTGACGTTATTACGATACAATAAAGTGATATCCTCGGGTACAAAAAAGAAAAGAAAAAAGAAAATAATGCCCCTGAAAATAACATCCCTGCCCTTTTGTTTTGCTCTGATCCTTCTAGGTGATTGAGTTTGATGATGGTTCAGGCTCTGTACTGCGGATCCAGCCACTGCGCACACACAGAGATGAAGCCATTTACGAGTGCACAGCCACTAACAGCGCTGGCGAGATCAACACCAGTGCCAAGCTTACAGTGCTTGAAGGTAAGATAAGTCTTCTTTTTTCTCGCTCAGTCCCCCCCCTCTCCTCCTCCTCCTCCTCCTCCTCCTCCATCTTGCTTTCACTCTCACTCTTTCCCTTAACCCATTCTTGTTTTCCTGCTGCTACGTGTGTCTGAAGCTTTAAAGCTTTCATTTACTAAGTCTAAGGATTCCAAGTATTGGCAGTGTCACGGTGGAGCAGATATATCTTAATGTGAATTCCACAAGGTGAGAGAAAAAATGCAAGGAATGCGTTTTTAAATCAGGTAGTATACAGTTCAGCAATTCAGCAAATGCATGACCGGGAATTGACTCACATTGTAAGAAGTATTTGCCTTCTATTGGCTCTAACGTTTCCCCATCTGCCTCAGCCTTGACTCCATCTCTTTACCACAACAAAACAATGGTATAATCAATTAAAAACCTAATCAATGGTCCCATTAAAGTCCTTATCATGAATAATGACTGCTGACTAAAATATATGACTTAGATAAACATTTACTAGTCAGTGATTAACTGCCCTTCCAGAGAAAATGCTCCTCATGGGCATATTAACAGATTTTAGAGTGTGGTCCACACACAGTGGTCGCCCTCCATGCCTGCAGGATAGTTCGACCCCCCCATCCTCCTTTTGACCAGAGAGTTAACATATACAGTTTATGTGGACAGAGGTTGTGCTCCTCTCCCTGATTGGCCTGATCCCCACATCGCTGAGCTGTGGATGTGAATCGCTTGTTTAATCTCTAACTTATCTTATCTGGAACTTGATATTTCATTATTTCACCATCACTTTAAACCGCTGATGTGTGATGTTTTATTTAACGGCCGCGGTTTTGTTTTTCATTGTTTTCCTGCTACTCCTGCTTCCTGATATATTAGTTCTTACAATTGTTATGATTAATTGATTGTAATTTTTGCCATGTGGGTGCAAGTCGCCACAGGAGTTGATTTCATTAGAAACTTTAAAGAAAAAAGCTGCGGAGCTAGCTAGCAGGGGGGATTAGGACCGTCTATAGCCATTACACCAGTATTAAAGCAGATCCTCTCTCATTCAAACAGCCTCTCCATCCCCTCGTTTGAATCACATCTTTCTTTACACCCACCCCTCCTTTTTTCTCTGTCCACGCTGATTTGATGATATCATCGGCTGGGCTTGCGTAATCTTTCCCCAAGGGACTTTTCTCCTGCAGAGAAAAGGTTTTCTTCTACCCCTCCTTTGCAATGTATCAAGAGGAATGCCTGCGCAAACAAACAGCACTAACATGACATGTAGCGCACATGAATGAGATGAGATTAATCCCAGTGTTAGTGTTCGGGGTGGGGGGAGGGGGGGCAAAATAGAACACGAAGTTCGTCTTTCCTCAGAAAGTGGTGTAGAGAGACAGGCAAGAGTCTTACTCAACAGTGAGCAACTGTTCTCAGCAGCAGATGTGCTGTGCAAGAAGTCGTCTTCTCTCTGTGATACTTCGCTCAGCGTTGTAGCTGCAGACAGACACAGGCCGTACGACGGACGCTTTCCTACTGCACTTTCACAGCACACACTTTGTGTCGTTTAAAAATATCCACACCTTAAACGTGTCTCTGATTTAGCTTGAACCTAACTACAACAGATATTACACATTATTTTAATTCACACTGAAATAAAAAAGTAAAATGTTCACTACTTACCACTTACTATTTTGTTTTCATACCACACACCTTTTCAAAAGTGTGTGAAGCAATACTCTATGATAATCATCTCCCCGAGTCTGCACGTCTATGCAGAGGTGAGCCACTTGGAGCTCGTTGTTTTGGTCTCACAAACCAAAACAATGAAAAAAAAAAAAGCTGTGGACAGCTGCTCTCAGCCCACAAGCTCCAGCAAGCCAGCTCTACGCTACCTGCTCCGAGTGGAATGGCAGACGGCCAAAGTAAACGAGTGACTGGTGAAGTTGAAGTCTTTGTTGAACCCTTGGCAAAGCAACGAGAGACAGATATTTATTTCCGAAAGCAGGACTCCAGCAGGATAATGCCAAGTTGTTTTGTATGTGTTGGAAACAAGAAATCTGCCAGAACTGATAATGATAAGCTGATTCAGTGTAACGGCTTGTTGCTGTGATATTTCTGAGTCTTTTCTGCCCATCATTGCATGAAAATATCATCGTGCAGATTCAAGTGCAAATATGAGCAATTGGAATTGTTGTAATTACATCTATCAGTCAGACGTACACTTAACAGTATATTTGATGGAGTCTAGCTGACAGTCACAGTGAACAGTTCATTAGGATACATCAGATAACAAAAGGGTTTTTTTTAATAGAGAGGTGTTTGTGTGTTAACGTAACTACAGAGGCTGGTGAGGAGCTCAACTACACATCCAGTTTAATCAAAAAGAAACTCCTTGACTCTGCTCATCCTCAACCCTGAGGATGTGCTGGACAAAGCTCCCACATGCACACAGACACACAACCATACACACATTCATGCATATTAACTGACACAAAAACACTCACACACACCTCACAGAGTATTATCATCAGTCGGGCTCTATTTTTAGACTATTGTTTGTACCCGAGCGATACATCAAGTTCATATCAGCAGCGCTACACAAGAAAACACCGGGGCAGCACGAAACAGACGGAGACTAATGATCCGCCCCCTTAATGGGCCGGCGGTAGCCCCGAGGTTTGAGAAGTCACGTGTCGCGTCAACGGCATCGCTGTGTCGAATCTCGGACCAAATGATGAAATCTGAAGAAAGTGACTGAAAAACAGCATGCAGCTCTCCAGGTGTGAACGTGTAAAGAAAAATAAAGCTGAGGATTGCTAAAAAAAACAAAAAAAAAAAACACACACACTTGGCTCGCTCAACCTTCACCAAGTGGATAAAGGTTGAGAAAATGACTTCATGAGCAAAAACTTGCTGTTTTTCATTTCAAAAGAAAAGCCCCCCCTCCCTCCTCTCTCTCTCCCTCCCCATCATGACTTAAAGTGCACGAGACTTTACATCCCCATGAAGTTGTCATAAGGCATTGAGCACCCCCACCCAGAGAGGCAGTGAGAATGGTGGAGTCATTATACCACTAAGTCGATCTGGATTATAGGTTTTAGCAAAGCAAAGGAAGGTCGAGCATTAATTATGATTATTTCATATACTGGCTCCTAATTTTGCTATGCCAATCCTGCAAAATATGGATTATGACAGTCACACTGCAGCTTTACTGATGCCTTCATTGTGCTCAAAGGACGAATGCAGTTTTTTGAGGAAAATACCAAGTTTTTGAAGTGCATTATAGTGTCTGGATCACTTGCTTGTGATTTTTTTTTTTCACCTAATTCAGTGCATCTACATTAATTTCAATTTTGTCAGTGTTGCCATCTTCTTATGTAACACCACTTGAAGGAATCCCTTCGAGGAACATCTCTTAGCATGAAAACATGTGCCGTGTCAAAAAAGTGATTCACACAGCGATCTTTCACACTTTATATTTTTAAGTTTACTTCACTGGCAGTTCCTGCACTTTCAGAGCTGGTGTTGCTGTCAAATAATGACTGCAGAATTCAGCTGGTATATAGATTAATGCGCTTGTCACGCCGGACCTGCGGATTTATGTCCACCCAAGACGTTATGTCTATCTGCTGAGGAATGGTCTCGCTCTCTTTTACTTAACCCGAGCAGAGGATGGAGAGCCGAGGCTGTCACCGCACAGTTTAGCCCGCCGCTCACCTGCGTGGATGGAGCCGCTAAAGCGCACGCTCGAGCGTCAGCCAAGTCGGGCTTTAGCACTTTCGCAGACACGAGTCTTGAGTCACTCTGTAATTCTGTCACGCTGTAACAGCCCCGCTCTTTGTTCGTGGCGGTTCTCACGCCCCCGCCTGAGAGGTCACTCCTCTGAGACTTACATACAGACCCAAAGTCAGCTCAGCCATTCTTCATTGTGTGTGTGTGTGTGTGTGTGTGCGTGAAAAAGAGACACACACATACAAAGGCAGAAAGATAGAATGAAAAGTATAGCTGTGCTCCTTTTTGTTGTTTCAACAACATCTTCTTCAGACCCTTGTCTATAATCATCTCCTACTCTCTAATGCTTTGGATCATGGTCTACATGCAAAATGACTTATCGAATGTGCAATCCTGCCTCGACTTGTTCTGTGTAAGAGAGAGTGAGGGAGTCAGTCAGCCGTGTGCAGCTCTGACCTGTATGGTTAAATAATGATGCAAACTACACTGAGACCAGAGGGGGAGGTATGATGGAGAAACACTGTTGCCGTCGCTCTTTCATGCTCCTTTCTTTTCTCCTCCCTTTTACTTTTATTTCTCCCATCTTGTCTCTATCATTTTTATTCCTACGTGTCTACCCCTCGCTCTGCTCTGTTCCCCCTCTCTCTCTCTTGTTAAACAGCGTGGACAGTGTGGCGTGGCTGTGACGTGTAGGGTAGTAGTATAGAGAGATGACCAGAGGGGACAATGACTCATTACTTGGGTAACGATGCCGATGTTCTGACCTTGAGCGCCCCTCTTGAATTGAACTGCCTTAGTAAATGTCCAGGTAAATGGTGCTTGTCTCGGTGATGTATGAAATAAACTACCGCTGGCCAGAAAAGACATCTCTGCTCACAACATCAGTCTTAAAAGCACTGCGCCGCCACTTCTCTGTGTCAAGGCAATAGTTCATATTTCCATCGCTGTTAACATTTGATGAGCATGTAAAATGCAATGACTCAGATCAAGAAATGACTAAGGTGGTGTCAAAACCATGTCACGACACTAATGGTGATGATAAAACTGATGGGGCTCTGTGGTGCAGGGGATGAAGAGATTGTTTTCTCAAATGCAAGTCGACCGGTTTGTCCAGAACCAGCACCAAATTCTAATGAAATGGCTTCAAGCAAAACCCTAAAAGGTGCATCATGCTTTTAATTGGACTCTATCAGCAAGCAGGGAGTTGCAACATTGG
The DNA here is from genome assembly GCF_905171665.1 of Trachurus trachurus. Classification (NCBI taxonomy): domain Eukaryota; kingdom Metazoa; phylum Chordata; class Actinopteri; order Carangiformes; family Carangidae; genus Trachurus; species Trachurus trachurus. The sequence goes on from NC_139900.1 coordinate 13,086,738, forward strand.
CAGTTCCTGGGAAAGGTCAGAGACAAACTGTGACTTGTAGATTAGAAATAATAAGTCATATTTTCCAAATAAAATACGTAAGATTCTCTGCGAGCGGATTCAACACAAACATTTAATTGGAGGCCACATATCACAGAGGAAAGACGCTGTGCAAACACAAACGCTGCTTTTATTTCCTTTTATGGCATGAGAACAAAAATGGCTCAAAATGCAGCTTGGCCTGAATTACCTCTGCATTTTCAAAAGCAAGAATACAAAGTGTTGAAAGCGAGAACTCATAACTCCAGCCAAAGTGGTTGCAGTAATCAAATATCCCAGGAAAGTGAAAGTCTCTTGACCCTTATCTGCTTACGTTCACCCACTGCTGTTTCTCTGGGAATAGTTTCAACTAAGTTCTTCCAAAATAAAAAGCTAAAACAAGCACGAAAACGTCAAAGCGACGGCTGCAGAGCTCTCTGTGACTCCAGAAGATCTCTCAGAAACTAGGTGTACTGTGACTTCTCTCCTGTGCTGGAGAACAGTCTCTTGTCTTTTGGGAGACAGCGGCCCTGTCTCTGGAACGGAGGAATGTTATCTAATGGTGCCAGATCAAAAGCTCCATCATTACTGGAATCCTTTGCTGTCAGAGTGTGAATTAGAAAGGTTCTCCTTCAGACCAGCTGCACACCTCATTTGAAGTTCCCTGGCAACTCTTTTCTGAACATGTAATGTTCAGGAAAAAAAAAGAAGTAATTTTTTGGAAAGGTCAAGCGAGAAATATGCAAGAATTCAAAGCTCCAGCAGTTGAAAAGAAAATAGTCCTATTGCTTGGTGAAAACATGTCAAACATCAAACTTGAGAGTGATACAGCTCCTTGTAATTTTAATAGAGTTCTGCCATATGAGTCCATTATACGCCTCTCTGATTTTAAGATGGGAATAGAGGCCATAATTATACCGCAGTGTTGAAACTCATCCGTTTTTGAACACAGTTTGGAAATTTTCAAAATGGAATTTAATGCACTGTCTCAGCTTTTCTGTGTTGACTGTATTTACAGTAGTAGCCCTGTGTTTGGTGGCAGTAAACAAATTACAGGCTCACCGGTTAGAAAAGGCCTTTATTTGCTTGGCATGCATTATAGTCCCTGGTGCAGAGGCAGAAAATGACTGCGACACAATGCCAGTAATAAATATCTCAGGAGCCAGGCAAGTGCGGACAACAAACCTGACTGAATAAACAGCATAGAAATCTCATTGCTCCTCTTCCCGGGCAAGATAAATACATACAGAAGCTATATCGGAATGATTTAATACCGAGCCCTGCTTCTCCGACAACTTAATCCTCTCCTTTCCTTTGCGCTATTCAAATCATCCACAATGACCAAAATAAGGTCTGTTGTGTAACTGCCATTCCCCCACATTACTTTTTCACTCTCTCTGATTCACTCTTTGAGTGCTGGTGGGTTTCTGTAATGTTCATGCTGCCATTTTTTAATAGCTGTTCCCTCATACTGTTGAAGAAGGTGAGAGGTCAGTTCATGTTTAGCATTAAATACTGCAGGTTGTTGATGACAAATGGTGTCGGGGCGTGAAGCTTTGGGGTTTAGTTTTGGCAGAACAGGTTTGGCTTCCATTTTAGGACAGGACTGTTATTTGTCAAAACATGCATAAGAAAAACAGAGGAACCTACTCGCACGCACACAGAGCTGTGCAGGGACATGCTTCCCTTCACACACACAATCACACACACCTATCTACAGGTGAACCTCCCCTACTGTATTTCTGAGCTCCATTGTGACGGTCTGTGTCACAGATTTAATTTCTCCCACCATCTGCTGGCTGGAGGCCCGGCGTCGTAGATCATATCCAGGCTGACAGATACAAACTGCATCTGTCTTTGCATGCTTCTCTCAAGGACTTACACAATATGGCAGGGTGAAATCACTCTGCCGGCCACCCAATCTGCATCCTCGCACCCCCCCCACCTCCAAGGACTTGTAAAAGGAGGACAAATAGGTTTTTAGGTTGGTCCCGATTACAGTGTGTTTACTCCTCTTCCGCTTTGACAGGAAATTAAGAAGAAACACAAACAGAAACATGTTGCCCTGGAAAATCACCCAAACGATCACAACAGAGGTCGACAAGAAAATAAGTTTAATAAAAAAAGTATTGATAATTTCTTTATTTTTTACCAAACCATAGCTACCAGACATGCTCCCCTCTCAGCCAGCCATTTTCTTCAATGTATAGTATATACCGTAGTAATACAGACAAATAGTTAGATTTTAAAGGTGTGCAAGTCTCAACCTACATAAGCATCAAGCTATGGTGACCCAGAAACGGCGCCTCCGCGTCCCTGCACACACGTCTTCAGAGGTGGCGGCGCTGTTATATGGTTTTAATCAGCAGCAACCACTCTGCTGAAGTGTCCTTCAACTAGACATTAAAGCCTCAAGAATATCTGTCAGCATTTTGTGTATCTGACATTTTGCTGTAGGGGTTTCTGTTTGTGATCAATAAATTATCATTAAAAGAAAATCAGCCAGGAGCACATTTTCAAAAAATACAAATGCTCTCTAATGGTTATAATCTTCAATGTGGAGGTAAATAATTCAGGATGGACATGCTAAAATAATTCATAAGTTCACATTTTCAATTATCAACCAAAACTGACCCTGATTGCTTGACGTGTCCCATGAGACGTGACATTGGACACTACATTCTTCATGTTATATGAGAGACATCTGGATGGATTCATTCTTCCTTTGAGGCAACATTTTATCGTCTGTACTTGTCCATCAATTGCTCCATGCTTTTGGCAGGCTGAATGTGTAAAGACTGCGACGTCTGGTATGTCTGCAGCGTCAGTGCTGATCACGTCTATGGCCTCAGGGGGGACAGACAGAGAGAACAGAGAGAGAGAGAGAAGGAGGCAGAGGGGTCAATGAATAGAACAAAATAATACAGATAGGAAATGTTTAATATTGTGGGAATTACTGGAAAATGTAGTCACATTTTGTTTTTTACTGTTGGTGAATTAGGATGGTGCATTAAAAGTCACTCCATCACTGAGCTTTTTGCTGCTTCCCACCACTTTGTAAATTGTCGATTGCCTGTAATTTGTATTAAAACCTCCAAACACATCTGAAGACCGTCCTAATGATTCAACAGTGGATTTACATTTCTCTAATTTATCCCTTTATCCCACAACCCCAGCCACTTGTGGAAAAAAAAGAAAATGTAACATCATGTTTTGAGAAAAGGCTAATGCTGGGAAATATTTATCCTGCTTTAAAGCAATACTTACCGATCTGGCATTTCACTCAGCACAGCACAAACATTTGAAAATCAACAGCTCCACCTCCCTCACAAGTCCCACCCTCCTCCTGCATCTCCACGAGCCCCCTCCCTCCCCGCTGCATGCGTTGGCATGGCAACGGTAAACAGAACAGGAACGCGAGTGAAACGGGAACAACACAAACAAACACAACACCGGAGTTTTAAACCATATAAACGGACTCGGTGATGATGACTGATGAGTTTTATAATAAACTGTTGTTAGCCTACTGCTACTGGAGACGCAGGGGAAGTGATTGTTAGAGATTACAGTTCTCAACGAGCCGGGCTGGCGGCAGCGCCACCTGATGCACTGGTTCAGGCTGAAAATAAATCCAGACCGAGCCGAGTCGAGCCGCGCCGGTCCGGAGTTCAACCGGGTCTGGACCGCTGAGAACTCACAGAGCTAAGGGAGCTAACAGTAGCCTAGCCGTTAGCACTGGATGCTTTTGACTGCCTGTGTTTACGTATCACTCGGGGCTGATCACTATCAACGTTACAATATCAGACATGAAACTCCACGACCAGCTGCGGCTGCAGTTATTGGTCTTTTAAAAAACGATTTATTTCCAAAAACCTTCTTTCTTGTGTGTTGTGACTCTAGTCTCCTCTGCTCATGTCCTGCTACTGCTCTGTGTCAATAAGCGTTCTTCCTGGTCGGGAGGGGGGAGAGGAGGAGAGGGGTGCACAAAGTGATTACATATTAAGTAGGTTCGGTCGCTCGTCAAATCTTATTAATCGGACCGAATAATATTATTGGTCAGACTTTTCTCAGAATTATATGAGAATGAAAAAATGATGAGTTTTTAATCCTGTTGGGTTTCTCTTACATTTTAATGTATCATCAGATTATTAATAGCATTTTAACTTAGACAAATAAATGTGCAAAAGTTCCAGAAAGGTAAGTATTGCTTTAAGTGGGCTCCTGATTTTCAAAGGGTGCTTTAACTCATCAGAGTAGAAAACACATTTACTCAGACTCCCAGGTAAAAGAGAAGAAGAAAAAAAAAAAGCCAGAGCAAGAAAATGGCAAAATGAATGTTGATGAAATTCCCCGTTAGTATTATCTGTTTCACTGATGGTGCTGATATCAACCCCTGTGTGTTATTTTTGGGGGGGAGGAAGTCATCAAAACCTTTCTTCTTGGTAGACTTAAATCAATTATGTAAGGGATGCCACAGTTTGGAAATTTTCCCGCCGGGTAATAAACGGAGTGACATCACCGGCATCACAGATTACACCAGACATTTTTACCAAGAAAAGACATGTGTCGGCTCAATATCTGTAGATTAGAAGTGTTACCTCCGGATGCTGCCACCTTCATCACACAAAGTTCGCAGAGATAACCTCATTAATTTCATCAGGTTCCCTTCTGGCACAAAGTTTAAAACCGAAAACGCTGCCACATAGGCGCTTTTTCACTTTGACACCGAATCCTTCACCATTGTCTTGTAGCATCTCTGCAGTGAATACTGCCTTTGTTTGGAGACCGCAGTATAACATTTCATAATACGTCATGTGTAGTATCCATGGTAACATCACAAGCAATAGCTGTAAAAAATTATCTTTTCTCTAACGTTATTTTCTGCCCAGCAAGTCGCCTTTATTACAGAACTGTACTGGACGTCACCCCGTCGTGTCTGGCTGCTGTCATACGTTTATTTCGAGCAGAGCGGCCGCCTGTCACTGTTTTAAACTCGAATTTACGGCCACTGCTGATTGTCAGGCTATATTGAACCCCTCATCTGGATGTCATCTCTGGGTTTCAGAAGATATTGGAGATGTGACAAGACATACGCATCTGTTAATATCTGCTCATTGTCAGGAACAGAAAGTGATATCCATAAATTGACATCTGCTATCAAACCACTGCCACAAACAGCTACAACAGGCTTTCGTTATTAAATTAGAGATTTTACAAAACACTTATTTGTAAGAGCATGTCCGCTGTGATAACCAATTGTGTTTCACCATGTGTACATTTGGACAGACACACTTCCTTCCTCCCTCCGAGTAGTGAGTGAGGTGCCAGGCCATTGACTAATTGAATCTATATCTTAATCTAATATATACCTATCTGATGATCTGAACTAGGAATTGTTATAATATTTTTTATTGTGTGTCATGCTTCACTCTAAACCAGACAAGAGGCTATCAGAGAGAGATAGAGACAGGCATATGAATGTGGAGATCCATTAACAGTTTTCCAAGAATCTAAGCGGTCTACGTGAATAAAAACACAGAGGGTGATGGAAACTGCCACTCACAGATGTGCTCATGAATCATATTGATATTTGAAGGGGTCAAATACAAGTTAACTACTTCTTAACACCTGAGCATTGTGAACCCTGCAGACAGCTACAGTTTTTGTTTTGTATTTTATCAGCTTGTTCGTTGCTTCATGCTGTTCTTTTTTTCTTACTGTAGTTAAAAGTGGTTTATGCCCAGCTTGGACCTGTTCCCCCCTCTGTGTTTTTCAAATTCAACACATAACAAGAAGGTTTGTTACATTCAATTTCCTCTGCACGGCACAAGAAAACCATTGTAACATGAATTGGGAGTCAGAATTGCGCTGGAATGTCTAATATAATTTACTGAGCTGCTGATAAAGGCAGAAATTGTTTTTGAAAATGTACAGAACTCATTACAACAAATTACCACAGAAAGAACCCATATTGAATCTGACATTGTGTAGTGGAAATACTTGAGCTAAATGTGGATTATGGACATGGCGTCGAGTAAAATGACTTTTGATTTCATAGATATCTGACAGTTGGTTTATATTATTAGCCCTAGTTCATAATTACACACTGCATTGTGTATTTAAGTAGAGATGAGTTCATTGCACATGCTTTGATGTTGGCAACAGCAAAAGTCTGCCTATGTTCATGAGTCATACCACACCAAAGATTAGAAAAATAGAAATCCCTGTACAATGGTAAACAATTAAAAAATCTAATTTAACAGCTTTTGAAAATTGTTTTCTCTCTACTGTCATTTTTAGACCACACTTAATTTGCTGAAGTGCATTAATTTTTAATAGTGTTTCTAATCTTTTGGCCAGCCTCATAAATTCAATCAACACTACCTCAAAAATAACCAAGGTAACACATCACTTCTACTGTGTCATCAAAACTACAGCTATTCATCACTAGGTGTGTATCTATCTAATTCAAATATAATCAAAGGATAATCCCCTCGCATTTTGCTACTATTTCTATTACAAGAATAAAAGTATGCAAACACATGGGCACTGCAGAGTATAACATAATATAAGAAGAGAAAAGAAAAGAAAAGAAAAGAAAAAGCACTTGCAATGTTTCTTTCCTTCAATTTGTTAATAATGGAGCCTGGGGCCTTTACCCCTGCAGGTAAAGAGCAAGGTCCACCTTATAGCTCTGCAGGCCAATGAGTCAACGGCTCCCCAGGCCCTGAATGGCTATGGATGGATGGGCCCGCTACATGTCAGGGGGGTTCTAATACCTACACTCAATGAGCTGGCTAATGGGAGTCCTTTCACCCTGACCCCGTTTCCTCACACATTTACACACCGAGCCCTCTTGGCTTACCCACTGGGCCATAGAAGGTGGTGCTGAGGGTTGGGGGGGCGGCTTGACTCACTATCACCCTTACAGCTTGGCCTCAAGCTTGACATTTTTCTCGTGTTTAAGAGGCATACTTCCATTTTGTCCAAGCTGCTAAGCCGTGTTTTCCAAGGTTGTACTTGATTGGTCTCCGCTTACAGCTGTCAAAGGCGCTGTTGATTCCACTCCAGCATTACATCTGCATCAATATTTTTAACCTGTTTTGCAAGGGAAGGTTGAGCGAACAAGCAAGCTGAGACTCGGGTCTGCCCTGCCAAACACTCACACTGTCGAGGCTTGTTCAATAGTTAAGAGCACTTACTTGCTCTTTTATTATTTGTAAGGTAAAAGCAGAACCTTTTAAACTTTTGTGGTCACCCGTTTATTGACTGTGACTGTTGGCGAAAGCAGTTTTCAGGCCGGGGGTAGAACCAAGACGGCGATCGTCAAACCAGCTACAGAAAATGGCCACAATGTAACGTTCAGCTGTTTTAGGGCTGTCGTATAGATCGCTGCTTTCTGTGATCAGAGGTTTGTGACGGCTGTTTGGTCAAAGATCATGTTTCTTGTGCCTGTCTGCTAATATTAACCAGCACTAACAAAAAACTCTGGCAGCTTGCCTGTGTTGAAGTGAGCGGTCAGCAGGTCATGCCAACGTTGTGATAATGTTGAACACCTATCACTTATGCAAACCAGCCTACATAATCAAAGTTGAGGCTGTCGACGTGGGCTCACAGACTCTGTGTATTATTCATTATCTCTGACTGAGAGAATAAGTAAAGGCTGTCACAGGAGCCCAGTCAGTGAGGATTTAATTAACAGAACCTGCCACATTCCACTACATCCACTGCCTTTCTCAGAACTCATAAAAGCCATCCTATCTGCCGTAATTACACTAAACATGTCACAATAAAGCTCTGCCGATGATTAATTTGAGTTGTGGAGAGGATCAATTAATTCATTTATTTGCAAACCGCCGCTCCGCTTCCTTTTGTAGACCCATTTCATTAATGGTCACGCTTCCTGATTTTTGGACCTGTCCTTGTTCTTCTTTTTTTTTTTTTTTTTCAAGACACCTGGAGGAATAACCTGCCTTATTAGCCACATCGCATTACCACAGAAATGTAGCATGAGCCCTGAGGTTTTTCCATCGTAGAGGCAGTTACATTAAAATGAGTAGTAAACCACAAACCGTGTACTTCGTAATACCATAATCTCAAGGGTCTTCAATCAAACTCCTGTTAGTAGGACCACAAGGCAAGAAGTAGAGCTGTAATCTCAAAATGAAAGCCTACAGCTGTGCTACTCATATAGCGTAGTTAATGGAGGATGTGATTCTGTGCAGCCGTGCCTGTCCCACAAGGTGACTCGGTCAGCATAACCATGTGAATTCAGAAGACCACCCCTGGGTTGCAGTAATGGGTCGGAGGCCACGGTTATGTACTAACCAGCGCGCCGCAGCATAAATAACAGGCGCGGGGCATCTGGCAGGGCCGTACATCATACTGACGACAGTGGAAGTATGATATCAGATAGGAGAAGGAGGGAGAAGTAGAGATAAATAGGAAAGTGGAGAGAGAGAAATGATAAAAAAAGAGGGGGGAGGAGGGGAAAGAATTGCGTGGCGCGTGTTTGTGTGTATGTGGAGGCGGGTGGTGGGGTAAAGGGGGGGTATTAGATGACTGTTATTGATTATCTGTCCGTAAGCGGGGAAGTAAGGCCAAATGTTCTGCTCAGCCAGACAAAAAAGTGTATTATTTCAAAGGTCATGGCATGCATTACAGTCTTTTACTCCAAGTACACTTGGATAAACAGCAGAATAACAGCGCACTGATACCACCACGTATTAACAGCCACATTAGCCGTGTTTTTGTTATGGCTGTGTTTTTGTGATGGTCCGCTGCGCACAGGTGTGTCTGTGCGTGCGGTTCATATGTCCCGGGGAGTGTTTGTTTGATGGGCTGCTATCTCCATAGCAACTACCATAACACCTGGTCTAAGAGATAGCGTGCCAGAGACAACAGGCTTGACAAGATGTGCCGACGTATTTGAATGCACGTTTCATTCATTTCCCTGCTGCCTAATCCTAACTGTAGTAAATAGACTTATCTGCCCAATAACAAGCCCCTTGTGCAGTCGTCAGCTACGTCACCGTCCGCACCGACTCGACTCGACTCGACTCGACTCGGGTCCGTCTGTGGAAAAGAATTCTTGCAAGAATTTGGCATCTTGTTGTCTTTGTTTTTCTGTCTCTGGATCCTTTTCCATGGAGATTTTCACCATTTTCATGTCATTACAACAGTATTACATCAATGGCCTCCTTGCCGGGTCTTTGATGTCGGGGTGTGCCGTGTCATCCCTGCTGAGGAGACCTCTGCAGTGGGAGTTGTGCCAGCTAGTATTTCTCTGAAGAGCAGGAGGGTCTCGCTCACATGCCCTTCATGGCAGAACATGTGAGAAAACTCCTTGCCCTCCGATGTTTTGCAAGTCAAAAGCACAGAGGCAGTTACATGAATACCAGCCGGGTCTGACTGCCTTTCTGTGGGGCCCATTAGTCACTGCCTTAATGGCCCAGGATTTCAGAAGGTAGCACCTCCAAGAACTGCCATACTTATCAAACAAATGCAATTACTGAGCCTCAAGAAATGTTCATAAGTAACAGCTCTAACAGTCAACTGTTACTGTAAATGGAAATGCTGTTATGTCCAGATTTATTAATGGATAACCATTCTCACTGTCCAACAGAGTGTAACACCACCATTACCTTTTTGTTCCCCATAAATCCTTGGCAGTTAAACATTTTCCAAGTGAACTTGCTGAATGTTTTACACACCATCAGCAATCCAACTATTCATGGAGCTCTTTCAGCGGAGCTCATGTTAGCTTTGGCTTTCTATTTGCACCTCCCGCTGCCGCCGACACTTCTCACACACTTCCGTGTCTCAGGCAGATGCAAATGTCTGGCTTGACGGTGTTCTTGGCTAGAGACAGCCGCGGGCCATGCGCTTTGTTTCTGCAGACGGCCCCGTCTGCTTTTCAGTGCCAGATTGACTCCAGACCAGTCGGGACAAAGACAACACTTATTGCTCTATATTTAGTTTCCCTCACAGCTTGGACTGGCAGAAAGGTGAATAATTAAAAGGGTTTATCAGTCAAACACATGAAACATACAGTCTGCAATCTTTGAAGTGCAAGTGCCTCACAATTTACAATAAATAGGTTCTTTTTGACCTAAATGCTGTACCTCCTCACAGACTGGAGAATAAAACACTAAAATGGACTTCATATCCTCTAAAACTATATAAACTCCTTTTACCTATAAAGACAGTGCACTGATGTACATTTAAAAGGCTAGATTTTAAAGCAGTAATATTTCATGAGGCAAGTGGCTGTGTTGCCACTGTGGTTCTTTGGTTCGCACTATCAAAGGAGACATCACCTTTAATTGTTGTCATCCATCACTTGGCAACAGGCACACACAGAGATCATAAGGCCTTTTATTTCTTGCTTGAATTGAGATCAGCTCAGATGTATAAGTTAAATAACTTAAGAGCGTCTCACTGTATCACCTTAATTCTTGATGGCACACGTTGACGTTGAATTAGATTAACTATTGATGCAGAATGCGGTGAGCTGCTGGTGGGCAGTGTATACGTATATATACACTGACACACACACACACACACACAACACTCTGACGTGTTTTCTTATGAATATTCCTAGACATATGCTTCCCCCGTATGTTTCATGACTGTATTGGAGCCTTTCTCTGCCGAGACCCCTCACTTAAAACATTCATGGCAGAACATGTCATTCACCACTTTATGCACTTGAGAATATAAGGAGGAAGGAGGTACGGGGGCACACTGCGATGGAAATGAGGCAGGCATTTTTTATGCAGAACTGTTGTATCTGGTGGCACTATGTCAGGGCTCCCCTGTTATCAAGGGGATGGGGCGTCTGGAGTGTTTTCCCCCATTGAGATGAGTATGTTTGGGTTGAGGGAAAAACGCTGGCTGACGTTAGTGTGGGATTGAGCTCCAGCAGCCTCCCAGTGGGACAGGAGGACAGGGACGGGTCTCTTTCAGCAGGGCTCTGATTAGACCCATCGCCCTAGCTGCCACGCTCCACTCACACTGGTAATTGGAGCTGGCAGGAGGTTGGTATGCACCCCTCCTCTGCCCCCTCCTCTTCTCCTCCCTTCCTCTCCATTTTACTTTTTCTCCCTCTCTCTCTCCTTCTCTTCGCTCATCTAAATCTTACCTCACCTGCCTGTGGCTGTTGCAGCAGAGGCACACCTCCCTGACACAATACTCCATGATTACTGTATCATGTTTTCTTAATTTCGCTAATTACCATATTACTAGTTCTTCTTTTCTTCTTTTTTTTTTTTTTTTTTTTTTTTTTTTTTTACAATTGATGATGCCAATATTACCCCATGCCTTTTGTGTATAGTTACGGCCCCCACTGCTATCCTAATTGAGTAGTACAATCAGAAAACCACATTAAGCCTTTCCCGTCTGCCCTCTCTTTTCTACCGTTCCGCCATAACCTCTGCAAACAAGTTCATCTGCTAAGCTGGCTCATATTGCAGTATGACTCTGTGCGTGATAAATGGCTGCTGAGAGAACAATGGTCCTATTTACTTTTCAAATCATGGTGGAACCAGTTCATGCGCACCTAGTTTTACCTCTCACACGTTACCGCCGTCGCCTCTGGCCTTCCTCATTTGCAAATCCAGGCAATTTTTCCTACTTTTTGTTGTAGAAAAAACAACATCACACAAGTCACTTTATAAACATAAGAAAGTCTCATTAAGCAGCGTTGGTTTAAGACAGATTGGACTCCTCAGTACGAGACAGTTACCACATTTTAATAGATCAGTTGCTGTAAAATGGTTCCCGTGCATACATTCAGTTTATTCTATACACACAAAATAAATCACCAGTTTGATAGTAAGATCGAGAAGTAGAACACAATAATCTCCTTACATGTCACACATGGCATTGGTATTTTTTTCTTGTTGTTTTCCCCCTCTGCAGCTCTGTTCATCTCCGTAATGGAGGGTCTACGTGACATTATCTCAGGATTTTCGTCTTATTCGTATTTTCGTGCCTGGACTAGACAGAGGAGTGGAGTTGTTGTTTTTTTTTCTCCCCTTTTTTTTGATGAATTACACTCCGGCACAAGAGGGCCTTTTTATTAAAAATGCCCTCTATCTTGACAAACATCAACCTGCATCGCCTGCACTATTTCATTGGATTCTCTCCAAATTTCCCCATCCCCTTTCTTTTCCCTTCAAATTAAAGAGGACTGAACAAAGGCATGTCTTTGTCTTCCTGGGATGACAAGTTGGCAGACAAGGCCAGCCGCAGGAGTTGGAGTAGTAGGAATAGACAGACAGGGCTCAAATTTTTACACAATAGCTCAACAAGATCTTTGATAAGTGCGTAGACAGAACTTTCAATTTCTCCTTCATCTTCTTTTAAAGGCCAAGGACAACTTTAGAAAGCTACAATGGATGAAGGATGCGTGGTTTTTGCAGATTTTTATATACCGAGCATTTTGTTAACAAATCAAATAATCCTAACTGTCTGAACTGTCTGCGAGAGATTTTATGAAGTTTTTTTCTTTAGGTGTTATGAAAGCTAAAAGATGAGTCATCTTATGGCTGTCTGTGGATTTTTTTTTTTAATCATACAACTTGACATAGTAAGAGAACAGAGGATGTGATGTGAGTTTTGATTTCTTTTATAAAATGTATTTTAATATATAATACAGTTGAAAGTTTTTTCTCCATTTCCATACTAATGAAATCCATCTAGTTTTCTGTTGGCGTAGAACATTGCAGAGGACAGAAGAGCAAGAGAAATAGATGACATTTACCGTAGCTGCAGCCTGGCCAGTCATCCATTCATTCCTATTATGTCCCATGATGGAAGTGACACAGTGAAGCCATGATGCACTAATCAGGCGCATTTTTGAAAGGAATATCCAACTCTGTAGCAACAGTTCACCTACAAGGCAAACATTACCCTGAAGTAGGGGATTGATTCATGTATAAGCTTTGCTGCAGCTGTTTGCCTTCTAAATTATTCCCTGTTTGTGCTTCCTGATACGACAGAGCCGCTGACTCGTGTAATAACTCCTTTGGGGTCTTTCACCCTGTTTTACCAATGGTTTGCATTTTTCACAGCCCAGGAACATTTGCCAATAAACCCTAATCATAAATATTCCATAGGCGCCACCACAAGAGGGTTTGGCCAGAAATATCCTGTGCTGCTATTTCTTCAGTTGCACAAACACTACTTCATAAGTACCTTTTCCCTCCCAGTAAGACAAGGCAGTTGTTTCTGTGGCTGTCTGTATGTTACAGACGGAAAGCTTTGCAGCAGGTTAGTCAGGAGGAATTGGATCAAATCTTTAAAAATTCACCCCAAAATACAGAACGACAGACTTGTCAGTCTTCTTCTCTTCGGTCCCTGAGGTAAGTGGCTAGGTTTGATTGACAGGTCAGTGTCATGCCTCGTTCAATCGATTAGTTTCCGCGATATAGTTACAATATGTTCGACCCGGAGGGGAAGCTGCACCATTTTCTGTCTGAGAGATGGAGTGATTTTTGGAGGGCACGGTCATGTGTTACATGTCCAAACAGCGTGCATGTCATGAAGCATGAACATGGGAGGCTGCTGGAGAGATAAACACAAATACACTTTTTTTTTTTTTTTCCATAGCCACGCTTGATTGAAAATCAGATCAAGTCCACTGCACATCAAAAGCAGTAAATGTACAGACATGGATATCAGTGGATTCAGTTCAGTTGATTCATCCCAACATAGTATACACCTCTGTATTCATGTCTTTTGTCATTGTTCATCAGTTTCATCATTTGTCTGACGGATTGACACATAATCTGAAAGTTAAATGCTAAAATTTTGTACATGCATACTCCTGGGAAATAAAACTGACATGCCTTTACTTATATTAACTTATTAAATGATATAAATACAGAAAAAAAATCCATGAGAGGCATTTTTGGGGAGTTTGCTAAAATCCATCTGGTATTGCTGCATCATTGCACAGACTAGCTGAGTACTTAATTTAGCTCTGCTGCTGGGTCCCCAAACACAACCACAGGAGCCCACGCCAACTTTACCTCCCACCCCTGCAAGTGCACACATGAGGAACCTGGGTCCATGTCAGCAGCCACAAAGGGACCTCCTGCCAGGTGATCTGTGGCCATTAAGAATATATTCTAAGTGAATTAAGTAGCCGAGGCTGGAGTTTAGCTCCCTGTAGGTTTAGAAGAACTCAATGCTTTTACCACGTTGCACCATAAAAGGAGAATCGCAGAGAAATGTATTATTTTGCTCATCGTTTGCCACCACTTTCCCATTTTTTTTTTTTAAATATTCAGTGAATTACATGTTGAACAATATGTAGGTTGTGTACCTGCCAGGTATTTTTCTCTTTGATTCTTTTCCTTTCTCCATCTCTCTGTACCTTCTCTTTCTCTTTGAAGGTTAGACAGAGCAAACCACAGAGGAACACAGGGCGCTACGGTTACCATTATTCATACAATGACAAATTGTACGGTATTATTTCATTGTGCTGTAGTTGTCTCTTTTGTAGAGGTATCCTGATTTCAGTTGGGATGTCTGAAAAACGAATCCTGTATCATTAGACAGGAAGTAAACCTCGCCACAGAGATAAGAAGGCATGCAGAGATCTGTCAGCTACATTTGAATACGAGACTATCCAGGCCGCCGGCCAAACGCAAGGGTGAAGGGAGGAGAGGAGAAACTGCTCCACCAGAGAACAAAGAAAAAAACACCGATACTCGTATGCTTTCCCCAGCCATATATGTTTACATATGGATTTTGGACTCCGACAAGCCAAACGATCCCATCTCCAGTTAGATAGCCTCACTACTGATCGAATCAAACAGCGTAATGATACTACTTCAGCTGCAGTCAGTAGTAGATTTTTTTTTCAATACCATGTGGTGGGTTTCTTCTTACACCTACCCGGAAGAGAACAGTGTCTGTATTTATAATTCATCATAGCTAATGACTGACACAGTGTAGCCTTGTAGTCAGGACGGTGTTAGTGGTTGGAGGTTAAATACCTTGTTCCACAACAACTTACTGCTCTACTCATCCATCTTGACATAAAACCTCCTTGAAACATTTGTATTTTTAAGTAGGCATTAGATAATATTGAGTGGATCATTCTGTCACGGCCATTCAATTTTATTTGAGTAATATTGAAATCCCATCCTGGGCACAGTTTTCTTAACACTCCTAAATAGCCAAAATCTCTGTCTCGTATTAATCTCTTCATCCTGGCAGACTGTGAACCTGCAGGCAGGTAGCTTCTCATATCCAACCAAAGGACAGGAGTTACAACCATTAGCACTTTTCATTAGCACAACAAGGCTGCATCAGCATAGGAGGAGAAAGATAAAAGAGATCCCACGTCTGAGCGCGAGCTGATAATTGGACCTTTCAAGGGCTGTCGTGTTTCCTCTTTATTAAGGTTGTCCAGGGGTTAAGAGGTTAAATTAGGATTTATTACGAGGATGAGGTCAGGTTGAAGCAGTTAGTCCAGAATAGCGACAGTTTCCGACAGAAATACAACGTTATATTTCATTAAAGAGACAAAATATTGATTGTGAAGCCATTATGCGGCATGTAACCACACAAATTCATGTCACTTATGGAAGAGATGATAATTAATGTTCCGTGACTTCCTCCAGAGTCAACACACTCAGGTATTACCTTGTGTAATCCGACTATCAGAGTGGGTTAGGAGTTAAGTGTTCCTAGTTTGCTCACCTCTGTTGAAGACCTCCATATTATCTCATGACACGATATCAATCCATATTTGCAAAAAAAAAAAAACAACCTTTCACCTCATGGATCCAAAATTCTGCTTCAAGGATTATACTTAATGTGTTGTCATGGGTATGCCTGTACACTGATTATGATGAGTTGGATTATTCAAATAGGTTTGTTTAGCTTGCTAAGCTTAAGGCAGCTCATTTATGCATGGCTACCCAAAGGCAGATTGCAACTCTCCTTCCTCTGTCTAAACCTGAGCCTCCCCGTGCTGGGTAATAAGCCTTCTATGATAATCAATCAGAGACAGGTTTTTTTTTGTTTTTGTTTTTTTCCCAGCCAAATTTGAAATCCAAATCAGCATCACGTCTACCAATCCCCAGTAGTATCTTCTCCTGTTTTTTGTTTTTTTTACAAAATTTTTGTGTGTGTGTATGTGTGTGCTGATTACTGTTTAGCCTGTTGCACCTGAAACGTATTTGCTCTCTTTCATCCTCTTCTCTGTCCTTGTGAGTTCAATAGCTTTGATGCTCTCGACACCTCTCACGGCTACTGAGAACCTTTTTGTACTGTAAATACGCTTTTTTCCCCTCTTCTTATACATTTTCTGTCTCGCTCTGTGTCCGTGCCCATACTGAAAATCTACCTCTTTTTTCTTCATTTTTTTGTGTTTTTTTTAGAGAACCAGATCCCCCATGGCTTCCCCACCATCGATATGGGTCCACAACTGAAGGTGGTTGAAAAGACCAGAACCGCCACCATGCTGTGCGCCGCCAGTGGAAACCCAGACCCAGAGATCTCCTGGTTCAAGGACATGCTTCCTGTGGACATCAGCAGCAGCAACGGGCGGATCAAACAGCTTCGCTCAGGTACAATTTGATTTGATTTGATCTGATTTAATTTCTTTAAGATGTTACTCTACATGACATATGGAACATGTAAATTTACAGCAGTGGCAAGTTGCAGGGTGAAAGATGACATTAAATGCCAACAGACATGAGTCAGGTTAGACATGAGGATGATGTGCAAACACAAAACCCTTTGTTGTCATGTACGACTTCATGTATTCTCTTTCATCACAAAGGACATGAAAGTTTTATTCAGCTTGTCATTGTCACCTTGATTAGTTGGCTGAGTTCGTACAGGATTTTATTCCTCGTAACAGCTGCAGCCACTTATAAAGTAGCACAGAAGTTGGGCTGAAGTTGTTCCTGCCATCTCTGACAGTGATACATGAGCTTGTAACCTTCCAAAGTACAGAAAGAGAATTTTTCTCCATATTAAATAATCCTTAATCCCCTCTTTACCATGCAGCTGGGTCACAACAAGGCCAGCTGATGATGTATTAGCTGATGTATTGAACCTCAGGGAAAGAAAAAAAATGAAAGAAATCAATGAGGTTCCCTCTGTTCGCCGGATCAGTCCACTTGATAAATAAACACAGCGCTGGTCTGACCTGGATCAGATGATAAAGGTCCAAGGTGGGAAGATTAGTGGCTTGTGACCAGGTTCAGTCCTGTCACTTCTTACTAAATCTACCTCACTTAGACAGTGTCAGGCCAGGCTGCAGGTCTGAGGCCCTCAAAGATTAAAGATGAGAGCCACTCCAGAAAAAGCCTGGCGCTAAAGCGGCCCAGTGGAAGCTGAATACAGGTCACTGGAGCACGTTCGCTCGGACTGTCCGTGTTCTTTCTTGCAATATTAAATTGTGGCTCCGCTACAAGTGCAACCCCCCGAATTAGAAACAGATTTACCCCAAATTAGATAGTAACACAACCACTTAATTGTATGATTATGTTTTTATAGCAGGGATAAAATTGTGCATAAAACTGTGATTTTTTTTTTGCCTTCTTCTTTTTTCACTTCTAGCAACAAACTTTTAATTAGTTTTCTTTCTCGTATATAGTGAGAGTGCCTGGAAATGTGCTGATATGTAATGCCCTCAGACTAACAATTCTTTTTTATCCTCCACCCTTCTCTTGACATCTGCTTCCATATCAGGATTTACATTACTGCATATGACCTGAAATTAGGCCAAATTATTTATTTATTTATCCATTTTTTATTTGCAATTGCAAGAAAAGGCACATTAATTTGTTGCCACAGTTAAAGGAAATACCACATCCAGTTAATTTTATTGCATCACACTCACTGAATTTTTAGTGAGCACACACACACACACACACACACACACACACACACACACACACACACACACACACACACACACACACACACACACACACACACACACACACACACACACACACACACACACACACACACACACACATTCAATCTTTCCACACCATCCAAATCATCCACTCTGTAGAATATACAGTACTAACTTCTCTTTAGTTTCATACCTCTCGACCTGATGACCTTTTTGCGTGCATTATTCTCTTTTACTGTGTATGACTTTCATTCATGTCTCTTGCCCATTTCACTAACTGCCGTCTGCATAAATGCGTTGAGTGGGGATTATCTTAAATTAGAAAGCTTAATGGCAAAAATGCTTAAATTGCATACTGTTCTAATGCTGCTGTGATGTAAGGACAAATGTGGGTGTAGCTGTTGTCTGAGAATACAAAAGCAGCAGCAGCAGCAGCGTTATGTTTCTAAATGTTGGCCTTGCACAGGGGATCCTTCTCAGGCTGTGTTGTTTTTGTGTGTGACGTTTACAGTCGGTTTGTACAACATTTATACTTGCTTCATAGCATGTACAGTAGTACAACAAACTTTGTCACATTATCACATTAAAGTGGCTTCTATGTATCAGTTTATTATATCTGTGGCCTGTCAGAAGCCATGTTTTTTTCTCTCTCCCACTGTTGTAAGTGGATTACTAACTTATCTCTCAACCCTGTTTGCATCGAAATTACTCCCACCTAGGTGGTACACCAATTAGAGGTAAGGATGATAAATAAAGTGTGTTGGAAAATATCACGTCCGCACCATTCCTTCACATCCACATCAGACCCCTGCACCACCTATTTCCCAACCACCGCCCCCGCCCTCTCCCCCCCCCTGACGCCACATCACCGGGTTCATTCACGCTGTTAGCACCAAACTCACCCTCAACCACTGCCCCCTTTTGTCTCTTCCTAACGTTTTTCTGTCTGATCATGTTCTGTCTGCCGTCTGCTCCTGAACAAACAAATGATCACCAACCCTGATGTCAGGAGAATGAAAATGCAAAAGCCAGTCCAAGGTGTTATCTTGCAAATTAGCTTTTTCAAGGATCTTCTTATACTGTTAGAAATGAACCACATTCATGAGCAAACCCACACACACACACAAGCACGCACGCACGCACACATACATTCACACAGAAACAAACATCTTTCAGCTACAGCCTCTCCTCTGGCTTTTCAGCAGAAAGAGGTGAGGAATTGCATTTTAAACTAAAGGCCACCATTGCCACAAGAGGATCTACCTGCCTCCTCTATGCAGCCTCAATGTAAATTGAAATGGCTGCATTTGCATACAGCCTATGCAGCATTGCCCCCCAGCATGGGAACAGGATGCTTGGTCGAGATTGTTAAGGTGGAAGCTTCAACCCCTTTTTATGGAAATCATATGCTTCTCCCCCGAGTAAAAGCATGATTCCGCTCAACAGCACTGAGGTAAATAGTGGACGTCTGGGGCAAGCTGAATACATTTGGAACTACCAGCTGTCTGTCTCAGTGTTTGTGTGTCCGGGCGCCTAATACAGCCCATATTCAATTAGATGTTTAACTCTTGAGGAGTTCCTGCAGCCTTATGGCAGCTTCGCTCTCCCTTCTGCTCCGTAAAAAAAACCCCAATGAAATCAGCTCGGAGAAGATGCTCCAGTGTTCCAGTTAGAAGTAATTCTAGGAGTTTTAGTGTTTCAGCTCTTGACAACTGTCATACCATTAACCGTCTAGATCCCTGTAGTGCTCGCTCTGTTTTCTCCCATGGGAGAGCGGACGGATTGACAGATTGGTGACACTGACATTAGTATGCAGGTGCGTGTCAGTGCTGAATCAGACAGCGATGAGCTCAGCAAGCAGAGCAAACACCTTGGAGGGATGTGTTGTCATGAGATCTGAGGCGGTATTACCACATGTCACTGCCCCGCCTCCTCCCGCTTCTCTTTTTTGGCCTCGTCTCGATTCGAGTCCCCCTCCACGGTTGGTGGTGAACATGTTTGTTGCATTCATCTCATGCTGCATGATGTGAAAGAAATGTATCCTGACATCATCGTACGCTGAGTATTTTAATCATTTCCAAACTGCATGGTGGCTGGCTGCCTTTTCTCGCTAGAACCATGCCGTTTCGGAGACGTGATAAATGTTCCCACTCATTTATGACATGTATGTTCCCCGCTAAGAGAAACTATGTTGTTTTTATACATGTGTTTTTGAAACCAGGGCACGCAGGTAAGTTTGGTGTAGTTGGTCCCTTTTCAATTTGTCATATTGTAACATGCTTCATCTGTCGGCCATTTGCAATTCAGTAGCAATGATTAGGTGATGGTTCTGGACACGGAGTGTCAAAATGACCACACAGAGAGAGGTCTCCCGGGCTTTTGTGCTTTGTTAGAAACAACATGTTAGCCTTCTGTCTGATGACTACAGCTACTTGGGATTGTGAATACTAATCTAAGCCATCTGGCAGAGGAGCTTCCCCCTCGAGGGCTTCGGTCAGACATGGTCAAATAGTTGATAATGAAACAACACAATAACAGGCCTCAGTGCTAAATGTGCACTCAACATAGTTTTGGAGAAAAGATACCTGCACTGGATGTGATTTGGATCAATATCTCAGGCCATTTAGCAGATAATGGCCGAGAGCTGTTCAGTCCAAACTCCAAAGTTATACATTTACATGTACCTACTACTTTAATATGGTCATGTTTTCTTTTTATGCCATCACTGAGGATCTCTGAAAACATAATTCGCAGTTCAAAACTAAAGAGTATCATTTCCCCCGAGGGTCTAAATAATGTCTCTGTGTAAAATCAAACAGTGAAACCGTTTGCACAGTTGTTGACATTAATCCACAGCTTGTTTGATTACTTTTTCATACAGAACATTAATTGTTCTGCTTTTGTTTTGCAGTACTGTATGACTTAGTTGAGTCCTCACATTTAGTCCTCCATGACTTTAACACTTTTGTTTGTCTTTTATTTCCTTCAGCAGAAAGCCCAGTCAGACTCTGATGGCTGTGACATGTTATTCAGATGATTAATTGACCCCCCAGTCATGGTCTTATTTCTCCTTAACACTACCAGGCAAATATTCTGTTAGCAGTTTCCTTAAACTTGCCAAATCAGCTAAATGCTTGTGTTGCCGTAAGCATTTTTCTTGACAAAACTGCGTCCAGGTCTAAGACACTTAATTACACATGAACTGGGTTAGACTGGTTGACGACAGGCGCTCTCGCGAGTCACTGTGCAGATTTCTGCTGTGGTTTCATGCCAAGTTACATCTCACATTCCACAACTGTCAAGAAAAAGCTAAATTTGTTAATCCTCTGTGCAGGAGCCCTACAAATTGAGAACAGCGAGGAGTCTGACCAGGGGAAATACGAATGTGTTGCCATGAACAGTGCTGGGACCCGTTACTCTGCTCCTGCCAATCTCTACGTACGAGGTAAAGTCACACATTTCTTTCAGCTTTTGAATTAATCTGTCATTTCTCTTGTGTAAAATAATTTAGCAGACCAACTGTGCAACCTTTTAACATTTCCTCTCTCATTCTAAATATTGTCGTTCCCTGTGAAGTCAATGTGCCCACAACATTACATCTAATCAAATGCTTTTTTTTGGGGTGCTCAAGGCTCCTCTCAGTGTGTGTGTGAGGGGAGACTATGATTGACAGCGTCGTCATTCTCCCAGCTCCAGCTCTTGTTTGTTTTTTTGTTTTTTTCTTTCCTTTTTGCACCTGACATCCGCGGGACAAATTACACCATTATAATTCTTATTGGTGCATGGAGTAATTCCCAGCATGCCCCTGCCCACCCTCAGTCCGAGCCGAGTTCCAATCAGCCAGGATAAATGAAAACACTTGCAAGGCCTTTAATTATTATGTAATTTACACATTGAGGGAACGCATTTATACCACAATTTCTCTTTGTCTCTACTTCAACCAAACAAGTTACCCTCACTATGCCGTTCCTCCCCTAGCAGCGAGCTAACCTCAACCCTCAGTTTGGCAGGAGGAACTCAACCAGGTGCGGCCTCTGTGAAAACAACTGCACTGAAACGTTTCCTGTGCAGGTATTGAAAGCCGTGACAGGCCTCCTTTCGTTTTTATTTTGACTGAATCGAAAAGGCTCCATTACATCCTCACACCTCCCCCCCACACGCCCTGCACAACCCAGGGCTCCTGAAGACATGAAGGGGCTTGGAGTTTCAGGGTTTGTTTTTGTTGTGGTTTCTCTATGAGCACACTAATGCAGTGCAAAGGCAGCATTGTGCCCGTCCTGGAAAAAGCTGGTATAGGGGAGTGAGTAGTCTGGGTCAGCCCCTGTGGACAACACCACCATGTCTGATGTACATGAAACAGAATAGCTGCTCCACTTGTAAGTGTGGGGGCGGAGGAGGGAGGAGGGAGTGAAAGTGTCAGTGTAAGAAAGAGACATGTTGGCTATCTCTTCATAATTTCTTTTAAAGGATATACACTGGTGCATCATACAGGCTATTTTACAGATCACTGGTTCCATTGTCTCTTTTTACATCGAAATAAATTAGAATCAAGTACTATTTCTTTTTAAACACCTCCCCCTCTCACTAAGACGTGTTCTATTAGCACCAGTTTTTCCCTTATCTGGGAAAATGTTTTTGTGGCAGACAGACCCTCCTCCTGGATCAGAGAAACCAGAGGTAAAATCATCTTCAAGAGCCACAGCAGCATCAAATTTACAGATTAAACACTGTGGGCTCCAGAAGGTTTAGATCTTAAATCTTGACAGGGGGAGGTAGCCAGCCAAACAGCAAAGGCGAGGAAGGGATGGAAGCCTCGTCTATTAATCAGGGCATGTCTGTCACAGGTGCAGACGTGGCCTTTTTTTCCCCTTAGAGGTAATTACAGTTGTTGTGTGGCGTGGCGCCAGCAGGGCCCCGAGGCCCAGCTAGTCTGTAACACCACCCAGGTAGCTGTCAACCCGTTGGCCCCCAACACCAACTTTTTCCGCCAGCCCTCACCACACCAGTGGAGAGATAGAAATCAAACCAAGCGTAACCTTTTAAAAGTGTACTTGTCTGGAAAGGAGAACAAAGGCTCAGGCCATGTTTTCACTCTGTCTTTGTTACCGCTGCGAGAATGAGGAGACAAGACCCGGGGCTGTGTTATCACTGGGCTGCTTGATTGGGTTTAAAACATGAGGGACTCAAGACAAGTGGCCTTTGACGTGGCTCTCTTCCTTCACTGTTTATATATGTTTTCCTTTTTTATTCCGAGACACCAGAGGGGAGATTTAGCGGCTTAAAGCCTCTGCTCAAACTTGTAAACATAACAAGCATTGGGAAGCAAATAGGTCATTGGACAAGTGCAGATTTTTTTCCCGTATTGACGTGAAGCAGCGTGCTTTATTCTTAACCTTCTTGCACAATATTGAAATGATGCTCGGGCTGGTGAACAAATGAATACAACAGCGGCACAGTTCTAAACGCCTTGTGATGCACGGCACAAGATATTGCCGTATAATGTTGAGATTAACTGTATTTCAATATTCTGCTCTCCCCTCTGAGTCGCCTATAGGAATCTATCACATGATTAAATGCGCCGCCTTTTAAAAAGTCCATCCTCCCTGGGTGGAACAATCATTTGTAGCCTTGAAATGTCAATAAAGTTACCACTACTTGAAGGTGACATATGAAAAAGATTACCATGGGAGAATGAATTGTGTTATTATTTTCTAACAACCCCCTTGTAACACTCGCCCACACACACACACACACACACATACCCCCCTTTCAGACTAGCATTAATTGTGCTCGTTACAGGTGGGTGTTTTGTGTCTGCAAGTGTATTTCTCGCTACCTGATCCAATTCCTGTCTGCAGGTACACAAACATGCTGCCAGCAAAACCACCACCAACCTTGTCTTGACATTTTAGAGCCACCAGAGAGTGATGTCCTCATATTTCTGTGTGGGAGGGGGAAGGAGCAGGAAGGAAGGCGGGGGGGGGGGGGGGGGGGGGGGGGGTTCTGCTCCTTCTTGTCTGTGTGTCTATTTACGTCCTTCCACTTCTCATCCATTAAGAGCTGCGTGCATGTTTGTAGGTGTGCAGGTGCGTGTGCTCCTTGTTTGCTGCGGGGGTCGCCTTCGGTGACCTCTTCTCTGAAGGAGGACTCCACCCGCGTGGGCAGAATCACAAGCGTCCTGTGATTGTGCATGAGCGCTCATTTGTCAAGTGCTTATCCCACAACGGAGGAGGGATGTCAGCCTCTGTCTGCCGGCACTCCCTCATATATCCATGTGACATGTCAATATGTCACAGAGGATAAAGTGCTGCAGCTGGGCTTTTCTTTTACCAAAATATCTTCATGCTGCTCTATGTGTGTGTGTGTGTGTCTGGGTGTCAGGGAGGGAAACTTACAAAATGATCAATTCAAGTCAGTTTTATGAAGAAGACGATTAAGTATGTGCCACTTCAACAGGTGGATTGAAAGGGATGAAAAAAAAGTCATTTTATAGAGGAGAAAATGTGCATAGGTTGTGTGAGGTTTTAAAGTTCAATTCCTGAAACTTCAATATATATTCAGATCAAAGATAAAAAACACAACAGCACATTTAATTGATAGTAATAAATAAGTTGTTTTGGATTAAGACTCAATCACTCACTACTATTCAGTATAAGGCTGAAGAATAACAATGAGTCACTGTTAAAAGCGGGCTTCCCTCCCTGATACTGTTTGTTTGCATTTCTTCACTTGTTTGTCACTAACTTCACACTGGGTCTTTGGAAACACCGTTCTGTTTCACTGTCTTTGTGCTCTCCACTTTGTATTTTCTCATCCCATCGCTCACCTCCATCACATCACTTCATCCACAAACAGATCAGCGTGAAGGTTGGTCATTTTTTCACTTGTAATCCCTTCCCTTCAATTTGATGCAGATTCTTTTAGGTGAGGTCAGCCACCCCTCCCAGCCTCTCTGATGAAGACACTGATATCACCACCTTGAAAAGCAGAAACTATTATTAATAGCTCCCTCTAATCCCCTGTTCAGTGTAAATGTGCCGTTGTGTCTACCTGTTTGCATGAATCCCTGAATAGCTCCTGCATGCTTTACAAGGCCACTCCCCCCCCCCCAAAAAAAACATGTTTCGCTTAGCCTTGCCAAAACACACACTGAGTCCCCAGCACAGCTCGTCTCAGTCATTATTAGATCTGTGTTGTGTTATGTTGCCGTGCATTTCTCCCAACCGCACCCTCGGTGTCACTGTCAAGCCCATCCATCAAAAACTATAGCTCCTTTCACCCTCAGACTTCCCCTCCACCTCTGACGGCCCATCAGAGGTGTGTTGCGGATTACTCCGGTATTCAGGTGGCAACCGGATTTGTCAGGTATTTAGGCAGCAACACCCCTGCTCTCCCACTGAGGGACATGGGTATCAGAACTGACAAAGCCGTTCTTAGGGGATTATGTGTGTTTTACTGCTATGGGCATCCTCCACCCAGAGACTGAAGGATATGATAGGTGCATGTTGGTCTAATGAGAGGACATCCACTCATCCACAAGTGATATTACAGGGAGAAAAAAAAATCGAGACGTTTATAGAAACATAAACACTTGTCACCGCATAACAACTAGTCATTAACTGATTTATACAAGTAATTGATTTTATGACTTTTGGTCCTTCATCTGCATATTTAGAGTCTCTGTTTTAGAGTTAATGAATATTGACATTGACATTGTCACCGAGGGGTAATGTTTTGGAAATTATTTCCTCACCCGTACCATCTGCAGAGCACCGCCATGCAAAGAGCTGACCTATAGAATATTTAAGAATGAGCTGGCAGTGTGCTGACAGGGGGATGATCAGCCATCATGGTCGCCCAGTGCTGCTGCCAGGAAGCCCGGGAGCCTGCTGACTCCGTGCCAGTTTGCTCAGATATTGATTCACTGAACAGGTTCTGCTATCCTTGGGCACTTTGTCAAGGCAGTTAAATTTATAGGTATCCAGCAAGCAGGCAGGCAGAGTGGAGACAGGGCTTATTTTGTGGTTTTGATAGAGTCCTGGAGCCCGTCTCTCCAAGCCGCTCTCAACAGGAGAGAGGCTTCGGGGGAATCGATAACAATTACCTGCCCTCTAGTCATTTTGTTCCACAGCACCTCTCCAAACTTAACCGCACGCCATGAATTATTCACAACATTAAGTGTTCAATATACACAGGCCCCACTGAGTGACTGCTCTTAGCACTGTTTAGTCTATGGAATCATGAAAGAATAACAGATAATTTGACCCTAATGGTCTTGCATTAGGCCCTCTCCTCTCAGGTTTCACTTTTTCATAGGCATATGTTGTGCAAAATAGCTGCACTCGGAGATGTTGCAGTTGTGTGAGAAGACATGTGGCTACCGACGCAAATGGGATACAGCGCCTCTGTCGTGCATTTGTCACACTGGAAATCAGATGTTCGCTCGTTTATATGAGAAAATTGGACCAAGTCCCCCCCCACCACCACCACCACCACCACCCCCCTTTATCTTCTTCCCCCAGTGTACACTGGCTTATGATCTCATCCCATATCTTTCCTCAGCTCCTGTGCATGCTTTGCCTGAGAATGTGGTCCCTGTCCCGTTCCCAGGCTGGTAACACTAGTCGGCCTGTCCAGCCTGTGCATGTAAAAATCAACCATATGCCCGTGAACTTCAGAAAGCAGATGTCATGGCTGATAATCTGTTTATCTTTCTAGACTCTTGTGATTTCTCCTGTGTGATTTCTTTCCTGCATGAAACCCTCGTTATCACTGTGTAGTATTGTACCTCCCCTTTCCACTGAGTCATCTCATAAAATTACTCTTAATATTAGACCGTCATCGTTACTGTGTCCTAAAGTTTTGGTGACCTCTTTACAGTTTTCCGTGTTACATTATTTTGTTTGCTGTGTAAACCCTCTGGAAAGATTAGTCCTCTAAAAAAAACTGTTTTAATTTATCCCTTAAATTGTGCAAAACAAACTCAAGGACCTAATTCCAAAACATGCATCATTCTGTCTGTTCTGTGGCTGAAACCTGGGATATTAATATTTTTATGAGATATCGAGCCAAGTAGTTTAAGCCCACATGATTATATCGATTAAAAACTAGCAGCAGCTCTGTATACAGGCCCCTCAATTATTTTTGGGAAAATTCAGATGAGTGTGAGCCAGGTCCGCCTTATTATAGTGCAGTCCAGAGAACCAGACTTTTCCTGACTGGAATCTCAAAAGGTGCTTTTGTGTTTTTCCATTTCACCACATAATGAGGGGAATAACAAGCATGGCTGTAATGACGTTCCGGTTCAAATTAGATCGGGGGGGAGGAGGGGGGGGGGGGGGGGTGAAGTGTGGGGGGAGTGGAGGGAAGGTGGAGGGAGACTCACATTTGAAAATCCATTTTCATGGAGACTGGTGCAAAAGAGCAATTACAGTCAAGGGCTTTTTTTTTTCCCAGCGAGACACAGAGGTGTTGTATTGCATTAGGGGAAACAAGCAGCATAAATTCTGCAGGGATAGTTTCATGCTGTAATGTTTTGAATACATACAACGAGCAGTAGTGGAATAGCAATAATGGCTCCTCACTTGGGAGCTTAATGTTTGGCCTAGCTTCACTCCATAATCAAGGTTAAAGAAGTCAGAGCTCCTCCTTCAATCCAGTGCATGCTATGCTAATGTTCAGCGTGCCATAAATTTAACAGGTCTGACACTTGTGTTTGCTCACAAAGCCACGTCGAGTAAGAGTTCCCTTTACCATGTCAGGCCGATAAGTTTGTTGTGGTTGCGAAAAGTTGCCAGAAAAAAAAAGGATCTACAGTGTGTTAGTATGGCAAACACTTCTTGTATATCTTTATTTAGATAGAAAACAAGTCATATGTAAATGCTGGCTGCCTGTTTATTCTGGGCCAGCTTTTCAGTATTGCATGGAGCCTCTGCATCGGTGTTTGCCTTGTCCCTGGCGACGTCAACGGGCCCTTCTTGTCTCCATGGGAACCCCTTTTTAATGTCAGCCTATCTGCATATCAGAACTGCACAAAGAGAGGGAGAGAGGGAGAAAGACAGGCTGAGCAGAAGGAGCCAGAGAGAGGGAGCAGGAGGAGAAATCAAACAATGCCATCTCCACAGGGTCCCTCAGTGATGCAACTCTCGCCACCATTTGACACTCTGACAAAAGAGGGCCAGACACAGTCTCCAGCAAAAAACTGGGCTATTTTTTGATTATATTCCCTTTTATAGGCAAGAGGATAAAACACCCCCTCAAAGTTTTCTTATGAGTTTCCAGAGCCATTTTGTGACAGTCCTATTATTCCCATTGTGCTCGCCTGCACATTCGGACAATAGCAATCAGCCATCCATTCTGTCAGCTTTTCTTAGTTAGCTTTTAGCCTCGTGGTGTTGTGCTATATCGCAAGACTGGTCACGAAAATCACAAAAATATATAATTTGCCTTACATATTCTATCTTTTCACTCCTCTCCCCCTCCCTAGTGCGAAGAGTCCCTCCCAGATTCTCCATCCCACCCACCCACCAAGAGGTGATGCCGGGCGGCAGCATCAACCTCACGTGCGTGGCCGTCGGCTCCCCGATGCCTTACGTCAAGTGGATGATGGGCCTGGTGGAGCTGACCAAGGAGGAGGAGATGCCGCTGGGACGCAACGTGCTGGAGGTCACCAACATCCGCGAGTCGGCCAACTACACCTGCGTGGCCATCTCCTCTCTGGGCATGATCGAAGCCACAGCTCAGGTCACTGTCAAAGGTGAGAGCCGCCGTTCTGACTTGTTCTACCAACTTATCTGTGAGATTGGAAACGATTTGGATTCTTCTTCTTATTTGAGTCACTCAAATCAAGAGATGAGTGAAGTGTTATTGAAGAGACAGAGCCACTTTTCAAGTGGCCTCAGAAACTTCTTGTACATAATCGCGGGAGCCTGCGGTCTTTGTTGATCGTGAGAGGTGGAATTGGCTGCTTTGTCAATGAACATTGATGTAAGGGCTTGTATATGTCTGCCTGCACGTCTGTTGAGTTTTTTTCTCCGAGTCCAAATATTTGTCTGAATGCAGCTCTACTCACCTCTGTGTGTGTGTGACAGTGGGACTGTGTTGTCTAACCATTTCAGCCTCTCTTATCAGTTGTTGTAGGTATCGATCCCACTTTCCTCTCAACTGATCAATACAGAGAATGTCACAGTCATTTAGAGGGACCACAGCTACACAGACCCCTTCTTGAAGGAAGCCATAATGAAGACCCCGTGTTTTGTTTGAATTTGCCGTTCAGTCACAACGGGAACCACTCCTGCAATTTTCTCGTATTGTCAGTAATAGCCGGACCAGTTACAAAACACAAAATTGGCATTTCAGTCGAGATTTTCTATTCATTTGCGGATAATAGCTAGTGACAGAACTATAAGGATTAGCTTATGAAACAATCATTTCAGTGCTCTGACTTACAGAATGGAGAATTATTGAGTCACCACGAGAACGAGTTTAGTTGTAATGTGTCTGAGAATTTCAGTGTCAAATGTGTCAGACGTCAAGTTTTTCTCAAATTACCTGCACATCCTGAAAGTCCATTCTTGATATGAAAACTAATGTTCTGCTTCTCACTCCTCAGCCTTGCCAAAGCCCCCGACCTCCCTCATCGTGACAGAGACCACGGCCACCAGTGTGACTCTCACCTGGGACTCTGGGAATCCAGAACCCGTGTCCTACTATATGATCCAGTATAGAGCCAAGTCCTCAGACAACGGTTTCCAGGAAGTAGAAGGCGTGGCGACCACCCGTTACAGCATCGGTGGACTGAGCCCCTACTCTCAGTATGAGTTTCGTGTCATGGCTGTCAACAACATCGGCCGCGGGCCGCCCAGTGACCCCGTGGACACGCGCACCGGCGAACAGGCCCCCTCCTCGCCACCTCTGCACGTCCAGGCGCGCATGCTGAGCGCCAGCACCATGCTGGTCCAATGGGAGCAGCCCGAGGAACCCAACGGGCAAATCAGGGGCTACCGGGTCTACTACAGCTCGGACCTGACGGCGCCGCTCAGCGCCTGGGAGAAACACAACACGGACGACAGCAGCCTGACGACCATCTCAAGTCTGACTCCTGACATCACCTACAGCCTCCGGGTGCTGGGCTTCACCTCCGTAGGTGATGGGCCACCTTCTGACATCCTGCAAGTGAAAACCCAGCAGGGAGGTGAGCAGCCAGTTCTAATGTATAGATGTACAAAACGTACACATACAAATATGCTTACAGTATGTGTTAAAAAAAGGCTTTTTGTGCATTAATTTGTCTTGGATGCAGAAGCCTTTCTGTACAGTCAGTGTTGGGGAGGGTGGTTAATAATGCAGACGCTCTGGAGAACATTTATCTTTAGGAATGCGCTCTTGTTTGTTCTTTTTAATTCTTTAATCTCTGTCTTTTTGCATCCTCGTACCCAGTCCCTGCTCAACCATCCAGCTTTGAGGCTGAAGCTGAGCTGGACACCCAGATCAGACTAACATGGCTGTGGCCTGTGCAGGGCCCCATCACAAACTACGAGCTGCAGTACTGGGAGGCCAGCTCAGACAACAAGGTTAGAACAACAACACAACGCCATAACTATTTCATGCCCTGGTTTTCCCCACCACAAACAGATAGATAGATAGATAGATAGATAGATAGATAGATAGATAGATAGATAGATAGATAGATAGATAGATAGATAGATAGATAGATAGATAGATAGATAGATAGATAGATAGATAGATAGATAGATAGATAGATAGATAGATAGATAGATAGATAGATAGATAGATAGATAGATAGATAGATAGATAGATAGATAGATAGATAGATAGATACTGTGAGATTGCGGACGAATGAATCCTGCTCTTTATGATGCAATTTCACTGAATGGGAAGCCTCAGCTGAAGCAATGTTATTGTGGTACTGCAGTCAGCTCCCTGGCTGATAAGAAAGATTTACTGTAGTAACAGACAGCACACAGTTGTTCAGTTCTGTCTCTCAGCGTTGTTGCCCTTCAGTCAACTCTGCTGGACCACTGCACCAACTGTAAACCAGAGGACAGATTGTTTTTGGAACAAAATGCTCTCATATTTGGCTTGTGTTCTCTACGTGTATGCATGTGGGGAGGAGAGAGAGCGGCCTAGACGTCATGATTTTAGTTGAACACAAATTCCTCCATGATAAAGCAATATCAGATCCAGACACAGCAATACAACAAATACTATCCCTATACACGTATATGTGTGTGTGTGTGTGTGTGTGTGTGTGTGTGTGTGTGTGTGTGTGTGTGTGTGTGTGTGTGTGTGTGTGTGTGTGTGTGTGTGTGTGTGTGTGTGTGTGTGTGTGTGTGTGAAGTGTCTTGATCTGACTGGAATCCTTGACTTATTCTCCCCATCCAGATACATGTGACCATCGAACCAGCCGGCTCCCACGTCGTGAAAGGTTTAAAGCCTGACACCTTGTACCGTTTCTCCCTGGCAGCCCGTTCTGAGATGGGTTTAGGCGTTTACACACAGCCCATCGAGGCCCGCACCGCTCAGTCCAGTAAGTCCACCTTTCTTTCTTTTTTTAACCCCTCCCTCCTCGCGTTGTCTCTCTCCTCTGTCTTATTTCCTCGTTGTCAACTAACCAATGATTTTGTAGGGTGAGTGTCACCCACTGCCGACTGACGCAGGTTTAGGTCATTACTTTCAGAGCAGGAAAAAGTTGACTTTCACAGAGCTTAATACAGAGAGCGTGGGCAACTTGAATGTCAAGTCAATTTCAGCACAGCATAAAACGCTGACAGTGCAGCCATCCCTGCCAGCCTCACGCTTCCACCACCTCCCCTCTGTCACCAACACTAACCCTCCTGTCCGTCTATCTGAGGGCAGGCCCTGTGTTCAGTGTCAAAGGTACGTTTAATGTGTCTTGGTCCCACATTTGTGAGCTGTGCTGTGTTATTTTGCCTCATATATTTATGTGCTGTTACAGTGCCACCACTCAAAATGTCACTCTCTGCCAGTTGGCTGCTGACTTTTTTTTTTTTGCTGCGGTGGCACCATGCAAGTACCACCTCACCCCAGGGGGCCATATGTGCTGTATACATATTTTTTTTGCATTGTACGCATTCTATACAGAACTGCATTTTGTCTGAGATATAAAACCAAAGGGTCAAAATTTAGCAACTTTTGTAACATGACCTCTCAAAACTGCAAGTGATACTGAGTTGTAGGTGTAGAGAGAGTTGCTTCACAGTGCACTTGTTGGTATTTGTGAAAGTGCTACTGTAAATAGACAACTATTAAACTGTGTCAAAGACATTCCAAAATAACATGAGATGGCAGGTCACGCTCCACATTTCAGTACAGTCGCTGACATGATCGCTGTGGCTGCATCGTTAGAATAGAGAGGACTGGACGCAGGGTTTGGATGGATATCTCCTTTTTTTTGAAGCATTTTCGCACAGGGACAGATAAAAATCATTGAAGAGCGAACACCTCCGACAACCCCACAGTTATATAACTGTCGATCAACATCACGAGTGGTGATGAGTCTGTGTCCTTGCGCCTCCCGTCAGCAGTATTCACAAGGACATAGAATTTGGAGAGCAGAATTTGGATTTAATACAATGGTAGGATGGTGTGTGTGGGGAAAAAAAAAAAAAAAAAAAAAGCAGTGGCCTCAGGAAGATTTTGGGGCAACCAGACAATGAGAGTGACATTTTCTAGTGCTGCATTTCAGTGGTTAGTGTCATACATAGTAGTTTAGTCAGAGCAATGAACATAACTGAGCTGTGATTTCTGAACAAACTTGTTATCAGCCATGCCAAACATTACAGCACAGGATGGAAACCTATCGCTCCAAACAGATTGGCAGATTGTTCACAGTGATACATGAGCAAATGTTGGACAACAACTACACATGAGTAATAGCGTATTGAAGCTGTTAGTGTTATTATGTAAACCTTTTTACACAGTTAGCTTCTAAACCTGGTCTCTATATGAATTACCTTTGGCTGAGAAACAAAAAAATGCCAATTTTCTACCCATAATTCTTTAGATTATGTCTGAACATTTATTTTTACATGTACAGTATACAGCCAATGACTCAGAGGCAGATGGATGTACTTTATCTTCTTCATTGATATATTTGTCTTTATTTTAAGCCGCCCTATTCGTCTTGCTCATTCTTGCCTCCGAGGTGTATGAATTTCCTGTGGCAACATTCAATTTGACTTTGATCCAGCATATTTTTCATCAGGACCTCAATTTCACAATCTATTCTACAAACCATCAGCATTGTTTTGATTCAGTCTGCCACCTTTTTTTTTTATTGCGCGCAGAATTGTCAAGTCTTTGTAGTTTCCTGTCCAGTCTCTTGTGGATCAGGGACCACCTGATGAGACTCACTTCTCCTTTGTTAAGCCCTAATGTTTTTGAAAAAGGTGGAGTTTCATGTTCTGGCATTAGTTTATTGGATTCACATTTGAGCTCACTGTTCATTGCTCTGCTTATTAAAAAAGAAATTTTATGGGCATGCTTTGTGAGAACACCTTGCCTTGATTCTTTTTTTTTCTTTTTTTCTCCCCTTGGTTTCTCATTTTATTCTCTTTTGAAGAGCCCCTTTACCGAGAGTTGAATAAGTTTTCAGTTCTGTTAGATGCATGAAATTTATGAATGCTGTTGAGTTTGTTTATAGTCTGTTTCTTGTTTCCATTTTAGAATTGTTCATTGGTTTTCTGTTTTTACCTCTGGACTTGAGAGTTGACATACATTTTATGCTGCAGCTGTTGTTAATAATCTAATCTTATTTATTGTAGTAATCTTATTATTCCAGGGTTAAGGACACTAGGGAAGCCGCGGGTGTAGCTAGAGATTACCAACTCCACCCCACATTATCCGTGTTTTTACATGTACTGGGACATGCCGCAGGAGTTAGTGATTATAAAACATAGCAGGGTGAGGTAGACCGACTATAACTGGAACATCAGTGTGATGTCTAGACATAAAATAAAAAATCACACTCACTTCATGTGGCTATTGTAGTTTTAAAACCAAAATCTGCAACATTACCGGTTCAGTTCTTGTCAATGTTAACTCATTGAATAATGCCAGAGTTAGTAATATGTCCCAATTGCTGATAATGGTAATAGTATTATTATATTTTCCCGTAGTACTGGCTACAATCCAGATACTGATAGTGGCTGGATATCTTAGAACTGTTATTGATTATGAAATAGTACCTTAATGCATAACCTTGGTGACAACCCAGTGCATCTCAGCTGCAGCTCTGACCAGCGTCTGACAAATACTGTTATGAAGCCCAGAGCAGTTAACGCTGTCAAGCACTTGTTCACACACTGGCACATCCATAGCCACTTTATTGCTCCTTCTGCATGCTGTGAGAGGCGGCCGAGGGGGCAATTAAGGACAAATTACGCCTTTTATAAAAAAAACATTGCCTTGTAAAAATTTGGCACATTTTATATTTCGCTCACCTCACCCTGTCGTTTCATGGCCTCTCGCATAAACGCAGAGCCAAACACGGCTTCGACAGTTAGCCTTGTAATGTGTTTCTGCAGCCCATTCTCTCAGTCCAGAGGCAGCATCCTGTTTAGTATTGGACCTTTTTGTATTCAACATGAAAACAAAATGTCATATTCAAACCTCTGTGCAGTCTAACTAACCTGCAGTATGTGTGCAAATGATTTGTGAATCATACCAGCTATGAAAAGTGACTCACTTCACATAAAGGCAGGCGACCTGTCTTAAATACGCAATAGATTGGCTGGATCTTGATGTCACGTTGTTCAGGTAGAGTCAGCCTCTTAAAAGAAATCTAGTTAAGTGAGGCTTTTATTTTCCAAGCTTGTGGAGTCTGTCTCAGTTTTGACTTTCAATGGAAAAACATATACAGTGTGATGGAAATTAGAACATACAAAAAAGCTCCTCCGTAGGGAAATCACGCTTCATGTGCGTCTTTACTTTGCATACATACTATAGGTGGTGAACTCAGAAACATTTCATTGCCGTTTTGAATATTACATTTTGATTTGCATGTTGCCTAGTGCACAAAAAGCTCCCACGCCTCTGCCTTATTTTTCTTTGTGTTTTTAGTTTGTTTTCTGTTTGCTTGA
Source organism: Trachurus trachurus (assembly GCF_905171665.1). Taxonomy (NCBI): domain Eukaryota; kingdom Metazoa; phylum Chordata; class Actinopteri; order Carangiformes; family Carangidae; genus Trachurus; species Trachurus trachurus. The sequence continues at coordinate 13,121,772 of NC_139900.1, forward strand.
TCCGTGCCCCTTCCTTCGTGTGGTTTTGCTACCCCCCCTCCCACCCACCCACCTCCCCCTCCACCCCTCCTCCCCTGCAGCCCCATCTGCTCCCCCTCAAGAGGTACATCTGGTCAGCCTGAGCTCCACCAGCCTCAAGGTGAGTTGGGTGGCACCGCCTGCTGCTAGCCGCCACGGCGCCATTGTGCGCTACACAGTCAGCTACCAGGCGCTGGCCGGGGAGGACACAGAGCGGCACGAGGTGACGGGCATCGGTGCAGAAGCCAGCAGCTACGTGCTGGAGGGCCTGGAGAAGTGGACTGAGTATCAGGTGTGGGTGAGGGCACACACTGACGTGGGCCCGGGCCCAGAGAGTGCCCCAGTGAGGATGAAAACCAAAGAGGATGGTAGGTGGACACGTCCCCCTGAAGAAGAGTTGCTCTCAGACTCTGTGTCTCTGTTGTGTGGGGCTGCTGTCACTGCTTTTCCCTTCCTCTTTCTACAGCTTCTACTCAACATTTCTCCTTTTGTCCTGTTGATCGGTTATGAGTTAATGAGGGTGTAGTGGTGGGAGAGAGGTCACCTTCTCTCTTTTTTTTTCCTCTTTCAAGTTTGCTCTCCACAGCTTTAACTCTTCACCTCTCTGCTGGGTTAAGTCCCATCACCCCTGGGCCTCAGCTCTGCACCACTTTGCTTCCACTGTGTAAAAATGCCTTCTTGTTTTCCTTCTTCTGTTCTGCACATTAGAAGTGGAGCAGAACTCTCCCTCTCTCCGTTTCTCTGGTTCTTCTCCCTCTTTTTCTCACCCGTTCCTCGTTTAGTTTGCAGTGTGATAGAGAGCGGCTGCTCCTCAGAGAGAGTCGTCTATAATTAATGTGTTTGAAGTTTGCTGCAACACAGCTAATTTCATACTGGAATTAAGGGCATTACAGACATCGCTAGACCACATGCTGTCCCGCATAGGGTGTTTTGAGGACACAGTCGTCGCTGAAGGTCTCAAATTGAATAGAGATGATTTTGATTCATGACCAAGTCTAGTATAACTTCTTTCAACGAAGCACCCGAGTCAATAAAAAACTCAGGAGTCATTATTTTGATAGTTTTTGGCTCCTCATCACAAAACACACTGAACTGAGGAAAAAACCTGAGCTCAGCACAATTTAAGTCTTTCCACCCTTCCTCTCAAAATGTCTGTCTCACTCTTGCATTCTCCTTTCCCTCCCTCTCTCCACCTTTTTTTTTTTTTTTTCGTGGTTTCCAGTGCCAGGAGCGCCCCCCAGGAAGCTGGAGGTTGAAGTCATCAACTCCACCGCCATCCGGGTCACCTGGAAGCCCCCCCTGCAGGTAAAGCAGCACGGGCAAATCCGAGGATACCAAGTCATCTTCTCCCGGCTCGAGAACGGCGAACCTCGAGGCCAGCCGAACATCATGGACGTCACTTTGCCAGAGGCGCAGGTACTGGATGATGTCTTTCTCTGTCCAGTCTTTTCTCTGTCTCACTTTCACTGTCTACGGCTGTGTTGTGATCATTTCCCATTATTTTCATTCTCCACCGCTCTCCTGTTCTCTTCCATTCTCCGACTTCACACTTCATTTCCCCCATACCGAGTGACACACATGGAATTTTCTTTCTGCCGACTGCAGAGCCCCCCCCCCCCCCCCCCCCCCCCCCTCTTTTTTTTTTCATCCTTCTCCACATGTGACATTCAACTCTAAATTGGTACCCTGCTCCCACAGCTTTGGATTAGCTGTCATAACAAGATCCATTCTAATTCTACAGTAATAACTATTAAATATTTTATATGTGTTACATCAGGATGGGGCTTAGTGGAATCAATGCACCTCTCTTTGCGGTTTTAGCAGTAATACATATGCACTGCCTTGTTACCATGTTTATAAATCAGAGTTATTTTTTTGACGCCGCCCTGTACACATTAATGCATGCTGCTCCGAATCGCCGAAAGCTCTGCGACACGAGATGGATGAGAGATTGTAATCCTTAAGAGGGATTCAGAGATTCATGAATATCTTAAAACCAAAAAAAAAAAAAAACCCACTCTCACTTTTCCCGCTCTTTGGGAGAGGAGCGACCAGCTTAAGAGCCTCCTTCTGATTGTTTGCCAGGAGTAACATTTGCACGAACACGCATTCACTCGCACCCTTGATGGCCTCCAACAAAAACATCGAATTTGAACAAGTAAGCGCTCCCCGGCCGCAGGAACACCACAAAAAAAATCTGAGCAGCCTTGCATGTGTCTCTGAGCAGTATTTGCTGATAAGTGCTGAGCAGCGGCATTTAGGGAGACCAGCTGGTTGCTGGTTTAGTTCTCAGGCAGTGCACACTCCAGTGTCCTTGAGTGGAGCTATTAACCCTCATTTGCTTTGGCAAACACTCCACCGTCTTAAGTCTTATCATTACAGAAGAGGAGTCGCTGTCAAAGTCACCTTGATATGATGTGTCAAATGTGGCACATCCCAAGTGATGCTAAGTAGCAGCTTGTGGATCCTAGTCATGTCACAGGGCATTCAGTGATAAATACATAATGAATAGTTTCTGTGGTTGTCACGCCACCCAAGCGGCCCATCCCACATGGGACTGGAAGGCAATTTCTAAACATAAATTAACATTAAGTTAAGTTTGACAGCCCTGGATAACTGTATAGCGGAGGCTCGGACTGATACTTGACTACAGAGTCTGCCTTCAATTCAGAAACACAGTCCAACACCTTTGTTTTACAGCACTAGTTCCTGGCAGCTCTTGCTGACAGTTCATAGTTATCTGACCGTGTACAAGAGTGTCTGACAGCCGGGGCATCGTTTGGTCTGGACCAGGAGAAAAAAACATGGTGGCTGCTTGTCTTCCTGTTTTCTTCATGTTGACATGTTCGGCGTGACTTTGTTTTGTGTTATGAAAACTGAACTGAACATGACCCTACTTGTTGTGCAAACAATACTCCCCGCCATGTCTCATTTGTGCCAGGTTCACACAATAAACACAAAGACACACAGCAATTTGGCGCTCAGGATAGCTCTCATGTTCCAGTTTGGTGTCCAGGGCACTTCTCAAACTCGCCGTCCCCTCCCTGGCAGAAACAACAGGATTTCTCCTCCCTCCTCCCTGTGCCTCTCAATTTCTCCCTCCCTTTCTCTCGTGGCCTCCCTTTGCATACTGTCTGGGAAGCCGGTTGAGCAATTACCAGAGGCTTGCGTGCAGGTTTGTTACCCTTGACGGAGTCACCTCGACAAATTGTTTTCGATGAGACACTGAGAGGTTAGCCTGCACAGACCTGCCCAGACGCTATTAAAGACCACACAGTCAGCCGGCGCTCCCTCCCCGACATTCCCTGAACCGGTTTTTTTTAGAACAATCCCTGCTTTCTCGCACGTTTTTCCATTCACGTATCCCGACAGCAAGTGGAAAAAACAACGCAGATAACATGAGCTAACATGCTCAGTGTTTAGATCAACCTTGTAGTAGGCGTTCCAGCTGGCTGAGAAGAGTTCGTGACTCATCCTAGACTCATGCAAATCCGTCAAAGGCACACCTGTAATTGATGATGAAAAAAAAAAACAATTTTCTTCTATCTTGGCACATCCCTTACTGTTTCTCTCAAGAATTTGCCTAATGTGTTGTGAAATCAGTTCCATATCCACCCTTTCACCTGCATTGGATGCATAGTAAGCCTGCCAAGAGGGAAACGGGAAAAAAAAAAAAATCCAGGTCTTTCCAGTACTCACAGCGTGGCACAACCTCACGTTAGACTTCAGTCACAAATCTAAGATGATTGCAGATCCCTCCAATATCGCGATCACCTCTCCCCGTCTCTTTGTCTTTCTGTTTCTGGCTACTTCTCTCTTCTTCACCCTCTCTCAGGGTTAGCTGAAACGCCGGGGGGAGAGCTAGGAGAGCTTGCCTGTGCGTGGGCGGTTTAAGCGCCTCTTTTCTTTTCAAGCAGAAGCCCACACAGCGCCCTCATTTCCCTACTAAATTTAAACCAGAGGCCATGGTAACAGTGGGATGTAATCGACCCCTTTCCAGCCATATTTCTGTCAGGAAAGTGGCCTGAACCTGAGTGGGCAACTCCACACCACATAGCCTGCTGCATCACTATGCACTCACAGCAACCTCTAGGCTCCTGCATTTCATATAAGCATCAATACAACCTGCTAGAAAAAAAAGACATGATTGAGCTTGAAGTCATTAGCCGCCGTCTGTGCTTCTATACATTTTTCTGCACACTTCTACCTTCCTGCACAAGTTTGCCTTTATTCAGCACTACTTTTCCAGGTTCATTTTATTTGACCGCTCATGCGTTTTTTGTGGTGTGTGTCAGAGAGAGTGTGTGTGTGTGTGTGTGTGCAAGCAAGTGAGGCAATGCTTCACTGCCTCTGTGGCCTTCACTGCCTCAGATTGGAGTTGAATGGGAATCGAAAAAAAAAAAGAGAAAAGAAGCACCTCAGCCCGCTTCACTCCATCAATCATGACAGCTCCTTCTCTTCCACATCACTCGTTCCCCCCTCGTTCCCATTTTTATAGCCTCACATCTCAGCCCATGTCATCACATTTGCATTCACCCGCCTGCAAATTATACCGCTCCGTTTCCACAAACGACGCTTATCAGCAATGATGTGTTTTCAGCTTGCGTTGGCATTCGAAATATAAATGGGGGATAATTTATAATTCTCCCATGGATTTAAGCAGAAAGCAAAAGAAGTTGCGATAGAAAGGGATTAAGCCCAAGATGAGATAGGAACTCTTGCGAACCTTAATGTGCTAGCTGCTCTGTTGACATAGTGAGTGGAGACGACGGTAAACAAATTAAGCAATTAGGCACGTCGCAAACTGTTATTCATGGAGTTAAGTAGCAGCTGTTCTTAAATGGTACTCTTCATTGCCCCGCTACGTCAGGGAGAGCATTAGGCAGCAAGTTTTGATGCTCCATGTGTCTCAACCAGTCACAACTGGGACCATATAGAGGCCTAGCCCATGCTTCAGTTAGCCGGCTGGTGATAAAGACCCATCCACAGGGAGCGGGGCGGAGAAGCTGGGTCTTTTGTCTTTTCATATGCCAACAGTCAAAGGAGGATGATGAACACGGTCTCTCCAGTGCACAATGGATCAACAGCGTGTGCTGCTCATTCCCTGTGTTTGCGAAAGTCTGGAGAAGAAGGCAAAGATGGACGAGCAGGAATCCCCGGCATAATGTTTTGTCTTAAAGGGCATGTGTCTGCTTTACAAATGTCATGGTCCTCAGCCTCAAAAAAATATATCTCAATATATTGAAACTGCTCTCTTATCATGAAGCACTTTGGACTCTCTCCTTTAATGAGTGCTAAAAAAATGTTTTATTATTATTATTATCAATAATAATTAGGTCTTATTATTGTGATATTTACTTTCAGTGGAGATTAGCTGGTATCAAAGTATTTACGATACCTACAATGTACTATAAATATGTAAATGTGATTTTTTTTTTAACAATATTGGACTGTGATTCCAATTTCTAAATTAAATTTAATTCCAGTATTTAAAGTCTACAGGTTTGTACCAGGTCAGTTTAAAGAAATTATTGCAGTTTGTGCCCTTTCATGCTGTCATTCAAGACAGATGTGAGCAGATGTTTGTAGGTTTTGTGTGGAGGAGGCTCTTCATTTCTCTGTCATTCTTGAAAACAAACGTTCTGTTCAATAAAATGTCTTCTCAGCAGGGAGTAAATCACATGTGATATTGGACTGATGACTCCTAATGTTTCTGCTGACTTGAACTAAATTTAGCTTCACACGGTGGCCAGGCACTGTGCTGCTGAATTAGCGAAACCAACTAAATTTCAGTCACCTCCGTTGAATTAGAGTGGCGACAGACAATTCAGAGGTCACTGAACCCTGTCAAAACCAAAACGATCAAGCTCAGAGCTGCCACTAGAGGTCAGTGTAATGAACGTTGCTTTGTAATTTGGATGAACCGACACTCTGACTCAAACTCTTGGCGGCTGAACACAGTTTGCAAACTGTTGCAGCCTCATCTCTTGTCAATCCCCATCCTCTCCTCTCCCCGGTGCTTCTCCGTTCACCAGCAGCTGTCACAATAGCAACGCGCGCTAATGATCAAATAGAAATGTTTTCCATCATCATTCGATTCCTCACCCAACAACACCGCCCCCCTCCCTCCCTCCCTCCCTCCCTCCCTCCCCCGAAACCATCCATCCCCTCTCTGCTCCCCTCTTTGTCTCTCATCAGTGTCACCATTGTCATCTCTCCTGCCCCTTGTCAGCGAGGCCACCCATCAGTGAACTCCTCTGCAGTAGCTGAACTGTGGAACGAGTTGCTGGTAAACGCCAGCAGTTGCGTTCTGCATCGATGGGGTTTGATGTCACAGGGCTAGCATAGCGGCACTGGTAATAGGATTTCACGCTCAGCACCAATGGAGCCCTGCGGCACAGAATGGGCTTTCACTTCCCCCAGGAATCACTTGGCCAAGCACAGCGAGCAAGAGAACATTTTGAAAACATATTGAAATATAATGAATAAAAGGCCCTCCCTCCACTTCTGTAAGGAGAGAGGGGGGAAATACTTGAGGGATTCTACATTTGGTTTATGTCCACACTGAGATCGTTATCCTGCTGAATAGATGTGTTCTGCGATTAAGGAAGCGAGAGCTTTTTATTGGATACATAGGCAAATGAGAGACAAGGCAGTGCATCACAAACAATAATGAATTTCACCACCGCTGCTCAACCTGGTTCCAACAGTTTGTTTTATGCCATTCAACTTGTCTTCATTCCTTTTCCTTTTTACTCCTTCTCTTCCATCACACTCTCTCCTCGTGTTGTGTTTTTTCTTTTTTTTCTTTTTTTACTGCATGACTCTGTTGACACCTACATCCATCTGTCTTTTGAGCGAAAAAAAAGACAAGCGCTTTTTTTTCGCCTGCCTGTTTAGTTCAGTAGGAAGAGGGGAGTATCATGCACCCCCCGGAAATATACTTCTAACCAGTGTTTTTCTAGATTGGAAAAAATGTGTAGAAAGAGGAAGGAGAGGATGAGTTTAACTCTGAAGATTTCAGTGAAAACGATGATGAGTGATGCATAGTGGAGAACCATTTACTTGACTGTTTATCTGGCATGGGAAAGAGAAGAGTGGTCACATCAAGAAGAGTTCTATTATGATGCTTGATCCAAATAAACCTTGGTTAAACACACAACAACCTCTGTCTAGACACCTTATTTGGTATCTCCAATATTGGCGTCTTGTAATTGGTAAAAGGGTTAGGTTTGCTTACTAGCATGCCACCAACATGTGATCACTTTATGAATAGTTTTATTATGATCTCTGACCCTCAAAACATGGGTCTAGACACCTTATTTGTTCAGATATCTGCAATATTGGCTGATATATAGAGAAATTAGCGATAATGGCGGCACTAATTTGCATAAAAATGATACATGGGACATTCTGACAACTTTTTAACATAGCTCATCATTTTCTACACATTTTTTCCAATCTAGAAACACTGGTTAGAAGTATATTTCCGGGGGCTGCATGATACCCCTTTCTTTCTACTAACCTAGTTGTGTTGTCCCTGACTCATTTCTCTCCCCGCCCGGTGTCCTGTGTCTTCTCTCCCATCAGTGGAATATTGAGGAGTCCACCGAGCATGTGAGTAGCCCTCATGTGTGCTGCTGGGTTGTCTTGCAGGGCAGGCCTTCTCCCCTCTGCAGTTTTTGGGGGTGCTGTGTGTATGCTTGCGTGTGTGGATTACGAGTTCTGTGTGTGTACGTGTGTGTTCATTTCTGTGCAAAAACACTCGGTGTGAATCCTCATGATCCTCACGGCGGATCATAACCCCATCATAACCACAGCAAGAGATGTTTGTCCTAATGAGTCCTGGTTTTTATATTTATGTGTATGTGTGTGATGTTGTCCGAGAAATACAATAACCACAGAGCATGAGGATTTTCTCCACTGATGATTGCATACAAGTCTAATATTTCAACATTTTACCATAAAACAAACTTGTAGTAACAGCTGGGCATTCACTCGGATCTGAGGCACTTACTACGGCGAGCATACAGAGCTCCCCCCTCCCCCTCCCCATCACTGAGCGTACAGTGCAGTCAAAAGGCTGTGTGTCACTATCCCAGTGTGCTGCTGACATTAATCAGGCTCGCCTAACCTGCTGTCTCCCCTACTGTTCCAGATGACATGTCTATCTGAGGGGAGGAGCTGTGTGTTTTATCAGCTCCACACATCTCCAAGATTGCCACCAGCCTTTCATGTTCTTTTCATTTGCCTGGATGGCAGCTCACTGTTCCAGGGCTGTCACATAGCCCTTTGTTACGGCTTATTACCTCCCAGACGTAATATTGCACTAGCATAAATGCAGAGTCACTTACTGTCCCCCCCCCCCGTCAGGAATTCAATAGAAAACTGCTAGAATAACAAACAGTGTTTTCAACATGCCAGCCAGGGCAAAGAAACTGTTAAAAACAGATTAAAGCTATTCTGGCCATTTGTTTCCTTTCTTAGAGAAAGGATGTGTTAATTGAGTGGCCAATTATCACGTGTAAAGGTTGATGGATAATAGTTCTTTGTTGATGAATTCAACCTAGAGATGTTTTTTTTTTTTCTTCCTTTATAAGTGAGCCATCAGGATGCAAACAGATCATTTTTTCTTTATTTGCTAACACTTCGTTAAACAGAAATCTGGTTGCACAGCACACATGGCCAGATTCCTCTAGCTACACCCACATAGCATGAGTCAGGCTTGCCTCCTCTCCCTCTCCTCTTAACGTGCTGATTAACACCTGACAGACGCAGAGCTAGACGCTGTCACAGGAAGACATCTGTTCACACGTCTTTATTATTTCTTTAGCAGCCATGTTTAGGCAATAGCAGCCTGTGTGCCAGGTAACTAATGTGGTGTGACTGGCTACAGGCAGATGTCAAACAGAAAAATAAATAAATAAAATAAAACATTAGCAGCATCTTTTGTTGACCCATAGCCTGCACACAGAAATTACAATTTAAAGTTGTTGTTTTTTAAATTTTTCAGATAGTGATGGCGTTTGAAATGCAAACGACACGCAGAGCACGTTAAATGTTGTGCTTAAGTGGGAAAAAAAAAATTATCCGAAGCAAGTATGTTTGTTTTAACAATGCTGCCCGTTTTACCCCAGGCATTTTCTATCCTAGTGGGAATGGTGGTGCAGGGAGCCTTGCAGAGAAGAATCCATTTCTATAACTAGTTGACTTGATAATCTCTGTAATGCCCTTTGGTGCTGCTCTAAGCATTTGCTCTGAAGGAAACTTTGAAGCCTCGCTTTTTCTATCTTCTGCTGAGTTTCAAAAGTGCTACTAGACCCAATTCGACCTTGCCAGAATAGGGGGGAAAAGAGATCTCTGCGGCTGCCACTGCTGAGACTGTTAAAGCCATTTTGTATGATTAAAGTAATGAGACTTCCTCCATAAAGTTAAAATGGTTTTATGATACAGTAATTTAGCATTTTCCTCCCCGTCTCTCTTAAAAAGCTAGTATGGGAGCACCAAATGTCCCTTAAAGAGAGGGGCAGTAAAAAAGCATTGTCAAACAGAGCTGGCTTATATAGACAGTTAAATGTTCTTCTATGGTTAGGAAATTAAAACTTCATTAGTTGGAGAAACAGCATTAGGGCAAAGCCGTATAACATCCCGAGAGTGCGAGAAGTTTGCGGGGAGTTCCGTCAGGAAGGCTTGTAGGCATCGTCGTATTCGTCCTCTCAGTGGCCCCAGTCAGAGGCAGACAGCTCCAGCATGTGTGCTCAAGCCGCAGGCATTAATTTGTTCTTCGTATCGAGTGTGTGCTCATGTCTGGGTGTATCATAGTGTGTGTGTGTGTATGTGCGTGTGTGTGCACATGTGTACATCTACGGTGTGTCTGTATGTGCGTGCATACTCAAAAAGTGTGTGTTTATATATACATCGGTGAGTATGTGCATTCACGTATGTATGTGTTTGTATGTCTGTTTACATATGTGCTTTGTTCCAGCTCAGAGAGTGTTTAATTCCAGAGTGTGTGGGTGTGTGTTTGTTTTATTCAGACTGATGCAGTCTGGTGAAGTGAGTGCCAGCACTGCAGCAGGTTACCAAATAACAGTGTGTTACCTCAGTTGTTTGCTGTTTTCCTGACTGTTTGTTCCTGACTGTTGAGTTACTGATTTGTTCAACCACTGTGTGTCTGTGTTCCTGTGCAACGCTGTTGAACATCTTAATGAACAGCTCTATGATCATGGGATTCCAGGGGATAAAAAAGATATACCAATATATCTAAAGAGTATAAATATGTCTGATGTTTATTTATCTGTAAGATTTAATTCAAAGAGTTTGAACAGTATGTCCCACAGTCACAACTGTACCGTTCTGTGGGCTTTTGCTCTTACTGCTGTGTAGTGATGATCCTAAAATCCTCTGGGTATAATCTCGTGCTTATCCATGCAGCAGACATGAACACTGACACACTGGTGATGTTCTGGTTCATTTGGTTGGTTTGTTGGTTAATGGGTTCAGTGTGTGTGCCTTACGACCGGGTGCAGGAGTTTTTCTTGACAAAGAAAAGTTCCTGCTCCTGTTTGTGTGCCTTTGCTGTTCAATGCTTAAAATGTTTTGTTTCCTGTTTATCTCAAAGGAGGTTAAATCGAAAGCAACTGGACTTAGTTATTTGTCTAGGAAGACGTTTCACCTCTCATCCAAGAGGCTTCATCAGTTCATGTACGTTCATCTGACCAGGCTGGGACTGGTCCAACTAACTGGTGTGGAGACCCAGTTAAGGCTGATGATGTCACTGGTTCCCTTTTGTGCTCCAAGTGCCAACGACAGTCGTTAAGTGACTGTCTTTGGTGGAAAGTTGGTTTTGACTTCGTTAGTGCGCTATTGTGTTATAACGACAGTCGTTGGAGTCACTTGCCACTTGTGAACAGTTGTTATAATAACAACTGTTATATATAATAACAACTGTTCACAAGTGGCAAGTGACTCCAACGACTGTCGTCAGATGCGTACATGAACTGACGAAGCCTCTTGGATGAGAGGTGAAACGTCTTCCTAGACAAATAACTAAGTCCAGTTGCTTTCGATTTAACCTCCTTTGAGATACTATGACCTGGACAAATGAGAATATGCACAGACTTTCCTGTTTATAGGCAAATTGATCAAGAAACTACAAGTGGATGGAGAAGGGGGTTTAATCTTATAATGGTTTCTTTTGGTGTTGTGTGTTTGTTCAGGGGCTCGGCGCTTGTGTGAAAGGGTTTTTTTTTGGTTTATTTTTGGGGGGACGGGTTTGTTTGCCTCCGAGGCGGCCTCGTTATTCTCATTGATTCATTTAACCCTTGACCTTGTGATTTCTTCATTTCTGCAGGAGGCCATCATTGGTGGACTGCAGTCGGAGACCATGTACTCCGTCACCGTGGCAGCGTACACCACCAAGGGAGATGGAGCTCGTAGCAAAGCTAAAGTCATCACCACGACAGGAGCAGGTCAGAGTGGGTTTTATCAGGGTTATCGAGGAAAACATGAGATATATGCTACTGTGACCCCTCAGGCTTGAGACTGATAACCTCTGTCTCCCTCATCAGGGTTTTTGCTGGCTCAAAATGAGACGGAGGTGCTACCATCCTGATCATGTGCACACATGTGCATGTGCACTGTGCCTTCAGATGGCTTCGTATTTTACAAGCAAAATATTTCACTTTTAAGTTCTAGTTAATTTAAGAGTAATTTTGGGATTTCTAAATAACCAATGATACTTTAGATATGTCATATTATGCATTTTTAATAATAGCATCATAAATTCAATGATTAATTGAAAAAAAAATCATATACAGATCCCTCAAATCAAAATGTTCTTCTCTACAAGAAACCATTGCTGCCTTTATGTCACATTTAGAAATTCACTTAGTCTATCTAAAATAGTTTAAACCTGCACCAGTTGAATATTTTAGCAGCTAAATGAAAAAAAAAATCTGTTTGTGTTTCGCTTATGCTTTTGTCAGTCCTCCAAAATTCAGATTTACTCAACACACAAACTGTAATTAGGAACCAGGAGGATTTGTAGTTTAAAATGTCTTAGGGGAAGTTAAATAAAGAGCAAAGTAAAAAATTAAGGCTGTGTTGTGTTAATAAACTCAGACTAATACACAGAATGGACAAATTTTCCGCATCTCATCAGCAACATGGATTATTACTTAACTGGCTGTGTTAATCAAGTGATATCCACACAGTTTCAACTGCACTCTTCTCCTCTCCTCTTCACAAAGTGAAGTTACATCGCTGATTAGGATGTAACGTTAATTTTGGAAACCTTTTTAAGAAGCTGGGTGTGCTTGGATGCAAAAGAAACGATATTCACCTGTTTGAACTGCCTTGAAATATCAGGGCGCTGTAGCGTGACACACTCCGTCTGTCGGGAATAAACAAACACTCTTAGGAGGAAATTCCTCGAGGAAAATTGAGGTTCTTTTCTTCTTCGGCAGTTTTAGCACTGTGCTGATTACGATACAGCCCCACCACATCTGCATAATGTCACAAGTGCAGTTGCAAATGACAGAAATCCACAGAGTGAAACGCTTGTTAGAAAATAACCCGTCAGAGTTTCTTGAAAGCTGGAGGCGGCGCGAAATGTGATGGAGGCGGTCGCCTCGTATTTCTCGTAGCAGCAAAAACCCTGACTCATTCAAAGGGGAATTATAATTAGAAAACTGTACATGACTGAAGTGTCATGCTAGTTTCAGTGGGTTGTTTCATGTATGTTGGTTTCAACGCTTACAAGAGTCATCATTAACTGCTGTTACAGAGGTACTGTATGAGCAAGCTGCCTGGTTGCAGCTGTATTAAACTGTTTCTAATGGGCCGTCTTAAATGTGAGAATTACTCGGCAACTTATTCTTTTTCTGTCTACTTCACTCTCTCATATCAGTGCCAGGTAAGCCCACCATGATGATCAGCACCACCATGGGCAACACGGCGCTGATCCAGTGGCAGCCGCCTAAGGAGATGGTAGGTGAGCTAATGGGCTACCAGCTGCAGTACAAACGCACCGACGAGGAGACGTACACCTCGCGCGAGCTGAGGAAGATCGACGACCACTACACCGTCACGGGGCTGCACAAAGGCGCCACCTACGTCTTCCGCCTCAGCGCTCGCAATCGCGCCGGCATCGGCGAGGCCTACATAAAGGAGATCGGCACCACGGAAGACGTGCCCTCGGGCTTCCCCTTCAACCTGCAGGTGACGGGACTCACCCAGGCCAGCACCCAGCTCACCTGGGAGCCGCCGCTGCTGGCCGAGAGGAACGGCAAGATCGTCTACTACATGGTGGTGTACAGGGACATCAACAGTCAGCAGAACAGCACCAACCGCACGTCCGACACGCACATGACCATCCACGGCCTTAATCCTGACACCACCTACGACATCCGCGTCCAGGCGTTCACCAGCAAGGGCGGCGGACCCCTCAGCCCCAGCATTCAGAGCAGGACCATGTCGAACGGTAGGACAACAAGTACTGCCACAACACATGGCAAACATTTATATGTCAACACAGCACAGGTATTTGATTTGAAAACATACAATCAAGGTCACAACTTCAGGCACGAACTCGCACACAACACGTGTGAGCCTACACATGAACCTGCTGCTGCTGTGAACAGGCTCCTTTTTCTGTCTTTATCAGTGCCACATCTTTCTCATCTACCACTCAGTACTGTACAGGCCTGTGTTTATTGATTTATAGAGTACTAATCTCATTACACGCTGCAGTCACATTACCATGCCTCCTCGTCCTCCCCTTTCACACGGATCTGAAGCGTACCCAGCATGTACCTCCTCATGCATTTTATAATCTTATAAATGTAAGATTTCTTATTTATAACCACTTGTGCGTGATGCTCATTTTCAGAACACGTGTTGCCACTCCCCCTGCACTGTATATGTTCCTGGGTAATCACACTGATCTCGGGCCTGTTGCATATGTCTTGTGGTGAATAGTGGTGTAATAGATGTGATAGGCTTAGGGAGATGAAGGCTATTTTTATATGATCCTTTACAAGCGTGAATGAGATTGTTGATGTTCTTTGAACCGCCACCCCCCCCGTCTCCCCCCCACCCCCACCCCCGTGGCTTGTCAAGTTTGGTCATAAGGTATCGGTGCGGAATACGTTCATGTTGTTAACTGAGGGGGATACTTGCTGTACAGTAGTGTGAAATTGAATTACACACAGAGATTATAGTTTGTGGTGTACACGATGTCTTTCTCAAGATAATAATCAAAGGATTTCCCACCCTAGATTTTCCCACCCTAAACTTTGGTGTCAAAGCTGTCATGAAAACATCTGTCCTCCTCACCTGGGATTTGCCAGCGAACTACAAACCCCAAATGCCTTTTAAGGTGAGTGCCAGCAAGGAAACAAGTCCCCATGCACATGTTCATGCACAGTTAAAAAAAGGATTTTCACCCAGCACACAATTTACGTGTAAGTAATACTCATAACTGTAAGGCAAAAATGTATTATTCAACCACACAGCTCTTATTCTGTTGGAAAACTGGCATTGTTACTTCAGCACCATGTATGATATGTACCACTCTTATCTTTGTACATAATGTAACATAATTGTATCACAGTACAACACTGTAAGGTGTTAACACTTCCACCAGGGTGTGATGTAGTGACTTTGCCTATTTGCTCTGAAAAATGTGAAAAAAACAAATTCATGCCCATTTATGAGCTGTAATAATCTGTCAAAATGATATTATATCAATTCCCACCCTGTGGTAATGGGACAAAGACAATTTGAAGTGTAAAAAAACCCTATTGGATATGCACCAATAGGCAAGTGTGGTGCTGAGATACATGAGATGAGGTGCCAGATTAGATTGGTACCTCCCTGAGGACTAGACAGCTTTTTCTTTTGTCTGTGTGTGTGTGTGTGTGTTTGTGTGAGGACAGAGTATTGTATTTGTCCGAATGATATGATGTGCTTGCTTTGCTTGTACGCTTGCTACCGTAAACCATAACTCCTTTTTTCTACCGCTTTTCTCTCGTGTGTTCACAGATCTTGTACAACCAGCAAAGCGTGGAAGTGCAGGGAACTCTGAAGAGGAAGCTGATCACGCAGCTGCAGCCAGACACAGACTACTCTTTTGTGCTGACGAGCCGGGGCCACATTGCTGGGGGTCTGCAGCAGCAGGTGTCCATCCGCACTGCCCCTGACCTGATCAAGACTAAGCCCAGCACACTTCAGGCTCTGGAAGGCAAGATGACGATCAACCTGCCCATGGTTCAGAGAACCACTCGTGTCAGGTCAGTGCCGAGGAGACACGATGGAACGAGCGCACAAGGCACACAACTCTGACTCACAGCTGAAGCCACCAGCGGATCATGGCTGCTGCCAACCCGCAGACCTTTTAATTAACAGAGGGGATATTGTAGCTTCATTTGTATTTGACTCTTGGCTGCTGCAAAGACTAAGGTTTCCTTCAAGGATCAGTGAAGTGTCTTCTTGTAGTCCTCTCAGGCCACCTTTAAATTTAGAGGGAGATAATCAGCCACTACATTAAGACAGGTGACTGTTTTTATTGCTGTGGGTTGAGTTTATGCTGAATCAGCATTAGTGAGTTTTTAGTTTAAATTTCTTTCCATGGTTGAAAAATACAGTTACATCACCTGTTTTAATGTTATGGATGATCAGTGCATATTATCAACACAAACCCACAGTGTGGACTAACAATATGGTGACTTTAACTCCATACAAATTAAATTAATACTGCAAATAAATGATGAATAAATGATTTTCACTGGAGAACTAATATGACTGTGAAAACTGAGCAGCATTTTTAACAGCAACAACAACGCTTAGGGGCATTCTTGTATCTGATCACTACTAAACCTATTTAGAAACTTTAAACTGCGACTTTTAGACTCAGCCAACTTTATGACACAGCAGCTGATGATAATCGAGACTTTCAAGAGCAGGTCAAGCTACATTAACTTTTGACTCAAATTGTTAAGAGCTGAATTGTATCTGACCCTGACAACTAAAGTATTTCCTTAAGATACACACAAACACATACATATGCACACACACACACACACACACACACGCACACACACACACATGCACAGACAAATCTGAGAAGGGAGAGTGCACAGAGTTGATTGGTAAAAAGATTACAGGGCTGTCAATGCTGGCCAAGCTCCAGCACAGATTGACAGGCAACGAGCGCAGGTGATTGGGGATGGGAGAGGGGATGTGTGTGTGTGTATATGTGTGTGTGTGTGTGTGTGCGTGAGAGGGGAGGTTAGGAGTCTTGTTATACATGTCTTCTCCCACTCCCAGACTTGACTGACTGTTGAATCACAGAGTGGGGGCCTGGAGAAAAGGGGAGAGGAGCAGCTGCTTTGGCTGTCAGCAGCAGCTGATTTTACAAGTGGCTGGATGCTGCAGTGGGGGAAAAACTTTGAGCTGAGAGAAGATAGAGTGGGGGTGAACACCGGAGAGTCAGCGAGAGAGAGAGAGCCAACACATGAATAAACACGTACACAGATGTTTCTACATTGTGTACACACACAAGATTGCGCCACCATTCATTACCTAACTCCTGACTTTGACCCCAAACTCCTAAATGTCTTTCTAATGTCTTTCTTTCCTCTATTTTTGGTCTTATGCGATGATAGCAATAAAAGAACACACACACAAATGGTCACATAGCTGGTGCTATTAACCTAAGGAATCCTATGGGGATTGCATTTAACTGAAGGCTCCTCTCACTGGGATAGTGTTTGTTCCAGTCTGCATGGCAGATGTTCTTAGTGATTAGCCATTAATTGGAGAAGGCAGTGCCAGTCTGCTGGTGTTCGACCTTGGTTGGACCCGCTTGTGTAGCACTTAAGTTTTGAATTCTGCCCAGCACACCTCACCGCGAAAGTATGTCTTTCTGAATGTTATTAATGTGCTTGGCCCACTTTGATCTCAGCGTGTACGTCTTCAGTCAGTCTGTCTTAACACAGGCTTTATTTCTCTTGGCAGGTGGTACTACATTGTGGTGGTGCCGGTATCCCAGTCAGCGCGGCAGTGGAAGAATCCAGACGAGATGAACCTGGATGAGGTGAGTGCCAGCCGGTGGTTGATTGGCTAATGTGCCAGGTCACGGGTTACCGATAACATCTTGCGTTCCAACTGGGTAGGAAGTCACTGGTTGCAGCTAATTAGCTCTACCCTCCTGGGCTTAGGGGGGGGAGGGAGGGGTGGGGGTGTCAGGGCAGAGAGAATTTAAACAATGACTCACTCGAGCTGGTGGGGAGTGTCCTGATTGGATGCCAGGTTTGCAGACAGAACCGATCTGCTGAATCCAACAGTCTGATTGTGGCGAGAATAATCTCAAATCTTGCACAACTACTGATGTAGATGTAATGCGAGCTTTATTTTTATAGCTCAGTTGAAAACAGCAGTGCTCTACCTCCATGATTTTTCTGTACAGTCAGGGTTTACCAACTCCAAACAAAGTTTTATATAAGGTATTCAAATGAGGGCAAAGATTTATGACTGCGTTATTATTCTATTGAATAAAGGTCGTCCTTGCCCATGAGGGAATTTAAGCTAAATGACATGCCTAAACATTAATAGCATAATTTTAAAGTAAACTGCGAGGCTCGCTGGTTTGGATCGCTATTGTTCAAGCTCCGTGTTGGCATAACAGAAGAGAGGGAGAGAGATGGAACTCCATGAGTCATTAAACACTGAGCAGGCCATTGTCTCCTCCCTCCAACATAATGATTTAATAAAGCTACATCTGGAGCAGCACGAGACATCACTGACAGAAAACAAAATGCTGCTGAAAACACAGTGCCGCAGTGCTGTGTGCTCTTGCTCATTTATTAACCAGGCTGGCACTGATGCTGAGATTGTGTGCTGGAGCAAGTGCTAATTGCTCACTTCGTAGCTTGGCTCCATTGTTTGCAAAGTTATATCACTGAGCAAAGGGCATTTTAGTTGTGTGGAATCATTATCTCTTATTTTCTGGGATGGTGTTACCAGACCTGTACATACAGTGTAGTGTGAATTGTTTTTTGTGTTTTTGTTTTTTCTAGATTTTATGAGTTGATGGGTTGTGGGCATAAATTAGTTGGGATTTTTTTTCCTGCAGAAACCACAAAGTTTTTTTGTTTTGTTTTTTCCCCAAAAAGCGGTTTCTCTTAAGACTTAGCCACTGACCTCATGTCACCATATGATGCAGTGACTTGAATCTCTCTACTACATTTTCTTGCTTTCTTCTTTGAAGGGAGATCAGAGGTCGTGTCCTTACTCTTAACTTACTTACTCTAACTTAACCTTCGCTTTCTCCATTTTCAACAGCTGCTTGAGTCCAGTGAAGGCCCTGTCCTGCGGCGCCGACGTCACCTGGACTCCTCCAAGCCTTACGTTGCTGCCAAATTGGCCTCACTACCTCCCACCTTTATTCTGGGCGACGAGACGAGGTACAACGGTTTCTACAACAAGCCCCTGACCAGTGGGCAGGAGTACCGCTGCTTTGTCCTGGCTGTACTTCGATCTGAAAAGACAACAGACAACCCTGCTAATTACGTAAGAGACACACACACACATTAAGTAAAACTTCCATTTACTGTGTAAAGACAGACAATTATTCTCTCGTGCAGCATGCATAGTTTTTTTTCACTTTCTGAGCAAACACAATCTCCTGGATTTGTTTTGTTAAACCGAGCCCGTTCTGTATATTTGTACATGTCACATTTTCTGTCTTTTCTTTGGGATAAATTACTTAAGTTTATCACCTAAAAAATGGCAGCATCAAGCCTGTTATTGCCATTTACCCTTTATTACAGCTGCCTATAAAGGTAATTGCACTTTGTCCTAAAACTCCCTTATCGGTCAGCAATGACATCAGAGATGCAGTTTCCTGATCCAGCGTGCCCCTGTACAGACGGCTTCAAAGTTCATGTACAAGGCTTTAAGTGGAGGCCCTCTACTCTGGTCAGACAGCATGAACATGGAGGACTGGCCCTCCATTGGACGGTCAGGAGTAAACTTCACAGCAGGAAGAATGAGAGTCTGCAATTGCTCTGGGCTTCTCCACTACCCCGCAACATGCATATTCAGTAGCTGGGCCCTGAGCAACCAGAGGCAGAGAGAGAGAGAGCAGTCCATGTCCAAAACCAAATCCTAGACTTTTCACCTTTTTCACCATTTCTTTCTCTTCTCTCTCTCTCTCTCTCTCTCTCTCTCTCTCTCTCTCTCTCTCTCTCTCTCTCTCTCTCCCTCTCTCTCTCCTCTCTGCTCTTTTTTCTTTAGCTCAGTCTCTGCTTCTCTGTGTCTCTCTCCCTCTCCCCATCTTTCTCCACCGTGAAGAGAGCAGAGGAGATTGATTAGTGCGGCTGGAGTTAAGAGGGAGACGAGGGCCTGGTCACAGGGCCTAGGGAGTCTGTAAAGCAGGCCTGATTCCCTTGAAATGCTGCTTTAAATGTCCCTAAAGCCCCCACCAGCACCACCACCATCCCCCCCCTACCCCAGTAATCTCCCCACTTCTTCTCTCTGAGAAGGGGAGGGAGGTGCGAAGGAGGCTGTAGTGGGCAGCCACGATACACTTGACTTCAAAGGAGATGCTTAAACCCCAGTGCTGCACAACACTCTCACTGCACCTGCCAGACTCACTACGCTGGATCAGTGGCACTCAAGATTTGTCTCTTTCTGTGTACTCCCCCTCCTTCAACTGTGTAGCACCATCCCACCTTTAAACTTAATCACTCGGACTAATCAGGCTTCTCTCCTGGGCTGAGTCAATCAGTGTGTTTACCTTCACTCCACTAACCTGGTTATTGACAGAGTTTTGAACTCAATGCTAAGGAGACTTCTGCTCCTCTTAACTGGGGTAAGAGATTAACACAAACGGTTTGATAAGGCCAGATCGTTACTTCCCGCAGTGAATCCAAGTCTGACTAGAACTGGAGCTGAAAAAAATGAATATGGATTAGTTCTCAGCCGAACAGCTGACTTTATGTAAAAGTTCCTTACGACAGTGTCCTCTCACTGAACCGTCAGTCCAAATGCTCTGGAAGGAAGAAAAACTCTTCAGGCTGTAGCATTGTACTGTCACGAATTCACTTAAAATATCCTTGGTTCAAAACTACAGTAGGGGGGAGGAAAGAAATCCAATAAGTGACCTGCTGTATATAATAACTACAGGATTAAGAGTAACAAGATTATTGCAGTGCATGTAAACACCTTGATTTTCTCATTTTTCCCCAATAACCTGGTTTCTTGTGTACACGTAAACCCACTGAATTCTGAGGTGGCGACTACAAGCAGGCTGTCATTGATTGCTGCACAAATCCCCCTAACCGCACTCTTTGGGAAAGTCAGACACCGCAGCAGTGTTTGTTTTTGTCACCCCCAACGCTGCGCTTGCAAATGTTTATTACCAAACACAGACGGGTACAGAAGGTAAAGCGTGCAGGGAGATCCAGCAGTTAGCAGAAGTTGCCTCGAGCCAGATCTTCACCAGACCCAGGAGAATAAGACAACAAGTACTGGAGTAAATGACTTGTATCTTTACTACACTTCCTCGCCACCACCCAAACTCCCCAAGCGTAGATCAAACAAGACCGCCAGGGTTTAATAAGTCGTCGTATATCAATGGCCACAAGCAGCCAGCAGTGGTTGGAGGGAAGAGGAGAAGGAAGGAAGGCAAAGGGGGAAGAGAGAGAGAGAGAGAAAGACGAAGAGAGTGCGCCTTCATGTCTCCCCAGCACCCAAGGCAGATAAACAAGCTGGGGGAAGTGTGAAATGGGATGATAGATGCTGGGTGTGTATAAACAGTATCATTTAATGCGAGAAGAGAGTGAGGGAGGGAGGTAGCATGAAATATTGTGTGATGTGAGAAAGAGAGGAGGGGTGGCGTTGGATGGAGGAAAAGAGGGAAGCTACATTTTTGTCTTGTGTCCTGTCCAGCCTGTGAAGCTCAGATGAGACAGAGCGAGCTGGTGGTAGAGGACGAGGTTGAGCTAATGTGTGCTTTTCTCTTGATAAGGAAGAGGTGAGCTGGTGGCGCAGAGAGAAGCCAAAGCGGGGAGAGTGCTCAAATGTGTTTACCACAGTTTTGTGTTTGCACTGCTATCCAGGCATTTATATTCTCCTCACTCTCAACAAGAATTGGCTTTGTAGCACTAATTCTGTTGGTGCTTTGGGCTCAAAACACCCCTTAACATGGAAAACCGGCTTCGTTTAAAATTTAAAAGCCTTTGACAAACAATATCAAGAGAGAATTATGAAAAAAATATGTTTTTTAGTGGATACTTAAAGCATTTTTATACCCACATTTCACCGAGGGTGGTAGAAATATACACAACATCCATGGGATTTTCCATTCAAGTGCGCTATGTCACTCTCCCCTAGAGCCTTCTCCCTCTAGTGTTGCCTCCAGATATCTGGATGCTCTGTAGTCAGACAGCCGGAGAGGGGAAAAGTGCAGATTCTGGAGCAGTGTCAGGGAGAGAGAGAGGCTGTGTGAGGGAAAAATGTCTCCATATTTCTCTGTCTTGCCTTCTTGCTCTCTCCCTCTTGCTGTCTCTCCTTATGTCATGCAACAATGAGGAGAACGCGGGCTCCTCGACTTCCCCTTGGGAGGCAGAGACAGCAGCAGATAGATAATGGGCATCTTTGCATGTTTGTTTATTTGTGCAGCGTGCACCCCTGCGGCTTATTTAAGACACTTTTGGCGAGATGTGGCTGCTAGAGGTCAACGACAAGTTGAAACAAAAGTGCCTGTGTTGCGCATAGTGCATCCTGTGCTCGGGGGAAAGCAGAGCAGCGGCCGACTGGGGAGGCTGTGTAGCCCACAGGCCAGATAGCAGACTTGATATACTGCTACTACCGTAACACCTATGCCTGAGTCTCTCTCTCCGTCTCGTCACTCTTTGCCATCTCTCATCACCCACTCGCTCTCTCTTGTTCTCTTACTCTGTCTCAGACAAACACTTACGATCGCACACACACACTCAAAGCGGCTGCAACCTAGACAAACACACACACTTGTGGAGGCTCAGAGGAGCTTGAGAAAAGGCTAAAAAAAACTGATGTCCCACATATGCTCACACGCACACACACTGTTACACACATTTGTTTACAGTTTTTACACACAATCACACTTTTTTTTCCCCCCCTTGCAGACAGATACACACACGTACCAACATGAGCAAACACTGTCTACATTCATTCACACATAATGTTTGTATATACAGTGTCTACATCCCAGTGCCTACCTCTCCGTTCTCCCCCTGTCACTATAGACGGGTGGAGACTACAACACAGTTGAATTCAGTATCTAGTCATTCTCAGTTTTCTTATAAAATCCACATAGATTTTACTTTTTAACATTTATAAGAAAAAACAACAACAACATAGTTGAGGTATGAAGGCATTTGGTGTTGACTGAGAAGCCTCTTCAGTTTGGAGTGGCTTGTCAGCACAAGCAGAAAATGAGGTCTAATCAGCATACAAGACCACATGGTGGCTGAATATTATCAAACTGCAGAGCTGAAGAGCAGGTACTTTGTTTACTTTACGCTCACACATCATTTTTCACAATCTCCTAACACTGCAGGTTAGATAGGCTGATAAAGTTAACTGGGAGATTCAAGTTATGATACTGATGTAATGCAATAGACTGAATTGTTTTACCTGGGAAAACTCTACTCGGCAAAACACTTCACTTTCTCTCCCAGTCTGCAGCTTGGTACAGCCTCTGGCTTAACCGTAGAAAAAAACAAAACACTTCACTCAATGCAAATTTTCTTACCCAATTAATACTAATTAGCTAAAGTTAAGACATTGTAATTGAGAGAAACATCAGACAGGTGGTTAAAAAATGAGAAGTCTGCTACTTCAGTCTGTTGAATACTGCTCTTTGTTTATTTAAAGATTTAGGGCTTTCCAAAGATTTTATATTTGTTGACATCTGAGCTTAAGGAATCCAGATGTTTTATTAACGTGGATCCAGCCCTACTTACCTTCATCCAAGTCGATAATGGGCACATTTATTCACACTGATTCAGGGTGGGAAACACATACACTTGCAGTCACTTTCACTGTCTTTGACTCACTCACTCTCAGGCTCACACATTCCTTCACTGCACCATCTCCCCATTGTGAACCCGCTCGGCGAGGGCAGGAGCATTAGGAGCTGCGTGGCTGAGCTTTTATCAGATGTTAGTGCCGTTCAGATGGATGATCCCAGTACTCCGCCGTGACCAACAGACAAAAAGCCCTCTATTTTTGTTGGGCCCTCTCCTCTGCTCTCGGTCTCTCTCTCTTATCCTTCTATGAAAGCACAGCTGCAGTCATTTGTTACTCTAGGAAAAAGCAACTTTTTTCCCAGGATTCCCTGCAGGGCCACATCCTACAGCCTTCTTTGGGCCCTCTCGAAGGAACAGGAAGCCTTGTGGTGTTGTCACATCAGACGCGTCCCACCGCTGTGTCGTTTCTCTTTGTTCTTAGATAATAGGTTCTTCCCTAAGGCACACAAATCAGGAGAGAAGGAGTCTCATGTGCCTGATGTGTGTATTTGTGTGTGTAAAAGACAAATGGAAAATATTTCTGCTCTAAACTACTGCTTCGGTATACAAATGTGACTCTTTTCACTTTCCCACTTGAGTTACTTTGTGTCTGGGCCTAATACTGGAGCATGCTGGTTTGCATGTACATGATTGAGGCATGCAGTAACACTCGCACGCCCGTACTGTAAATTTTACTGGCAGCTGCCCGGGAGTACAGGAGATAACAGAACTATATGACAGAGCGCAGGACTCTTTGAGCTCATCTAAGCTTATCTTTCCAATTAATATCTGCCTGTGTGCCGAAGAGCAGGCTGCTGTGCGGCTAATGATCCGGATTACTGCTGCTTGCCGCCCCGCCACTCCCGCTGCATGCTGTGAGCCCAATTCCCTTCGAGGGCTGCGATCTGTCACCCATGCCCCTCCGCACTCCCTCCTCCGCTCCCAGACCTGCATCTCCCATCACCGTTCAGTAGGAGGCACGCTGAGCTCTAACGACAGATGCCTCGCACCTCCCTCTTTGTTTTCCTCATCTGTCACCTTGCTCTCCCGCAGTTGGACTCCCCCGTCTCTCAGACACTTTTTCAAACGCCACACTGCATCACCCCGTGCACCCACTCCTCAGATGCAGACTCACACACACTCCACCCAACCCTCCTCCTCTCCCCCTCCGTTATTCGAAGACGAAGGAGAGGGGGGAGATGTCTCATTTACAGCCAAGGAGGAAACGCACCCTCGCAGTCACCTCCTCCTCCTCCTCCTCCTCCTCCTTCTCTTCCGTCACGGTGTGAACACTAATGAAGAAGAGATGAGTCCTCTCCTGTGCCCCCATTTATCTTAGCGGCCAAGGGACATGCACACTAATCCCTGCCTCACTGTCTCTACCTCTCTCACTCTCCTGTCTCACGCTTGCTCTGTCATCAGCACTCTCAGTTTCCTCTAATGTGATGCAGTGCTTTAATTGAAACATAATAATAACTTCATTAGCCAAGATGGTTATTGTTTTTGGTAAAGTGTCTTTTAGTTTGGTTGATAGTTTTATGGCTTGTGCACCTGCTTCCCTGAACCGTGGCCTATTATTAGCATAAATTAGTCTGATTCTTTTTCTTTATTAAGGTAGACTTAGCTAACACTACTGTTCGGCATTTCATTGACTCCAACGGTGTTACATACATAAAACATAATATTGCATTAATGTTTCTTTTGATTTGTTGGGCTCTTCATGGGAATTGTTGGGTCTCTGTGAATAAATATTATAAAGAGAAGGTCTAGACCTATTCTATTTGAAAAGTGCCTTGAGATAATTTGGCTCCATACAAATAATTTAACTTTGTTCTAAACTGTTCGGTTGTCTGTTGCTGTCTCCTGTTGTTTACCACCTCTGAACACTTTTTTCATAACAAATGTATGACCCATCCCTTTGAATGTCTTTAACCTCAGCAAAAAAAAAAAAAAAAAAAGATCTAATACCTTGAATTTTGTTGGAGTTTTTGCTGTACTAAAAAGTAGCTGCAGTTTCTTTACAGTTCACCTAGAAAAGTATTCAACTCTAGATTCAGTTCAACCTCATATCATCCAAATCCTTTAATAGTTCAACTGCAAATAGACAAACAGACCTGTTCTCGGAAAGTTCAGCTCTTCTTTCTATACAGTATGATGAGTGGGATGTTGTTAATAAGGCTTTCTGTGAACTCTAAAAGTGCTATATGAAGCGAAAAGTTTGCAATCATCTCACAGCTCTGAAGTGACTCCGTTCTTATGTACCTGCACTTTTTCTTCTTTTTTTCCCCTCACAGATGACATTTTCAGCCAGTCCCTACTCAGACCCAATCCAGGTCACAGCGAGTATGGCTCAAGGGACGGAGCAAACCGAAATGCTGTGGGTCATGGGCCCAGTGTTGGCTGTGATCCTCATAATCATCATCGTCATCGCCATCCTGCTCTTTAAGAAGTAAGAGGCCGTGCTATTCTGTCAGTCATACTCAACCGTGTTTGTCTGAGGCTGAACTGCAGTGACACATGTGATTGTACATTTCTTTTGGTTGCATCAGGAATGGTAATGAGACATCCACCCTCTGCCACTTGCACCGGGTTGCTCACACACCAAACAGCAACATCCGCATCCTAACAACCTTACCATAATATACAGTGGAACTGGAGAGGAACCAAAGACGGATTGATTTGTCTTTCAGAAATTCTTCATTTCTCCTCAAAAGGTTTTGGCCCAGTTGGCCGTTGTTAACAGTGCTATATGAAGTGTCAGTTGGAATGGCAGCTGACATCGCCTCCCTAATGAAAAGCAAAGCTTGGCTGTCAAAAACTCTTAGTTAGAAGTGAGAAATGGCCAGCACCATTGGTCATTTCACCGAACAAACAGAAGACTGCAACAGAGGGCTTAAGTAAAAAGCTCAGTCAATATCGCTTAAAAGCACTTTGAGTGCCCCTGTGCAGCAGTGTGGATACACACCGGCCAACAAGATGTTGTGGAGGTGCAGATAAATAAAATAAAACAACTAACGCTGAAATAATTTGCTATTCCAAAACCTGTTTGATATTTTCATAAATGATTAACTGTTCTAAGTAATTTATGAAGCACACGTGCAAAACATGGTGGGTCCTTCCTCTAAAATGTGAAGCTTCTTTTTCCTGATTTTATCGTAATAAATTAAATAACAAAGTAAATACATACAAACCAGATAATTGATCAAACAATAAATTGACAGAATTAAAACAATAATTACTTGCAGATCTACATTCAAGCTTTGCATTACACGTTTATTTGTATGTTGACTACAAAGTCCATAATTATAGTGATAACATAGTTTGGACATTGTCAAAAGACCATTTGACAATGGGAAACTATCGCCTGTGAGCCATTATCCACCTCAGTTGGCCTCTTCCCTGATGAAGTCCCGCCTCCCTATCTTCTCTTGATGGCTCTATTACAAATTTGCCATTTCCCATCATACCTATTCTCGACGCTGCCATCCACAGTCTTGCAGACTGCTGTGTGGCAGACTTTGAAAGCGACTGGTTAATAATAGGTCTTTAGACAGCTCACTGCTGAGCAGCACATCCACTGTTTGGAAGCCCTTTCTCCACGTAGACACAGATTGACAGGAGGGACTGTGGGGAGGTGGCTGTGTGCCCTTTTCACTGTGGAATGGCAGTAAATGTGCAAACGCATAATCACACTCCAACTCGGATTGTTATTGCTACCTGCATATTCGCCAAGGCCCACACCAGCAGTGTCATGATGCGGTTATTTAAAAAAAAAAAAAAAAAGTATCCAGCAAGTGTTAGGGTAACTTTTAATGCTGTGTTTTCAAGATGTGGTTTCACTTTCTGGAAGGACGAGATGTTTCTTCCTCTGAAAATAGTAGAGTCAGAACAACACTGAGTGGAGACGTGCTAGTTCCATATGGGAAACAATTACCTATTAACCCCCCCACCCCTTCTTTTTTGCCCTCTGTGAATGCAGCAAACAGGAAAGGTGGGTACTGTCACCGTTATACCAGTCACAACTTCATCCCCCACTACCCAAGTCCCCTTCATTTGTGTTGTCAAATTGGTGGTATTCATCAGCTCCACAGGGCTGCACAGTCAGCTACCTCTCAGCTCCAATTTCCCCCTCAAAAAAAGCACTCAAAAAGAAATACAAGCAAACATCTCTAAATTGATGTGTCTAATGTAATTTGTTCAGTTTGACAGGACTTAAAAGCTGTGAGAGGGAGCAGACACTGCAGCCCTTGTTAACTGGGGTTAAAGGGACCCCCAGGTCATATCCGTGTACCAGTGCATGTTCCACATCTAGTGCCACTGTTCCTCCTCAGATCGTCCTGTCTGCCATGGTTTGTCTCCGTGCTGTGTTTCATTATCCAGCCAGTGTCAGCGCACCCCTTCAAGATTGGCCCCATCTGAATATGCCAAGGCATCACCTGCTGCTGAATGGGCCATTGTGAAGTAAATGCCAGACGGGGAAACTGCTGAAAAAGAAATGTTCCCATCTTTTAATCTGACATTTTCCACCGAGACCCATTCCTCCACTTTTAGCCTTTTTTCCCCCCCCTCTCCCTGCTTCCTCGTGGCAGGAGTCTCAACAAAGGGTCCTGTTCTACCCTCATTAAGTGCTCCCTGTACTGCACGCACACACTCATACTCCCACTGTGTGCCTATGTGTGTGTGTGTGTGTGTGTGTGTGTAAGTCTGTGTGAGTGTGTAAGTCTGTGTGTGCTTACATTCTCACACATCTTAACCCTCATTTTGAGCCTGAGATGAATAACCCCATTGAGATTGCTGCCATGTTTACTTTAGCCCAGCACTGAAGTGTCATGTAGATTGGCATCTGATTGGGTCAGAGGGAGAGATGAGGGGTGTGGAGAACAGATCACAGATGCCCAACTTTTTCACCCCCCCTCTCCCCTCCCCCAGCCCAGCTCAGCGGTGATCTCTGGGAAAACCGGATACGGTCTGGCTCAGCTCTCCGCTGGGGAGGAAGAGATGCTTGTCATAGATTAGCCGTCACGCTGCTAGCATTAGCTTAAGCCTCTGCAGCGTAAGATAACAGGTGGCGGTGAGGCCCGAGCCCCAACGGCAGAGGTGGACCGGGTTAAGGCTGTGTGTGCAGCACCAGCTTTATGTATTCTCACCACGCCGGGGCTTCAACAGAAGGCCCTGCTCCTGCCTAAAACCCACGCTCGCCACTTGCAAATGGAGTGCAATGAGATGTGAAATTTCCACAGGGCGTCCTGATGCTTCCTTCCACCCATTTCCATTTGCAGTCAGAAGGCTTGTGAGACTGCAGCTGTATCTGTGTGAGTGTGTAGTTGTGAAAGGGAGAGAGGTGGGAAAGCGTACATCTGTGTGCCTGTTTGTGTGTGTCTGTGTGTGTGTCAACAGATGCTAGCTGTCTGAACATCAGAATACAAGCAGAATGCATTTTCCATTCCTCTCTCCACCTGATGGACAAACCTACGGTCGACTGAGCTGAGCCAGTCCGAGCTGTGCTCTGCTGTTCTGTGCTGTGTTAGACTCAGCTAGGCCAGGCCTGGCAGCGCAGGTGCTGCAGAACTGGTCTAATTACCCAGTGTTGTGCCACCCAGCTGATGAGCTAATTACAGCATCCGCCTGTTTTCCTCTCAATCTGGAAAGCCAGTAAACACAATGTGTTGTTAGCACACACACAGCAGCAGAAATCACACATTTAAATCTTTGCTACACACAAACACACACGTTCACGTACACATACACACATAGCAGCTGTCACCTATCCAGCAGCAAACAAACCCAACTTACCCACTCCAGGAAAATGATGGTGTTTCTTCAAACACATTAAATTCCAGTTGGCAAACTAATGGGGGTAATGCCCTGGTACCTACTGTCTCTTGAGCTGCTGGTCCTCAGAACTACTTCTGAGAAGCATTAACTGTGCCATTAATCTCCTCAAGTGTCCAGCACAGCAAAGACTTTGATGCATTTTCCTCATGTTGTATTTTCCTAATCATATAGAAGAAACATTAACATCATTCTGTGTCATCCTGTAATTGTCAATCGGAGCTGGCTTATCGAATTGAAGGCTAACTTCATGCTCAGTTAGATGATTAAAAACTTCACTCTCTGTTTCTGCCACCACAGGAAGCGGGCATCACCGCTACCCAAAGATGAGCATTCAGGTGGGGTGAAGGACTCGCTTCTGGGCAACTCCTCTGACCCTGTGGAGATGAGAAGACTCAACTACCAGACCCCAGGTAATACACATGTAGCTAGATATAGTGAAGTGTTCTCTGTTTCCTGTCTGCACCTGCTCCTCAGAAATGCACTTCCTGACTGTGAGATGTTCATGTGATTTACTGTACTGTTGACAGTGTACCACTATATCCATTATATTAGGCTTTGAGTCAGGGTATCCGCGGGGTCTTGAAAAGTATTAAAAGGTGATAAATCAATTTTGGGAAAATTAAGACCCTTAAAAAGTATTAAAAAGTCTTTTCACGACTTTATAAAGTCTTAAATTTTGAAGGTATTTTTTCAGAATTAGCTGTCCAAGAGTTTGAGTCCTAAAAAACATTGTGAAAGTGTGTGAATTTATTCATTTTATTAAAAAACAAAGATGAACCGGTACATGAAAAAGAAAAGAAGATTGTTGTTTGGGTTTTTTGAGAGTGGAGCAATGATTTTTTGTTTTTTTTCTATTATAAACTTTGCCTTTTATTTATTATCCCAGCCTATTTTGAATACTGTTGTATCATAGTGGTCTATAGTCTTTATCACAAACTAGAACTGTTAAGTTAAAAGTGTCACTGATGTAAATGGTTACAGCTTGAAGTGGCGGTGAGGTACTGAAAAATATTGAGAAGGTCTTGAAAAAGTCTTAAAAAGGTATTAGAATTAACTTCAAGATTCCTGTATATACCCTGTGAGTGCACTGAACAACACCTGCTGTAAGGCATCCATGCTTGGTTTCTGGACACCTGTGTATTAGTATGTGCCAAAATGGGTTTATTGAAGCTTTCGGGAAAAAAAAACGTGTTTCCTACAACTGGAGACATGACAGAGATGTCAACACCATAAAAAATGTCAGATTTTTTTTAAGATTAAGGTGTCTTTATTAAATTTTCATTTTATAAAAAGACATAAGAACAAATAACAACAAAAAGTGCCCAAAATGACACAAATGTGTTCAAGCATACAGCATCAGGGCCAAATTTTTTCATACAATACACACTTGGTCCATACAACAGTACTGTACCAACAAAATAAACAAAAACACGGCGGTCGGAGGGCCTCCTCATTGAAGGCACATAATCATGAGTCCACAGAAATTGCATCATTATACAGTCCAGAGAACAGGGGAAGAAGAAACTGGGCCATGCAGAAGGTGTTTTGTTTTGTTTTTTTACATATATTTTTACCCCTAAGATATCAGAAATGCCCTGTTTCACAATTGATTGAAGAAGAATATGGATCCTTCAAGATGTATTGAGTTCTTACGTGGCCCATGCTCCATCTCTCGCCTTGGTTTGGTGCACATAGATTCAGCACATCTTTGCACAGCTTTGAACATAAACAAACAAACCAACAGCTATGGGAAAAAAAAACATCATCTCCTTGGCAGAGGTAATAAACAAACCAACAAATATACCCGGGTGAAAACATAACCTCCTTGGTGGGGGTAACTGGATTGGCATTCAGTAGAGTGTGCACCTCCACCAAGGCCAAACAGTCCCACACATCTTTCAAGTACAGCATTATTTATTTCTCATCTTTAATCCTTCCACAAGACAGCTGTGTGCTTTTATTACCTGTTGTCTGAAATGATGACTTCAGCGTTACACAGTTTACACAGCTCAACAGCTGTAGGAATTGTTTCATTGCTGTGTCGCAACTGCTATTGTTACTGTGCAATTATATTAGTCACATGTTGAATGAAACACCGATGTAAGCACTCCTTAACGCTGCCGGTGCCATATGCACTGCTACTTACTTACTTACTATTATTAATAAGTACAACTCTGTTTGTAATGCAGATTCAGCATTTTCTTGAGTCCGATTATTGTGTGTATCTGTGTCAAATTGCACAAACTCACAGATGTCAACTCCACAAATTTTGATTACAAAAAAAAAGGCCATAGTTTTGCACAAAGTGATGACAACTACTTGATCACCCTCTATAACCAGATTCACCCAAAACTGAAATGAGTTCTTCCCTGAACTGTAACCACCACCGCTGCACCAGGTTGGTCAGTTTAACACCTGTTGCTTAATCCGGCTGTAACAAGCAAAGGGACATGGCTGACAGCACCGTGTCCACAGTGGAGGTAATAACTCTGATATTATATGAGTGCCCACCCCCTCTTGCTCTCATGCACCTGTTTAGTGGTAAACAGAGGAAACTTTGTTGTATTGGGTACGTTTCTTCTTTTCTTTTCTTTTTTTAATTTATGACCATCTTCTATCCTAAGTGTGTGAATTTTAATCAGAGCCTGGCAGTCTGGCTCAATGTTTCTGTCAGAAAAAATGACTACATAGTGTATTCTGCCCTGGTGGCTTAGGACAAAATAAAAATCCAGTGAGTAATTCATCAGTGAGTAATTTAAAATCACAGGATTCTTCAGCATTGACAGGAAATATCAAAACTCAGACTTATAAAAAAAGTTCTATATTATATTTTACTTTCAAGATTTTTTTTTTTTTTTTTAAATGGAGGATATTGCATTTTGGAATGATTTTTTTTCTCATCTAAACTCTAAACAGCCTTTCCAGAAGCAATCTACTAGTGCAATGAACACCTGGCCTCCTCTTTCTTTTGATGGATCTCTTGTTTGTTAGGGCCTTGTAACAGATGTTGAAATTCATGTGTTGTGCTTATTTATCCTCAGGCTAAAAAATCTGACCAGTTCTCCCCCTCGAAAAAAATAGAAAAAGAAAAAGAAAAATAGGTCGATAAGAGAAAATAACCAAATCATGTTCGCCATCATACCCGCTGCTGGTCAGTGTGATTGGAGTTAGGCTGAGTGAATTCAGATTCCATCCACGCACAGTAGTGAAGTGTGGTGGGGAGGGGGGTTTTCAGAGCGATGGAGGTTGGGGGGGGGGGGGTGTTGTGTCAGCGTGCCTGCCTCAGCATCAGCCTCCTTCCTTTTTCCTCCTGATCTCCTCCCTCCTCCCTCGCTCCTCGCTCCTCCTCCCTCCATGAGCTCCTTTCATTCCACCCAGCTGGTAATGAGTCCTGCTGCCTCTGATGTCAAGGTGAGCCAGGCAGAGGGAACAATGGAGCTGAGAGAAAATGTCAACCTCCCGGTGCACGCGCATTTCGTGCACTTCTGTGTTTCTGTGTGTGTGTGTGTGTGTGTGTGTGTGTGTGTGTGTGTGTGTGTGTGTGTGTGTGTATCCCTTCTCACGGGTTATTAAAGATCCCATTCACCGTACACACACATACGCACACACACAGCCCCTTTGAACCCCTGCAGAGGAATTAAGCAGTGCTGCTGCTCTAACAGAGCCCTGTTCTTCCATCCTCCCACTCCACCTCTTTCCTCTTTTGTCTTCCATTTCCCCTGTAGGGTAATCTCTCTCTCTCTCTTTCTCTCTGTCTCTTCCACTATCCCCACTCTCTCTCTCTCTCTCTCTCCGTACGTCAACATTTATTTCTTTCCTTTTCTCCCTTTTCCACCTCGCTGTTTTGCTTCAAGAGTGGTGATTATCAGAAATCACGTGTGAGTCTCTAAGGCTGAGCTGAGTGAATATTGAACAGGCCCATTCCCTCTGTCTCTTGTTCCTCCTGTCTTTGATTCGCCCACAGCAGGTGAACATTCCTGCTCTGATTCTGATTGTTGTTAAGTGGCCCAGTAGATGGTAGCGCATCTCCAGCACGTTGGTTTGTTAAACAGACCTGGACTGCACCCTGCGGCTCTCAGGCAGTAGGCGTCTGGTTCTGTGAGTAAATGACCTGGGTTATTCTTGCCAAATACTAGTTCTGGTTCAGGTGCTACTTGCAAATACTTAACTGAGATCACTTGTGTTTAACACTCCAGATAAAGCATGTAGCACCATTTAGAGCGCAGCGC
This sequence comes from Trachurus trachurus, assembly GCF_905171665.1. NCBI lineage: Eukaryota > Metazoa > Chordata > Actinopteri > Carangiformes > Carangidae > Trachurus > Trachurus trachurus. The sequence goes on from NC_139900.1 coordinate 13,154,911, forward strand.
AATTTGCTGTAAGTAGTCACAGAGGAGCATTTTAAAGGGAAATTCTGGTCTCACATGACCCGGGTTGTAGTTTTGGGTATCGTTTCCGTCTGTGCTAATATGAGCGTACTTACCAAGTCCAATGGAGCAAAGAAAACAGGCAAGTAGGTGGTTAAACTGGTTGGAAACTAATCCCCAGGTTATCCAAATTTCTATGAAGGAGAAAACCATCCTCCAAACTGCCACTTGTAAAAATCCATCAAGGTCTATAGACTGATTTCACGGTGTAACCTAACCAATCATACTGACTGTTGGTTAAGGAAATTTTCTCACCGGGTAATGAACTCATGTCAACACCGGTGTTGCCTGTTACACCAAACATTTACAGGAAAAGACATGTGTCGGCTCAATATCTGTAGATTAAAGGTGTTAACCTCCAGATGCTGCCACCTTCATTACTTTGGAAGTGCGAGACTTTGCAGATTGCCTCATTAATATCAGGTTACCTTTTGACATTGGGTTTAAATCCATTATCTTAAAGAAAAACAACCAGGCACCATGCAGCACAGGCACTGCAGCAATACTAATGTTGGTGTTACGCATACAGAGCTTTCATATGCAGTGAAGTTTGGATTAGTTTGGATCATATGGCAAAAATCTGTGTGACCACTCATAGTCTATGTCCATAGATCTTAGTAATAACTTTGTGTTTACAATATTATCATAACTGATTACCAAAGTAATGGCCAGAATTTAAAAAAAAAAACAACCAAGATGTTATAAAAAATTCTCTCAGCGCATCAGATAAAACATCTGATGCCCTTTACGCAGCACTGCAGTTTACACCGAGGAGTCACAGGAGTGTTTTAAAGTCAAGTGCTGTATGCTCTCCTGTTTAACAGCACAAAGTACACTACTTGAATTGTCCTGAGAGGGCAAACACCAACAGCCGCGCACTCACAACTGCGAACTAGCCTGAAAGGTTATTTGCAGATACTGTTTGGCCCTGGCCTGAACCTGAGCCACCTCCATTGATTGAGTGTTCTTCTTCCTTCCTCCTTCACTCTCCTCTCTCCACAGGTCCCAGCTCTCATCGCTGCCCCAACACTCCAAGTTAGTCTGCTCTCTCACCTACTGTGTATTTCCCACACGTGCAGTCTCTCTTCCTCTCTCACTCGCTCCTGATCCCATTCCCCCGTTGCAATCCTGACAGACATCGCAAGTCCACAAGCTTAAAGCCTCTGGTGCTCCAAGGATGCAGCAAAATGTCCTCTCTAGGCTGTGAACTTCCCACAGCACCTTTTTTTTTTTTTTTTTTTTTTTTTGGTGCAGAAGGTGCAGAGGGGTAGATGGTTTCATGGATAGTTGAGCCGTGCGGTCAGTTACACTTGCTGTGCATTAGCCTTGGTATCTATGGCTTCACTCTCCATTTAACCAACAACATGGCTGTAAAAGACCCGGCCGCACACGCGCAAACACACACACACTGATGTTAATGTGGGTTATCGGTCCCTCTGTGTGATAGTATTAAATTAGTATAATTGGTCAGGTCTCATTTTGTGCAGTGGCCATAGTTACCAACATTAGCCATTAGCATTGCAGCAATAATGAGCTTGCAGCAGTCACTCATCTGAAAGTATAACCCATGACCTTATAGGTTCGCTCAGCCAAAGGCAGTAATGCTAATACCTATAGTGTTTGAAAGTGTCTTTCTGATCCCTGTGTGACTCCAAGGCTATATGTTACGTTAATGATGCTCCATGTGTAACTCTGTAGCGTTGTCATGCGTGGCATACAGTTAACTTTTAACACACAGGGCAAGTTCCCGGCAATCCGTTTAAGCACAGAGCCTTGCCAAGTTCAGAGGCACAGGGGGAATTTGTGTCGGTAGATTAGCAATAAATCATCCAATAACCCAGCGATGAGAAATCTGGAGAGCGGCAGGGGGGTTGTTTGAAATTAATCCAGCCCAAGCGCTCCAGGCTGGGCCGAGAGATAGTCTATTGTAGGGAAAGAGATTTTCAAAGAAATGAGTTTTGGCTGGTGACCAGTCAGTTTTTTTTTTTTCCATCTCTGGGAAGTGACAGTGTGACTCATTTGTAGAGACTTGTGGGTTCTTGCTCTGATCCCACCTCTGCCACCAATTGAGCGTTGTGGAGTCAGAGAGATGTCTGCCTCCTGCTTCCTTCCAGGAGCATGCTCACCCAGTCACTCATGTGCATCGCCGAGCCAGCCCCACCTCTGTCCTCCTCACTTAGCATGACGATATCACCAAATGTCACCAGCCTGTTTCAACTTGTGCGCGCTTTCCCCTCTCTCTCTCTCTCTCTCTCTCCCTCTCTTTCTCCTCTCTTTCCTCCCTCTCTTCATGCATTGTTGAACAAAGTGCACTCTCCTCACCGTTACACAGCCACCTCATGGTCCCACTGGCAGCCTCACTCACCCTGTGGTCCAACCAGTGTTTGTGCAAGTCAATGTCGATGCGTGTTTCGTGTAGGAACCGCCAGGTCTCACTCTTCTCTTTGTCTTCCCCCCTCTTCCTCTTCCTCCTCCTCCTCCTCCTCCTCCTCCTCCTCCTCCTCCTCCTCCTCCTCCTCCTCCTCCTCCTCTTCCTCTCCCAGGGATGAGGGAGCACCCGCCCATTCCTGTCGTTGATCTGGCCGACCACATTGAACGACTGAAGGCCAACGACGGCCTCCGCTTCTCCCAGGAGTATGAGGTAGGAAACCGAGCACTAATAGTGTATCAGTGTCTCTCAAGCATATAAATGTGATTTTTTTTTTTTTTTTTGTTATCGTGTCTAGGAGGAAGTTTTGTGTTTGTCTCTTTGATCCCATGCATGAATTCTAATGGATTATGGAAGACTTCTTTCACAGACATTCTTCAGTCATTTTTACAGCTCTATTACCAATCCCACCAGGAAACCAACACTTACATTAAATGCTGCGAGATGCTTTTTCACAAAACTAGCAGGTGGCGACTTGCTTAAGCAATCTGTGTGCGTCTTGATGTTTCCCCGAAGAATGTTATTTTGCAGGCGGTCTCTCCGATGCAACTCCTAGAGGGATTATCTTGTGTCAGTGTTCTTCCTTTTAAAAGAAATAAAATAGAATTTGCATTTAAAGTGGCACATAGTCGGTTTGGGGACTAAGCGTGGCCAGATAAAAAGAGGAGGCACCCTCGAATGTAGAAAAACAAGAGCTGCCTTTTATTTATTTGTTCTGATTGTTCGATCTGTTTTGTCTAATCAGCTCAATTCCTCACATTGATGGCTCCAACAAGGCTGTCGGAGTGATTGTAGATCTTTTTTACATCCACCGTGACCTAAAAGGTTACGTGATTGCCTCTGTCTGCCTGTGACAAGCATACGTTGCTCCGGCATGAAATTTGCAGTGCAATTTCACACTCCAGGGAGAGACAGCAAATTTATTTTAGTGACCTCATGACCTTTCCCCGAGCATCACCACAAGCCCAAACTTTAGCCAACATTTTATAACTGCTCTGTAATCTGCCCTGTCCAGTGTTTACTGTGAAAATAACATCTATTTGAAAGCTTATATAACTGTTCTATCATCTACCCAGCAGTGTTGCCCACATGACAGAAAAACATTTAGGACCGTATGTGCTGCTTTATTTTATTAGTCAGCCACGTCCGGGCATTTTGTCTCACATGATTAAGGTCGTATGCATTCGGATTTCATACATGATTACATACATTTTTTTTCTCAGTTACAGTTCTTCCACATAATGTATTTTAATTCAGCAGCTCTGCATAAACCCCACCTTCAACAAGAGGGGATTAATGTTCAGTTTTTCTCCACATTGTTGGAGAGATGTCTTCAGGTCATTTTGGAGGCTGCAGTTTGTTGAGCTGTAGAAGAAGTGTGTTGTGTGTGTGTACCACAGTGGTCTGTCTGCTGCATTTTTATCAGTGTGGATGGAATAAAACAGCTAAGTAAAGCATTGTGTAGGTACTGTATAGTCCAGCATGAGGTCTGTAATAATGGGCCGTTATTATGCTTCACAGAATATGCTTTAAATGTTCGTATGCAGAGTTGCACATTTTATAATAGCGTATGTAATTGTAATAGATTTTTGATGTGGTTCACTGTGAAATTAACAGCTAACTGGGGAGATAATTAGGCCTTGGTAAAAATCTGCACTCAATTAAGTGCTTTTCTTGTGTTGCTCAGTGCCTCTCCAGCACATTGCCCTCCCGGCCTGTTGAGTTAGTGTAAACGAATCAAGCCAGAGAAGTGGCTTGTATGACTGCAGGCAATCGGCCCGGCCCTCATTCCCTCCCTGCACCAGTCATTCCAAGCCAGGGAAGACCCCCTCCATGCCCGGCAGATGGCCGCCCGTCTCTGTGCCAGCTGAGGCGCTGTGGCAGAGCTCATGGCGCTTTGTCACAGTCACGTTCGCCGGCTGCTCCCGTCGTGCCTTACCCCAAAGGCACAGAAATTGCAGAGGCTTCGCCACTTCCTCTCCCTGATGTTTTTAGGCGGCCTGACACTTCCTTTACCACCAACGCCAGTCCGCGTCACACTGAGCAATGAGAACACTTGGGTAATGAGCAGAATTTGTCAATCAGGCATGCTACAGCTTCCCTTGACAGTCCTTTTAACGTGGGAAGCAATATCACGCTGCAGTCGTCATAGCACTATCATTATGTTCATTTGAAAGCATTTCCAGTGTGTCAGCGAGAATACCTTCAGCGTTTGCTTCTCACCTCTTTCTACCATCTCTACCTTACTTGTTTGTCTAGTGGGCCCGCTGTGTTCACTGAGCTCTCAAATGGATATGACATGTTTTGACTGCAAATGAAATCTTTCTCTTCATACTGGCAGGCATGGACAGAGAAATTGGCAGTGTTGAGCTCATCAGCGGCAATAGGCCTGTACCCACAAGACTCTCACCACTCCACAATTTGTTGTTGTGGTAAAAGTTTCTTGCAAATGAGAACTCTACATTTTTCATATCCTCAAAATCAAATGCCACGTGCTCTAAAATAGACTGGTCTGAAATAACTACTTCCATATTTCTACCTATGTGCTTGTCTTTTTCCTCTGTAGAGCTACGAAGAGAGTTTTTGATTTGCATTGTTTTTCTATAACTATGATTTATTGACAACCTTGATCGTTACAGTACAGCAAACCTCATCTGCAAATCTGAAAATGTGCCTGTGTTGTGTTAATCATTTAATGGCCAAGGGTTTTCTACAGGCCTCACCTTGTGCCCTTTATTTCATCCCTTATCCAATAACAATTATTATTATGTTTAAGCTGTCAGGTTTTGACATGAAATAACCTCTAATAAGTAAATTAGCGCTACAGCCACATTAAGTTAGTGGAGGAATTTTGAAGGTGTCGTTCTCAGTCCAGCTGGATTTGTGAGGCAAAAGGTCTGGGGAATTAGTGGACATGGTTCCGGTGTGAGCTTAGAGGGATCGATACAGAATAACAAGAGACTCTGTGACATTATTGAGCCAAGGGATGGGAGGCCGTCACATATCTCCCCAGATCAATATGTATGCAGTCTACTGTCGTCTCAGCCCGGGAGACAAATGATAGAAGATGGAAAGGGTTAGAAACAGAGAGAAGCTGAAAGGGCGAGGGTGAAACAAAAATACAAGGAAGGAGAAAGCAACAGAAATAGACGACGAGAAAAGAAAAGAAAGGAAGGCAGAGAATGGGAGGATTCTGCTTCGTTAGGAGAAGCAGTCATGCATGTGACTTCTAAGAATTAGGTAATTCAATAGGACCATCGTAAAGGGAGGTGAGTGAGTGTTTGTGTTTGCCTGCAAGCTTCGGCAAAGCACTTATTCAACAGCTCAAACCAATTCATTCTCATATTGTGGAGTGTAGAAACTGGAGAAATACGTAGCCTCCCTTGGCTCAATCAATGATGATGATTTGAGCCAAACAAGAGCTGTCATATTCCTGCTTCGTTAGCATTCAAGTCCCAAATGTCAGGCAAATAATTAACCTGTTAATGCAGCGAGAGCAGTCGCAGCGTAGCCGACAATGTGGGCCTTTGTTACCTGATATCCTCAGCCTGCACAGTGTCCCCCACAATATAAAACCACTAACCTGTAGCACTCCTCTGTGGCTTTTCAAGGGACATGATGTGGCCGTATGTTCCTTTTAAAGGCGTTGTTGTCCAGAGTACACTGCTTTAGAGAGGCTGACAGTACACAGCAGTGTCATTTCGCCCTTTCACACTCAAGAGCCTCTCTTTGTGTTTTTATTATCTTTTCTCTTCTTGATTCTGTGCCCACTCTCTTATAATTGTTCTCTCTCCATCTTTCCCCTCTCTTTTCATCCCTGCACTCAAACAGTCCATTGATCCAGGCCAGCAGTTTACCTGGGAGAACTCCAACATGGAAGTCAACAAGCCAAAGAACCGCTATGCAAACGTCATCGCCTATGACCACTCCAGAGTGGTGCTCACCTCTGTTGATGGTAAGAGCTTGTGCAGCCACTTAACCCTTCAGATAGCCATTGACAGGGGCTGCCACTGCTTGATTTTGGTTTTATCACTGCCAGGGAGGTTATTTTTGCTTGCAGCAGCTTCTTTAAAAAAAAAAAATCAAGCTTTTATCCACAAAGCACATGTGTGTGTGTGTGTGTGTGTGTGTGTGTTTTTCTTGGATGCGATTTATTATCTCCATTTTAAAGTGCCATGCATCATACGTAATGGATAAAGGTAGATTGTCTTAGTACAGCGTGTCAAAGTTCTTGATATCAGCAAGAAAAATATCCATAAATGTATTATTCATTTTGATTAAAACGATTCAGATCTTAATCTAATCTGTGTGTCCGAGCAATATTGTTGATCAAATCATCAGAGCGATGCTCACTGCTCTTTGTTACAGCTGTTCCAGGCAGTGACTACATCAATGCCAACTACATTGATGGCTACAGGAAGCAGAATGCCTACATCGCCACGCAGGGGCCTCTGCCGGAGACGCTGAGCGACTTCTGGAGGATGGTGTGGGAGCAGAGATCCAACACCATCGTCATGATGACGCGGCTGGAGGAGAAGTCACGGGTAAGGACAGACACTTAGGATTTACTATAAAACCCTGTAAAGTAATGCAATCAGTCAGTGACCTCATTCCTCAACTGTTAATTATGATGCATTGATTTACTGGCATGCGCATACTTAAAGATTAAATTACATCATTCATCAAAAAATAAACACCGAATGAATAATAGGATTAACACTTCACAATATTTTAGTGCTTATCTAGTGAAATACAACAGAAATGCATTTCCCTGTCGTGAAATGTCATCGAAAATACATTTGCTTGCAGCAGATTATGGAAGAACAGTGGAGAACAGATGTCACTTTTCTACGTTATATTATGTTAACAACCTTTAGCAATATAATCAGCCATCAGGGGGCTGCTGCAGACGGGGGGAGCTGCAGTATTAGGAAGAAAACAAGTTACTATCTTGTAAGTCCTGGGGCCATTGCATTTGACAGGATCATGACGTATTAGACAGTCAGTGATTTTGAAAGGTGAAATGCTGAAGGTTGAAATGTGGCCCGAAATTGAGTTCCCTGACATACATATGTATATATTTATGTAGCTCGACGGCAGAGAAGTACCATTACACCCAACAAAGCCTGGAGGCATATAGACCCCCAGTCCTACTTTAAAGCTGGATTTGTCAGACTGATCAAAGTCACAAGGACTTCAAAGGATATTTTGGTTGTCTGTGGACAGTGCCGCTTCATGTTGCTTCTCTTCTCCTGAGTCTTCAGCAATCTCTAAAAACTTCTGCATGACTTCTTTCTAAATCTGTTTGTGAAGTAAAATGACACAACAACTAGTTTTTACCTTCCCCCATTTTCTCCCTCACTGTTTGTTTGCCACTCATGGTTGAGTTTCCGTGGCAACTTTGCAAATGATTACTAAATGTGCAAGGCTGGCACGGAAGCAAGAGAAGTTTTTCAGGTGAATCGTGAACATGTACAGTGCAGTTATATTTTTAGAAATTCATAATAATGTAAATTCTCTCCCAGTCTTTATTAAGAAATTGCTTTGAGAGCTCAACATTTGATTGCCACATTTTTAATTTTGCAACACCAGCTTTATAGACATGGAGTGTCTCATTTGTGTATGCACTTTCTGAATTTGGCTCTCGAAAGCCACAGAGCTATTGAAAACTCTGAAGTTGAAGAGTTAAGAGGATTGTCACCGAACAACACCCGTGGGCCCCTAAAAATACATTCAAGCTAATAAAAGGGAAAAAAAAGCGAAAAAGAAAAAAAAAGGGAGCACATGAGCAAGTTGAGATTCAACATCGGGACGGGTTTATTTAATTACCATCACAAAATCATGCTCATGAATTCCTTGGAGGAAATAAACCAACATGGAGCCCTGCCAGCATGTGGTGCATTATTAGTGTGTGCATACAGTGCCCTGATGAAAGAGTCCCCAAAATAAGAACTGGAAATAACAGGGACTCTAAAAGAAAGAGTTCATTTGAAAAATCATACTCATTGATTTTGTTGCCATCATTACCTGAAGCTCATTAATATTGAATGTAAAAAAAAGGTAACTCTTTGTGAGGTAAACATTTAAATTACTCGTCATCCTTCAAAACGCTACGGTCAGTTTTGATTTTCGATCTGTCAATAGCATTCGTCATTTAGGTAAATTATGAACGCAACCATGTCTTTTTCGGAGCGGAGCTCATTTATTTGTACCTCTGAGAATACCTGCAGTGCGGCTATGTCTGATGAGATGACTTTTATGACACTTTCAGTCAATCTCAGCAAGATTATGCGCACCCTCTCTGCATATTTAGTGTGTCAGAGTGGCAGGTTCACAGCTCGGTGACAGATGGCCATGCTCCCCTGCGTTGATCCCACAAACACAACCACACATATATACGTACGGTACACAAACAAGGGACCAAACAATGGCCATCTCACAACATAAGGAACTGGAAATAAAACAGCCTTGTCTCATCCTGTCCCCGCCTCCTACACAGGTTTTTGAGATCAATTGTCTTTCCAACACAGAGAACCAAACCCACCCAGCATTACCTGGGGTTGGGAGCTTTGTTGCCCACTGATAGCAGACTCCCTCAAAATCTTTAGTATGACATCATTACAGCTTTGGAGCGGCAGTTCGAGGGAGGGTGACTAACTCCTGCGTTGAGCCCTAAAAACAGTTTTTAGTTGCACAGCTGACATTAACACTGTTGATGGAAATGTCCACATAATGTAAATGAATGTGTTAACTGTGTGTTAATGAAAATATTGTATTACAAGTTGGTATAAATCCCAATTACCACCTCCACCATCCAAAGTAAATCTTTAGTTAAATGACAGTTGGGATTATTTATGTGATATAAATGTCACAATTTTTAAATGACTTTTTCCAGTGCAAAATGAGGTAGCAAATAGTGAATGGAATTGAATAAATTGCCTCGGCATTGAAAATGACTTTATTAAATAAGTGGAGCAGTCCTGAAAAATCCTATCAGACTGCAAATTGCATCAAACAAACAGTGTTTGCAAGTTGATAATGAAGAGACATTTAATAAGATAATTACAAAACATCACAGAAAACTGGCTGCACCCCTGATTAGACACGTGGTGCTGCTACATTTTCACGGATTGCTGCTGTTTTATCCAGCCCCTTTACATACATATGCATCCTCCACTGGTCTCTCTCTCTCTCTCTCTCTCTCTCTCTCTCTCTCTCTCTCTCTCTCTCTCTCTCTCTCTCTCATATATGTACACAGACATGCACATATGTGAGTCAACCTCCCACCGCCCAGCCAGACTGATGTCTTCTGCCAAACAGAGCAGGCGCTTGACAAATATGATGAGATCCAGCAGAAGGCAAATTTCAGTTTCCTCTTGCACTATCATTACCAGTTAGTAAAACCCTAAAAGGTCAGAACTTGAAATGAGACCAGAAGTATTAGTCACTGGTGTGTGTATGTGTGTGTCTGTGTGTGTGTCTGCCTAGATAAGGGGTCTGTGTCCTCTGCAAAAGGCCAGGTGACGACATATGAGAAGCAAGGTTCAAAGCAGAAGCAGATGATAGTGAAACCTGCAGCCTGCGTGTGTGTGTGTGTGTGTGTACCTGTTTGTGTGTGTGTGTGTGTGTGTTTACGAGGGAGAATATGCCACCGAACCTCAGACAGCACAGAGATATTCATTACAGTGGTGACTGCTAATCCATATGTTTATACTGCAAGCGGTTCCCTATCACTCAATTGAGTTTCTCCTGCAAGGTCTGCCTGTGCCTCTGAATGGGAGCTGTCACCAGGGGAGGTGAAATGTGAGGGGGTGAATTTTAGCGCTTTTTGTTTGTCGATTTGTACCAGCTCGCTGAGACAGCCGAGGTGCTTCCAAATGTCAGCTCGGCACTGCAGTATCAATATGATTAGCCTACCTGCATCACATCTCTTCCTCTCATGTTATCCAAATCAATAGCAGCAGCGAGTCCTAGTCCCAGATATTCTGACGTTGGAATAGTGTCTGCATTTGCTCACTTTCTATATGGAAAAATCAAAGGGTGGTAGTGTTTATATGCGCGTCTGAGGCGACTGATTTTACCTGCGTATTTATAAAGTGTGTTTTTCAGAGTCTCTGTGACAGACTGAGGACAAATTATTTTGGAAGACACTTGTTTGAGACGTTAGTGGCCTCTCAAAGTCACTATATGGTGTAAGCTTTCCAGGTTTTGTTTTACTCTTGAAAACATTCTGCACAAATTTGCTGAACCCAGAAGCTTCAAGAAAGCCCGGCTGGTTATGCGGTGTTTAGATAATGATGTGACTCATCACCTCAAACTCACAGAGCCTGTGAACAGCTATTAAATTAGGTGTAAAAATCACATGAAGCGCGATTGTGTAACTCCTATGGCCTATTTTTGACTGTGAATTATTCACAAGTGGTTCAGGCGGTGCTTTTGCAATGTTTCCATAACAGACACCTTTACCGTCGCTGTTTGAAAAGCAGAGGCGAACACCAATGACAGGCAGCGCTGCGTTTCATCAATCTGTTGCAGATGGGTTCACGTAGATTTCTCGGTGATGAAGACGACTGTCAAAGTCTGTCTTTGTTCCAATCTAATGCCAAATCATCCTCGCAAAACAAAAGGAAGTAAAGTGAAAACTCTTGCAAAGGCCAGTCTGGTATTTATATATATATACAAAAGTAAAGCAAAGCCTCCATAGTGCCAATGTGAAGAGGATCTTCAGCCTCATCCACACGGTTAACTTTGTTCTCTGCACATATGGAGCCAGGTGGCTGAACCTGCTGTCCGTTCACAGCAGGCCTGAGCAGCCTTTTTTAGACACGTCTCCTTCCACAATGCAGCACCCAATCATTACAAATGCGCCAAAAGCATACATGACAAAGGGCTGCAAGCTACCTGACAATTAGCTAATTGAAAATGATCACAGGCTGGTAAAAGACAAAGTGGGCTTTTTAATGCCCTTTTTGAAGCCCATTTCAAATGCAGACACACATGGACGCACATGCATATGCCCGACTCGCTGGTGCTCATTTTTTAGGAGATACAGCAGCTGACTCCAAGTCTTCACTTTTTAATTAGACGGTGGACAAAGCCTTTGATCTGACCCCTCTAATGTTCCCTCCTTGTTAATCAGTGTGATCCTACAAGCCTCTCGCCGGCTTCACGGTGGATGTGAGAGCCAGTTCACTCCTGACACCGTGCCCTCTCTCTCTCTCCCTGCCAGGTGAAGTGTGACCAGTACTGGCCGTCGCGAGGAACAGAGACCTATGGGATGATCCAGGTCACCATGCTGGACACCGTGGAGTTGGCCACTTACAGCGTCCGTACCTTCGCCCTCTACAAGGTACAGCACTGCCGTTTTTCATTTGCAGTTAACCATATAGCCAGACATGCTCATGAAGGACATGTTCCCAGCAGGTAATTGCTGTTCATCATTAATAGGGTCATATTTTAAAATGTAATTTCTTATTTTTCTGAAGACCGATAAAGGCTATTACTGCTGGAATCGTTTTTTCACCGCTGTAATTGGTTTTTAACGTCCAAAATTTTTCTCTTGTTCTCTAAAAGGCAATGAAAGATTTCCTCTTTTTTTCACTTTGATTCATACACTTCAGTGCTGCGGTGATGTGAGTGATACTCTGTCCTTTTACGTCTCTTCTTCCATTACTTACTTATATTTTCTAACATTGTTATAATTCCAAATTAAAGGCAAGCCTCTAGCTGGAGCAAGTTACTTGGTTTCAATCAGGAGTGATGACAACGGCCAAGAAACAGTTCCTGCTGAATCCCAGAATTATACATATTATCTGCTCCTACACGTTCCTGATGATCACAGCTGTGAAAGTAGAGCACACTATGTGCTGTTATCAAAGTTATCGAGACCTTTGCTGAAAATAGCAACATTTCTGACAATTAAATCACTTGTTCGTTTCGCATTTAACTGTGGAATTTCAGCTCGCTTTCATCAAAACAGTGTGACCTTTACCTGTTCAAAACATTTGTTCCCAGCGTGACAAGTTTCTTTTTTTAAAAGGCAGCCAATTACATTTCGCCGTGTGAGAGCGCTCCACTAAGCTAACACCTTTTCCTCTGTCTCTCACTCTCCTGCAGAACGGCTCCAGTGAGAAGAGAGAGGTGAGACAGTTCCAGTTCATGGCCTGGCCGGATCACGGCGTGCCCGAGTACCCCACCCCCATCCTGGCCTTCCTACGGCGAGTCAAGTCCTGCAATCCTCCAGACGCTGGGCCCATGGTGGTCCACTGCAGGTGGGTGCCTCAAGAAAATGAACCTCATCTTTCTTTACAGTTGCTCGCCAGTAATTACTCAATTTATGTTTAATTTGGTTTTGTATGCTGTGTTTGATTTATGCATTGAAATCACCTTGAAAATATTCACCAGTGCTCTGAGAAACAAAATGTGCCAATCCAACATTATATTCAACACATTAATGCTGAATTAGATATAGTGTCAATATTAGACTTCAAACCAATACTTGCATTATTTCATGATTTGATCATTTTCATGCGTGACAGTGTCGCATCAGAACATGGAGGTGTATCACATTAAAGGTTGTTAACACGCGCAGCAGAGATGTGAAAACTTGTTCTTTTGTTTTTTTTCCTCATGAATTTGGCCCAGTAAATCTGTGTTGTGTATTTTCCAGCCAGTCATCAAACCTCTCAGGAGGACGCCTTTACAGTCTCAAATTTTCTGCACATTCTACAGCAGCGGTTTCATTACGGTCCAGCTCTTGTGCTGCAGGGCGTAAATCAGCTCACCTGGAAAGCATAATGCCCAGTTTTCAGCTGTCAAGCTCGGAGAAAGAACATAATAAGACTTCAACACTATTCTAAATGCATCCTGACATATTTCAATTTCTCATTTCCATACTGCATAGTCACACCTGGACAGACACATACACAGCGTATACTGTACATTATGATAAGTGTATACACAGCAAAATGGTCTGGGGGAAAGAAAAAAACCTTATAACACAGAACTCATTTTCACCTTGTTTGGTGAAATTCTCGTGACCAATACATGAACTCACAGTTGTGTAAATGATATAAATATCTGTTCTATACAGTGAGACGTAAAGTCATTTACCGCTCCCTCTCTCTCCGTCTCCATCAGTGCGGGCGTGGGCAGGACCGGCTGCTTCATCGTGATCGATGCCATGCTGGAGCGTATGAAGCATGAGAAGTCGGTAGATATCTACGGCCACGTGACGTGCATGCGAGCCCAGAGGAACTACATGGTTCAGACTGAAGACCAGTACATTTTCATCCACGAAGCCCTGCTGGAGGCTGCCACCTGCGGCAACACCGAGGTGCTGGCCCGCAACCTGTACGCCCACATCCAGAAACTCACCCAGCCCCCGTCCGGCGAGACGGTTACTGCCATGGAGCTGGAGTTCAAGGTGACTGATGAACACGCTCCTCGGACAAGAATTACTCAAGGCCCTATTAGATTACTAATTCAGTGTAAAAACCAAACTTGGAGTTGTCCTTGACTCCTACAGAATGTAATGAAGCATTTGAGAGCAGCTTTTTCTCCTTGTTAAGTGGACAGTACCCAGGGTTGACATTGTGCAGGAAGTAATGTGAACTTTTACTTCCTAATTAACAGAAATGTAGAAAAATAACGCTACAGCTCTGCATGCGTTCCCCTCTTCATCCTGATCTGCAAGCACCAGGCTGCACTCACTCTCACATTGTCGAACATTGTCAAAGTGCAGCAGACTGCAGAAGCTAACCTTCTGAGGTTTAAGCACCCCTTCATGTCACTGTCGGAAATAATTAATTCACCAAATACGCTGAAGCACAGACATTTGTATTGAGCTCACTGGCGCTGAGACGTCACAGCAGCGAGCCCTGCAGCACCAGTACAAACACAAAACACATGTTTCAGGGACAAGCAGAGCAGGACAAACACACACAAACACGTCGACACACCTACACGTGGACAACACAAAGTGAGTGACGCTCACACATACACACAGCTGGTGTTCAAGGTGACTCGCAATCACACACACACCTTCTGTCAATAGCCATCAGCTGTGATGTTATTACACACTTTCCTCCCAGCGCGGCGCTGCCATTAGCCCTCTTATGACCATGATCCATTCTGTTTGAAGTGATAATAGCATCTACACTTCTGCCAACGACAGAGAATGAAAGAGTGAGAGAATGATTGCGGTCTATGTGGGGGCCACAGCCTCCATGCCCACACAGTCTGGCCACAACGAACACACACACACACACACACACTTACACACACCAATTCCCCATGACTGTCCATACACGCTCCTGTGCTGTCCATCTGTGCTCTGTCCACTGCCAGCTCTGAGCTTGTCACGCCTACAGTCCTCTAAGGAAGCTCTGGGACTGTATGAGAGACAAGTCCACTGCACTTCTTTGTACCAGTCGATATCTAAAATACCTCCCAGACGTCTCTTCTTGACTCTGATGTCTCCCCTTCTGTTGAATTTCTTATTTATCCAGTCAGAAAACTTTATGTCTGAATAAAGGCTCGTCAGGGAGGCTTTTCAGACTTCTTTGTCTGTTTACTTCAGGTCACAGGGCGCTCATATTTTTCTCTCCATCTCTCTCTCTCTCTCTCTCTCTCTCTCTTCTTCTGTCTGATATGTTCCCACGTTTTAATAAACAGAGACTGGCCAACTCCAAAGCCCACACGTCACGCTTCATCAGCGCCAACTTACCCTGCAACAAGTTCAAGAACCGCCTGGTCAACATCATGCCTTTTGAGTCCACTCGTGTCTGCCTGCAGCCCATCCGTGGCGTCGAGGGCTCTGACTACATCAACGCCAGCTGCATCGACGGCTACAGGTCAGCAAAAGGCTTATACTTAAAGACTTGAGTTGAGTACAATGACTCAGAAGTTAAAGTGCTGAATTTGGGGCTTTTGAGGACAAGGGTGGTATTAGTCTAGACCTCTTAATCCAAATGAGCAGGTTGGACCAAACTTAAAGAAAAAGCCCCCAAACTAAGCAAACCATGGTCTCACAGATTTTTAAGCAAACACTGACTAAGACGGACTTGTGACCAAATATTGACTTTATTTTGACTTTTAAAAGAGGGGGTTAATTCATTAGACAGCTCTAATCATACACAGCTCCTCTGAAATCAATATAAACATCCTTAAATTCAATCTGAAAGTCAGCACTTTAACCTGAGTTATTGTTTTATTTCAAATCTGATGTCCAGGAGCACGGTGGGGGGCAACACAACAGAAATCACATCGCTTTCCTCACACCTTCTTGACTGCACTGAATGTGACAGGGTCTGCTGTT